>NC_134138.1:27241847-27852025 GCF_033958435.1 Carettochelys insculpta | reverse complement strand
AAGGGGAACTCAGACTTGGAGCAGACATAATGTAATTACTTCTACTGCAATTTCACTAGCGCATTGTGGCTAATTATGCAACCCTTGTGAAAACTACTGTAGGGTCTGATTTTTAAACTCAGGCACAAAATCTAGCACTTAACTACTCAACTGTTCCCAAAACATCTGTTGTAAGTCTGGAATTAACTGCAGGAACAAATCTGTTGGTACAATTATCTGCGAAAAGAAAACTCAACTTGCACAAATAGAAGGCAACTTTAAAAATCAGGCCTCTGAAATTCTAGTCCTTTATTTTTTCCTTGTATCTTCTGTTCCCTCAGCTTCATGTCCATTTTGTTAAAAAACTCATCCCATTCATTTCCATGTTCCCCCTTTATTCTTCTGCTCACCCCCTGCTGCTTATAACATCACTATTTAGCCTTTATCATAACTTAGCTAAATAAATGATAGGCACAAGCACGTCAAAGTTCATGTGTTGTCCAAGTGAAGGAGAGAGAGAGAGTTCAGACCATGTGGTTAATGGCTGCTCATTCTGAAGTCAGTTTCTCTAAATATATCCATCATTTAGGTGCACCAAAAAGGACCAAAGTCTCATCTTCCCAACACTGCTTCAGCCTCTCCTTAGGAAGAAGCACAAATATTGTGAAGTAACATTGTGATGGGGGTCCCCCTGGCCTCTAGGTTGGGGCAGACAGTAATCCTATGTAGCCATCAGGCTGCTATCCCTTGGGTGGGGCTAGGTAAGTATCCTATGGCTCTGTAGCTACAAAATAATCAAGAGTAGTATGAGTAAATCTGACATAGGCAGGAACACCATTGAATCTGGGAGCAGAAATTACTCTTCACATGTGTGATGGGGTTTACCAAAACAACCCTGGACTGCCAGGCATGGACCAATCATTGTGAGCCCCAGAGGCCACACCCCCTTCCCTGCTTCACACGCTCCAAGTAGATAACTCATATAAAAAATAACCACCAGACGCCTTGACACCTGCAGATGCTCCCAGGAGAGAGCAGCTGCCACTTGCTGAGGAGACTGCCTGAACCCCTGCCCAGAGGGAAGTAAAGTTTATCAATAGACCAGGGATCCTCACTCCTCCAGCTCCCAGTCCCTGCCCTACCGTGCTCAAATGGACCTCAATTTAATTGGTTTAAACAGCCAGCAGGAAGGATCCAGCCACAAAACCAATTAAATTGAGCCCCATTTCAGCGCAGCACAGGTGGCGGAAGGGAGTGGGGGGGTGGGGGAAGCCATGCTGATGAGGCAGTGGCAGCAGCCCAGTAGAGGAATAGGGGGTGACAGCAGCTGAATTCATATGAGGTAGATGGGTGGGGAAAGTCTGGGGCTATGAGGGGTTTACACCTGGAGGCGGGGGGACATGGTTTGGGGCTGCAAGGGGTTTACACCAGGGGACAGGGGCAAATCAAGATTTTTTTTTTTAGTAAGAGTTTTCCCAGGGAAGAACCTTCCCCAACACCTCAGGTTTGAATTGCCTTGGGTTACAAAGCCTTACCAACTTGTCAAACTGCACCGCCATCTCGCAAAGGTTGGGAACTGCTGAGATAGAGTATTCATTCACTTTGCCTCCCCATTACTTACCTTGCCCTGCCCTCAGGACGTCACCCAATGCCTAGTGAGGACTACTGCCTACCCCAGTCCAGAGGCTGCAGGAACTGACGTCACAATGTTACTCCAGGTTTACATCTTTCCTAAGGAGAAGCTGGTCACAATCCCAGATAATGCAGACAATGTATGTAATTGAGCACGCTGTTGTACTGTTCTATGAAGCAAACAGCCAAGATCTGGAGTTAATAAGATAAAGAGTCAAGCCAAGTGGGACCACAGAGGAGTTCTCCCTGTTTTTACACCAATGTTCAAAAGTAAATGATGCGGACAGAATTTAAAGTCAGTTTTTCATTGGGGAATTATATTAGGATTTTCCCATTATCATGAAATGAACAGAAAGAGTTTTATTGCTGAGGTAAATGTGAAAGTGTACAGTGTTGGAATGAGGTCATTATAGGTGGGGCTTAGCCACTAACCATCTTCAAGGGCATATGACATGACCTTTCTTTTTGATAACGTGTTCACCAGATGTGTGGGAGAGAATAAATGAACATAAATGTTAATTAAAACAAATTCAGCAACACACCCAACTCCCTATGAAAACGAAGGGAGTGAAGCAGATGTGACAAAGTGCACTTTGCATGTTCTGTAAACTTTTCTGAGATGTGCTTAGATGTTATAGTGATGGGATCAACAGAAAATCCTAAAATAAACAGCATTCCATGTATCCAGGCAGATAGTATGCTGATTGTTTAGGGGAATTATGGCATATTAGAAGGCAAAGGTTTCTATTGGTAGTGCATATCTGCACACGACTTGCTGCACTTAAAATTTATTCTGGACATGGATGGAAAAAAATTAGAGGGAACATTGATCAGGAGCCTGGATTTTATTCCTGAATATACCATGGTTCCTAGTGTGTTTTCAGTTAACTCCCATCACGTCTCTGTACCAACTATAAAATGGGGCAGCTTAAAGAACTGATTAGTTAAAATTTATGAGGGTGCAGCCACAATACCATACTTTAAGTTCCTTTTCCAATGGTTGCTTATCTTATACTCTCTGGGATTGGACAACTGAATATATGAAGGCAGTTAAACCAAAAGTACCTAAAGAAATTATTTTAGATTAGATAAAAATGTTTCAATGCACATTAGGGTTTCTATTGCAAACACATTTTAAGCTTTTCTATTACAATGGTTATTCTAAGCTCCCAAAATGGCATGTTTTTACTGGCACTCCCCTTTTATTCGTCAAAATGTACCAAGCAGTACTGAAAATCCATGACTGCAATCCATGATTAGAGGAACAATATGAGTCTGCTGTTGCTTGCTTGTTTCATTAGCCAAAGTGTAAATAAATGCAAAGTAAATGAGAAGATGGAAATGTCTTCATTTGAAGTCCAAAACCAGGCTCAAAGCAACTTTTGTAACATTTGACTAAATCTTGTTTGGACAGCTTGCATGTTCCACAATCAGAATGTTATGCTTCACTCCAAAGGATAAGAGAAAAACAGGAAAGCAGATAACACCACAGCAATACCCAGTCCGATATCGAAGGAGACAGCTGCAACAAATGACATCTCACATAGCCCTATCATTGTCCTAGAATTAAGGTATCTGGCTGCAGATTAGTCTGAAAGTTCTAGACCATATTAGCAAACTCTTCGTTTTAGAGATATCATGCAATGCAATGTAATTCCAATTCACTTTTTGCCAGTTAGGTGATTTTTTCTCCTCTCCTTCATTTGGGAATGTTCTCTTACATTCATCTACTGAATTTTGACAACAATAAGCTACCTGTTTTGAAGGCAGAGCTGTTAAGATATGTCAAGTGCTGGAGTTAAGACTCAGTGGGCAAACCCAAGAGAAGAATCTTCTCCTTTTTTTAAAATTGCAAACATTAGCACACGTTGAACCTCTCTATTCCAGCACTCTCTGTTCTGGCAACACCCGTAATCCAGCACGACTTTAGTTAGCTGGATGTCCTTTTATCATGGGCGTGGTCAATTTTCCCACAATCCCACAAAATTTGTTTAGAGCCACCAGTCCTGGCTCTCAGAGTTCCGTGCAGTTGTTTAGCTGTAATTTACCCCTAAATGTCTTCTAAAAGCCCAGTAAGCAGTGGAAGTGTTAGTAAAGGTGCTAAACAACATTGCCTCCTATGTTTCAGCAAGTTTTCTGGTTCAGCACTGGTCAGGTCCCAAGCTTGCCAGACCAGAAGGGTTCAACCTGCAATATAACTGGGGACCTGTTAGCAATTCTTATATTTAAGTTGCTAATGCCCACTCTGAGAAAGGTTTCTTGAGACCTCTTCCTTGAGAAATAACAAACACTTCTGTATCTTGCATGAAGTTTTTGACGTCTGATATCCCCCAGGATAGAGAGAGGCATTTTCTTGGTCTAGGTCTTCATTTTTAAGTTTTACCAGCATAACTAAGTCGATTAGAGGTGACTTTTTTTTCTTCATTTTTTTTGCGGCATTGCTGTGTCAGCAAAAGCCCTGGTATAGATGCACTCATGCTGGGTGGAAAAAGTGTGATTGCTGGGGGTAGCTGATTTTGCTTGCCAAACCAGAATCAGCTACGCTGCCCAAAAGCACTGGTTTCTGGCATAACACTGTATACAGCATATATACCAGTTTAACCATGGGCAACGATTTTCCCCAGGAAATTCCATTCAGCATTTGCTGAGATACAAACTGTAAATTCACCATTTCCCATGCAGTATAGCTCTCTTGGGCAAGAGCTCTGTTCTGCTCCACACCCCACTGTTCCGTTCCTCCCACACTGCATCAAACTACTATGAGCATCCCTTTGTTTTCATGATAGATAAGAGAATACCACTCAGGAACACAGACAAGAGAAGATGGCCACTGACAAACAGATGGGACCAATGTATACATATACATGCAACCCAAGCCTCCCCATTCTCTGTATCTCCTTCACCCAGGTCTGACATTCTTGTCATTCAATTCAATGACAAAGCTCTTGTTAACTTTAATGGAGGACAATTGAACTTCCCATTCCCTTTACCTTGAACTTCTGAGTGAGGATGCTTAATCCAATGGCTAAAATAATGAATTTTCTCTTGCCCGAGCTGACATCCAGCCTCTGGAAGTGGTTTCTTCAGGTTTTTTGTAGCTGCCTAAATTTCTTTGCAGACCAAGTTGTTTCACACCAAGCCATTTTTAACTTCTACTCTTGCTGTAGCTAGTTGTGGAATTACTGACATAAACAGAGAATGTCTTAGGTGAGAAAAACGTGACTGGCAGCCACATACAATGAGGAACACCAGTCTCTTGATACACTGTGTAACTTGTGCTAACTTCCAGCAGAAAAGAAAACCACTGTCAATCTACTAGCACCAGGGACACATGCAGGACTGCATTAGTGCAACTAGTTCCACCAGGGCTGAACCAAGAGATCATTCAAAAACTACAGCTACTGACTGTATGCAAAGGCCACCACTCTACGAATATCTGGCCGGCACAAGTATATCACACCCAGGTTTTATCCAATCAAATTCTGGGACTCATACAAGTTTCTCATCATCTTTAAAGCTCTAACTGGGCAAGGACTTCATTATCCTATGAACTTTCTCTAAGGTTCTAGCATACTTGCTATGCCTTGCCGGAAGGGTCTACGTTTTCCCTTGCAGTGGTAGGCGAAACATATTTCTGAGAGAAGGAATCACAGTCATGGATGTTTCAGATATCATAATATCTCAGATAAACCTTCCGAAGTTAAGCTTAAGTAGTTGGGAGAACATTGTATTGAAACTGCAATATGCTGTGTACTATTTTGGGATGGTACAGAATTTCTTTAAGAGAGAAGCAGGATTAGCACAGTCTTTGGGGGAATATTAGGAACTTCCAAGGACTTTTTAGGTACACTACATGTGAAGTGGATGAATACAGAAAGGCACTCTGCAATGTGCTCTGGGAACATGGCCAATATGATGTTTTAAAGTGACCTTTTAACTTGCTCATCTTTAACACACTTTTACTTTGAGCCTAGCTCTTTATCATTGCAAGGCGCAACAGCGAACAGCTACATTCACCTAGGACTGGGAGACAATCTCCTATTCTGAAGATTACAGTCCCTAGCATATAGAGGTGTTTGCCTTCAAACTGAGGCTACACACTCAAAGATGACAGTAACAATTTTCATGCTCAGTAACTACTGGGGTTTTGCTTCTTCTTTGGGGAGATGATTTGGAAACAAGTATTAGCCAAACATATTCTGTGTTCAAAGAGCTTATAAAAATGAGTCTGGGAACGAGAGGATGCCCCCAAGGAGGCCAAATCTACTGACTGTACACATCAACGTTAAAATTCACTAATGAGGTTCAGCAGTTCTAGCAAAAGGCCCTATTCTAGTATGGTAAAATTCAATCCAGAACTGTATGCGGTCCAAGACCTCTGGCTGGCTCTCTAAAGGGTCACCTTCTCCCTAAAATAAACAGCAGGGTTAGCCATCACAGACTTCTGCTGGCTTTTCTAAGCACGGATGGAGCTAAGAAAGGTATGTGAATATTTCTGCATCCTTTGCTGTATTATGAGGTAGTAATACACCGCATGTGACACTGAAGAAATTGTTTGTCTTTTTAATGGCACCGCAAAGCTATACTCCAGCACTGCAAATGGAACCAGTGACAGTCAACAAGCTGTTAGAAGGTAATGTAGACTTTCCATTATTTCAACATAGAAATAATGTTGAACTGTTCCTGTGTATGCCTGGATTTACTTCCCCCTACATCAGTGGTTCTCAATTGGGGCCCACTGACTACCAAAGACCTTCCTGATGTTTGCTGATATTCACTGGTGAGCCAAGCAGAGGTCAGCAGAAGGGCTAGGTGGAAGGCAGGTCACTGAAGGCTTGGTTAGCTAAATGAGTCTTCAGAAACAGAGAATATGGGAACCACTGAATTAGATAAGAGGCCACAGCATGCACAATCAGAGGCCTTCACAAAGGCTAAATAAAAACAAGTATCTAATTCAGCCTCTACTTATAGACACCCAGAAAGCTTTGAAATGAAAAAGAAAAACACATTCATTACCTTTTCCGCAAGCCAGCCTAGATGTCTGATCTCACGACTTCCAGCAATCCCGCTTTTACCCAGCTGGTCTTTCACCTCTGCGATCACCTTAGGAATAAGATCATTAACACTGGAGTGGATCGCATTGAACCAGGCCTGGGCTGTGGCTGAATCTTTACTCCTTAGAACCACAGTGTGCTTGGCGTCAGGTGAATGAACTTCAAGAAGCCTAGAAAAATAAGACAGAAAATGTTACATATGCACCCAAAACTCAGGGCAAAAGTGATTAACTGTACTAAGTTCTCTTAGAAGAAAGCAAATTATGTGAAAGGGACATCAGCTAAGCTAAACTTACCTTCACTGTTGTTGAGTGTAACAGTGTCCACCTTAAGAAGTTCAGCTCTGGTGTGGTTAGTTGTTTTTGCACCTGTGAAATACTGATCCTTAAAGGTGACTTGCAAAGTTAACTATGTCCCATATTGGGAACTTCCATGGGAGTGCCAAGTGCAGAGCAGCAGATTAGAAGGGACATTCATCTGCTATTTAAAATATACCTTGCTGTTTTCCAAGTTCCATAGCCTGCTGTGGATCATCGCATCCTGCCTAATGCAATTCCCCAGCAAGCATGTGTTGGTGACATGACACCCACCATGAAACCCTGATGGAAACTAGAATGTATTGGTAAAGTTAGTCAGTTCCATTTTTTTTTCCAGTACAGCAGAACCCTGAGATACGTGCACTCAAGTGGTGCATATTTTGGGTTAACATGATCCTCAGTGGCGGGGAGCTGGCACCTGGCTCCAGGATGCCCACCACTCAGGGGATCTGGGAAACTGACCAGTGCAACAGGGCTGGTCAGCTTCCTGGCTCCTGCATATGACAGGCAGCCCAGAGCCAGGTGCCAGCTCCCTGCCACTCACAGGAACAGGAAAACCCACCAGCACAGCTGCACTGCTCAGTTTCCCACCTCCTGTCAGTGGTGGCAGCTGACAGCCTGACTCTTGGCTGCCACCCCGATAGGAGCTGTCATCCTGATTCTTGCTGCCCCTGACAGGAGCAGTTTCCCTGCTCCTATCAGTGCTGGCAGCCTGACTCCTGGCTGCCGCTACTGACAGGAGAGGGGAAACTGACCAGCGCAGCAGTGCTGGTCTGTTTCCTCTCTCTTGTGAGCAGAGGGCAGCCCAGAGCCAGGCTTTCAGCTGCCTGTCACTCTCAGGGAGACAGGAAACTGACCAGCACTGCTGCACTGGTCAGTTTCCTAGCTCCCCCCAGTTATGTGAAATTTGACTTACACAGGGTTGCGCAACAATGCAACCTCCATATAAGTTGGGGGTCTAGTGTATGACTAAGTTTCCTGCATTGATCTATGCACCTATTATATACCCTGCAGAACAACGCTACCAAGAAATAAAAAACTAACTACCGAATCCTTTAAAAAGTTACCGAAGCAGAGTTCTCTTGTGAGCTTGATATCCACCATTAAGCAGGAGTCAGCAGCCCACACTGATTGGCTACATCTACACTTGACAGTTTGTTGACAAAACTCATCAAGTGTCTACACACAAAATGTGTTTTGTTGACAGTATGTCGACAAAACTCAGCACTTCCGCCGACAGATTTCCACCTCTCCACGATGAGGAATAACACCTTTGATAACAGTTTCTGTCAACATAAAAAACCCACGTAGACACTCCAGGAGCCCTCTGTTAACAGACAAGGATTCCAGTTCATCAAGCAGCCCTGTCTGCTGAGCTTCTGGCTGGCCATTCTGTTGACAGAGCACACTGATGTTTTGATCTGCTTATTTGTGGGGATATGATCTGTCAACAGAAGCTTTGCTGGAAGATCTCTTCCAACAGTAACTTCTGTCAACATATCGCTATAGGTTAGACATACCTATTCATTTTTGTGGGAAGTAACAAATATCCTGAATGCTCTGTTTAGACCCTGCTCACATAGAATGGGAATGTGTTGGCTAGCACCATATCAAACAAAAGTTCTTGCTAGCAGCTTTCTGTTATGGCTTTCTTAACTAGCATGAACATGGGTATTTTTTCCTGAGAACCATGTCCCACAAACCATGATGGGGGCTGCCACCTGTAGTTTCAAAGTACCGTTTAACATATTTTCAGGCAAAGGAGAAATTTCCTCACCACACTGGTCATGGGAACTGTGCCAAAATGTTACTAGCAGCAACCGCTCTTAATGTGGCTGTCTCCCACAGAGTTCTGCTCTCAGGAGTACAGAGACTTAGATACTGATTGGTGAGGTATTGTGTGTACATGCATATATGTTTCTCAGATAACTTTGTGGCCCATTTTTAATGTCCTCTTCTCCCCCCAGAACCCAAATAACAAAGCCTGGCCCAGGCACGGAAAGTGTGAGAATGACACTGTGGGCTTCCATATTTATTGCCTGTTACCCCAATTCGCATTTGCTGTCCATAATACAAATAGTAAGATTTCCTCACCTAAGTTCCATCTTTGCAAATTCATTACCTAAGACTCAAGCTGTGCACTTCCTGATTTCAACTTCATCGTTTGAAGTTCTTCTGTGAAAGGCCAATCATTTTTTATTGTTGTGTCTACAGTGTCTACTACAGAAGACCCCTCTCCTTGTTTGGGGCTGACGAGCTTAACATTTGGAGCTTAGTTAACAATCTGTTGACGTACAAGTCAAAGCAGAACTGAATTTACTCTCCCAGAGCTGTTAGCCCTTTAGGATTGACAGCCATCATTATACCTTTGGGGAGTCTGCAGGAAGGAGAAAGGAAGTGTGTGAATCTGGAAGCCCCTCAATGTCAACTGGCAGAAGGCTTAACATATTGTAACTCATGCCACACTCATTACCTCTGGTACAATGTCATAACATGTATATAAAAGGGGTTATGTAAGCGTATATGTACACTGAAGACATGTTAGTCTCAAAAAAATCACTGTATGCGTGAGCTAGGTATAAGCAGTGCTGGAAATATGTTCTTAAAATGTGTTTAGGAAGCAGTGCATAAACCCAGCCTGGGCTAGACAAAGGTATACTGCTGTACCTGTCTGACTGGCTTGGTCACATGCAAAGGAAAATGAAAATACATTTACATATAAGGTAAACAAAGCCATCAAGCTAACAAGCAATGGACAAGTTAGTTTAGTGCAGGCTCCAACTATCTGAGGCAGAGATAATAGACTTTGGGAAATATAAATGGAGCAAAAACTTACAGGAAGTAGGATACGGCACCCTGAAAACTGGATCCCCTAGCCTGGAGATGCTGGTAACGATGTAAGAAAGAAAACTACTCAAACACTGTAATGTGCTAAAATTAAGATTTAGTCCCTAGAAACCACATTTTGCTTCATTTGTAACTATACTTGTCTCTTTTTCTCTTCCTTGCTCTCACTTTCTGTTCTTTAGTTAGAAAAACTAATAAGAGTAAGTTTATTATGAACTATCTGCTGTTTTCTGTTGAACTGCATGTGAGTCTTCAGCTAGTCTAATCAGCTGGAGTATACATTGTCTCTAAAGGCAGGGAACCTAATTTCGGTGAGTGTTGCAGCAAGAAGGAATGCGCTCAGCACTGACACCTCTCTGTGGAGCTCTGGTTGACTGATCCTTACCTGCCAGCCAGGCCTGGTTTAAACTGGCAGTCTCAAGTTTGCTGGTGCGGAAGACAGACTTGTGTGACGGGGCAAACAATCTGATCCCTAGCAAAGCACCCCTCTGTCTCGGCAAGAGTGAAACACAATAGCTGGCAACAGCAGAATGTCACAGGATGTCATTAAAGTCATCAAATACCATTTTAAATGCCAAGGTTTTCAAAAACTGAAGATAAAAGTCAGGTTTGCAAATCAGTGTTTTAGATACCTAAATATTTTTTCCCCAAAACTGCTGAGCACCCACCTGCTCCTACTTTTCTCAACACGTACTGCTTAGACCTTAGCACTTTAAAAAAAGTATATATAAGCCATTATATATATATCTCAGACTCATATGTTAAAGTCCTAAACTTTGACCGAAGCGTGAAGCTATCTGAAGAAAATCACACTTTTACAAACTCACTCATCTGAGCATGATCTTATTTCAAGAAAAAGAATGAAAAGAAAAGAAAAAAAAAGAAAAGAAACTAAACTAAAAGGAAAAAAGATGGATTCACTTTGGTTATCACTTTATCCATTTATGCCTAGTGGGTTTAAAAGTATTGTCTCCTGATATCCATGTGCTATGTCCCACTGAGTGAAACCAGAACAAGACCTGGCTCTACTGAGACTGAGATTTTAAAGAATAGTATCTAGCTCTTGTATAGTGCTTTCCATCAGTAGATCTTAAAGCAATTTAGAAAGAACTGTATTTACCCCCATTCCACAGATAGGTGAAGGAACGGAGGCACAGCAAGCTCATTTGCCTTAGGTCACTCAAAAGGCCGCTGACAAAGCTGGGAATGGACTCCAGTACCCTTGTCACTCAGCCACACTGTCCTTCATCTAAATAATTTTTCTAAGGCAAAGTTTTATGTGGAAACAAGGCCTCTACTGTGCTACTTGTAAGAAAAGAGAATGTTCAGCTTGATCTTGCAGAACAATTCTCCTCCCAAAAGTTTTATATGACCATATCCTTAAAAGAACCTTCAAATGTATGGGTCTCTAAATAAAACATTGTGCAAGCACTACTGGAAGCCTTCAATGAATTTATGGCAAGTTTGCATTTGGCTCTTTTTTAAGTTAGTTTGCAGCAATGTTTGGTTTAAAAATAAATTCTCCATGGCTAAAGAATTTCTTAATGACAACATGAATCCTATGATCTTGAATGAGCAGTCTGAATGATATGTCACTTCAGTGAACACGTATATGAAACATATAAACATATAACTTGGTGTGTTTGCCCCTCAGAATGTGTTTTCCTTGGCTGCAACTATTTAAGGTGGATATCTAAAATAGCTATATTCCTCTTCCCTCTCATCAGCTGTGTCAAGATGCAACTACAAAAACATATGAATAAAATCCTTCAGTTTCTTAGCAAAAGGCATTAATCCAGTCCTTCATATCCAAACATCATGAGCATTTAGAGGGTTTATCCCCACAATTCCTTTAATTGAACCAACTAATCAAAAGCTGTTAACATTTGGCATCAGGCATTTAATACAAAAAAAAAAAATCACAAAGTGTCATCTGTCAATGATTGTTGATGGGGGTTATTTTTAGGTAAGGTGATTACACCCAGTCTCTTGTAAAATGCTTGTCAAACACCAAAGCTTGATGGTGATGTACTAACAACTGCAAATGGCTACATTACTCTTCATCCATGACAGGAAGATGGAGCAATATACACTGCTTTTTTACAGATTTCAGAACTGGGGAAAGATGATGGGTTGACAGTAATGACAACTGAGCTCCTCTATCCACAGAAAAGAACGCAACATGGAAAGTCACAATGAAAGCGTAACCCTCATTTTTGTGGTCAGGCCACACAAGATGATAAGAGTCTACTACAACTACCAGCTACTTATTCTGTCTGCTCAAACAAGAGAGATTCAGGCTTTTATTCTGAAAGTCCAGAGGTTAAATCTCGCAGTCAGACTGAACGAGGCTTGTTATAACAGCTGTGTAAATGGCTGATTTGTTTTTTTTGTTTTGTTTTACAGGCAGTTGCAATGTATATTGGTTGGGTTGAACTAAAACCGATTCTTTTCCCTAAATTTTAAACAAGTCAGAAAAATAATTTTGTTTCTGTGCTTTTTGAGCTTTGTTTTTTAAAGCAAAGAAAATGAGGGGTTATAGTCTTACCGGACAGGTAGGTTTATAGTCCTATATGGCCTCTTGTCATTAGGCACCTAATCCCTTTCACACAAAAAAGAGCATGTTGCCCTCTCCCCCTTGCACACAACTTTTAGCCCACTAGCAAGGGAATTCCCCTGGGAGGTGGAAGACCTAGATTTGAAACACTGGGACTCAAACGTACTGTGACAGAAACCCCCACCCCCACGCTTTATGGAAAATGAGTAATGAATATAAATATGTATAATTCAGAAATGTTTTGAACAAAAATGATTTGAGACCTATCTTTAATGTTATAACCTGCTGCTGAATCTGTCAATCCTCTTTTTGGGCATGTATAATAGAACCCCAAGTTGCACGAAACATTGGGTTAACGCAACTCTGAGTGATGGGGAGCTGGCGACTGGCTCCATGCTGTCTGCCACTCAGGGGAGCCGGGAAACTGACCAGTGCAGCAGAAAGAAACCCTCACTTCCTCCCCCTCTTTTCTGAATAGTGTTTAAGCCCTCCTGGGAAAATAGCATGATAAATTAAAACAACTCATTTGAATATTTCTAACATCTTTCTTCTGTTTGACCAGAAACAATTAGCCAAAATAGAGATGAAGTTGCAAAATGTTTTGGTCAACTGAGTGGAAAAAAAATATTGTCCAAGATTCCACCCAGCTCTAATCATTATGCATGTTTCCCTCAGAGAGCATTATCTAGTCACGTCTACCATGCTCAGAGGTCAAGGCTTTATAACTTCACTGCCCATCCCTCCTTGACTCTTACAGAAGTATTTGATGCATTCACAAATCCTGCTGGGAAATGGTCTGTGCTAACAGCTACTTGCTGACTCATGGTATTTCCATATTTCTGAAAAGCAATAAATATTGATGACCTTAGTAAGCTGTAATGTGCTTAAATGTTTCCAGCAGTCCAGGCTTTGTAGCTTTAATTGGCTCCCTGGCTGAAATGACCACCACTTTGTTTATCTGCAATTTAGTGATAAAGTTCTCTTTTAATTCCCCATTGACCAGAATTATTAAGGACAATGCCACAGCTGTGTTTATTCTCACACTCCACCACAGTTATGTAAATACTGCACATGGAACTATTTGTGATAAAGCCCATACCAACCCCAAGGAATTATATGTTAGCTCTAGATAGGGGCCAAGATGTGCGGTCTCCCTCCAGATTGGCAAAGCATATGAATGATATCACATTTTCTCAGAGAGCATTTGGCAGACCTTATAATAGATGAGAAATTTTCTCTCTTGCAAAAAGTTCCACTGAGCCAAGGAATATTTCCCAGCCTTCCTTTTTGCTACTTACAAAACAATTTCATGTAAAATCCAAAATGTCAAACTGCTGCAATCTTGCCATACGAACAACATTCACTCCCACCTGAATTCCAGAGCTGTTATTTTATAGAGGGGCAGATGTTGAAGACAAACATCCAGTATAGCATATTATTCATGTTCGATAAGATCTCACGGAAAAGGAGTGTTTGTTTTCTAGGAACCACCTTTAGTCAAATCACTTGAGGATGTTCCTCTCTCACATCAGTGTAGGGACAATTCTGCACTGATTTACAGCCTGTACATGTCTCTCCTAGATCAGGTTCAGCAGTCTGTTACTCACATTTAAAGGAATGATAACGTAATTGCCGTTAATGATGAGTGGCATCAACAGTGTTTCTGAACTCAGCGGAACTACACTACTGCAACTGAGAACAGAAATACTTCCACTGATTCCAGATTTCCACATGGTACACAGCACCACATCTGATCATTAGGGCCACCTTCCCTCAGTTACCCTTGTGCAGCCGCCTTGGATCTGTAAATATATTTTGGTGCATTCCTCCAGTGTAAGGAAGACCGTACTGTCCTAAGGTCTCAGCTCCTACTCCACTCCTACAACATACAATCTTAGAATCATAGAATCCTAGGTCTGGAAATGACCTCAGGAAGTCACCAAGTCCAGCCCCCTGCCTAAAACCCCAACTAAATCATCCCAACCAGGACTTCGTCAAGCTAGGACTTAAACCTCTGTGGACAGAGATTCCACCAGAACTCTAGCTAACGCATTCCAGTGCTTCTTCACCCTCCGAGTGAAATAGTTTTTTTTCCCTAATATCTATCCCAAACCCTCCACTCTAACTTGAGACCATTGCTTCTTGTTCTGCCATCAGTCACTACTGAGGACTAGGAGGGAGTGAGGGAAGGTCGAAGTGGGGCACCAACTGCGAAGCTGCCTCCATCTACACTGTCAATCTGCAATTCAAAATCTGCACTTTGAAATTATGCTAATGAGGCACTGAATATGCATGTTAGCTCCTCATTAGCCTGCTTCAAATTGACTCATTACCATGCCCTCCTCCAACAGGAGGGGGCAAGTATAGAAGCAGATTAGGAATAAATTGTTGAAATTAAGAAAAGGAAAATTTACCTTTCATATCAAGGGTAAAGTCCCAAATATCCATCCTATTACACAAAGGAATAATCTCTTTGGGGAAAGTGTGAAAGTCACACGACTTGACATAGTTAAAAGTTGACCAGGAGAATGCGATAGGGTGAGATATATTCAGATAATATAGGCCTTTTCCATCTAAGAATTCAATGGCTCTGTGACTGTCACAGGAATACCTGCTGTGTGAGTTTCTTGCAGCCTTGCAACAAATGCCAGTTAAATCGAGGGGTGGGGTGGTCCAAGCTACCGGTCAATACAGAACTGGACTGGACTGAGACGCCCACAATGTGGCCCTGGAATAAAAACGGGAACTTTCACAGACTGACCCACAGACCCAAAATAACTATCCTCTTTACGGAGAGCAGGTGATGAAAGACATCAGTTTTGGTTTTTGTTTCTTTAAATCTACCAGCATTAAGGATTTTTTTCCCCGTTTTTCCTTCTCATGTTCCCCCTCCCGCACCTTTCTTCTTCTTTCACACTTTAGTTGTAGTAGTGCGGAATGTGATGAAACAGTGATATCCAGTCCAGCCCTCATTACTGTGGGTTTAAGTATTGAACCACTGAACCAAACTGTTTCAGCTGCTGCTGAGGTCAGTTACCTGAAAAAACAAGGAACAGTGGAATAAATGTCACAGTAAGTTTTAGTGTCACATCACAGAACAAATCCAGAGATATGGCAGGATCTTGCCTGCACTCTGGACTGAAGCCACTTGAAATATTCCTGGTCTACAAACCAGTTCAGATCGCCTACCATGTGTGTTTGGGGCAAGAACCTGGAGCACAGCTCCTTGAAGCAACTGGGGTCAAGGAGGAGCAAAATATATTTGTTTTGATGAAAAAAAATACTCAAAACATCTCTCACAGAAGTTACAGCTATCCTAAAACCATCACCGAATTTCAAAGAATGTGGTGTCTGCAGTGTGTGGTAAATCTCCACTGAGTGAAGTGTGACTAACTACTCTACAGCACAGAGCACCATCACCTCACCTGGGAAAATCTAAGGAAAATGCAGCACAGAATCTCATGCCGGAGAATACAAATAACTTCTGCTGCCTTCAGTGGGAATTAGATGAATTCTGTGGTCAGAAAATAGGGCTCCAATTAAGAGAAATCAGGCAGCAATGTCACAAGGCACTGTGGCAAAAAGGGGGACTCCTGAAGCATCCGTAAGACAGATGAGAAAAGCAAGAAAATTAAGTGCAGTATCCAAGAAGACTGCCTCTTAGTTGAAATCCTGCCATAAAGAGATTAGTCAAAGAGTACATTCCAATTCTCTTAATTCTTACAGTCTTACCAGATAAAAGGATGAGTGCTTCCGCAAAAAGGCAAAATAAAAGCAGCAAGAAGAAGAAAGGGACATCTGAAAGAAAACTACAGAATTTGCCACGGTTCAGTTCCTGGCAGCATGGTCCAGTGGCAACAGCAGCAGCCTCAGAATCAGCTTTGACATGCTGGGCAAGTAATTTTCTCAGCCTGAACCTACAATAAGGGTGTGCAATCATTTTTGCTGCAATGGCCACTCCAAGTATTTAGTAAGTGGTCAAGCTCTACACTTTATTATATTAGCGGAGAAGGAGCAAGGTCTGGATTGGAGACTGGCTGCAGAAGGGAGCTCATGGTGAGAAACTGGGGTGCAGGAGTGGGTGTGCTGTCTGGGAGGGACTTGGATGCGGGAGTGGATTCCGAGCTGTGGGAGGAATATAGGGTCTGGTAGGGAATTGTGATCAGGGTCAGGAATGCAGGAGCAGATGCAGAAGGTTTGTGATGAAACCTGAGGCAGGTACTTGGGATGCAGGAGAGAGTGGGGTGCCAGGTACAGGCTCCGGCTGGGAGACACCTACAATGAGTGGCTCCCAGCCAGCAGTCCAGGGGGATCCTCAAGCAAGTTTCCTGCCTGCTGCGCCCCCACATCACTCAAAGCAGCCAGCTGCTGGGGCCAGCATGTGCATCTTTACACAGTGCACATCATGTGGGGGCAGCAGCCTCAAGCTGCCTGCACCCAGAAGCATGGCCCAGGCAGCTCCCATTGGCTGGTTTCCAGCCAATGAGAACAGCTGTATATTAGAAAAAACTTAGTAACTATAGGGCAGCTATGTCAGTCTTTCTTGAACTCTGTTCTGTGGAACACTGGTGTTCCCTGAACACCACACAGGTGAGCCATAAGCATTTGACACTTTTTTGATATCGTACACAGATGGCATGTGTTTTCTGTTATTAAAACCAGATACACTGTTACGTCTTCATTGCTGTGCTACTTGATTAATTTACTTCATTTTGTTCTTCCTGTATATGTTGCTGTTTTGTTTTGTTTTGGTCTGAACTTTTGGAAGAAAATTGTCATAGGTGTTGCACATAAAAATTATTATTTTGTGGTGTTCAATGGTCTCAAAAGTTTAAGAAACCCTGGTCTCAGTTTACTTGTGTCTCCTCAGCAAAGGGGGCTGGATCTGATGACTTCTTGAGGGTCCTTCCAGCCCTACGTTTTTATGATTCTGTGCCAGAACTGAAGAGAGAGGCCCAAGCTAAAGATGATGCCCAGGTTTTGAGCCTGAGTGACAGGCAGAAAGGTGGCACTCTCCATAGTGACTAAGAAAGTAGGCAGAGGGAAAGGGTTTGGTGGGAAGGGAAAAGTTTTAGCCATGCTGATTTGATGGCTACACATTTACAAGTTGCGTCAGAGAAACAGATTATTTCAGCTGGAGATATAGAGGGGAAAAAAGAGAAAGTAACTCAAGTCTGAGCACTAAAGAATCTCCAGAGAAAGGATGAGAAGCACAAAAAGAGCGTTCTCCCAATGAATTGCTGACAGAGCAAGTGGAGAGGGAGGAAGAGAACCATGAGAGGAGACGCTTACAGAAGCAAAGAGGAAAAATGACAAGATTTCAACAAGCAGAGTACGATAAATGACATCAAAGGCAGGTAATGACCCAAAGAGATGGGAGATGGAGTACACGTTCTGAACATTTTCAACTGATGTTGTCTATCAATATGAACACCACCACCACTTGTTCCCCCACTTTTCCTCCAGCTCTTAGAAAGACTGTCTGTATGCCCGATGCCCAGATAAGATTGAAAGACTTCTAGGCAAGCTACACTTGTACCCAATGGAATGACTGAGGGCTACAGCCTCTCTTCTCTGAGTTTGGTCTATGCTATATCCCACCAAACCGATGTTATATTAGAACCTCTGTGAGTAACCTGCAATTTGTATGCCATTGGCAGTTGTGGTGATTACAACCGAGTTACATAAAATTGTGTCTCTCTCAGTTAAATGACGATCCACAGAGAGACAAACGAAAATAAAACTGATTGAAGTGCTGCTCCCTGAGAAAAGCCATTACTCACTCATTGCAACATGGTCATTCCTAACTTGTTCAGTATGCACAAAACACTGCTTCAGAGGCCAGGTTCTTTTTCCACTGACAGTGGAGTGGACCCACTGGCTCTAATGGAGCTACACTGATATAAATCAGGAGTATGAGGAGAATCCACCTCATTTTGTAACAGCAACCGTGCATTTTTGGAAATATGGGAAGCAGGTCTGGGAGCATGTTTCATAACAGTAATGCTCTCAGATCTTAGTGTCATGTCCTACTTCCCATTCAGGTAATTACATCTGCATACTTTGGCATTCTTGAATCTGCCCTCAGCCTCAGAGTTACAGAAGCAGACACATTCCTCCTCTTTGCCGTACCAGGGAGAACAAAACCCCCACCCATCTAACCCTGCCCTGCAAATCTTCAGGGACAAGGCATCCATCCATTTTCATACCAACACAAGAAGAATACAACATGAACTAGTCTCCGCCATTTTAGTGACTAGCTGACTGGCTATGGTATTGGGGAACTTCAGGGGATCAAGAAAGCCATGTGCAACCCCCCCCCCCAAAAACGGTAAGTTCTCATGAGCTGGAGAATGAGAATCCAGGACAGATGTTAGGCGCCAAGCTACATGCTCTCCTCTGTTATGGGTTTTATTAAAGATACAGAACTCCTAATGTAAAAAGACACATCTATAAATTGACTAGTCTACCCTTGAAAACAGACCTAATAAAACACTTCATTGTTTTCTAAAACAGCTTTGTTCAATATCATGGTACTGTGCCCTGCCCCCCGCTAAAACATGATCATGTTTTTATTCTGTCCTTGTCCTTATACTTCTTGTTTATTTTTTATTTCACTTACACATTTTGTCTTGCTATTCAGACTGTAAGCTCTCTGGGGTACAACCTGTATGTTATTGTATACCTGTGCAGTCTAATAGAATAACGGGGACTCACCTGGCTAACACTTGTAAGTTTAAAAATAAAAATAATTAAGAGCAAGAGCATGACTAGATACTTCCTTTTATTGAAATGTCCTACAGAATTTACCAGTGATTAAATTTTCGAATGCAATTTTTAAAGTTACTGGAAGGATTCTACATTTGGTTTCTATTTCTCTGTTCAATCACTAAGATGGTTTAAAAATTCTACAACAAGAACTTTATTCTATATTATTCTTCAGTGGCATTTACAGTAATTTCTATAGGGTCCTATCAGCTTTAATGTTATGTGCCTAAATGCTGTACAGGTTGCCAAGCTAGCTATGTATCACTCAGGGGCTTGGCTGGATGGTTTTTAGGGTATTTGGTGTGTGTGTGTTTATGTGCTAGAACGTGCTGTTGGCCTAGAATATACAAGAGATATGCAGGTAGCCCCACTGAGACAAACTCTATGGCTCTGTATCACCTTGAAATTGTCCTTAAATTCCCCCTTCCCAACAAAGGGCCCCATGTTACAAATGCTATGCTCATGAGTAACTTTATCCTTGAGAGCCAACCCACTGAATTCACTCTTCAGGGTCACACTGCTTAGTCCAGCTGAACTGCTGCCAGTGGGTAAAGTTACTCATGTGCCCCAGTGTTTGAAGGATTAGGTTGAACACATTTTGTTTAGTTGGATAAATGTCAAGCAGGGTTTAGAGTCAGCGCAAAACAGCAGAAACTTGAATTGACGCAGCTTGGCTTAATCAGTCATTTTATCCATCCTGTATCATGTCTTCAGCACACTGAGCCTGTAAGTGTTTTTGTATCAGGCGTAAAAGAGGCTTTAAAAGCAGAAGGAAAACAAATCTCATCTAAGAATGATTTTTCTATTTTCCCCCTGAACAACATCCACAGAAATTGATGAAAAAGTTTGTTCTAAGGCAAAAACATCTGACGCTTAGATGTATTAGTAACTTTCCCCATCTTGAGTTACTGGGAAAATCTGTCCTTTGAGATCTGACGTTAATTTCTGGTACTGCTATTGTATAGGACACTTGCCAATAAAAGTGAAAGCAAGCAATGGACTGCAGAGGTAATTACTTCAGCCTAGCTTATTCCAGCCTGAAATACAACATGGGCTCCTATGTCTAGCCGAGCATGAGTCAGATCACGGTGGGCAATACTTTTTGATGGTGGAGCCACATCAGGAATTTGGTAAGTGATCAAGGGCCGCACTCTTCCATGATATTAATGGAGGAAGTGCAGGGTCTGGGATGGAGGTGGGGTGCAGAATGGAGCGCGGGGTAAGGGATTGGGGTGCACGAGGGGGTACAGGATTTAGAAAGGAGTTTGGGTAAAGGAGGGGGCTGTGACCTGGGGCAAGAGACTGGGGCATAGGAGGGGAAGTAGGGATTGTGGTTGTGACCTGGGGCAGGAGATAAGGGGAGTGTGTGTGAGAGATGCGGGGAAGAAGGTTTGGGTTATGTAGGGTAGGGGGCAAGATTACAGGGGCACAGGGTTGGGAAGAGAGAGGGGTGGGGTGCCCGAGGCAGGCTGTGCCTGGGAGTCGTTAACCTGGGTGATTCCCAGATAACAGCCCAGCAGGTTTCCTGTCTTCCATGCCCTGACAGGTCGCTCATTGCAAGATCTTGTACACTGGTGAACAACTGCAAGCCTGATGGGGGGAAAAAGGTACTTTCAGCACTACCTGTTCTTCAAATCAGACAGCTCCCACTGGCCGGAAATCAGCCAATGGGAGCTGCAAGATTTCATTGGGGGAGGAGGCAGAGTATCAAGCCTCCTTCCCCCTCCTTTCAGGCTCACAGCTGTTCACAGACAAACAAGGCCCCACAGCCAGCTTTTCTGAGTGAGGTGTGGGGCAGTGCAGTGCAGACAGTGTTTCAAGTAGCAATGAAAATCATGCATCCTCCTGCTAACACTACAGAAACATTAGGGACAGGCCTGTAACAATGCCCTCAGCTGGTCTTTTGCAGGAGCTGAAACCAGGAACTCTGCTTCTAAAAGTATGCAGCTTTACTGCTGTGCTATATTAAATTGTTTAAAGGCAGTCACAAACTCATGACTCTCTGTACATGGCTCAGTCCCTAGAGGAAGGGAAAGCCCCCATGGAGACACAAACTAGAAAAACAGACTTTATATTTGCTCCATGTCTGAGGAAATTTGATTCTACAAATCAAACTTCTTGACTCAGGACCATCTCCACTTGGAAAAAAAAGAAAAAAAAAAAAGGTATTCCCCTCTAAGAATTGTGCAGTACACAAAGTACAGTAAACTCATTCACACCCAGCCTTCTATCACCCAGAACTCTCAAACAACTGGTATTTTAACCATAAGTAAATTTAGTTATGTTTTCCAGAAGTACAGTGGAGTGAAATTAAGTACAAATAAATACAGCAAATACAGTATAAGTTTACACTGTACAATACTATGGTTGTTGGTAAATAAAGTACTCTGCACACATTTTTGTTTGATTCTTAATATCTAATCTAGCTTTTCTTTAGCGTAATGCATCGTTAGGGATACCTCTCTATTATTCAGCATATTTGAACGCCCAGCAACCGCCCAGTCCCGTGGCTGCTGGATATGAAAGCGTTTACTGTGGAACCAGTTCAGCAGAAGTCATGCTATAGTCTTCTAGCCTGACTGACCAACAAAATGGTTCTACTGCACAGCTGTGACCATGTTGTACATAGACTAACCTCTTCACAACCATGTTTGGGCTTGGCCACAGCTGAACGTGATTTCAAATATAATTTCAAATCCTAGTATGGATAGGGCCTTAGTGAAGGCTTTCGCAGCCAAATGATTTTTCTATTATAAAACACGGAAGCTACACCATCAATTGTAAGGTCTATGTGTATTAAGGAACTGTGTTATAAAATCATAGTGCACCGAAGATGCTGTTACATTGTGTGGTCTTGCTGGTGCTTTAAGAACGTTTTGGAATAATGTTATTATCCTGGTCTGAGTTAGAAGGGTACATCTTCTAACCAGCATTATGTCATCACTCCACCAAAGAAAACATCATTTCCAATCTTAAGCATAATTTCCTATTTTTAGAGATCTTATGTGACCCACAATATTTTGTGATTTTGCTGCTCTTGTAGAATGGCAGCGAGACCATTTGCTCGTACAGAAAAATCCAGCATAGGGTAGTATTAAAAATATTTCATGCTGGCCTGCAATAAAATCAGAAGTCACTATTTCCATAGGAAACAAAAGCAACCCTAAGAGAAATCCATGCTAACAAGTGACATGACTCTTTCCACACATTTCTTAGCAACACCAACAACTGCAAGTCGTTACCATATTCTTTTGTGAATAAATCTTTCACAATACAATGATGATCCTGCTAAATGGTTTTAAAGCAAATTTGAGGGTCAGAATAATGGTAGAGGCCCAGAGTTACAACGTAGGCAAAGAAGGAGACAGCATGTGACTCAAAGAACTACAGGCTGGATAAACTGTAATGCAACTGCCAATCTCTATTTTTTTTTGTTTTGTTTTTAAGAACAGCATTCTACAGTCATGGTCAAAACCACTATACTCTGTAGCAACCACTGCTTGCAACAGTGTTTTGGGTTGTTACTGTAGAAAACTGAACTATTATTTTCCGAGGGTTGACTAGCACTAAACATGCCCATAGCCCCTTGATGAGCTGGGCACCGGAGAAGGAAGCAAAACCACAAGAGCAATATGAACAAAAGAAGAAGAAAACAAATTTCAAAGGAAACACGACAGAACTAGAAGTGAATAGGAGAGTTGAAGAAAATTAAAAAATAGTCCAGAGACTGGAACCCTTCTGAGACGCCAGGCAAAAAAGCAAGGAGCATATACCCTTCAAATTATCATGAAGGATGGGAGTGTGTCTCCAGCAAGAAATCAAAAGCACGGGGAAATCACTGACCTACACAAACCCCATCTCTTCATTCCACATGAAAATCTAACTCAGAAAATGTAGCCTCCAGTCCCTCCAATATGTAAGTGCTGAGAATGAAAAGAGTTCCAAGTAGGTTCTTTAAACGGTCGCTTTCTAGAGAAGAACAGAAAGCCCATTGTTTGGATGAAAGAATCAGTCTCTATTTCCACCCCCTCACAGACTCTATTGGTTCTTTTTTGTTAGCAGCTGTTAAAATAGATGATCACTGAGTGTGCTGGTGTGCTGCAGCTGTTCCACACATGTTATTAGTAAAGGCCAGTCAGCTCATCTTATTTTTAGCATCACAAAAAAACCCCCCCAAAAAAAAAACAAAAACAAAAACCACAGAAAATCCCATTTATTTTCTCAAAAGTAACCTCTCTCTCATTCTCTCTTCCAACAGAGTTGCATGAACAGACAAGAAAATTAGGCCATTTCTTAAAAAACAAACAAACAACAAAAAGCAAGTTTGTTTTTTTCCTGTCTGCTCTTATTTATCTGATACCACTCTGTTAGTGAGTGTGGCCTCTTCAAGAAAATCATACCACTATGCTAAAAAATAAAGTGTTAAGTGGTTTTTCTAAGTTATGAAAAATATTTGGCTGTTTTTTTTTCTAATACGTTCCCCAAAGCTTATGAATGTGTATTTACCACAGCAGTCCCAAATGTGTTATAATAAAGAGCTTTATATTTTGAAATGTTTCACATCACGCAGGCTACAGTTACACTAGAGAGTGTTGCTGACAAAACTCAGATTTTGCCAACAAAATTGGTGGAATGTCCACACACAAAATGTGTTTTGTCGACAGTTTGTCAGCAAAACTCAGAACTTTCACTGGCAGCGTTCTGCCTCTCAGCCATGAGACGTAACACTGCTGCTGACAGATTCTGTTGACAAAAAAGCTCCACGGACACTCTGGGGGACCTTCTCTCGACAGACAGGGCATCTAGAACAACAGGCAACCCTGTCTGATGTGTTTCCGGGTGCCTGTTTCGTCGAGAGAGCAGCCAGGCAGTCTGGCTGCTCTGTTGACAGAGTGAAGCATTCTTCCAACTGGCTTTTGTGTGTGGCCACACTCTGTCAACAGAAGTTTTGTCGATAAATCTCTTCCAATAGGGACTTCTGTCAAGAGATAGCTGTAGTGTAACTGTAGCCTTGGAGATCCTCACATGGAAGAAGCTTTGTAAAAGCCAAATGCCAGATCAATGATGTGCAACCTGCAGCCCATTGGGATTCTATGTGTAGCCCATGAACATTTTGCTTCCCATTGCCCATGCACTTGGTTGCCAAATTCTGCTTGTTTCCACCCACAAAGATTTTTTCCTACTAGCATTAATAAAGTGACACACATGTAAAGCAAGGGTACATGAAACGAGGTTCATGCTGATTACACAAAACATTGACTGTAAGATCCAAACGCTCCCTCTGCATCCAGTCACAGTGCTGCTGTGATTCAGCTGGCACACCCCACAAACTCTAGGTATGCAAACGGAGTTAGCCAAAGTACCCTATAGCAGGAGACTGTCTTGGTTACGACAATCTTGCAGGCCACTATGATGAAGGAGGCCCATTCACGTGGTCCACTCACTAGCCTAGGCTGCCCCTCATTGGGCCAGTTTATTATTTCAGTTCAATGGCATTATGATCCAGAAGTGCACAAAGAATTTGATCCTCAGTGTTACCATTTACAATGCTCAAGCTTTACAGTTAATAGCTCTCAGACGCATAATAGAGCCATATGTTCTAATGCAGTGTTTCTTAAACTATGTTCAACGGAACACCCGTGTTCCACACACACCTTGTGGGTGTGCTGTCTTTGGAAAAATAATAACCATTTTACAATAACAGTAATGGAAAATACTGAACCATAATTTTGATTCTACACCTCGCAAGAACAGTAGTGGTCTGGCAACACAGCAAGGTTTACCAACATTGTGCTAGCCTTCCCCCTCCTCTAATAATCTTCTCCTAGCTATATATAGTGTAGCAACTAGCAACAATGAGCGGTGCACGTGCTACACCAGTATGGCTGCTATGCTATCAGTCAGCTGCTTAAGGACAGTGTGTGGCCTGTGATGATTACTGAATTTATTATTTCAACCATTATGAGTAAACAGAAGAAGAAGTTACATTTCTTTTTTAAAAGGCCAGAAGTGAATGAAAATACTACTGCTGAAGAACCAGTACCATTGAGTAAAGTAAATTTTCATAGGTGTTCTGCATAAAAATATTGTTGTTTCTTGTTCTGTGGTCTTAAAAAGTTTAAGGAACATTGTCCGAATGCACAAAATTAGGGCCAGACAAAAATCACCACTTACCTGTTTTCTGGATCTGACACAGTCATGTTGCGTGTCACATAGCACATTTTAAGTGGAATTGTTTTTCTGTCTCTGTTGATGGAGAGAGAAAGCTGCGACAGCGGGTCAGAGGCTACACCTCCCAACCGAGGAGATTCCGGGGGTGGCGTTTCCCACCCAATTTCCGAAACCGGAGAACCTTTCTTCACATACGGAGTTGCTTCTCGCATGTACTTCACTATTAAAATAAAAAAGCAAATAAACTCTCAAAAGATGCTTAGATCCAACGTGAATTCTAACAATTATTATTATTTATTTTTTCTATTGGGTGAACATGATTGTGGTATATGCGGTACAACCCCATAGGAAGATATGGACCCCACCCTGAAGAACTTGTAGTCTACAAAATGACACTATAAGTTGGTGTGCACAAGAGAGGATCTGAGGATAGAACTGGGGTAACAGCAATAAGATTAGTTAGATTCATAGAAGTGACCATTGTGATCATACAGTCAGCCCCACAGCACACCAATCATACAACCTCACCCAATAATTTCTATAACAACACCTTAACTTCTTTTTGCACTACACCATATCTTCTTTGTTTAAAAAAAAATCCATCTTTGATTTAATGGCATCCAGTCCATCTTGACAGAAAGGCTTCGATCCACCACATCCCTAGGTCAATTGTTGTAATGGTTAACTACCCTCACTGATTTGAATCTGTAGTGTGGTTGTAGCCATCTCAATTCTTGACCATTAGAAAGACAAGATGGGTAAGATAGCCCTGAAAAGGAGTAAGTTCAGCATAAGTTCAAAAGCTTGTCTTGCTCACCAACAGCGGTCAGTTAATATCGATTTTCTAATTCTGCAATTTATAAATTCAAATTTCACTATCCTCACCTCCCCATGTGCTCTTCAAAAAGTCAACTTATTGCTGCCACACTCAATTGGCAAACATCGATTGTTGCAGCAGTGCATTGTAGGAACCTATCCCACAGTTCCCTCAACCCCGTAGCATTCTAGATGTGCTCGCTGGTCTTTGACATCATTTTCCTACATTGCATTTTCCTCATTCCCCTCCCGCGGTAAGCAAGGAAAATTAGGGCATCCACAGAGATAGCAAAAAAGTTTAAAGAAATGTCTTTCTTCTGTAGCCGAATTCTCAACTGGCCATCCACTGAGTGTCCCCCGCTTCTGTGATTGCATCTGATACCTGAAAACCACACAGGAACCCTGAAAAACTTGAAGGAAGAGAAGATAGGAAAGTTTTTGAAAGAGTTGCTGAAGGGAGAGTCTTTGGCTTTCCGGTGCACTATAAGGCTTCTGTGCAACGGCTGTGTTCTCAACTGGCCATCCAATGAGTATCCTCCCTATCATTGGGACTTAAACTGTACTCTCCATGTTAGAAGAAAGAGGATAGAAAAGTCTAGGAAAAAAAGATTTTTGACTTTCCTCTTCACTATACAGACATTGCCAACACGGGTGATGGCAGTGAAATATTCCACCCTGAACTTATAACGGAAATGGAAATCTCAACTAGATCCCGCCCATGTTTCTGAGGGGGTCAAAGCATGAAGACAGATAGGCGATGTTAGCAAAAAGATTTTATAACAGAAATATCAAACCAGCAGGTGTCTGCAATGGACAGCAAGCTCCTGATAATACTTTTGGTGAGGTTTGGTGGGGGGTGGGGGTTCTGTGGTCTGTGACTGCATAGCTGTTTGGAATGTTGAAGTAGCTGAAGTAGTCCCCCAGAGTATTTCAGCCACCGCAGGAGACTTCTCCCTGGCGGCTGCAAGCCCCCAGAATTCTTTCCTGCCCTTGGAGCCCTAAACGTGTGCAAGCTAGGACATGGTGCTGCCTGGCAGCATGATCAGCACCGAACAGTAGGCACGTTCTTTTATTGGGTTGAGGGCTACCCTGTGATGTGGCTGACTGCGGGGAAAAACCCTGACTGCATGGCACCTATGGGAGAGGGAGAGGGTTCATGCACAAATGTAAACTGCTGAGAAGAAGTTTCTTGGCATCTTTTGCAAGCATGACACATGGTATGGGGAGGCAGCAGCTGGTGCTAGGCAGTGCAGAAGAAAAACAAGTGTAGAGACAGAACCACAAACTCCCTGCAAGGGATATCTGTAATGGGTAGATGCACTCACAGTGCTAATTCCAAAGAAAGAAAGACAGACCTTTCTCAGGCTCTCATACAAACATGAGCTCACAGTCACAGGCTTGCTGCTCTCGCTTTGAAATTCAGTCTTCCTGTTACCTAATTCTGGCACACCTGGAGAGCGGTGGCCAGAGCAGAGCACTAAGGGGCATTGCAGGTTACATATGGGACACCTCTGGAGGCTAATAAATTCAATTTTAAGATGTAGCGTTTCCACACAGGCCTTTAATTGAACTTCTGAATTTGAGCTTGACGCTATACCCAACGGGTAATGGTGATACTTTAATCTCAATATCAGTGCTCCCAAAATTGAGCTAATGGTATTTAAAGTGAAGACAGTCATTCAGTAATATCAAGCTAACCATCTTAACTTCGAATTTATCTCATAGTGTAGACACAGCCCTAGTCTGAATTTGTCTAGTTCAGGTTTCCAACCACTGAATTTTGTCACACCTTTTTCATGCTAGATAAAACAATTGCTTACTATCTGGCACATGGGCTGGATCCACTCTGCCAGGGTTAGTCCCTCACTCTATATTTACTTGCAACACCACCACCACAAGTATCTGGCAATTGCAGCCAGACAATAGGAGCGACAGGAAGCAGCATCGACTGGAACACAACTTCCTGCTGCTCCAACTGGCCGTGAACGGCAATCGGCAGCCAACAAGAGCTGTGATCGCCCAACATATGCAGAGGAGCAGGTAAATATAGCAATGGCAGCCTGCCATGGACTAACCCTGGAGGGTCACTGCCTTTTTATTACTCACTCCTGCTATAGATTAAGATCAAGTCAGCTTTCCACCTGTGTGGTGATATGGGGATGTCTCTCTCTAACTTTTGAATTCTGGGTGACACCATGAAAGAGCATCATTATTTCTATCATTTTGAATGTGAAATTCTACCATGGTTGGCATACACTGTATCATGTCCTCTTAGAACAGCCACAATGGTTTGGCACTTAGAAATCAATCATTTTAATCATTTGTGAACACCTTGAAACAATGGATGAACTTGAGCCTAGGAAAATCAGACTATGGTTATGTCTATACTACCACTCACATCAATAGAACTTAGGTTGTTCAGCAACTTGAATAAACCACTCCCATGTGACGTAAATTACACTGACTGAAGCACCGGCTGGCAGGAGAACAATACAGTTGGTCTGCTGTAAGCTCTCCAGTGTAGCCAAAGTCATAGTTAACACTACACTCTGCAATAACATAAGTTATAGCTAGCTAAGCACCAGTGTGGACAGCGCTTTCTCCTGCTGACACAGCTACTGGAATTATTAAGCTTTAAGTATCGTCACCAGAAGTGATATAGCAGCACCGCTGCATCTGTTCAGCTGACTCACGGTAGTGTAGATATAGGTGTGTTGAAATTTTTTTTTTTTAAGTGTCGATGTGACCGAAAATTATTTTCAAACTACCGGTTGAAAATTAGTTCCAACAGGTTACTAAATAGTGCAATGCCCATGCCCTTCAATAGGAGCTATGGGCACAGATAAGCAATAGGACAGGTCCACTCAAATTAAGAAAATATGAGAGGGAGAAAAAAAAAACCAGAAGTTGGAATCAGACATTTGGATCAAAATTTAAACACTAAGCAGGGACAGGGAAACGTGAATTTAATTCCCAAAATACTGAGAACTAAAGCAAAGACTTCCCTTCGCCATGCCAAATGAGTTTCCATGTAATGTAACGGTGACATCATGACAAGCTGCTGTGCTACTTCAGAAGCCTCTGTGAAAAGACAGAGGGGAAATATACTATCAAGAGAACAGGATAGAAAAACAGGACGCATTTCAGGGATCTGATTACCAAATGCAGTGCATTTTAAGAAAATTCCCAAGAGAGAAAAAATCCTGTAATGTCTCTCTCAGATTTTCAAACTCCCTTAGACATGCAGCTCCCTTGAATTTCAGAGGGAGGTTGATAATCTATTTCCACAGGAAATTTTGAAAATCCCAGACTTTAAAAAAAAAATCCACTGACAATTTGATAGACACTTACATCCCTGCCATAGAATTCCACAGAATGGTTTAAAAGAAAGAAAAAGAAAAAAACAAAACTGTAAAAAGAACTTAGTCTACAAAGCAAATTCTACTGAATCCTCTTTCTACAGAACTCTCTTGGTTCTGTCCCTATTCTGTTCTACAGAGTCTTCCAGAAGGGATTTCAAGTGCTTGTGTGTTCAAATATTTTGAGAGAAGGAGACAGAGAGACCATGAATACCTATAAAAATGATAGCAGCAATGAAGGGTCCTGTGGCACCTTACAGACTAACAGAAAAGTTTAGAGCATGAGCTTTCGTGAGTTAACTCACTTCTTCACAAAAGCTCATGCTCTAAACTTTTCTGTTAGTCTATAAGGTGCCACAGGACCCTTCGTTGCTGCTACAGATCCAGACTAACACGGCTACCCCTCTGATACTATAAAAATGATGTATTGTTGTAGCTGTGTTGGTCCCGGGATATTAGAGAGAGAAGATGGGTGAGGTAATATCTATCAGACCAGCTTCTGCTGGTGAGAAACACAAGCTTTCAAGCTTTTGAGACTGGAAGAAGCGCTCTGTGTAGCTCAAAACCATGCATCTCTCCCCATCAGAAGTTGGGCCAATAAAAGATATTACCTCACCCACTTGGTACCTCTACTTGCAGGTTCCACAGCAGCCCCCAGATGGGGGCTTTAACACCCTCTTCACCCCTCCTCCCCAATTTCCAGCCCTGGGTTATGCCTCCAGGGAGCACAAGGCTGCCCTGTCTCTGAGGCACCCTTCCCTGCTAAGTCACTTCTCTGGCAGGGTTGGCTGAAGTCCCTGCAATCTAGTTCCCTTGGCCTTGGTACACAAGGGCTTAATCCCCTCCTGCTGCACTATAGCCAGGGAACGGGAGGTAATGGGGTTATATCAGTGGCCAGCAGCAGTCAGGAGGTGTTTGCTGCCGTTTGACACTGTGCAGGCAGGCAGGGACAAGCTGCTTCCAGCCACACTGCGTGGGGGGAGAGGAAGGAGGGAGAAATGAGAGGAAAGATGAGCTTGGAAAAGACGTTAGACAGGTCACCTCGCCCTGCACTTTCCCTTTCCCCACCCCCCAAAATGGAAGTGGTTCCCATCCCTTCCCTCTAGCACAGTGCTAAAGGCTGCTGCTAGCCACATTCAGGTGTGAACTATGGGAGAAAACTGGGTGGGAGGCAACTGAGCCATATGTTGTCCCTGGAAGATGTGGCTCCAGGTAGCAGGAGAGATGAATCAGCCTGAGGAGCCCAGCCAGGCATGGAGGGCAGAGCACTGACAAGGAAAGAGAGAGAGTGTGCATGTACACACACTAAAGTCTTAAATATATGAATGTAAATATAAAGAATACAGCTACTTAGTATTTCTTTCTAATGGTGGCTCAGTCAACTTAAGGTTAATTTGAACATCTGTACTGCATCGTTCTGATTGTCACTGAACTCAGCTAAATACCAGTAATTTTACCTGGTACCCATATTCAATATAGGCAACCATGGTCACCCTGCTCATATTCTGTTACTAGTCAATATGTCCACTGAATCAAGGGGATTCCATGGACATAACTAAGACTAGAATTATGGTAACAGACAGAGGCCTGGTCACTTCTAGCCCATACTATGGTATCAAAAGAGCCTTAAACCCATGGACTTCAATGGGCATTTTACCATTCACTTCAGGAAGTTAGGCCCCTAATAATCAAAAACTTCACAATAGGATAAAAACACTGAATATTAATGAGAAAAGGAAGGTAATGAGTGCTGATAAATTCTGTTAGGATCAGAAAATTCCAGAGCTTGTTTTCTCTCAGATATAATGACAGACAAGTTCTAATAGTGAATGAAAGAACCAGCAACAGATTTTTGATATTTTTGTTTTTGTTGGTTTTCTTTAACCAAAGGCAGTCATGGGAGGGCAAAAATAAGGTCTACAATGGACCAAACCAAAAGCACCTAATAAAAAGGGATAGAAAAAGCCATAAAAGATGAACTATTTTCCTGAAGTATTAAAACTTCATTTATTTTATTTTGTTTTCTTGAAGACACTAGAGTGTATATTTTCAATACAGGGTTTAATCTGCAGGGACTGAAAATCTAGTCATTGCATAATTATAACTTATTGTATTGGTAGATTGTAATTTCAGTTTAAAGCTGTCTAAACTCATCCAGTTGATGCTGCAACCCAGCTCCAGAGAATCTTTGTAGTCAGTACTAATTAATAATCGTGCCCTTTTGCTGCACTGCAAATTAATAATTGTGGTCAAGCAATTCAAATTCCAATCTGCAGAAACAACCCTTCCCTTCTCCTTCCACGTCTCCCCCTACCCCCTCTCCCAAAAATGGTGGTAGTGGCAGTTAAATGAATTAGGTCACTGACATGTTGGAATACTTTTCTTCCCCTTCCACCCCCGCCACACCCTTTTTGGTAATTTGGAAGCCAGGCAATGCAGCTTCCAAAAAAAGAAAAAGAAAAACCACTTCATTTATGCACAATTCTGCTAAGTTCCCCACAATTAAGTAAACATAGCTGTGCACAGATGACAAGTAAACATCTCATACCTCATGAGAAAACTACTACAAGTAAAACTTGTCAAGCCATCTATCAGGCATGATCCCAAAGAGTCTGGAACTCCCACTGACACATTTAAATTGTTTTGCTTAAAAACAAACAAAAAAAACCAAAAACAAAAACAAAAAAGAACCAAACAAAAGAAAGCTTTCAGTAATTCTCTTTCATTACTACGGAAGCATGGCCAGGAAGTGGAGGTTAACAATAAGAAACTGCAAGGAACAGCGTGCCCTTAGCTGCTCAAAGAGAGACGCTCAAGATTTTACCTTGCAGGGAAAGAAAGAGGGCATGAAATTTGTATGCATTCTCTTAAGGACATCCTTTGAAACTGCCAACTTCATTAGATGCTAACACAAAACCAACAAATTAAGAGACTATTTTCAAAGTCGTGCGAATGCTAATGGAAAAATTCAGACAAACAAGAAACCTCAATGAAGACAATCTCAAAGGGGTAGCCATGTTAGTCTGTAGCTTTGCAAAGACCAAGCAGTCCTATGGCACCTTGGAGACTAACAAATTTATTAGGTCGTGGGATTCCATGGGCAATACCCACTTTTTCACCCAAGGAATTGGTTTTGCCCCTGAAAGCTCATGACCTAATAAATTTGTTAGTCTCCAAGGTGCCACAGGACTGCTCAGTATTCATTGAAGACAGTCAAAGTTCCCCTGTACCCTATTTGCAGACGGAAACTTTTTTCATACTTATCTTCTTTCAGGATGAAAGTCAGCTCTGAGCGCAGGGCCTGTGAAAGTCCCACATACCATTTAAGATCCCCCTCAGCTTTGCATTCAGGGCCAAATCTTGACACTACAGAAGCCCCTGAGGGCTAAATCCAATGAAGCTGCTATTCCGCCTTCTGGCATTAAGTGGTGCGAAGAGAATTATTGGGGCCCTCTGCACTGGAATGGCTTTTCCCCTCTATGACACAGGTCTTACACAGGCAGTAGGGCAAATATAGAAGGGAGGGAAATATCATGCAATCTTAACAAAGCAGCTATGCTGCATGGCCTAATAACCATGGAAAAGAACCAGTGTAAGAAAACCACATGAATGATTCCCACAGAGCTTGTCAGTACAAAAGGACAGAGGAGAATGCAAATTTGTTGTCAATGCATCAGAATGGAGAAGAGATACCAGCCATCTAATGTCACTAAAGGCAGCTTTAACTACCCAGAGTGACACAAATGCTGGCAAAGAGACATTGTAGAAAAACTTGGGAAGAAGCAGAACCAAGGCAGCCTGGCCAGGCTCCAAAAAAGCCAGATCAACTGAGCAATTTTGATTATTCAACAGAGATGTGGCTTCACTTTACTGAAATGTTGCATACTATGATTTCAAATACATCAGACTCAGTATGTTTTACCAAGTCAGTTTCAGAGCAATTCAGAATTAAATATCTCAACTAGTTACTTTTCTATGAGACTTTTCCTTGTAATGCACACGGGACCGTCTCCAATTTATAGCTTCAGTTCTTAACTCCGGTATAATCTGAGGTTACCGTCAGTGGTGTTACCTTAGAATGACACTGGTGTAACTATGAGAAAGATCAGGACCATAGGTTCAAGTTCTGCTCTCATTTACAGTAGGACTGCATAAATATCAATGACTGTAGGGTTTGTCCCAGATTTCAATGCTCAGACCAAAGGTCAAAGTCTTCAGTTAATTCTGTGCTACTGAAGAGATGTCAAATGAGGGGAGAATCTGACCTTAATTAGCTGTAGGTGCTGATATCAAAACTAACACTGAAGATAAAGCATGCTTATCATTTACTGTAGGGGGAAAAAAAGTAAAATTATGGTTTCTGTGATAGGGTCACAAGAAATAGTTTTAAATCACTTCTTTGCTGAAATGGAAAAATCAGAGCAAGGACATTGGTAGGCGTTAACTTTCCATCCACTTTCCTTTAGACACAGCATCTGTTCTCATGATCAAACTAAGCCACTTCAACTATTTATTACCTTTACTGAATGCCAAATGGTTCTGAAATACTAAACCGCTTGATCTGTCAACATCCTGAGGTTGCTGTTAAAAGACATGCTACAAATTAGAAAAGTTTAACATGCCGAGAGATTACAAATGTCCTTTATACTCTCTTGCACACACACACAAAAAGAGAACTGGGCAAAGAGTTCAGTTTACAGTTTTTTGTCTTTAAATGAATCCAGCCAAATGCTGCATATCCTGTTTCTTAAAGAGACAGGGTGCATAGCCCCATATGATTGTCAACTCTGATTGAAGCTATTCCAAGAGAGTTTTTTTTCCTACCAATACGACATGAAATATCTTATTAAAATCTCCAGAAACTGCTTTTGATAGTCACTGGGAGATTGTTGCTGATAACAGGAGGGGTTGGCAACCCTGTGGGTCCAAAGCGTGACTGAGTTTTAAAATCTGTGCAATTCCTTCGATGTATGCTTGTATCCTATTTGAAAAATAGCTGCTGCGCTCTTTAAGGAAAAAATAATCAGCATCTTCAACTAATCACTCACGAACAACCATACAATATACCTGAGCTTGGATACACAGGTGATGGGGTGAAAAGTTCTGATCGATTCTGGAATCAAACAGCTAGATAGAAGTTTATTTAAACAGGGTGAGGAAAGGAACAGAGGTTAGGATCTTCTTGGTAAGGACCAGATTTTAGCTTCAAAGTTCCAATGTTATATTATAAACTTGGGGAAGGAGGGAGAAGACGAACAATTTTTTTAAAAATTGATAATGTTTTGACTGTGTCCTTTTAAATGAACAGCCATCTTTTATGACAAACTCTGGTGGTGGCAGTGGTCTGTGATGCTTCAGAGCACAGTCACACCCACAGCTGAACACTGGTCTGTTTACATCCTTGATATAATCAATTTTTCAAAGAATCACTATGCAAATTTCATATCTCACAGCTAGCTGCGCATCACAAACGTTAACACGTCCAGAGGGACTGCCCCACCTGACCCTTCAATTTACTATATTTATTTTCAGCCTCAAAGTTTTTTTCATCGTACAATCACTGCTGTCCACCCAGCTCCATTTACATTCTGAATTCTAGTGGCAAGTTTCCATACTAGGTGATTCATAGTTCTCTTTTTTGGAAGGGTTATGCTTTCCCTAAATAAAACAACAAAACAACATATCTCCTTATACTTTTCATAGAAAGTGTTAAAGGTGTTTGGTTTGTTTAGTTTTGCTTGCTTGTTAATACCCTGTAAAGCTTAGAAGTGTGATGAATGTAACTGCCCACAGGCAGGCTTCAACCTAGGACCTCTGGAGATTCGTGCAGATGTCTCTGCAGCTTGAGCTAAAGGCCAGCTACCTCTCAGCTTATGCTGTAGAGGACACGTATTATTTCCTTGTGACATAGTCTAGGTACCACTACATGGGACAGTTAACCACCTATAGCTGCATGGGTTACACTAAGCTTAAAAAGCAAACACTCATTGTTGCTTAAGGCTGGACATAAAAGACAACACAGGCTCTGTCTTGAAGAGATTATACTCTATTACAAAACAAATCAATAGTGAGCAATGGAAAGGTAAATCTACAATCAAAGTGGGAAGATGGTTGGTCACTGGCCAGGTCCTGATAATTGAAAAATAAAGATATATTGACTATAGCCAAAGTACTGCAGAGTCTTGCTATGAATCATTCAGTTAGTTCCTTGTTACGTGCCCAGCCTCAGAAAAATGTTTGCATACACAGGGCACATCTCTTAGTATAGATATATATGCTTTGTAACTAAATCTGTGTGAATCAACGACTGGTATAATCAAAAGTGCATGTCTACCATTTGATTTTCTCCACAGGCCTACTTTATTTTAAGGTGGATTTCCATGGTCACAGGATTAGCCATGTATGCCAAAGCCTTACTTACAAATCCACAAACAATATGACATGTGACATTATGACACATGCAACAAACTACAGATTTTCTTCAGTAGCCTACTACAGTACTTACATTTGCTTGGGATTTCTTCACAAAGCCAAGCGGTGTTCACCAATACTCTCACAAGTAAGATTCACATTAAAATAGTTTCTCTAATCTGCAGAAATGAAGTCAAAGCTTCTTATGTGGCTTACGAGAGTGTTGATTCTTCTTCTGTTATTTGGTATCATCACTCCCACTCCAATCACCCGTACTCTCTGATGAAATTCAAGGTGTCTGGTGTTGCCAGTATACTATAATTTTTCTATTTACATGAATCAGCTTAAGTGTTGGAACAAATATTTCAACCTCTAGCAATTATGCGAAGACAAATAAGAGTACTATGTTTTTTGAACATGCCATTATTTTAGTCACTCAGATCATGAAATAGTGCAGGACAGACTGGAACTGGCACACAAGAAGGGCTGTTACTACAACGGAGATTGTTATACCTGTGTTACAGATAGCTCAGCTGACAGAGACAAAGTAAATAACTTCCCCAAAGACACAAAGAAAGTTGGTGGCCAAGTTCAGAACAAAACACTTGTCAGTGCCAACTGTCAGTCCCCCACTCCAACTAGGATTTCATTTTCAGTTAATCTGCACCTCTGTTCCTTATATTTTGGGCCAACAGAGACTGCCCAGCTCTTGGTGCGAGTTAGAGCAATCTCAAGGCTGCTCCAATTTATGAAATGACTCTAAAGACTCACCCTCCTCCCATGGACCCCGGGAAGAAGAGACTGAATCAGCATTTATTTACTCTCATTTTATCTCCTCCCTGTCCTTGTCTTCCTCTCCTGTCATCACACATCATATAGAATTGTCAACAGGGCTTCCACAAACCTCCTATACCAGCTCTGTGCTACCTGGGAAGGGCCCTATGCAAGGCTTATTCTCAGGAGGTAGTTTCTTCCCTTTTACAGACTTTTTCAGCCAGAACAGCATTAACGGACTATACAGAAGTGAGAACTGGACCCACTACATATGGAAAGATCCAGATATGCTTTAAGGATATTCCACACTACTTGCTAGTAACAACACACACACATCACTTCTCTCACCACCAAACTGCAATCATCTCAGGGTCGTCAAGCTGCAGCTGTTCAACAGAGCAGAGCACTCACAGCAATAGCCTAACGGTTTAGGGCATGAAGAGCACAAAAGCTTATTCAACTGGAACTATGGGGACATTTGAACAGAAGTATTAAGTTTTTTTATGCAGATAGGCAAATAGGAAATACCAAAAATGGGAGGAACCACACCTGATACCTATGCCCATCATTCAGAGGCTACCTGAACTGTGGTAGCACCTTCATGGGACAGCACAACATTCACAATTTTACTTAGCTTAGCTTGGAACAAGTGGGCCTGTAATCCTTTGCTATGTGGTGGAAGAGACAAAAATCTGCATGCAGCTTGGAAGCCCTCCACTTGACATTACAGATCCTGCTCAAAGGGGCTGCAAGCAAGAAGGAGAGTCAGAGGGAGAAGCTGAGCCCAGTTCTAGCCTTGCTCAGACTGACCAGTGAATTTCAAGACTTGGCATATGGAGTGAAGACACCCTCCCCACTTCCCCTCACCCTGTGATCTAACAGCAAAGCATGGGAGAAGGAGACAGTCTCCTAAAAACAGACCTCAGTTCAGCCTGGCCCCTCCCTTCCACAGCACATCAGCAAACAAAGCCACTTGTTGAGGCTCTGGAAAGGAGAAGTCTTGCTCCCCATTACCATTCCATGGCAAGGGGAAAATCACAGACCCACAAAGTGGAGAGAGGAAGAGGCAACAACACAAGAAGGAGATAGAGACCCCAAGACAACACCAGGACTGGAAAAGAAGGAATAAGGGAAAAAAACAGAAGCAAATGGCTTTGGTATTGAAGAGTTGGGATCCTATTCAAATCTCTTTCCTTCCTCCCTGGGATTATTGTTTCACTAGACACAAAGCACCAACAACTAACTGTAAAAATTAAAATTAAAACAATCAACCAGAGAGTCACAATAAGAACAGCATATTCTGAACAGGGGAATTTCTCAGAAACTTACCAACTGAAGAAGCTGCGAGTGTATCACCCACTCATTACCGCAAACTACACCAAGCAGCTGAAAAAATCTTTTTTTTAAACAATATAACTTTCCGAGCCATATCCCTGATATAGCATACATTATAGGACCTTAAACCTTTCACTGTTCCAGGCCTAAAGATTGCCCTCCTGGGCTGCGAGGCACCATAACATTACACTGGTAAGAAAAACAGACACACAGAAAGAACTATTTTCATAGCAGGTTTATCATTCTTCAATAGCATCAGGAAGTTTCTCTGAGGTATGGCATGTCACAAGAGACCTGTTCCTATTACATACTGAGTAGTTCCTACACTGAATGAAGATGGGATATGGCCTTAAATCCTATTCAAGAAGGCAGCAAATCTACGTCAGGATTCCAGTTCCATAACCTCAGTTATAAGTCCTTGGGGTTTAACATGTAACTTTACAAATAACTTCAGGGGCTGTCAGGCCCTTCACTATAGTACACAACACTTTTCTTTCCCCCACAGATGGCCCTGAAGTTGTCATGAAAATATAATAGTGTTTCAGTGGACACAGTCCTCCCAGAAGATGCACCATGGTTCCTGTCCTTAAACAATCCCGTTAATCTTCAATTTAGTGACAAGAAAATTCTTCCAGCTACCCAGGCTTTTACGTGGAACTGTCTGGCACCATTCAGTTGTTAATGACAACATATTCACCCAGATTCTCCGTTGGACAGGGCAGATACAGGTTGCCTGTAGCAACTGCTGAACAGTGAGTGCAGATGACTTGGCATATCAAGACAGATTTTTTTACCGACCACAAATGCCAGTTCAGTGTGTCCCAGGTCAGGTCAGAATCAGGTTAAAACAAATTGTTTTTCACAGGCAGCTAACTGTTTTTCAAATATGTTTTTGGTTAACTTCAGCACAGGAGATTGTTAATAGTTAGAGGCTGTGAGCGGTGCAAAGGAAACAAACCATATTTTATTAGCTGAGCTCCTCAGGCCTGGTGAGCACCAAAAAATTGCTTTGATCTAGTTGCATCGCTCAAGGTACAAAAACTTTCACAGCCCTATGCAATGTAGTTAGACCAACCTAATCCCAAAAACATTTTGTTTTGGAATTCTTCCACCCATCTACCTACCTCCACTTGGAGAAGAAGATTAACACCTCCCACCAAAGTAGAGAGCATCTTACATAAGGGAAAAAAAAACAAGGTATATGTTTCATTACCTTAGCACATCCAGCAGAGAAAAAAAAAACTTTTTTTGAAATAGAAGCAGCTTCACAGCAGGAGGATATTAAACTCATTTGCACCTGTTTATGTTTTTCTTTAGTAACTGCAAAATAAAACTGTACTGGAGATGTGTCCTTACAGAGCTGGGAGAAGCATTTATAGTCTAATGTACCAAAATAAGTGTAGCTATTCTGTAACTCTCATTTTTGAAGCAAAACTTTTCCCAAGCTCCATAACAGGAATCAACACTCGGTCTGTTGAATTCAAGTTAGTGATCGTGCTTGGATGCATTTGAGGGGTGACTCTGACTTTAAAGATGAAACCCTATGATCGTAGAGGGCCCATCACTTAGTACATACATTCTACACCTATTTTATAGCTGGATTCCACAGGAGTGGAAGGGGATGACAGAAAAAGGCTCATGGCATCTCTCCATTGTTTATGTGCACAGGACTGGCCACAGTCTGACCATGGACATCTAATGGACAATATAAGCAGCTCTTTGTAGGGCTATGCTTTTTTCCCCTTTAAGGAATGAAAGGGGTTTAGGTCATACTCAAGTACTGCACAAACGATGGGCAAAGCAACACTGTAAGAGCTGCATTGTTCTACAAAATCACATCTGCTGGCTGATTAACGACCTATGTCTAAAACTATTCACTATCACCAAAAAATCCTTTATCGAGTGTGTCGCTGCAGACCATCTCCCAGATAAGTTTCTTTCACAGTTCTGTGCCCAGATGTCATTACAAGTTCAAGAGGTTAGTAAAACCAATGCTATGATGCAAAGGTTCTAACCAGACATGGTATTATTTACCTGTACGCCCTAATGAAAAGGATAACAATCCAGTTCAGAACACATGAAAATTGTACAAACCATGATACTCTACTAGACCACTGTATTCTGGATGAAACCCAGACATAAACCCAACCTTGACTGCAAATAGTGAAACACTGATAAAGGAAACAGTGGCTATTGATGGAGGGAAGCACGGTAGATAAGACAATGGCAGCAATCTGTGTTGCAACCTCCTCAAATGAATGGATAAAACCTAGTATGCCACCGTCTAATAGAGATATTCTTCAGCTCAAGTGACTGAGGACTATGCTACATCCCTGAAATTCTCAGGATCAGAATCCTACTGACAGCCCATATAGAAAGTTGTTGCAGTTGCAATGTATTTGCCTGTAACCAAGACAGATGTAGCAGGTAGTGTTTGTGAAAACATAAGGAAGAAAGGAAATCAGAGAAGAGTTATGTGGTTGCCAAGATGCACTTGTAAGTAACTTGTGTGAGCAATTTTCACCATTTGCATTTTCACACTCTATTCATGGAGCAGCCAAGTCCTAAAACATTTCAGTGCTACTACAGGGTTGAGAGATTTTAGTTTCTAGGGACCCTGTAGCCATACTAATTAAGCCTACTTGTCTCAAACCTTATTTTTCAGTTAAGTCGTCTTCCAGTAGCTGCCATTAGATGCAGATGGCTTAAACAAAAATGGAAAAGAGCTTCAAAGAAAGGCCTGTATACACTGCTGTCCCGCAAGTCTTGGGAATAAACTTGTTAAGAAAGAAAACAAATCTTGCAACACAAAAGTGAGAAAGTAAAGACCGTATACGTGCTTGTTTGCTGTTGTACTAATAGATCTTCTCTACACTCCAGTGCAGGAGCACTTTTTGCAGAGGGTGTTGAAAGCACATCTTTACCAGCCAGAAACAAGCTTTGGGATAGAAAACAGTGACAGCTATGTGCTTGAACTAAGTAAAACAGACACGTCTTAAGTGCAGATCGGTTGCCATGTTGTACAGAATATAACTGCTGGATGCATGCAGACCACTACACGTACTTTCCATACATACATCTCACAATGACAAGTGTGACAGTCTTTTAATAGAGACCTTACATGACACGTTTGAAGGACCAGCAGATAGACCCCAGATGCAAGGGCAAGAGCAGGAACTCCCTAAAAATGAGGAAATTACTGGCACCCTGGGTCCGCAGCCCCCAGTCTCCCCTTCCCTGAGGTTTCATCCCCCACATTGCCCTTTCTCCCCAAACTCATAACCGCATGCTGCCCACTCTCCTGAGCCCCTGCATTCATGCTGCTTGCCCTTCTCTGCCCTCCCTCTCCCAATCTTCACCCTTAGAGACCATACAAAGTGATGGGGGCCAATTTTAAAAATGGATGGGACTATGGCTCCCTGGTCCCCTTGGTCTGGCACCCTGTGCAGGGGATCTTGGTCACCTTGTGTACCCCTGTGCCCGCTGCCAGTTGGCTTTTGCCAGATGTCCTTGAGTAGCAGTGTTTTATGATGATTATTTATAGCTGCACGGCACTGTAAGCAAATCAAAGTAGAATTTCTGCCCAAAAGAATTTACAATCTTAAAGGCCAGCCCCAAGTCCTAATAAAGTCAACTGAAAGATTTAACTTCAGTAGGAGTTGGCTCAGGTTCAATATTCAGACAAGAACAACAGGAGAAAATAATCTGAAGCACTGGAATAGCCAGTGGATGGAACTGGGAGAGAATATTAAGGTCCAACAATGACTTGGGTGACTCACCGATTAATTCCAGCTCAAAGAACTGTTATTATTTGCATTACTATGGCACCAAGGAGGGTACTTCTGTTAGATTAATACAGAATTAAACAGGACCCCACAGTGCTAGATGTTCTGCAAAGACAGTGCCTGCACCAAGGAGCTGACAATCTACATACTTACTATGGCTTGGAATCCAATAGCAGAGCTCCCATTGACTAACATGATACAGAGCCAGTCCCTTATGAGGAACATCACGAGCAAGAATATTAGTTATATGCTTGCCGAGGTCCACAAGCTCAGGATGCTGTCACACTGCACTGGAGAGATCAGTCACATGAAGCAAGCTGACCTTTGGGCTCCTCGCCAAGGCAAGCGTGTGCTCCAGTTTTTAAAGGACAACTTTGAAACTTTAGATTTCAGGAAATGTCATAAACCAACAAACAATTTAACATTCATAATGTGCACTAATGTCCTCACTGCCAACCTCTCAAAACCCACTGCCTGAGTTCCTCCCTCTCCCAGAGGCAAGAAAATGCTGCAACAGAGAACTAGGGATAGGCAGATGGGCTTGAATTCTTCAGAAATGTTATTCTGTAACACAGGTCTGTCTGGTTTGGCCTCACAATTAAAAAGAAAATGTCATGAACTAAACAATGATCTCAGCTATCTTATTCCTATTTTTGATTTATATTGTACCACCAGTAAATCAGGATATCCCAGACAAAAACAAAAAAAGGACAAAAAAGAATAAAACTTCTGGCTACAAACTCCTCCGAACAAAAAGCACCAAAAATTTCTGGTGTAAACTCACACAATAAGGGCCCAATCCTGCTTCTTTAGAGATCAAAGTCAAAATCTCTATTGATTTCAGTGGAACAGGATCAGAGCCTCATCCTTCTATTGTTCTCACAGTACCCTGTGCAGACTCTGTGTAGTGCACCTACTATATTAACCCACCGGTATCAGTACTACCATAGGGTTACTAAAGCTGGATCTACACTACAAAGTTTTGTCTACAGAAGTCAGTCAGAGTTTTGCAAACAAAACCTCTGTGTACACAACATGTCCATACATAGGGGCCCCCCCATCAATACCCTCTGTCCACAGAGAGTGGCCAGACTGCCCAGCCTTCTGTACACAGAATAGCTAACCAGAAGTGCTGCAAACAGGGCTGCTCAGTGAACTGGAAGCCCTCTCTGTCGACAGAGGGCCCCACGGAGCACCTACACAATTTTTTATCAACAGAATCTGTCCACAGAGGCGCTATGCCTCAAACTTTCGAGACCTAGCTGCTGGGAAAAAAAGTTGTGTTCTGTTGACAGATTCTCAACAGAATGCAGTTGCAGTGTGGCTGCTCCCTAGTTTTGTCAACAGAAGGCCTCTTCCATAGACAAAACTTTGTGATGTAGACACCGCTTAAGTCTCTGCATTACCCAGGTAGGACTCTGACCTACTCAGCCAACAATATAGATGGGGCTGGTGGCTCATGGTTTTAAGGAGTTATTTTCACTCTGCTTATGTGCATGGCCAGAAGCAGAACAGAATATTTAGTTACTTTAAGTTAGGCAGAGAGAGACTGAACAGGTATGTGTGCTCTCTTCATTACACCAAGGGCCAGATCGTAACTGGCGCTCACACAGATGCAGGTCTGGGAAGGCCTGAAATACCTTCCACAGCTTGTATACCGGGAATGACCATGCACTGCAGCTCTGTGGAGCTTGGTGAGTACAAATGTACCTAAATCTACTTTCAATTTGCACCAGATTTATTCCTTTGTACAATTTGCTATGGACTGTACTAAGCAGTACTGCTGCATAGAGCCCCAACAGCCTATTCAAGCACCTTAGGGGTACCCTGGCTATACCTCCTTTTTTTCTAGTCATAACCCCCCATACTAGTCACAGGGATAAGGGTTGAGTATCGGAGGGGTAGTCGTGTTAGTCTGGATCTGTAACAGCAACAAAGGGTCCTGTGGCACCTTATAGACTAACAGAAAAGTTTTGAGCATGAGCTTTCATGAGCACAGACTCACTTCATCAGATGCTGGTCTTGGAAATCTGCAGGGCCAGGTATGAATAAGCCAGAGCAAGGGTGGGGATAACAAGGTTAGCTCAGTCAGCAAGGGTGAGGCTTACTTCCAGCAGTTGATCTGGAGGTGTGAATACCAAGGGAGGGGAAGCTGCTTCTGTATTTAGCCAGCCATTCGCAGTCTTTGTTTAAGTCAGAGCTGAGGGCATCGAATTTGCAGATGAATTGTAGCTCAGAAATTTCTCTTTGGAGTCTGGTCTTGAAATTTCTTTGCTGTAGGATAGCTACTTTTTAGTCTGCTACTGTGTGGCCTGGGAGATTGAAGTGCTCTCCTACAGGTTTTTGTATATTGCCATTTCTGATGTCTGATTTGTGTGCGTTTATTCTTTTACGTAGAGACTGTCCAGTTTGTCCGATGTATATAGCAGAGGGGCATTGCTGGCACATGATGGCATAAATTATATTGGTAGATGTGCAGCTGAATGAACCCACGATGGTGTGGCTGATCTGGTTAGGTCCTGTAATGGTGTTGCTGGTGTAGATATGTGGGCAGAGCTGGCAACGAGGTTTGTTGCATGGATGGGTCCCTGAGTTAGAGTGACTGTGGTCTGGTGTATAGTTGCTGGTTAGGATTTGCTTCAGATTGGCAGGTTGTCTGTGGGCAAGGACTGGTCTGCCTCCCAAGGCCTGTGAAAGTGGGGGAATAATTGTCCAAGATAGGTTGTAAATCCCTGATGATGCGCTGTAGAGGTTTAGTATCACCTACAGTCCTCAGCTAAAACCTCTACAGCGCATCATCAGGGATCTACAACCCATCCTGGACAATGATTCCCCACTTTCACAGGCCTTGGGAGGCAGACCAGTCCTTGCCCACAGACAACCTGCCAATCTGAAGCAAATCCTAACCAGCAACTATACACCGCACCACAGTCACTAACTCAGGGACCCATCCATGCAACAAACCTCGTTGCCAGCTCTGCCCACATATCTACACCAGCAACACCATTACAGGACCTAACCAGATCAGCCACACCATCGTGGGTTCATTCAGCTGCACATCTACCAATATAATTTATGCCATCATGTGCCAGCAATGCCCCTCTGCTATATACATCGGACAAACTGGACAGTCTCTACGTAAAAGAATAAACGCACACAAATCAGACATCAGAAATGGCAATATACAAAAACCTGTAGGAGAGCACTTCAATCTCCCAGGCCACACAGTAGCAGACTAAAAAGTAGCTATCCTACAGCAAAGAAATTTCAGGACCAGACTCCAAAGAGAAATTTCTGAGCTGCAATTCATCTGCAAATTAGACGCCCTCAGCTCTGGCTTAAACAAAGACTGCGAATGGCTGGCTAAATACAGAAGCAGCTTCCCCTCCCTTGGTATTCACACCTCCAGATCAACTGCTGGAAGTAAGCCTCACCCTTGCTGACTGAGCTAACCTTATTATCCCCAGCCTTGCTCTGGCTTATTTATACCTGGTCCTGCAGATTTCCAAGACCAGCATCTGAGGAAGTGGGTCTGTGCTCACGAAAGCTCATGCTCAAAACTTTTCTGTTAGTCTGTAAGGTGCCACAGGACCCTTCGTTGCTGTTAGGGATAAGGGTTGGCTGTCAAAGTTACCACGCTAATTACACCTCTGATGCCTAGTCTCTTCAAGTGTACATCATTCATGTATCAGGCCCTGGGCCACCATCATTCTCTGGGGAAGTGGGAAAGGGCAGGCCCAGGGCTGCAAATCTAAGGGATAACCGTGATTACCTCAGCAAGCCTGATTTATGTTCAGTACCTGAGCTTCTTTTCCCTCTGGGAGTGCTGGTATTGGTTAATCAGTGACCAAACCACCTGCTCAAAGCAATGTCTTTATTTAGCACCAAAGACCTTAACAGGAGATAGCTCTTAAAACAATGAGCAGTCTACATGGGTGCCTGCCTGTCTCAAAGGTTTACCATTCCTTGGATCTTGGGAAAGTAACTTCTTCAGCCTCCCTCTACAACACCTTACAGCCTCTCTTGAGAGCCATTTTTAATCTGTTCAGTGTCCTCTTAATTGCTAGGCTCCCTGCACTAGCAAAACAAGATTTGGCACTTCACTGGAGACACAACTTAACACCCCTGAAAATAACCGCTTTCTCTTTGTCCTTCCATTTTCTGTCATTGTGTTAGTTCCCTGCTAGTATTTCCATTAGCCCTCTAATTCAGCTAGATCATAAACATTCAGATAGGAAATGTAATAACCCCCAGATCTCTACAGTAACTTTATCTCACTCACCAGGCTGCATACAGTATTCAAACCATAGCGCAGAGGTGAGCAAACTTATTACGCCAGTCCCCACTTTTCGTCCCTGCACCTAGCAGGGCCTCCCAACCTGTCTAACGTAATTGAAGCAGACAGAAATTTCGGTAATGCTCATATGAAAATGTAAGGCTGACAGGTGCGGGTTGGCAGCACCAGGGATTGAACCTAGGATCATAGGGACTAAAGCCCTCTACTCTACTACATGAGCTAAAAGCCAGCTGGCTCTCAGTCAAGGCTGTACAGCAGAGACTTCACTCACCCTAGTATGAGGTCTCAGTGCCTCTGGGTACTACAAAAAGAAAAAAGAAAAAAAAAAAACCAACCCTTCTCAGCATGTGTAAGAAAATAAGTATGTACAATGTAAAACTTCATTGATCAGTATATAAATGTGAATAAACATACATAAATATAGTAACATATTTCAACATTTTTAATGAGATGGACGAGCCTAAGACCCAGCAGCCAATTGTGCTATGTCCCCACTTATGAAATTTCATCCCCCGCCAACTTTGCATGCCCCTGCCATAGCACACCATTCCTATATACTGGCATTCTGAGATTATTACATAGCGGTTCCATATCTGCCACAGCAGCAGAAACTCACTAAAGAGGTCTGTAGCACTCAAAAGAGCCTCATGTCCAGAAAGTCCTTCTGGCACCTGCTAAGATGACTTTAGAACACCTTTGATGTCCCCGATGGCGTTGTCCATAGGCCAAAAGCAGCCCTAATCTACCATGATCTAACCTGTAACATTCACAAGGACTGATAAAAGAGGTGAAAGCTAAAACCATTTAACAACATAGGGTAAAATTAAATATTGAAGAAAGGATTGTTGCTTTAACTAGGAAGGAAAATGTTAGTGAATTAAAAGATTAGATACGGGAAAATAATATCTTTTATAACAGAAAAACTATAGACATTGAGGGCTATTATTGATATAGACATAATAGGATGAGCACAGCTATTACCATCTGTCTACTATGTCAACACAGTCCACTTTGTTATCATCTACAGGACATTTACAGAGTGATTTGCAATGCTTAGTTTTGGCAGTATTTAATACAGGTGGCAATTAAATGGTCATAAAACATGACACTGGAATGCTGATGAGGTTCACAAGAAGCATTTTCTGCACTAACAATCTGGTCATTATTCTGCTGCACTTCTACAGTTTAAATAACATTTTCCAGAATTCTGCAGTCAGACGTGTTGGGACCTTACAGCAGGGGTGGGCAAAATCACTCCTCAGGACCACATCTGGCCCACTACTTATCTCTCTCTGGCCCACCCAGCTGATTAGCAGAGCATGCATACTTACAGCCAGCAACATGTTTTCAGCTGCCCCTCACCTGCCTCGTTCTAGCTGAAGCCAAGCTGCCCCTGGGATGCTCCTGCTAGCTCTACAGAGAGGAGGGGGTGGATTGGTGGGAAAGAGTAGTGCTGAAGTCAGGGTGTTCCCGTGCCCCATACTCCATCTTTGCAGAGCAGTAATCAGGGAGATGGAGATACACAGGAAAGCTGCTCCAGTCTGAATCAAGGATGGTAAATGAGTCAGGAGTGCAGAGCAGGGGAAACAACAGAGTGAAACGAATTTCACTTAGCAAGAGGGTGGCTCCTCTTAGAAAGTTACCCAGCAACAGCCAGCACACACACACTGTGTCACTGTCACATATGCGATGCAGCACATACTCAATCTGTCTCTCTCACACAGTGTTTTTCTTTCACACTTACAGACTCTCTCTCTCTCTCTCTCTCTGCAGTGCCCAGCTCCATCTACTCTGCCATAGGCCCTGCCCTTTCTGGAGGGCCAAGAGCCGGCCTGCAACCAGCACCAAAATTTCTGGAGTGGCCCCTCTGCGAAAATTATTGCCCCCATCCCCCGCCTGACAGGCTCCTGCTGCATTCAAAGGATGAAAAGCACAAAAGGTTCCTCAGCGACAAACCACATAACTATGTACTGTTTTAGCATTCAGAGAGACTACCCATCGGGATTACGAATGCCTTCTCATATGCCCCAGAGATGTGATCCTGTTATAAAGCACAGATAATAATCGTGGTCAAAATTTTGGTTAAAAAAAAACTGAAATCATAATTGTGTGACTGACAGCTATCCATTAAACTGAGCCGAACCATGGCCAAATCTATGTAAATGAAATATGGAGGAAAGGTCTCAGCTACGGAGAGGAGAAATTACCATCACAGAAATGGAGAGATAGCTTTGCATTGCACTGATCCTGAGCTGGCTCGGCCACAGTCCAGTCCCCAGCATTACTAACAATCACCTCAGCAGCTGCAGGCCATTTTAACAGCAGAAATTCTCAGCCTTGGGGAATCTCTAGACACAGCCATTTTTGCCTAGAAGTACCTCTTAGGTTGGGGGCTAGAGCAGGGTTTTGCATATTGCTGCTAGCAGCCTGCAAAGCCAGACTACAAAATGTGCACCTAACTGGCCCAAGCAACTAAAAACTGTCTTCACTTTCCCGCATCACCCCTTCTTTCATTTGTTATCATCACAGGTTATACCTATGACACAATCTGACAGACCATCCTGGTCATGCTTCCGGTATCCATGGGACTACTCCCGAAAGCAAACATCCAAAAGTCATCATAAATGTTTGATCAGGTCCCGCCTTTGTAAGTTTTTCACGGAATGGACTGTATTTTATTGTTCTACAAAACGTAATGCACATTTAAGGTGTCAATGGTCTCAAGTTGCACTGGGGGAGATATAAGGTGGATATTAGGAAAATACTATTTCATTAGGAGGGCGGTGAAGCACTGGGATCAGTTACCTATGGAGGTGATGGAATCTCCCTCCTTAGAGGCTTTCATTAAGCCCTGACCGAGATGACTTGATTGGGGTTGGTCTTGCTTTGAGAAGGGGGCTGGACTAGATGACTTCCTAACATCTCTTCCAAACCTAATGTTCTATATTTCTTTGATTCTGAGGTGGTGTCAAAACAACAACCACTTTTTCCCCCTTTTTGCTTCCCCCTCCTCCATGCTAGCTTCATAATTTTACTGGTGATATCCCATTGTGGGAAACAAACCACACCGCAGAGACAAAAGACATTTTGCTGTTTCTGTTGCAAAGCTATTCTTATATACACTTTGCCTGTTACAGTTCATTTATAGCAAACTCGGTCTGTGGGAGTGTAGATTCTGTGTTTTACAGAAGAAGCACGTGGGTTTTTTTTTCTTTTTAAAATAAACTAGTTATAATCCCATCTATCAGAGTTAAAACTGGTGTGTTTTTAGTCTGAGTAGGAGCACATTCCAATGACAGAAATTATACAGAACATGGTTTTCTTTAAGCTTTTACTATTTACCATTACAGAAAATGAAATAGTGGCATACACAAGCACACACTTTACATGGGCCCATTAATGGGTACATCCAATTACTGTTTTAAAAAAAAACAAACCACACCACTGTAGCAAGGAGACATGGCCTCCCTCTGGGATAGATGTGGATGGAATGCTGTGAGTCGCCCAGTGGGTGGAACCATGAGCACTACACCTGGCATGCCAGTAGCAGAAGGGCAAGACAGAAAGAAGTAGTATAAAAGGACAGCCCAGCAGCTCAGTTGAGAGGGAGCTGGCAAGGGACACAGACACATCTTCCCTGCTGCTGGAGCAGGATGCCAGGGAAAACCACAAGTGTACTGAGGACCTGCATGAGCTTCCCGAGAACCCTACTATTTCCAACACTGAGAAGTTGCTACTGTTACCCTTGATGGTACATCCTGGGGAAATTGAGATGACCCCTGGAGACAGTATATCCAAGAGAGAGAATAGGAAGCAGCCATGGGGAACTAGACAGTCTGGTTGAGAACTGGCCTGACAGAAGGCCAGCATGTTGATTTCCTGCTGAACCAGTCGCAGGACCCTCTGCTTGGGCACGGGGCTGGGACACAAGGGAGTTGGGCAGGCCCACACCCTCCCTGCCATTCCACACTCCCCCTCCTCAAGCCAGGCTTGCACTCTTGAGACACGCCTGCCTGGGCCTTACAGACTATGCTTGGTGCTTGTTCTGGCCTGAGCCTCACAAACTGGGCTAGAGCTACAGCTCTGCCTGGTTGCAAACCAGAGTCCAGGCTCTCCCATGCCACCACTACCCCTAACTACCCCAACACAGAGGGGACCACACTGCTTATCCACCATTTCCAGCTGATCCCCACCTTGGAATGGGATATGCTGGTTAAGCAGTGGGCCGAGAGCCAGACAGCAACAGGCCACACAGGTCCAACAACAGTAACAACTGCTGCAGCAGTGAGGTATCCATCAACAATTCACTCAGGAGTTTGGGGGATAAACAAAAGAGGCAACAGGAGCTGCACCACACTGCTGCTGGCAACCCAGCTGCCCAACCCCGACAGGTCAGCCAGCCAGTGGCACAATCTGGACATTGGCTCCCAGGCTGCCACTCCTACTCACCAAGCTGGGGCCGGGCAATGACCCTGAAGCATTCCTGATTACCTTCAAATATGTCACCTCCATGGATGGGTGGGACCTGGTGCAGCGGGCCAGTCTCCTGGCCCCCTACTTGACTGGGGCCACCCAAGAAACTTGCCAAACCCTCCCAGAAGAAGGGGCCCGGAACTACTGGACAGTGGAGTCTCCCTTTCTGGATGCATTGGCTATGATATTCAAAATATTTTGGTGGTGTTTTGGGGTGAAGATTTACCCACTGGGCGCTCACCCGAGTGGTTACACAGGAATAAAAAGGTGCCTGTTGGCTACAGCCGGACTGACACTCCACCACCAAAATCATGGAGCAGCAAGTGAGCCTGAATAACAGTCACAGCTACTGTCGGCTGCTGGTGCTATTTAACCTATTACAGATAATTAAAGGACCTTAGCAAAATACACACTTTACCTCCCCCTACTTATCCCCTCTCTCTCGTATTGCATTATTCCTCCATAACGTCTGCTCCTCTTGAGGCCAACCTCAATTACTATGCCGCCACTTCTCCCACAAGCATTTCTTCCCAAGCACCACTGATACATGGGATCTGCTGATCATAACAATCCATAAAGTGACTCCTCTGCCCATCCTCAGGATCCTCTTTCCAGCATGAAGCCAGTGGGATGTTTCCAACTAATAACGTCTAGGCAGGTAGACGATAGGGATTACCATTATCTGTTTTATTGTTTGACTGCTTGTAACAAATTACTTTAAATGGGTCAAGACCATATAATTGTGCATTTAAGTTTACGTAAATACTCTTTCCTTTCATTACTACCATCCTCCTCCTTCCCACTTGACACATTTTGTCATTAGACCCTAATCCTTAGGGGGATGGGCCTTTCCCCTGTTCAGTGGTGTTATAATGGAACTCTAATCCTGATGTTTGGTGGACTGAACAAAAAGAGGTTTTATTTTAGTATTATGCTCATTGAGGGCCAAATCGTGGAACTTGCACCTAGCCCACTGTCAGGCTGCTACAGAATACCTTTTTATGGTATTGGAGAGATAGGGGAATGAATGTTACTGTTCATGTGCTGGGGTCAAAGTCCTTTTGGAGAGGATGGGTCTTGGCTCCTGGATCAACCCAAATCCCCCTATATGTTGGTGCACAGACTCAATCCAAATCTCTCTCCCCCTGTTGGTGCACAGGGAGTCCCAGTGCAGAAGACATGGACACTTCACAAGCTCTTCAGATCCTCCCTCCCTTTTCGTTCACAAAATCTCTGTGCAGTCAGCCCCTCCACACTCCTGGAGAATGGGGCAGGATCTGGCCTCAAGATCAAGGCAGATTAAGACCAGCACTGTCATTTCTGTCTGGCTTTCTTCAGTTCTTTTCTTGACTGTCCTTCCACTTGCACCCAGGGTAGCACAAATATTAAAAAGTAACGTGAAGAGTCAAAGCACGAATAGGAAGATTGGCAAATTCAGTGTCCACACCACAAACCCACTGGTGTGCAACTCATTACGAAATTCCATCCATACCATGTAAGCAGTTTGTTCCGTCTTCTGGAAGTATGTATTACAGGCCAAATTCTGCTCTCAGTCACATGAGTCCAACGCCCATTGAAGTCAATCAAAGCTGCAAAAGTGTAAGAGCAAAACTTATCTGTGCATCTTATGCAACAAAATTGAGACTGAGCTACTCTGATATTTGACGGTGGTTGATCTCATGAAAGACAGCCTCAGCTCTCCATCGTCAGTGAGTGCTACTAATCCTCCAGTCACTGAAGGCAATGTGAAACATTCATTTCACTATGTCATAGGATCAAGCAGTAGGACCAAATTTCCAAAAGAGTTCAGCTCTCCTGGGGGCAGCAAACTAAGAATTAAAAACATTAGCTCCCAAACCCTTGGAAAAAGATCAGGGTCTCTATCAGTATTCCCTGTAAACTGAGCAGTTGGGCAGCAACCCAGGGGAGATTCAAATGTTACCCAGCTGAGTAGCAGAGAGCCCATAGTGCCCACTTGGCAGCATGTGTATCCACTGGTGGTGCACATCCACACATGCTTTGGTGTACATAACAAAATTCATTCTGCCCATGGATGGAAGAAAACAAGAAGGCACACTGGTGCCCATATGTTACAACACGAAAGACTCAGATGGTCACTTCCCAGTGTGTTAAGAAATAATTCTGCTATAAACACAACCAGCAGTTAGAATTCCACACATTATATTTCCACGTATCAGTAACAAAAAAATCTATGATATTTTAGTTTCAGGCTGTGCGGATACAATAAATCTCTACCATACATATTGTGTTCTTCAGTTTCATGCTTAGCATATCCGAATCAAAAAACATTTGTGTCTAATAATTACAGTCTTGTAAATTCAGATCACTTTAAAGTTATTTTAGAAAATGTGCTTTTTCCAAGACACGACCAAGGAGGGAATCCCAATATCTATATTACATTATACAATTTTGGACAGCATACCTACACCATTTAGGAACCTGAAAAAACCCACACCTCTAGCAAATGGTGCTAAACCTACAAAACCCTTGTGTAGATACAGTTGGTTTCAGCACAGGAGTCCTTTCACCAGCATAGCTTATATTCTTCTGGAAGGTAGATAAAAATGCTGCAGAGGAACTGTTAAATCTCCACTACAGGTCTTTGCTGGCATAGTTATACTTGTTTAAAAAAGGCTTTGTAACATAAACAAGCCCTTAGTCCTCCTCACTAGCATATCTCAACACTACATTAAGAAAATGATATAACACAGATCATTGTTGGTGTGGATTGGATTTTGATTCCTGACAGCAAATGGACTTTTCTGCTTCTTGGAAAGATTTTGTTTCCAATTGTAAGCTCAGTAATGAGCCACACAGTAGTATACGTAACCTTTTACTGGACTGCAAGGTTAAGGGTCTTCGCAGGACTAGGAAATGTTTACTTTACCTCTCACTGCAGATTACTTGTCACGCATAATTCAGTATTTCATAGACTCCATTACACCCAGACACTGGACCTAGCTTTCCAGTGCTTTCAGTCTAGTCATTTATATCAATCCAAAGTGAATCTAAAAAGCAACCATCAAACAGGTACCTGTGAATTTTGAATTGCTGGATACATGTTATCAAACAATCTCTTGCTAATCTTCCTGGAGCTTCCAGGTCAAAATGGTGTCACAACATAAAATGTAGAATTAATTTCTCACTTGCTAATAGCCAGTTAGCTATTTGGAACCTCTTGTTGGAAAAGAAATGGTCAAACTCTATAGTAATGGCTAAAAATCTTGGGAGGCTGTGATATGGACATTTAACACACCAATTACATACACAGCAAAATAAACAGAGGACATGCAGATACTTGGGTATTTAATTACCTTTTAGTCAATGTTCAGACTAAGTAAAAATCTGGTACCCTATCCATTTTTTTTAGTATTAACATTTGACAGATATTAAATATAGATTAAAGATTTCACTCAATCTAGTAAAATCACTAGAAATTATGTGCCTTACATATGTCAATGCTCACACTGTAATGTAGTAACACCTTGTTAAATAGTACTGATCTTACCATTTAATGCCTCCGTAAACAAAAATCACTGTTACCATGTAAATACCAGAAACCAAACAGCAATCATTACAAGGGTGTTCATAAAACTTAATACCTCCTAAACAAACAGTGAAAAGAAAGCAGTGAATTCTGATTTATAGGGCCCTCCTTCTGCACAGGTGCAAATGAGTACCCTAGGTCCAAGGCAATGTCTCTCTTATTCAGGATACTTGGTTGAGAAAGTTATACTATACACACATGTAGTTAGTATGGATTATTTTGCCAAACTGTGGCCACGGCTTTGGATTTTGCAAGACTCATTCAGCATTTGCTCTTAAACTGCACTTGCATTTACAGGAAAGCAAACCAAATCTGCATTAGGTTTAAAACAACAAGTTACCAGGTGTAAAGCAAAAGATGCTACTGAGTTTGTGGTTTTATACATAAATATTTGGGTTACCTAAATTTGATTTGTCATAGAACAAAAGGAGTCATGGGATAACATATTAAATCAAGTCAGAAAACTGAGCAAAGGTAAATGTTTAATTCCATGCCCTTTTCCCCAGCTAGTGCCAGGAAACACTGGGTCAGATTCCTTACTTCACTCATTTGAATCTACAGTAACTACTGGAATTACACTGATATAACGCCCATTGTTGCCAACTAGCTAGAACAATTTCATCACACAATGAAATTGACAATATTTCTGGAAAGAAATAGTCAGCAACAAGTACCGGCTGCTTGTCACAGCTACACAATGCCATCCAATTGACTTTAATAACTAAAGACAGAATGTGATCCTGTATTTGTAACACTAACACTCTGATTTAAAAGGTGGAGATGTACTTTTCAAATGTTGTTACTCATCTGGCATGCATAATCTGAGTCGCCTCAGTTCCAGATTTAGAGGTGCTTCACAATAACAGCTGCCACTGAAGGCAAATTGAGTTTTACCGGCTCGGAAGCTCTGAAAATCAGACCCAAACTGTCATGAGTTACACAACCAAAACTTGAGGCATTTAAAATCAGCGACTGCTTTTTAAAAATCTTGAGCTTAGTCTTCCAGACTAAAAAGTCAGCAAACAACATTAGAAAATGAACACCACAGAGGGAAAAAAGCTACTGAGAAAAAATTCTGGGGGAAGGCTCTGGAACAACTGAGACACACTTTTAGATTGGAGAGCGTACCCACCCGTGGAATGAGCCATGAAGTCACCTATAATAATCCGTGCTCCCAGAGAACACTGACCTTGTCAAGGAACAGCATAAAGAGAGATGCAGGTCACGCTCTAAAAATGATGAAAATGAGAAGTTCACTGAGATGTGACAGTTCGCAAGAGGGTCCTGTTAGCAGCAGCTGAGTAAATCACAAACCACCACTGCACTAAGCAGCTCTGCATGTGCATAAATCAACCGACACTTAATTGACATATGTTCTTTCCTGTACCCTTTAGCTTCTCTTCCCCTGTTCCATCTTCCCCAGCCTCTCTGCAGACCTCTGGACTCTCCAGTCTAAATAATATTTTAGAAACTTGTTCAATCAAAGGCTTTAGAATTTATAAAGAAACAAGGAGATGTGCTGTAGGTCTCCCGTTCTCTTGTGCGGGGGTGAGAGGTGGTTGAAGGAGGGAGTTTCTGGCAAGCTACAGTCCATCTCAGAGGGTCCCCTCAAGCAAACTATTAGAAAGTGTCTTGGGAGGAAACATGGTCACAATGTACAACAAATGAAAAAAGAAATCCTGAGGAAGATTAAAGAGCAGTTTTATCTTAAATCAGGGAAAATCAAACCTAAAACAGACAACCAGAGCAAAGAGCCAACCATGACCACTCTCATTCATTAAGGCCATGTCCACGTTACCCAGAAGATCGACCTGCTCAAGGTCCATCTTTCAGGGCTCAATTTCATGCACATGGTAGGGAAGCGCAAAAAAATCGATCCCTGTACCCCCTCACTGCTGCAAGGGGTAAAGGAGGTGGACAGGAGAAACTCTGCCATCAGCCTTCCTCAGTAAGGATGGCCAGGTAAGTTGATTTCAGATAAGTCAATTATAGCTACGCAATTGCTGTAGCTTGAATTGCATATCTGAAATCGACTTATTTTTCTTACGTAGAGCAAGCCCAAGACTCAGGAACGTCTAGACCAGCATATTCAACCTGTTTTCTACAGAAACTTGGAGATCTGCAGACTCTGGCTAAGAGGTCTGAAAAGACTGTTACCACCACAGAACACTGGTTTTCAGCCCATGATCCACAGACCCCTAAAGATCCACAGACAAGAGATATAAACTTTCCAAAGGGGTCTGCGCTTCCATTCAAAATTTCTTAGGGATCCATAAATGAAAAAAAGTTTCAGAACTACAGGTCTAGGTTGAACAAAACGCAAAAGAACATACTCTAGCTTGAGTAAGGAACTCATAATACAATTTTTTTTTACTTTTCCAATAAAATGGCAGGAGGCACTGACATTTCAGCCTTAATTATAGTTTAGTATCAGCCGTAAGGGCAAGAGTGAAAGTTAAAACTCTCAGGAATTTGTCATTTTGTTTACTTGCTGCAGGGGATGGACACAAGGCCAAAAGTTATCCCAGCAATGTAGCAAATCCATCCTGTGTCCAGAAAGCCTTTCTATTGAGACGGTCTCCTGGTTACAATAGAAACAAGATCTGAGTTAATCTCGAAAAGAGAGAGCTATGTGCCCTGGCTAAAACAAAACATGTGCTCCTTCATACTCTGCTTCAAAAAGTCCTGCTGACAACAGCAGAACCTATGAACTGTTAGTTATGAGGAAACTGCAGGACCACTGAGCTTGAACTGAAATTACTTCATCATCTCTGTTTTGGTAACCTTTTCTCCCCCCTCACTGAAACCCTGATGACTTCATACAGCATTATTTATTTTAGCAGGGAGCATTAGGTACTAGAATAGCAATGGCTATCGGGACTTCTGAGCTATAGTCCATCCTGATCAATGTAATCATACCATAGATTAATCTGGCCTTAACTGTATTTTCCAGTTTCTTCAGTTAACCCCCTCCTCACCACTCCCTGGTGCATATCTATCCCCAAAGGATTTAAGACAAAATTACACAAATTCAAACCGTGGACCACAGATACAATTCCATTTGATTCAACTGAGTGGCACCTGCTTACAAAAGGGCTGGTTTTGGCTCTAATTATTGGAAATTGTCAGAAATAAATGCATCTATGCCTTTGTGGGCAGAGAGTTGCAATTTTGATAATCACCATGAGTAACAGAAGTCCAATAAGCCTGAATCCAAACAAACCAGACACAAGGGAAAAAAAGATTGGAGTTGTTCCTAACTGATGTGAAAAAGAGTTACTGCCAGAGAGTATCATCCATGTACTTCCCTAACGAGGACGTCAGTACTCAAACAGGTTATGCACAAAGATAAGTTTCTGATGAACTTTTGCCATTGTATCTAGCAAGTCTTGTATATATGTCCTTTCACTGCTTCTTTATACTGCTAATGTCTAATCATCATCTTGACATTGGCCATAATTAGCGTAGGAACTGGGGTGGAGAATAGGTTTCTGCAGGATATAAGTTTATTCCTAAGTATTACAGTAAACACTTATTCAGCTAACTGAACCTGAAACAAGTTGAACATAAATGCATCCAGCCTCTTCAACACCAAGGAAGAAACTGAGAAATCATGCTAATGCAGAAGCATTTTGGAAGACTGATTAAAATTATGGTATAACAGAGATGGTCCTATTCTCTTTCCCTGGTTGATGTGGTTTTCCTCAGCTATAACATTCTGTGTCCGCATGAGTTACAAGAAAGGATTGTCCTCTGCCAATTTTTTCTCCTTTCAGGCACTACCTTTTCTTTCAAACGTTTTCTGTGCATGTTAGTAAGGTAGGATCAGTCATGCCCTGATTAGGCTTTTAGGACTAGCAATGTTAATTGAATCGAAGACCTTCATTTATCTTGCTTGTCACCTCGCTACGTCAGCCTTTTAAAAGCTGTGCTCTTGTTTAAAAAAATTAAATTTTCTCTATACTTATACTTGGGTTTTAAGCACCAATTGCCAGTAACTAGCTTAGCTGCAAAGCAAATCCCCAAAACAGAGAAGAAAAACCCTGACTGGAATGGGTTATACTAACACCAGCTTGAAACCAAAGTAAATTCAATTAATGCATTTCACATCTTTCATTGTCTATACATGGGAGTTTTAACCAGTACAGTTAAGCCAGTGATTTCATCTCTAGCCAAGGCCCACCAAATTCATGGTCCATTTTGGTCAACTTCATGGTAATAGAACTTTTAAAAGTGTAAATTTCACGATTGCAACTATTTAAATATGAAATTTCCCAGTGTTGTAATTGTAGGACTGCTGACCCAAACAGCAGTTGGGGGGGTATCATGAGATTTTTTTTGTAGGAGGGATTATGGTACTGGTAGCCTTACTTCTGTACTGTTGCTGGTAGTGGTGCTGCCTTCAGACCCAGGTGACTGAAGGAAGTAGCAATTGCTGCCCAGGAACCCAGGTCTGAAGGCAGAGCTGCCACTAGCAGCAACGCAGAAGTAAGTATGGCATAGAATGGTATTGCCACCCTTACTTCTGCACTGCGGCTGGACAGCCACTGCCATCAAACTGGACACCCAGACACCACTTTCCAGAAGCCCAGTTCTGGAGGCAGTGCAGAAGTAAAGGTGGCAATACCCATCACCCTAAAATAAACTTGCACTCCCCCTGCAACTTGCTTTCGGGTCAGGACCCTCCATTTGAGAAACACTGGTGTCCCCAGTGAAATCTCTATAGCAAAGAGTAAAAGCAGACAAAAGATCTGATTTTATGTGGGGAGTATAGATTTCACAGTCCATGACACTTTTCCTGTAAAGCGGTGTCTACTAAAAGTACAGATTTAGTAGACTAACTTTTTTGCACTTCGATTTAAAACACGGTCTAATGCTATGCAAATACAAACCCAAAAATAAAATGGAAAATGTCCAATTCTAACAGGAAAAAATGAGCTGAAAATATTTTCATAACTCTGTATCACTCTGTTGTACAGCTGAGTAATTCACAAGGAATAACTTATTTAACTACATTATTTTTCTGTTTGTGAAAGTTTATGATTTCTGTAAATGCAATCAAAATTTGCATTTCTTCAACCAAAATCTTTTTTGAACTTTACACTCCACGGATGAGGATTGTTAAAGCTTCAAACTATGGAACTTATTTGCCATTGGTTAGATAGTCCAATAACAAGGTTTCTGCTCCCAGATTGTTCCCGATGTGCATGCTTGTATACGAAGATTACAAATATAAGTACATATTTGTGGAAATATTTGAATTTGTGGGGAGGGGAAATTTTTTTGTTTTTTGCATTACTTTTCCCACTATAGGGCTACGTCTACACTAGCCCCAAACTTCGAAATGGCCACGCAAATGGCCATTTCGAAGTTTACTACTGAAGTGCTGAAATGCATATTCAGCGATTCATTTGCATGCGGGCAGCCGCGGCACTTCAAAATTGACGCGGCTTGTCCCGACGGGTCTCCTTTTCGAAAGGACCCCGCCTACTTCGAAGTCCCCTTATTCCCATCAGCTCATGGGAATAAGGGGACTTCGAAGTAGGCAGGGTCCTTTCGAAAAGGAGACCCGTCGGGACGAGCCGCGCGGCGGCGAGGCGCATCAATTTCGAAGTGCCGCGGCCGCCCGCATGCTAATGAAGCGCTGAATATGCATTTCAGTGCTTCATTAGTAAGCTTAGAAATGGCCATTTGCGTGGTCATTTCGAAGTTTGGGGCTAGTGTAGACACGGCCTAAGAGTTTTATACTGATGTCTTCCTTTTAGTTTATGGAATTATTTCATTGAAGGAAATGCCAAATTTAAGCACAGAGCTAATAAATGTCTGCCCATTAGCGCAACAAAAATGTTAGAAATGTTCACAACATTTTCAACTAAACAAAATTTCATTAAAATGGGCTGTTTTGTCAAAGTTGAATCAGTTTTAATGATACTTTCAGTGGGAAGGTTTCTGAGGTCCAGAGTTTTCTTATCACTTTTGATGAGAGCACACCTCGTACTGAAAACTTTTTTTTCCAATTTTTCAGATTTGTTTCCCTTTCTGAACACAACTGTTTTGACACAATTCCATTTGTGAAAATGGCTGAAAGTTTTGGTCTTGTTCCAACGTAGGAAACACAACTTTGAAACCTTGAAAGTTGTCACCAAATGGAATTGTCGTCTTCCAAACAGTTCTTTTAAAAAAAAGCGTGGCACTTCCTCATTCTGGGAGGATGGTTTAACGTACACCTATATGCATGGCACTGACAAGACACGGAGTGTAAAAAAGAACAAAGGTTTTCATTTGAATGGGCTCTTTATTCAATCATGCCCAGACCAGAGAATCATTGTAAGAACTAGCTTAGAGAGATCAAGAAGCTCTATTACTCAAATCATTTACTAAATTAAAAATTATAAGCAAGTTAGCCTGAAGGGAAAAACCAGACTTGCTCCACTAATTTCTTCTTCTGGATTATTTGTAGCAGCCACAACATCCTTTTTCATAAGGATGTAGGGATATTTTCTTGTCTCACGTAAAGCCAAATGTTTGCTTGCACAAGCCATTTGTTTTGTCATGTAAACCAGGAATATTGACATATCAACAATGATACTGAGTCTGGCCTACCAACGTAATATTGCCAACCTAGATATTCCTTATCTTGCTAAAGGGAGGATTGTAATCAAAATGAAAGCACAGTCAGTGACAAGCAGAGGTCATAGTTAAAATGGAGAGGAAAAAGAATGTGTTATGAAAAGGCTGAAAAGGTATAACAAAAAGACTCTTTGAAACTTTTTTGAAACTCTTGCTTGTAAGATCGAATACCTGAAAGATCGTCACATCATTACTGTGGTGTACTGCATAAAAAAGGTACAGTGCACATTAACAGAACATAATGTGAACAGGGTGAGGTGGTGGAGCCAATCAAATGGACTTCTGGTGTATTAACTCCCTAAACCTCTTAGATCTTGCTTCCCATCAGCAAGCTTTTTTTTATTATTATTATTATCATTATTATTAAATCTATCTCAGTCTTTGCTCGGTTCAGAGGCAGGTACAGAGAGGTTAACTTAGTCATTCACCGTCACATGGTAGGACAAGTGAGAGCTTTAGTAGGTGTCCTGACACCCAGCTTTACCCCCGTACATACTCCCTGAAGAGTGTCATGTAATTGACTTCACCACCAGTAAGTTGGAATCAATACAATACCCAGGAATACTGACAGACCAAAATTAAGCTGAGATTCCACACACTTTAGTTTCTGCTGTATCACATCTTCCATTTGTCCAGAGGACGCTTAGTGCTTAAACACGACAGTCATGCTGAAATCACTGGGGATATATTGTGGCATGTTTGTCATGATCATCTTTGTTTTTCTGAAAGCAGAACCCCCTCTGGGGCCCTCACATCCTTGGTCCACAAATGTCCTATGCTCTCATCCCAAGACATCTGAAGGCATGGTATAGGAATGCACAAGGTATTAATGAGGTATGAAGCATACTATGGAAAGCATCTCTTCACTGGCTAGGTCCCCAGTTAGTCATCCCAAAGCTAGCAAAGTCCTGATCCTCTGACATTCACACAGCAAAGTCTTTCACTGATCAAAAGAGGGTGTGAGGGAAATGATACTGCTTGGGCACAAGGCTCCACCCGCAGACAGAGTTTTGGCCATGTGAGTTAGTCATCCACCTTTACTTTCCCCCCACTGGAGCTAAAATCAGAGGCAATAACCTGGTTCCAAATTCAGATCCATGTCTAGGTCAAGCCACCCTAATGAGAAAACAGCTTGTTCCAAAAAGAGTTCCTTTACAGTCAGATAAAGTTTAAAAAAGCCGTGCAGTTATTTGATTCTTCTTGCTTTCTACTTAGCTCCAGCAGTTGTAAAAACCAGTGCCACAGGAATTTACAACAAACTGTGGTTTAAAGACATTACTTTTGCCTTGGTCCAGCTAGTTTCCAGAGGGTTCCCATCCCCTCGCTTCAGCACTCTGAACAAAAAAATTCAACCCCACTTTCTAATGAATATGGGCTGTGATTAAGGTTTTAAGTAATGTATATTTCTCATAAGTAATGTCCTAATGCCACCCTTGGGATGGGGCTCAGGCAGAGGATTGGGGTTGGTGTGAGAGAGCAAAGCAAAGGGAATAGAGAGCGTGGGGGGCTCAAGCAGGGGATGGGAATGGGGGGGGGTGCAGGAGTCAAAGCAAGGGTTTGTTTTGGGGAGGTCCAGGAGGCAGAGCAGGAGATAGGGAGCTCAGAGAAGGCATGTGGGAGTATGTGGGTGCAGGAATCAGGATGGGGGCTGTGGATGTGTGGGGAGGCCTCATGACAGAAGATGGGGGTTGAGGCACTTAAGACCAGGACTGCACCCACCATGCTGCCCAGCCACCTGAGCACCCAGGCTGGCTGAGCAGCAGGAATTGTGCAGCGCAGCTGCTCAAGCACCAGGGCTGGCCCAGCCTACAAATCCCGGGGCTGGCCAGGACAGCAGGCACCATGCTGCCCGGCTGCCCAAGCACCGAGGCTGGAGCCTGGGTGCACTGTGGTTGTGCGCCCCAGGGGGCAATGACACAAGCCATTTTTGTTGCTACACTGGCAGCATCCCTAACCCCACCCCCACCTGGCCAGCCTTTTACTGATGCACTTCATCAGGGTGCACCAGCTTACTTCCACCTTTGGCTGCGCCATCCCTTAACTCACAGTTTTGGATGACAAGACGTCTGAGACAGACACAAATACAACCTGACTGCCATATGAAACAGCACCCTTGAATCTCTTCTCTTTAAGTCATATCAGAATTATAATCAAGTGCAGCCTAAAAATTCCGCATGACACAGCTTTAATGATATGCATTTATAGGCAACACAGACTCCTTGGCTTCCTGATCAGTGTCCATCCAGCAGACACACATTGTCGTCACACTGCAGAGTGCTGCACTCTGGCCACTATGGCAGGCAGCCCACTGTTCCACAGCTAGCCCCTGCCAAAGCCTCTGAAGTGCATATGGCACAGCAACAGAATCCTGAGATCCAAGGCAGTTTAATTTGCAGCAAAGGCGTGAGCAGAATTCCCTGCTACTCCACTCCACGAAGGAAGGCAGAGCATGAGATATGAATAAAACATTAAATGCACAGCAGGTAACCAAATGACTGAAGTTGTTTTGAAGGGTTTTTCTTTTTATTATTATTATTATTTTTGGCAGGGGGTACTGAAGAACTCTGTCTGTTCCTAAACTTAAGTCTCTCAGTTGGAAGCACAACATGCTGCTGTTGTGCTGCAAGGCTGAATTAAACTACTTTTTTGTATTTTATGCCATATAACTCCTACTAAATTAATGAGCTGAAGAAAAACTGCATCTTATTTAATTTCCATATTTCCAGCTTTCTTCAACTGAAGGCAGTCCAAGAGGCTGCATTCTGCCAAACCAAGTCTGTCCGACAGCATCAATAGCCAAGTCCCTAATGCGCTACAGCTCTCACTTATGTCAGTGTAAATCCAGAGTAACTCCACTGATCTCTCAAATCACTCCTGCATAACTGAGAGAAGAATGTGGCCCATGTTCCTTTCAGAAGATGAGCGTAACGTTACCACTGCACAGTAAAAGAAAAGTTACTCACCGTAGTAACGGTGGTTCTTCGAGATGTGTCCCCGTGGGTGCTCCACAATAGGTGTCGGGCTTGCCCGGCGCCGCAGATCGGATCTTCCAAGCAGTTTCTGCCGGACCGCGCATGCGCCGGCGCGCGCCGCTCCCTTGCGCACTCCTGGCCATGTGCGCGATCCGGTCCCCGCCAGTTCCTCGACCAACCGCCTCGGGTGCCCCTGCAAAACACTAACAGAGATCCGAAGCGGGGAGGATGGGCGGGTAGTGGAGCACCCACGGGGACACATCTCGAAGAACCACCGTTACTACGGTGAGTAACTTTTCTTTCTTCTTCGAGTGTCCCCGTGGGTGCTCCACAATAGGTGACTACCCAGCAGTAACCCAAGATAGGAGGTGGGTAATCGGATTATGTGCAGCTTGTCCCGGGTATCCTCTTGGAATACCCTGTGAAGGGCGTAATGTTTGGCGAAGGTGTCGTAGGATGACCAGGTCGCCGCTCTGCAAATGTCTTTTAACGCAACGCCCTTGAAAAAGGCAGTTGATGCCGCCACCGCCCTAGTGGAATGAGCCCTGGGAGTGGCCGATAAAGGAGCCTTTTCGAGCTCGTAGCACATTTTTATGCAGGATACAATGTGCTTTGAGATCCTCTGCGAGGAGAGACCTTCTCCTTTCGATTTGGGAGCGAGGGAGACTAGGAGTCTATCCGTTTTCCGGAAGGACTTGGTCCTGTCTACGTAGAAGGCTAGTGCCCTCCTCACGTCCAGGAGGTGTAGGCGCGCCTCTTCGTTGGAGTTATGAGGCTTTGGATAAAACGAGGGTAGAACAATAGGTTCGTTAATGTGAAACTCGGAAGAAACTTTGGGAGCAAAGGCTGGATGCAGCCGTATGGTTACTGCCTCCTTGGAAAAAACAGTGCAGGGTGGCGTTGCCATGACTGCCGCGAGCTCGCTCACCCTACGAGCTGACGTAATTGCAAGAAGAAAGGTCGTCTTTATTGTAAGGAGGCGGAGGGGAACCGTGGCCAAGGGCTCGAACGGTGGTCCCATTAGCGTAGTAAGCACCAGGTCCAAGTTCCACGAAGGTGGAATCGGTTTCCGAGGGGGGTATAGGTTTACCAACCCTTTGAGGAACCTGGTAACCATAGGGGGGGCGAACACCGTGTGCCCTTCCTCCTCATGTCTGAACGCCGAGATGGCGGCAAGGTGGACCTTCAACGAGGATAGCGAGAGTCCTCCTCTCTTGAGGTCCAGTAAATACTCTAGTATTGTAGGTATAGGCACCAAAAGGGGGGCCAGCTGTTTGGTAGAACACCAAGCCGTGAAGCGAGTCCATTTTTGCTTGTAGGTCTTCCTGGTGGAAGTCCTCCTGCTACTTTCTAGGACTTGCTGTACTTCCACTGTGCATGTGCCCTCTAGGGAGCTGAGCCATGGATTAACCACGCTTGCAGTCGCAGGCTTTGGGGGTGCGGGTGCACTATGGACCCCTGGGCTTGCGTGAGCAGATCCGGCGCCACCGGAAGAGGCATCGGTGGACGGTCCGACATGCGCAGGAGTAGGGGGAACCATTGTTGTCGATCCCACGTTGGGACTATCAGGATCATCCGGGCCCTTTCCCTCCTGGCTTTCTGCAAGACTTTGTGGATCAGCACTGTGGGAGGAAACGCATAAAGCAGGGGGCCCCTCCACGGGATCGCGAATGCGTCCCCCAGGGACCCCCATCCCAGTCCTGCCCTGGAGCAGAATCGTGGGCACTTCTTGTTGTGCTGAGTGGCAAACAGGTCTATTTGGGGAAAACCCCATGCGTGGAAAATCGGCCGTAGCAGATCGGGACAGATCTGCCACTCGTGTGTGAGTGCAAAACGCCTGCTCAGCTGGTCTGCCTTCACATTGTGCGCACCCGGCAAGTATGAGGCTTTCAAGATTATATTGTTGGCGATGCACCAGTTCCATAAGCGGACTGCTTCCGCGCATAAGGCACGGGATCGAGCTCCTCCTTGCCTGTTTGTATAAAACATGGTGGAGGTATTGTCTGTACTGATCCCGACGACTTTGCCTTGTATGTGGTCTCGAAAGTGTCTGCAGGCGTTGAACACTGCTCTGAGCTCCAGTATATTTATGTGTAGTGACTGTTCCGTGGGTGACCACAGTCCTTGAGTCACCTCTTCGCCCATGTGCGCTCCCCACCCTATGAGGGAGGCATCTGTAGTGAGAAAAACCGATATTTGCAGCTGGTGGAAGGGTACCCCTGTTAGCAGGTTCCTGGGGTTTACCCACCATTGTAGGGATTTGCGCACCCCGGCTGTGGGCGACACCACCCTGTGAACGGTGTGTACTGCTGGTTTGTATACACCCGCCAGCCAGTGCTGCATGCTGCGCATGTGTAACCTGGCGTTCTGTACTACCAACGTCGCCGCTGCCATGTGGCCCAGCAGCTGCAAGCACGTCAAGACCGGCACCGTACGGCTGAAGGTGATGACCTGCACGAGGGAACCGATGGCCCGAAAGCGAGCCTCTGGTAGATATACTCTCGCTGTAACCGAGTTTATGCGAGCCCCTATGAACTCTATGTCCTGTGTGGGGTCTATTTTCGATTTTGCCAGATTGATAACCAGGCCGAGTGAAGAGAACGTGTTTGCTGTGACGCGTATCATGCGCAGAACCTCCCCCTTCGAGGCCCCTTTGAGCAGGCAGTCGTACAGATACGGGAAAATAAATACCCCCTGTCTGTGCAGGTAGGCTGACACCACTGCCAAGGTCTTGGTGAAGACTCTGGGGGCCGAGGAGAGGCCAAACGGTAGGACCTTGTATTGGAAGTGTTCGTTGCCTACCATGAACCGGAGGAATCGCCGGTGAGCCGGATGGATAGTTATGTGGAAGTACACGTCTTGTAAATCGAGGGCTGCGAACCAGTCTCCATCGTCCAGTGCTGTAAGGATGGAGGCGATTGTGGTCATCCGAAAACGTTGCTTGCGCAGGTACCTGTTGAGGCCGCGAAGGTCTAAGATGGGCCTCCAGCCTCCTGTCTTTTTCTCCGTGAGGAAGTACCTGGAGTAGAACCCTTTCCCTTGCAGTTGCTCCGGCACTCTTTCCACCGCCCCTATGAGCATGAGATGGTCCACCTCCTGCCTGAGCCTCGCTACATGGGAGGCCTCCTGGAGGTGGGGCTTGGGTGGAGGTCGTGACGGTGGGAGCGACTGGAAGGGGATGGCGTACCCCGTGGCTATGATCTCCAGAACCCATTTGTCTGTGGTGATCCTTTGCCACTGGTCGTAGAATGGTCGGAGGCGATGGTGGAATAGTCGCTTCAGATGACCTTGTGCGATGGTAGTGATGGCGCAGCCCTGGATCTGTATGTCAAATTTGTGGCCTTTGGCCCCGCCCCGAGGACGCACGGCTCTGTTGTGAACGTCGCCTGGGAGTTCTGTACTGCTGGTGCTGTTGATGTCGCCCTTGCTCGTAACCCCTGTGGTACTGGGGGCGCTGTTGCTGGTACTGGTACCGTCTTTGTTGAGGGTAGTACCTTTTCTTTGTGTATGGAGGGGTGTAAATCCCCAGGGTCCTGAGTGCTGTTGCTGTGGAACGTGCTGCTGTGTCCGCAACGTCCAGGGCGATCTGAACTCCCGTCCTCGAGGCCGCGTAGCCTTCTTGCACTATGGCCTTGAGCACCGGCTTTTTGTCCTCTGGAAGCGAGTCCATGAGGGAGGTTAACCTGGAATAGTTGTCGAAATTATGGTTCGCTAAGTGCGCTGCGTAATTTGCCATTCACAACGTGAAAGTGGAGGAGGAGTAGACCTTTCTGCCGAACAGCTCTAGCTTCTTGGCATCTTTGTCTGTTCCCCCTGTCCTGAATTGAGATGTCTTTGATCTTTGTTGCGACGACTCCACCACCAAGGAATTTGGCTGTGGGTGGCTGAACAGGAACTCCATGCCCTTCGCCGGCACGAAGTATTTCTTATCCGCTCTCTTTTGGACAGGCGGAATAGTCGCAGGGGTCTGCCATATCGTAGTGGCGGACTCTAAGATCGCTTCATCAAGCGGTACTGCTACTCTGGAGGAGGCCGGAGGTCTCAAATTTTTGAGGAGCTTATGGTGTTTCTCTTGCACCTCTGCTGTCTGGATGCCTTGCGTGAAGGCCACCCTCTTAAACAGCTCTTGAAACTGTTTGAGATCGTCCGGAGGATGGACGTCCCCCGGGGCCGTAGCCTCGTCCGGGGAGGAGAGCGAGGAACCGCTGGGGTACGTCTCTCTGGACCCTTCCGGTTCCTGCTGGTGATGGTACACCCTCTCGCTAGAGGTTTGCGAGGGAAAATCTCGGGGTTCCATAACCAGTCCCCCCAAGATGCTTGAGTCTCTGTCCCCGGTCGCAATTGCCCTCGGGGGTATGAGATCGTCTGTGGGGATCTTTCCCTAGTAGATTGCCAATGGTATCTATGCCCCGCGTGGTAGGGGTGACCATGGCAGTATAGGCACTGTTCTTGGGAAGGTGACCTAGACCACTCCCTTGGTGCATACCCTCTGCGTCTGGGGGAGGGAGATCGTCGAGACACTGGAGAGAGCGATTTTGCATAATAGTCCAGCGGTTCAAACCCCAGGAAGGGTGAAGGTGGTCCCAGCCAGGGTGAGGCTGGTTGCAAAAATGGAGAAGGGGGCTCCGGGTAGGCTAGGGGGCACCCCTGCCTTCTGGTTGGAGTCTGCAACATAAGCGGAGGGCTGTGAGAAAGCAACTCCACAGCCCTGTCCGGAGAGGGGCTGCAATGCCTCCTCTTGTGTGCAGCCTTCCCCTTCCCTGGAGGAGGTAACTCCGCCCCCTGACGCACAGGGGATCCCGGCCCCGTCCGCACCGTGCTAGGCACGCTCGAAGGCGGTGCCGCACGTGCGGTGTCCTTCGGTGCCTGCAGGCTGCGTGCCTGCGCGCTCTGCACCGCCGGTTCCCCGGGGGTCGGTGCCGCTGCCTGCGGTGCCGCCGGTACCGGCACTTGTTTAGCCGCGGCCCTGCCTGCGGTGCGGGGCGGCTGGCTGATTATCGGAGGCTGAGCCGCTTCCACGTGGCTCTCCGTGCCGCCGCCGATCAGCTGTTGCTGCGGCTGGGGGCTGCTCGCTCCTCCCGTCCCGCTCGCTGTTGCTGCCGGCAGGGATCGGGCTGGGGAGGCTTTCCTCCGTTTTTGCGCTGATGGGGTGAGGGAGGCAGCTTTCCTTTTATGGGCCCTGGAGGGTCCCTCCTGCTGCGGCCACTCCGGCACGTCTGGCTGGAGGGCCTTATGAAAAAAAGCAGCATTTTAAGCCGCATCTCCCTGTCTCTCCTTGCTCTGGCTGTTAATTTAGCACAGAAGGAGCATTTCTGTGCAACATGGGACTCCCCAAGGCACCTTATGCATAGACTGTGCCCATCGGACGCTGGCATCGCCTCTCGGCAGGACTCACATTTTTTAAATCCTGAAGAGGACATTGTTGGTGAGTCTTTCAGTTGTTAAACGGGTACTTAGCACCTTCTCTGTGCTGTTTTCCCCTTCCGATGGCCTGCCGCAGCAGGAGGGCTGATGGCCCTATGCTCCTGGCCTCCGGCGCTTGTTACTGGGACTGGATTGAAGCTGTCCCGCTTGTAGTTTGTTTGTTGCTTTTGTTTTTTTTTTTGTTTTTTTTTTGCAAAAATAACAACCAGCTAACTTGCAGTAGCCTAAGTACTTGAAAAACTTTAAAGAAAAACAGTTAAAGTCATTGAATACGCTACTTGGCCTTAGCCTAGTTCGGATTCCGTCTGCAGCCGACGGCGGTTAAGAGGAACTGGCGGAGACCGGATCGCACACATGGCCAGGAGCGCGCAAGGGAGCGGCGCGCGCCGGCGCATGCGCGGTCTGGCAGAAACTGCTTGGAAGATCCAATCTGCGGCGCCGGGCAAGCCCGACACCTATTGTGGAGCACCCACGGGGACACTCGAAGAAGAACCCACCATACTGCTAGTCATTCCAAACAATTGTGTTTTCTTACAAACACATGGTGGACTCTAAATGCTAGAGGGTGTACTTCCAAAACACTCACATAACCTGCTACACTTCACTGGGGAATTACTGGCCTGTTTGTAATCAAACGCGATGTCTTGCTATAGGGAGCAGCACACACCCAGTAAAGCAATAGGCAAAGACAGAGAAGACAGGAGTTCTCATGCACAAAAAAAGTTAGGAACTGGGCTGGGAATCTGAAATGGAGAGGCAACGAGCAACAAAACTCTCTTCTTCTTATCCTGTCACTTTAAATCACGTCCTTTCCCCTCTTCTACTGCTCTCTCTTCAGTATACCTTTCTGAGCTGCCTTTAAGCTGGAATGGCATGTTTAACTGAGTTTTTAATTAAACTCTCCTTATGCTCATGAACTTTTGGTGTTGGTATTTTGTTCCCTCCTGGGCTCACCGGGAGATTCCCTCCCCATCCCACCCCAAGCTGTCAAAGCTGTAAACACCCGCTCCTCCCTACAAATTCACCAGAGCCCAAGCCAAGCTTTCCCTCTGCCTCCGCATGGACAAAGAAGCGGTTCCTGAACATGGATCAAATGCTTGCCTCTCTCTGTAAGCACAAGGGGGCACAGGGGGGAGGGGGTGGTATAAAAAAATCCTTAAAACAAACTTGGAAAAGAAAAATATCACCAGGGAGCCACTCGGCCACTGGCAACTAACTTGAATATAAAAAACAGCCATTCTGCGTCAGACTAAGGGTATGTCTACACAGCAAAGTTATTCCACCATAGCTTATTCCAGAGTTATTATTCCAAAATAAGATATTCCAGAATAATGCATCTACACTACAGGTAAGTCCCGGAGTAGGGAAACCTTATTCCAGAACAGTCTACACACAACAGAGCTTATTTTGAAATAGAGCCATTGGACACACTATGGCTGTGTCTACACTAGCTCCCTACTTTGAAGGGAGCATGGTAAGTAGGGTGTTGGGAGATCATTAATGAAGTGCTGCGGTGCATATGCGGCACTTCATTAAGCTTATTCTCCCCCGCGGCAACTCTGAAGTGTTAAACTTTGAAGGGCCGGCTCACTTGTAGCCGCGGCTACCCTGCCGGTACTTTGAAGTGCCTGGGCAGCTTCGAAGTGCTGGCTCGTGTATAGCCGCAGCTAACCCACCGGTACTTGATGTGCCTGGGCAACTCTGAAGTCCCTTTACTCCCCAAAATTTTGAGGAGTAAAGGGACTTCGAAGTTACCCAGGCACTTCAATGTACCGGCGCTTTAGGCGCGGCTACACGCAAGCCGGCATTTCAAAGTTTAAACACTTCAAAGTTGCTGCAGGGGAAAATTAGCTTAATGAAGTGCTGCATATGCACTGCACCACTTCATTAATGATCTCCCGACAACCTACTTACCATGCTCCTTCCGAAGTAGGGAGCTAGTAGACACAGCCTATGACTTATTTTGAAAAAGGCTCTATTCCCTGTCTACCCAGACCCTACTTTGAAATACCTATTTTGCAATAGGTGCTACTCCTCGTACAATGAGGTTTACTTGTTTTTGAAAAAGCAGATGCATTGCACAGAGGCTAGCAAAGTTATTTCAAAATAACTTTGCTGCATAGACCTACTCCAAAAGTCCATCTAGTCTTATCTTCCAACAGCAGCCAGTGCCAGATGTTTCGAAGGTAACAAGCACAACAGAGTGATCCATTGCCTGACATACAGTCGTGGTTTCTGGTAGTCAGAGGCTAAGGGTACCCAAAGCATGAAGTTGAATCCCTGACTACCTTAGAAAATAGTATTGACGAAGGCAATAAGTTCAACAGGTTCAATGTGAAATAGGTCACTGGACAGCCACAAGATAACCACACTGCCCAGTTACTATGAACATGGACTGGATCTGAGCAAAGGCTCTGTTATCACATTCCATTGTACTGTACCTGTTCTGTAAGTATGGAGGGCTTCATATTCCAGGGCTATCAGACCAGTGTTGTTCACAAGCATTAGGAATTGCACATCTTCATCTGCCTGAGCTCACCTCCCAGTCAGATTTCATCCTTCCCTCCTCACTCCATTCTCCTCTGCCAAGCAACTTTATTTTTGGTATGCTGAATATTTTCTCCCAGAGGACAAACATCTGGCATTTTCAATGTACTATACAAGTCCTGTTAGAAGAATTCAAGTCAGGAGATAGGGATAATTACGAGTGAGGTTAGATGCTTAAATGTGATGAGTCTTACTCATATGCACGAAGTTAACTGTTTGCCACATTTGGAGACAGCAAGGCATTTCCCCTTTCCCTTCCAGACACACAGCTATGGAGTTTTTTACCTTACTCTGAAGCTCTGACCAAATACCACCCATGAAAGCTAGGAGTGCATTTCCCATATGCTCAATCTGCCACAATTTCAAGAAGTTCTGGGAATTCCTAGAGTACATTTAGACATGTGCAGTTGCACGAAAAGCCTATTTGTAACCAGGCACAATGCTCAAACATTTTTAAAATGTGTTGAAAAGGTGGGGGATGAGAGGGGAAACAAATGTAGAAGTCTCACCCCTCTATGTCACCAATACGCACCAGAGCTTAGAACAGAAAAAACACCATTTAAACCCCACAATAGCATCTGCTTCTTTGGCAAATTCCCAGATACTCTACAAGCAAAGATGTGCTGAGTGCATCAGCCAAAAGACAAGCAGAAGGAAGATCAGAGGGAGTAATTCTATCTGTAATATGCAAGCATCACACCACCTGTGGCCCTGCCTAGTTCCACAGAAACTGCAGCAGGCATTCTGGATGCCATGAGGGTTCTGACAGACTTGTTAATGGGAATATAGGGGTAGCAAGCAAGGGAGAGAGGAGACCTTAAAAACAAAAACTGGAACTAACAGGTTTGGACAGCATCACATTGTTTATGTAAGGAGACTCTTAGCACCTTACAAAAACTCCGTGGGGAGGTTTGGCTGGCTAGCTTCCAGTACTAAAAGGGAAAGGATCCATGAGAAACCAGGGCCCTGAGACAGACAGTCCAGAGGGACAACGGAAAGAGGCCATCACTCCAGGTCTGCCAGATTGACAGTTTAGACAGGCCAATGGGATGATCAGGAGGCCAGGTCCTGTCCTCCATGTGAGCTGGCTTTTGGCTGGGTCTCTTTGGAGAAGAGGAGAGCAAGGTAATAGGGGCAAGAAGTACAACTGTACTGGGAGGCAGCGAGAGAGTCAGACACACACAGCCCAAGGAATGCAGCTGTGCTGGTAGGCAGACCTGCAGTGACAGAGCCAGAGGCCTATGCACCCCAGAGAGCGTTGATCCTGTGCTAAGAAGCAGACCTCCATGACCAGAGAGCCAAAGGGATCAGAGAACCAATGCAAGGAGCTGGAGGATGGCAAAGCAACATAGCCTGCAGCTGGGTGTGGTGAGCAGCAGGAGACCAGCAAGGGCGGGGAGGGCTCTGGAGCAGTAGACACTATAGCTGGGAGGCCTTGCAAGCCAGATTTTGGAAGAGGTTGTAACTCCAACTGGAAGAAGGGCCCTGCCACTTAGAACCTAACGTCCTGTGGTCATTGCCTGACGAAGCATGTTCAAATGGCAGCCCCACTCCCAGAGCACAGCCAGGGCCTGAGCGCGCGCCCTGGGACTTAGAGAAACAGACTGAACTGTGCTGATGCTCAGCAGGCTGCTATTTGTGATGTCCCCATGTCACAGAGCGGGGCTGTTTGTTCTCTTTTAACCTCTCGTTTTCCCTTATTCCTGTCTTTTTAACCAGTTGCTGGGTAATAAACTGTGTTCACTTTGAACTGTATGAGGTGATCAGTGGCTCAGGAAAGCTTCTAGTGTGAAGAGGGAGCACCCTGGAGTGGGGACACCCTAGCCGCTGTCCTAAGTGGCCACAATGATGGGGGTTCAGCCCCAGGAAACCTGGGCCCAACCTTATTGGCATTTCAAGGACTCTGCTACTCAGGAGAGGGGAAGGGGAGTTCTCAGGGTCGGGGGCCATTGGTAAAGGAAGTGGGAGTGAGGACTCAGATTCTTCTGCTGGCCCACTTCACTGAGGCAGTATAGAAGCCAGGAAAGTTCCCCGCAATAGCAGGACCATTCACCCGCTTACATTCACACTGTTCATAGGGTGTTTGTTGTGTGTTTGGTCTTTATGCTAAGGTAGTACGACATAATGGGATAATCAAGGAGAGGAAAATTAACACCTCTTTAAACCTGAAGAGCTTCACAAAAAGGAATAATTCAAAAACATACCAACGTGGCCACTTCTGGGTGGTTCTGAAGAATGGTAACAGGACGCAGCCCTTCCCTCGTTTGCATTGGGTTTTCTTCTAAATTGGTTTGCCAGTTCTTTCTACTGCTAAATATAGTGACACATGCTGTGCTAGAGATGCCAAGTATCTCATTAGGAATGACCTCTCAAACATTAGCATGGATTTGTAAATGCTGATAAGACTAGCACTGCAGTGCTTTGCTTGTGCACGCTCATGCTCCCTGCTGTAACACTTCCTTTGAACAAACAGTTCTACGATTTAATTGAAACCTAATCTACAACAAAGGGTTTTGTTTGGCAAATATAATCCTCTCAATCGAAATCAGGTATGGATTCAGTTGCTGCATATTTTAGCTTCTGGATGTGATTTTCCTTTCCTGAACCTGTGCTTTTCCACTTTGGACCAAGTTGTGATCCCTGTGGTGAGTGGTCTACATCAGGGTGGGCAACCCGAGCATGAGACGGAACCAGAATTTACCAGTGTACATTGCCACAGAACCACAGTTATATGTCAGCAGCCCCCCATTAGCTCCCTCCCGGTGCCACTTCCCCACTGTGATCAGCTATTTCACAGCATGCCAGAAGTTCTAGAGAAGGAGGGAGAGGATGTGACAGGCTCAGCGATGGGGGCAAAGAGGGGTGTGACTTGGGGAATTATAAAATCATAGAACTGGAAGGAACTTACGATGTCATAAGGTCCAGTCCCCTGAACTCATGACAAGACCAAGCACCATCTAGACCTGTGGTGTCCAACTAACTCTGAAGCTGCAGACACTATAGTGAACTAACCACATCATTCTAAAAATGTATTTATTGTTCAAGCCAAGTAGCCACACTCAACCAGCCAAACAGCTGCATGTGGCCAGTCAGTGTGCTGGACACCACGAATCTAGACCATAAGAGGAAGAGTGGGGGCAGGGTCTGGGTTGAGCAGCAAGCATCCCTAGTACATTGGATAGGTGGCACCTGTCGCTTCAGCTCCAGTGTTGGCACCTGTGTAAGTAGCCACATATTAACTTCTGAAGAGCCATATGCTCCTCCAGAGCCACAGGTTGGCCACCCCAGTCCACGTTCCGAATGTTCAACAAGTATAAAGATGGTCAGCCCTATAAGAATCCATTTTTTGTTATTTATTTTTCCCCCAAGTCCTCCTTTATGATTCTAGTACTACAAAAAAAATCTATAAGCAACAGATTCTATCTCAGATGCAAAGGGTGTATATGTACAGTAGCTCCCAAAACTTTACTCATTGTTTACCTTCTCCAAATAGGTATTTACACCCATTTATCACCACCGTACCAAGGCACCTTATGAACTCTGGTCATCCCGCACGTTTTCCATAGTGTGGCTACAATGTAATAGAGAAATTTTCTCTCAGACACTACCTACTCTGCAGACAGCAATGGAGAAGAGGGGATAACTGCCCCAGGGCCTCATGATTCGAAAGGGCCATGGCTCCTGCCTACTGCAGCCCTTTAAATCAAAAGTCCCCAGTGGCACATTCTGAGAGAATCTGAAGGGCTGCTGGGGAAGGAAGGAGAACCAGCCCTCAGTCCCACCCATTCTGCCTGAGCCCTGCCCCTTCTGGGACCATGAAGCCACCCTGCCCACCTTGCCCAGGGTCCCAGCAATTATGTTGACCTGCCCACCTACTCCCTTCATGATTCCCCTATCTCCTGCGGCCAGAGACGAAAGTAACTTCAGTTTCTTTACAGCTACTGCTGTATCGCACTCCCCTCAGTGCGGGCAGGGACTCAGGACGGGTTTGTGGGGGTTGTGATACAACAGCACATGTAAGAAATTTAAGCATGGGGGCTCAGAGCAGGAGACCGTAGTGGGTGTGTCAGGCTCAGGACAGTGTGGGGATGTGGGGGTGCAGGTGTCAGGGCAAGAACTTGGGGGAGTGGGAGAATCAGGGCAGGGGGCTGCGTAAGTGTGTGTGCAAGAGTCAGGGTTGGGGGTCAAGGATGGGGGAAGTGCAGAGGGTCAAGGAGGCCATTTAAGAAGGGCAGTGGAGGACACAATCATACCGTGATATAAAATATATCGGAAAGACAGAACGGGTCGTGCGGGTGGTGGAGTGGTACTATATGTGAAAGATAATATAGACTCAAGTGAAGTAAAAATCCTAAATGAATCAAATTGTTCCATAGAATCATTATGGATACCAGTTTTTTCCTCTAACAGGACTATGGCACTAGGAATATATTATCGACCACCTAACCAGGACAGTGATAGTGATGCTGAGAATGTTAAGGGAGATTAGAGAGGCTATGAAACTAAAAAATTCAGTAATAATAGGGGATTTCAATTATCCCCATACTGACTGGGTACACGTCACCTCAGGACGGGATTCAGAGATAAAATTTCTCGATGCCTTAAATGACTGCTTCTTGGAGCAGCTGGTACAGGAACCCACAAGGGGAGAGTCAATTCTCGATCTAGTACTGACTGGAACGCAGGATCTGGTCCAAGAAGTAACTATTACAGGACCACTTGGAAATAGTGACCATAACATAATAACGTTTAATATTCCTGTGTTGGGAAGAACACCGCAGCAGTCCAAAACTCTGGCGTTTAATTTCAAAAAGGGGAATTATACAAAAATGAGGACGTTAGTTAAAAAGAAATTAAAAGGTAGAGTAACTAAAGTAAAATCCCTGCAGGCTGCATGGAAACTTTTCAAGGACACCATATTAGAGGCCCAACTTAAATGTATACCCCAAATTAAAAAACACAGTAAGAGACCTAAAAAAGAGCCACCGTGGCTTAACAACCATGTAAGAGAGGCAGTGAGAGATAAAAAGGCATCCTTTAAAAAGTGGAAGTCAAATCCTAGTGAGGAAAATAGAAAGGAACATAAACACTGCCAAATTAAGTGTAAAAATGTAATAAGAAAAGCCAAAAAAGATTTTGAGGAACAGTTAGCCATAAATTCAAAAAACAATAGTAAAAATGTTTTTTTAAGTACATTAGAAGCAGGAAGCCCACTAAAAAAGCTGTGGGACCCTGGATGACAGAGATATAAAAGGAGCAATCAAGGAAGATAATGCCATTGCAGAAAAACTAAATGATTTCTTTGCTTCAGTCTTCATGGCTAAGGATATTACAGAGGTTCCCAAATCTGAGCTGTCCTTTGTAGGTGACAAATCTGAGGAACTGTCCCAGATTGAAGGGTCAGTAGAAGAGGTTTTGGAACTAATTGATAAGCTAAACAGTAACAAGTCTCCAGGACCAGATGGCATTCACCCAAGGGTTCTGAAAGAACTCAAATGTGAAATTGCAGAGCTATTAATGGTGGTTTGTAACCTATCCTTTAAATCAGCTTCGGTACCCAATGACTGGAATACAGCTAATATAACGCCAATATTCAAAAAGGGCTCTAGAGGAGACCCTGGCAATTACAGACCGGTAAGTCTAACGTCAGTACCAGGCAAATTAGTGGAAACAATAGTAAAGAATAAAATTGTCAGACACGTAGAAGAACATGATTTGTTGGGCAAAAGTCAGCATGGTTTCTGTAGAGGGAAGTCATGTCTTACTAATCTATCAGAGTTCTTTGAAGGGGTTAAAAACATGCAGACAAAGGGGATCCAGTGGACATAATATGCTTAGATTTCCAGAAAGCCTTTGACAAGGTCCCTCACCAAAGGCTCTTACGTAAATTAGGTGGTCCTGGGATAGGAGGAAAGATTCTTTCATGGATTGGAAACTGGTTAAAAGACAGGAAACAAAGGGTTGGAATAAATGGTAAATTTTCACAAGGGAGGGGGGTAACTAGTGGTGTTCCCCAAGGGTCAGTCCTGGGACCAATCCTGTTCAACTTGTTCATCAATGATCGAGAGAAAAGGGTAATCAGTGAGGTGGCAAAGTTTGCAGATGATACCAAGCTGTTCAGGATAGTCAAAACCAAAGTAGATTGTGAAGAACTTCAAAAAGATCTCAGCAAACTGAGTGATTGGACAGCAAAATGGCAAATGAAATTTAATGTGGGTAAGTGTAAGGTAATGCACATTGGGAAAAATAACCCCAATTATACATACAATGTGACGGGGGCAAATTTAGATACAACGGATCAGGAAAGGGATATTGGGATTATAGTGGATAGTTCTCTGAAAACGTCCACACAGTATGCAGCAGCTATCAGTAAAGCAAATAGGATGTTAGGAATTATTAAAAAAGGGATAAAGAATAAGACGAAGAATATCATACTTCCCCTATATAAAACTATGGTACGCCCACATCTTGAGTACTGTGTGCAGATGTGGTCTCCTCACCTCAAAAAAGATATACTGGCATTAGAAAAAGTTCAGAAAAGAGCAACTAAAATGATTAAGGGTTTGGAAAGGGTCCCATATGAGGAGAGGCTAGAGAGACTGGGACTTTTCAGTCTAGAAAAGAGGAGATTGAGGGGCGATACGATAGAGGTATATAAAATCATGCATGGTGTGGAGAAAGTGAATATTGGAAAGTTATTTACTTGTTCCCATGATATAAGAACTAGAGGACACCAAATGAAATTAATGGGTAGTAGGTTCAAAACTAATAAAAGGAAATTTTTCTTCACACAGCACACAGTCAACCTCTGGAACTCCTTGCCAGAGGAGGCTGTGAAGGCCAGCACTCTAACAGAGTTTAAAAAAGAGCTTGATAAATTTTTGGAGGTTAGGTCCATAAATGGCTATTAGCCAAGGGTAAAGTATGGTGCCCCTAGCCAAAGGCTGGAGACAGATGGCAGGAGACAAATCGCTTGATCATTGTCTTCGGTTCACCTCCTCTGGGGCACCTGGCACCAGCCACCGTCGGCAGACAAGATACTGGGCTGGATGGACCTTTGGTCTGACCCAGTATGGACGTTCTTATGAAGCCCCCCACCCGCTCCAGATTCATACCAGGATGCTGCTTGCTGTTCCCTTTTGTCACTGTCAGACGGAAGCTCACAGCATGGGCCACTCCCACCTCTACCTCCTCCCCTCCCCTCCCCACCCAGGAGAGAGGGATGCAAACACACTGCCCGCTTTCCACTGACCCCGGGTGGGGAGTGTGCCACGCCTTCTCCTGCAGCTGAGGGCCCCAGCTGGCTGGCTCTTCCTTGCCAGAGCGGTGCACCGGCGCACACTGCCTCACTTTCACCTCTGCCTGGGGCAAATACATGTATGGGGACTGATGGCCCCTTAAGAAAACTCAGTGGGGGATTTTGGCTGGCTAGCTCCCAGTACTAAAAGGGGAAGGGTCCATGAGAAACCAGGGCCCTGAGACGGACAGTCCACAGGGACAACGGAAAGAGACCAATACTCCAGGAGAGCCAGACTGACAAGTTGGACAGGCCAACGAGAGAATTAGGAGGCCAGGTCCCATCCTCAGTGTGAGCCGGGGTTTTGGCTGGGTCTCTCAGAGAAGAGGAGAGAGAGCTGAGAAGAGCAGCAAGGAGCGCAAGCTGTGCTGAGAGGCAGGCCTGCAGTGACCAAGCCAGAGACACACACACACACAGCCCAAGGAGCGCCGATCCTGTGCTAAGAAGCAGACCTGCAGTGACCAGAGATCCAAAGGGATCAGAGAACCAATGCAAAGAGCTGGCAAAGCAATACAGCCTGCAGCTCGGTGTGGTGAGCAGCTTGGACTAGCGAAGAGGGGTAGAGTCTCTGGGCAGGGAGACACCAACAGCCAGGAGGCCTTGCAGGCCAGACTTGGACAGGGATTGTACCTCTGAGGGCCCTGTCACCTTGAGCCTGAAGTTGTGTGGTTGCTGCCTGAGCAAACATGTTCAACCTGTAGCCCCACCCCCGGAGTACAGCCAGGGCTTGAAAGTGAGCCCTGGGTCTTACAAGGAACAGACCGTACTGTGCTTACACTCAGCAGGCTGTTTGTGATGTCCCCGTGTCACAGAATGGGGCTACTTGTTCTCTTTCAACCTCTCTCATTTCTCCTTATTCTTTTCTTTTTAATCAGTTGCTGTGTAATAAATTGTGTTCACTTTGAACTGTATGAAGTGATCAGTGGCTCAGGAAAGCTACTGGTGTGAAGAGAGAGCACCCTGGAGTGTGGACACCCTAGCTCCTGTCCCAAGTGACTGCAAGGTTTGGAATTCAGCCTCAGGAAACCTGGGCCCAACCTTGTTGGCATTTCAAGGACTCTGCTACTCAGGAGAGTGGAACGGGAGCCCTCAGAGAGTCAGGGGAGCCATTGGGTAAAAGAAGTGGGAGCAAGGACTCACATCCTTTTGCTGGTCTACTTCACCATGGTAGTATAGAAGCCAGGAAAGTTCCCCACAATAGCAGGACCATTCCCCCGCTTACACACAGCTAATGCCTGCACAGAAGAGTGTTTAGTGCGTTTTAGCTGTTTTCTGATTAGATTAAGCAGCTAGAAACAAGGACAACATGATGGGACTAGCCAGAACTTCACAGATCACCACTCAGTGAAGTCTGAAACCACTGACATATCATACAAGCTCTACGACAAAACCCACTGGAGTTAACAGGAAAAAATAAGCCCTCTGACTCCAGTGTTTTTTGGATTTTGTCCATACACAGTTTGAATACAAACTCTGAAATTCTCTGTCTCGCTTTTCCTGCAACTTATATAACTCCATGGGATTCAACACCTGAATTAAAAAAAGTTACTTTATAGGAGTCCACCTACGTCAAGCATCTGCCTGCCAATTCTATCACTAGCAGGGGAAGCTGGACAAAAAGTCTACCCAGTTTATTATAAAACACTATGGATGGAAAAACCCCTGTTCCAATAGGGTGTTACAGAGGTCGTAACATGTATGGATTCACAGTAGCTATACATGTGCTGGTATTTGAGTTTATTTCTCAACTTATGAAAGTAGTATCTGGTTATCAACCCTTTGGATGCTAAGCCCTCCTGGGGGCAGCTTTTGGCCAAAGTGTATTTCATGGGATTTTTGTGACTTTGGGATGAATGGTCAAGTGTAGGAAGTGGCTCTACTTACATCCCAGTCCCAGAACAGAGCTTGCAGGAAAACAGCATAAGGCTGAATGACTGTGCCCAGAGCCCCATTCCTGTTTCGTTAGCCAGGCCAGGTGCCACAGTTCCACTGCTAGCTGCAACACACTGTTCTCCAGAAATGCTTACAGACAAATTGCTGCTTCTGCATTTCATGAGCAACAAGCCCTGTAATGCAGAAGCAGGCTGAGTTGTAGTTAAGATCTTTACTGAGCAGGTATAGGGACCATTGTTATATACGAAGAGACCTGTGGTTGCCTTGCCTCCTGATGTTTTCCAAACCCTTCACGTCACACCAAACTAGCTCCTTCCTGAAACCTGACCTCTTCTCTCCCATTTCACTCATCATGCTAAAAGACGACCTGGCAGCCAGACGCAAAGGTCTCCACTTTTGTGAAGAAGATGGGAAGAAATTAGTTAAAGGGGCATGGACTAGAAGAGTGCAGCAACTCAGGCAACTAGGAATGAAAAGAGACAGAATTGCTTTGAGGACTTGGAGAAACATGCTGTTGTAAACAGGAGGAATGCCCACGCCGTTCCCACACTAAATGCACAAGACATTGTCCAGACTCAATTCCCCTCTTGGGGTTTGCCTTTATTTTTAAAGGAAGTAACAAATCCCCAAGGCTGCACTGAAATGTAAAAGCCTGAATCTCAGATAACTAGTCTCAGGGCTTTACTCAGCTTCCCTCCAGCTCTCCCCTTCCACAGAGGGATCCAGTCTTTTCTGATGAGACAGAGCCAAGACACACACCAGACCCGCCTGGATGCTAGACTGAGTCCGGAGAATAGTTCTGTATCTCTCAAATTGAGTCAACAATTCTGAAACTGTTAACAGAGGCAAACATTTTACCTAAGGCCCCAGCGTAGTTTTTTTGTTTCTTCCTAAGCCCATGATGAGATCACTTCTCTTCCAACTGGAAATAAATGAGTCTCCATATAATTAGTATTTATTAAATGTAATAAAGATGACCATGACCTTTCAGTCCTCTGATTACATTAAAATGGATTAGATTCCAAACAATGTTTCCTGGGTACATACAGGAAGTTGACAAAAACAGGGAAATTCACAAACGTATCTGCCTTTGTTTTGTTTTTTTTTTAAACTTTGCACAAATGAAAGTAAAGAGATAACGCAGAATATCACACTTTAATATTTTGTGTTTCAAATATGTAATATTCCTATGCAAGAGATGGCAACACTGATTCTTCCACCTAACAGTGCATTTAGGTGGTGCCTCTAAAGATTATTCCATCCAACTTCAGCACAATTGTCCTCCCCACTGCAGGTCTTCAGTGACTGAAGTAAGCTTCAAGTGGTTTTAGTTTTATTGAACTAAGAACTTTGTATACATCAATTAACCAAACTATTGGTCTGAGGGTTCAGTGGCAATAGACATCTTTTAGGGCAATTTAAATGTATGTGGCAAAATCAGAGAGCTGCACAGAAATTTCAACAACGTCTGCCTGAACGTAACAGAATTTAGCACAATTATTTTCTGCCTATGGGCCTGCTCCAGAGATTACTGTCAACAGAAAGACTCCCATTGACTTGAATGGACTTTGGCTCAGGCTCCTGATACCAGATCATGAAAGTCTGCATCAGCCACTGGAACTCCTAAAATGCTTTCTTGTTATATTGAGAAAGAATTGTCTAATATAATTAGCTACTAACGATTTTTCTTAAAAGACCTTTTCTTCATATGGGCTGTGTCTACACGGGCGCAAATCTTCGAAATAGCTGTATTTCAAAGATTACTAATGAGGCGCTGAACTGAATATTCACTGCCGCATTAGCATGAGGACGCTTCCGGCTGCAGCGCTTTGAAAGCGCGCAGCTTGGCGTGGCTACACAGGGCTCCTTTTCGAAAAGATCCTCACCTTTCAAAATCCCTTTATTCTGACACAGCCATGATGTGTTTATAGCTCTTTAACAAATATGCTTTTTAGAAAGTGTATTCAATTATACCTTTCCCTCCCCTTAAACGAACCTTCTTGCTTGTAAGGGACATGTTCTGTCATCACTGTTTATAAATGGCTGGTTTCAATGCTTGGCTAGAGTGCACTGGCCTGATTTTCAGAAGTGGTAACCCACATAGTGCTTGTTGGGAGCTGCAGCTGCTTGGCACATCTGAAAAAATCAGACCATTAGAGTGCAAGTCAAGCAGTAGCACTTTCAGGTAGAACTATGGAAAACATTCATCATCATCACATTATTACTCATGTCAACAGCATTTTCCACTGGATGATCTCAATGTGCTTTACAAGTATTAAGTCAAACATTTTCAAAAGCAATCATTGAATTGGAATGTCTTAATTCTCTGTTGCTCAGACCCTACATTTTCTGCTGACAACCCTGGCGTCACAAGTTCAGTGACCAAGAATTAACAATATACAGGTTTGTTGATTTGCGGCCTCAACTAATTTCCGCCTCACACTGTGTTGCTGTGAGTTAGACCTTAACGTCATCTCCGTTTCACAAAACAACTGATACACTGAACATTTTCTGTTTTGTCATCAGGGCTCTCGTTGAATTAATACCTAAGGGAATGTCTGCACTGACCAGGCATTGCAGCAAACCTCCACATGTTTACAGATTTAGACTAACAGAGGCTTGCACTAATACTGTCTATGTAGGTACACACCAACTAACCTGTCCAAGATCACAAAACAGAGGGCCTGACTTTCACTTGCATTGCACATTATCTCATGTTCACCTCTACAACCTGAATGAGCAGTGGGATATGAATTCTCACAATCTGAAATTAAGTGAGAAAATATTTGCATGTGCTCTGAGCTGTTCTGCTTAAAAAGGACCCTGGCAGTCGCACTGCATTGATAAGAAAAGCTCCAGTGCAGCTTGCCTCACTCGCTAATCATTCCTACATCTGACTAGTCACAAAGTGACACAGGGACATAAGAAGGAACATGAGAAAACCAGGGATCAAACAAACAGTGACATAGAATGAAGGTGGAGGAGGGGTGAAATAATCAATAGATCCTTCTGCTTTTGGATGAATGCTAGACATAATAGGAAGAGGTCTCACTTCTGGGAATAGCTAATAGACTCAGGCAAAACAAAATTAATTAAATCAGATTATTCTGGTAGTACACCCCTTCCACCACATTCTGCAGAAATCAAACATGTATTTTGCAAAGAATGTACACTACTGACTTTTTGCACAGAGTTTCCTGTTCAGTCTCATTTACTGCTTCATCTTGTGAAGCCAAACCTCTGATCAACTCCTAGATTAACAAAACACAAACTGAAAAGTATAGTTTATTCTTACACTTGAATAATGGTGACCTTTCACATGGGCTTGTAATTGTGATCAGCGCAAAAGGTTAACAGAAGAGAGACTTTTCCCCAGGCTATTCATATCCTTAATGGATTCTTTACCAAATCTATAAACCAGTGCAGGATGGATTGGAGATATTCAAACAGAAAAAAACTAATTAAACTAACTGCAACTACTGCCTTTGAAGTTTTAGTAGTGGATAGCAATTTCCATTCATCTATTTTTTGTGTGTGAATTGGAAACATCTGAGAGAATCTCGTGTTCTTCTGTCATGGAAATTAAGGACAGTAATTTCAAATACAGAATCATCAGAAATCCTGCAAACAAGCAAATGCCCCTAGTCTAATCATTATATTTTGACAGTTTTTCACTGGCGGGGCAAGAATGACATGACAGCTTTCTCTACCCCTTCCTAAATACAATTATTGAAGGAGTTCTTTCTCTGAGAAATTTCTCTGCAAGAAAAAAAAAGTGTTTATTGTCTCCCTGCCTGCTCTTATGCTCTAGTATTAATATAGTTCCCAAAGCCTACTGATATTATCTCCCTTAGACTCAGTCAGAACATGTCCATATGACTAGTGGATTTAAATCCTTATTTATATTTGGGCCTTAACCGGCTTACCTCTGGCAGAACATCACTGATGAAGAAGACTATCTCAAAATTTTTTTGCCAAAATAACCTAGTAGGGAGAAAATCTCAGTGGATTTCCAGATCCAGTTTGCCCAGTCTTCAAGTGAAAAAGTGTTTTCAATTGGAAGTCATGCTGTTCTGCCACCTCCATTATCATAAGCAATTAAGAGTCTGAAGGCCAAATCCCCGCACTGTCACAAATCCTTTACACATTTAATACAGATGTTCAGAGACTTATGTTGATATGAGCTGCCTTGCACCCACCTAATTCTGTAGCATACTGACCAAATCACAGCAACTTGCTCACCACCTGAACTACGCTAACCTGGGGTGTTCTGCCACAGGTACTGATCAACAGAGCTAACTCTATGGTGAAAACATAGTCTAGGATATGAATTCAAAGAGGGTAATAGCCAGTGTTTTGTACCGTCAGGAGTTTTAAATACAAGGTGATCAAAACAAAGTAAAAAACATGTAAGACAAACAAGTACTAACCAGAGGTGACTAAATTTAACACATTACAGTATATATAAGGTCCTACAGCACCTTAAATACTAAAATATTATTTGTTAGGTGATGAACTTTCGTGGGACAGACCCACTTCTTCAGATCTGGAGAATAACTTCCCACAAAAGCTCATCACCTAATAAATAATATGGTTAGTCTTTAAGGTGCTACAGGACTGCTTTTTTGTTTTGTAAAGATACAGACTAACACAGCTACCTCTCTGAGACATTACAGTACGACTGGCCTGGGAACGCTGGTGAAAGATCAACAATGGGAACAAATGCTTTGCTACTGAAATTTTTGCTACCCATTCCCACCCCCCCAAGGTAAATGAGTACCACTCCTTACAAAAATACAGGCGATGCTCTGCCATCTGAGCTTCTTGAGCAAAAAACTCAGGGAGATTCCTTTTTTCCAGCTCTGGACAGGCAGTACAAGATGCATAACTCTATTATCCATTTGTACGAGAGCAAAGAGAAACCTCAGTTCCTCCTTCAAAAACATGGCAAGAACAATGTTCCCTGATCCTAGGATGAGTATAGAGTTTCCCCTTTAGTTAAAGGAATCTATTTCTTTATTCAGCAACAACCAGGGAGATTTAGCAACATGAAGTGAATTTTAAGGGGAAAAAGGAAAAAACACAGTAACCACATCACCCACTGCCTAAACCATCTTATTCAAAAGGAACCAGCAAGTCTTCTTTGTTACAAAGCTATCACAGCTCTTCCAATATGAAGGGTTTTTTTAAAATTGGTATTTGTTAGATCCAGAGGCACTAGAGTCTGGAATCATTCAAGAGAGCATCAGAAAAGGAAGAATAGCTATAGAAGCATGAAAAAGAGACTTGCTGGCTAGATCAGAAAGGAAAAGAAACAAACACTCTCCCAGGCACAGCAAGTATAATTTCCAATTTACACTTATTTTTCTTCTTTATTTCCCCTTTTCCCACCTGATTAGTGGTATCCACCCCACAAGAGAGCAGGCTAATTAGAAAGGAGATACTTCATCCTCTCCATAGCCTCATCAGAAAAAAGCCATGGAAAAATATGGGGATTTGACTCTAACAAGACTTAAAATAAGCTGTGTTGTAGAGTGCATGAACGCTGGCACTGTGCCCAGTGCTCTTGAGGAGTTTTCAGAATGCCAGCACAGCACACTTTCCAGCTGGCACGAGGCCTAGCACTCTTCAGGGACATTTAGAAGGTAACCTGTAGCCCAGGACCTGATGGATTTATAGCCTTCTACAGATCTGCCTGTCTAGTTAACTGTACTTGTCGAGAGAGTCTTCACTTAAGACCTTGAAGAAAACAAATTCCACACTAAGATCCCAACCCTGAAAAGGGGATCATCCAGGCCGGCCCTTACGTCTAAGTGTCTTCTGTAGGACTGAGGCACAAGATGCACTCTTGAAAGTTCTAGAAAGGCCTCACAGGGGTTCTTCCTCTGTTTCCTGACAATGTCACAGCAATAAAACACAGCTAAATAAAAAAAGTTGCACAAATGCTCCACTATTATATTCTAACCATAGAGCCCTAACATGTACTGTCCAGCCATGTGCTAACAAAGTATATCATGATTGTGGATGAAGCATCATATATATACTTGACTGAGATGGAACAAGACCCATCTTCCAACACAAGAGCCATCTTTCCTGCCATCACATCAAACCTATATTCTACCAGGGCTGGGCATTCCTCCCCCAACCCCCACAAGGCAGGTAAGTTATTCTATGAAAGATTTATGTAGCTTTTTAATGCATAGTTATATGAAAGCTGAGTTATGTGAGCAGTGAATCATACTGTAGATGAGAAGCATCCTTTAAGCGACAGCTGACAATTCAAAGTAGACTTTCAGACTTCTTCTAAAATACAAGTACTTTCCTACAAGATCACTAAACAATAGCATAGTTTAAAATATGGAGTGAAATCCTAGCCCCACTGACTCGATGGTTAATTTACCACTTACTTCAGCTGTGCCAGGATTTTACCTAATATGTATTGATAAGAAAGCTTGGTATGAGCTTTAGATAGGTCGCAACACAGTCAATCCACAATAGTGAGAAATTTGTAAATATTAACAATAGGATATGATCAGGAAGTCTACTGTGAAAAGCAGTCACGCCTAGTGGTCAGCAAACCCTGCCTCATGGCATGTTACTGTTTCTTTAAAGGTTCAGGGCCAGAATACACCTTGCAGAGTAGGCAGAGCCAGGTTCTTCTTTTCCCCCAGCCAATCAGAAATGAGTGGAGAAGGGGACCAGCATAAATTCTGGCCCCTCCCTCATAGGAGAGTAGGCAGGAACAGAAGGTGGCTTTGTGCCTTCTGAAACTGAGGACTAGGTAGGCCCAACTGAGGTAGCTGCCTAAGGCCATACAGCAAGCTCTATTATAGCCCTGCTCCTGGGGAGGGCTTGGGCTTCTGCTGATTTAAAAAAAGCATAAAAATTACCTCAATTATCCTGCTCCAGAAGTAGACTCGAGCTCATGCTTTAAGTAGAGACTGAGCAGTAACCATTAAAGGCCTGCCTGGAGAGACCCCAGAGAGCTGGCCTTCCAAGAAAAATTTGTGTGTTGGACTATTTTGGATACAATTTCATAATAAACAATATCCCCAAGGAAGAGGATTCAGGAGGACCCAGAATGAAGTTACTGGGGTCCTGAGAAGGGAAAGTGAGGTAGGAAATTCCCAGAATGCCACACTTAGCCAGAAGAGGGTGCTCTAAGGCAGTCGCGTTCTGTGACGCATGGAATAATTATTTTAATATTAGAGTAAGCTAAGCATTGCCAACTCACAATTATGTCATGAGCCTTGCAATAAACTCCAGAATCTTGGAGTCATGTGATTATGCGAGAATTTCAGTGTTCCCTTTTTTGTAAGAAATGTTTCTACCTTCACAGTTGTGGAGGATAGCTTGAAAACACTGAGTCCTCAAAGCTCAAAAAATAGAAAGCAAATAAAGCTTACAACTTATATTAAAAAAAATTATGTTGCGGGGAGCAGCAGGGTAATGTGACTCATGATGTTTGAACACTTGGGGATGGCAATACTGTAAAAGTGAAAGGAAACTTTCAAAGAAACAAACACCTAATTGTACAAAACCAGGGGGAAGGGAAGAGTTAGCCTTTCTTTCAATGAAATGCACAAAAAAGATGATTCTGATGTTACCCTTTTAAGAACATATCCTACATCTCACTGCCCTCCCTTAAGAAAGAGGTCTAAATGCCCTTTTATGAATAGGGCCCAAACCTAGATTAGAATAGCTTCATTTTATGTTCCACACCTATGCTAAACATTGTGCCTATGTGCCTGTGGCCCAGTTACTCAATTAAGTCAGAGAAGTCAGTACATGAATAGGTTTCCCTTCCTGCACGTTTTCCTGGGCATTCAAATACAGATGTCTTATTAATGGTTTCGTAAAAAGCTATACGACTATTCTAAGAAGATCAAATTTTACACTCATTTTGGATGTTTTTATGGTGTGTCTGATTAAATGGAATGTTTGATCATTAAGAAATGATACCACACTCCCTTTTAGTGAACAGTCTGATTAAAAGGTCCATTAGCATCCAATTATGAGGAATCCCATTGACTGACTCCAACCCATAGAGAACAACAGTGGAAATATCTCAAACTAGAAAACCTTTTGTTTCCCTGTAATCTTTGGTGTAGGGCAGTGGTCAGCAACCAAAATAGCAAGAGCTTTTTTTTTTTTTTTTTTTTTTCTTTACTTTTCAAATTCAGAAAAAAGTTCAGTAATTCAAGAGCCAAAATGCATGTGAATACGAGATGGCCCTCAATAAATAACATCAAAATAGGTATTCTGTAACCCCTATTTTCAGAACAGAGCACATACAATGATTTGTAATTTTATACATGTTTACTGCAGGACATTCACAGACTTTTTACGTATTCTATTTCCTCACACTTTACATGTGTGTGTTTATACCATTATCTTCCTGACTTTCACTTCCAAATGCACTTTAATTATACCAATTTTACTTCACATTTAATTTCAGTTCTTTCTTAAAATGCCTGTTGCCCTTCACAGCAGGAATGCCATAAGCTTCCTTTTCATTTCCAAAATCAAGACCTTATTAGCAACACGATCAAATCACAGATACAATGTCATATCCCCCTATGCACTGCACATATTAAAGAAGGGGTTATCTACCGTTTCAAGATTACAGATCCTTTACCATATGGATATGAGTTCATTGGGCTTTTAGATGTTCACCATTTATTGAAAATAATCAGGAGGTTTAAAAAAAAACAAAAACAAAAAAAAACCCCAAGTTGCAATTATAGTATTGGGAGCCACAAAAAAGTCCTTAAAGAACCACAGGTTGCAGACCCCTGGTGCGAGGCAATCATTTGCTGGCCATTTTTCCTCCTCTGAAAATCTACCACTGAACAACCTATTGGGAAACCAAGTAAGTTGCTCTATATGAAAACAGCTATAAAATTCTTACAGGAGATGGAATGTATGGTTACAGCGTATGCTGGAGCCCAAGTAACACTTAATGCTCAGAATGTCATCCATACCCTGAATATTAAGGATCCTGAATGCTTTCTTCCTATGGCTCTCCCAACCCTTCCCCTCCCCTCAAAAAACAAATATCAAAAACACTGGGATCATGTTTTATTGAAAAGCTAACAACCTGGAAAGGTCATGAGTCATGTAACTTCACTTAAACTTAGTTGACTGGAGTCTAGCTCAATCTGAAATGACTGAGGCCAATGGAAGGTGGTAGTCTTTGGAGCAAATCCCTGATCTGGGGGCTGAAAGTGAAAATAATGGGCTCTGGCTCTAGCACAAAGCCTCTTATGCATGAGTTTTCTAATTAGTTTCTGTACACATTGGATAATGTGTTCTCTTTTACTGGGCAACAACTGCTAGGATCCCCTCATATCTGACTACTACAGCTGACTGACTCATGCAGTTAAAATAAAGCCACAGAGGCTAAATCCTTCAGTAAGTGTGCACCAACACTGATTGCTCTATTGGGTGTGTGCCATCTTTTTAGGATGGAAGGTCCACAGCACAGTCAGGAAACACAGAGGTACCCCTCCAGGGCACAAAGCAATAACAGCATTGTCCCCTGTGATACAAACATCCCATACTTTATTATGGATGGTTTAAACTTGCTTGCTGTCCCTGATCTCCTCCATGCCAACTAAAATCCTAAATTCTACAGCAGTAGGGGAGGATTCCAGGAATTCCACCTGATGCAAAAGCACTGAACAAGTTGTAGGCGGTTTCCGTCTTGCTTCTCCCCAAGCGCTGCTGCAATATGTTGTAATTCAGAGGTGGCTAGAGCACAGTGCACAAATGATACATTGCCAAATAACCTGGCGTCACAAGCCGCAGGTGCCTATCACTGAACATATGAGTGGCTGCAGTCTGTGCTCCTCATGCAAATCATGTGCTAGTCTTGGGTTCCTGAGAAGTGGTTTATGTGGCTCATAGCAGGGCAAGTCTGGGCACCCCGAATAAACTAATAAAAACACTGACTACTTTACATTTTCAAAGCACTATAAAAAATTCCCTCAGTCCTGCACCTAGCAACATCAATGGATTTGACATTGAATTCAGTGGGAGGATGACTGGGTTTTCTACTTCTGATTTGTCTCTGCTCAATATTCTTCCATCTGGTTACTTCTAAATGTATTTCTTTTTTGCAACATCCAACATCTGCCTGATTCTCTTCTCCCTTCTGCTAGTGTAACTCAATAGCATCCCATGTGGTTTTACTTGTGTTGGACCAGAACCAGGCCACAGTTCAAAGACAAACTGGCAAGTTTTAGAATGAGGTGCAAAACAGGGACCCAACGACTCAGATTTGTTTACTTTCTGTAAATGAGGCAGACTGATTAGCCCCATTGCCTGTCACACAGAAGTGCTGGCCTGTATCTTGCCGCACACCCCCCACTCCCCAAGAGTTGAAATTTATTAATGAGATACTTCTACCAAATCATTGCAAAAGAGCAAAACTCTGCAAGGAAAAACATTGGAGCAAACAAAAGTAGTTTTGGAAGGCAACACAGTGCTGCTCTATAAAACTCAGTCTTCCATAAAGTACTAAACAAATTCTGGGAACTAATTCTCAGTCTCTAATCAAAGAGCACACTCTTAGTAATTAAAGTGCCCAGTACAGTCTTATGACACAACTGACATTTTATGGCTTATGTTAAACTGTGGCTAATATACATTTACTCAGATTAATTACTTGGTGGGATAGGTCATTCAGGAGAACTTTTAAGCTGAGAGAGGAAAAAGACACTTGTATCCCATTTTATGATGGGCAAACCACAAACATGTTGTTGCTTCCATCTAGAACCCATTTTGACCATCTCCCATTAAAGAAAGCCAATAGTGTTTATGTGCTGTAGAAACAAAGCTATTTCATTTCAGACTTGGGCACAATTCTTCTGGACAGCTTTTACACAGACTGAAATAAAATATAGCAGATCACTTTTTAAAAAAAAATTTAATGATGTGACAGATTTTAACCACAAGACCCTCTTGATCAAACATCAGCAAATCACATTGGCTACAGTGGGGAAACTCATACGCAGAAGGGTTTGCAAGATCTGAATCTAAATTTGTACATTCTGCTATACTGCTCTCCTTTTGAAACAAGTTTTGACGTTTCTTCATTTTGTTTTCTGATGTTACTTTTCCCTGGCACCTACTACTGTTTGTTAGCTTGCTGCATTTTTTTTTTATCTTTATTAAGATGGCCAGGGGAAGAGGAGGGCAGGAAAGTTAATGGGAAAAAGCATAACACTTCTTGTTCTCGCCTTGGACATGTGAGATTATTCACCAAAATGAGGCATTTTAGACAACTAAATGAACTCGTGCACACAGAGAAAAACAAAATCTGGGTCTGATCCCACAAACACTTCCCCAAGTAACTGTACACACACAAACTCCACTGAAATCAACTGTATGTAAGGGTTACTCAACCATGTTTTGCAAGACCACAGCCTAGGCAAAGAAACTGATGTCAGCTACTATACTAGCAACACAAAGTTTATGATAAACAGTGACTATATATCTATATCTATATATATATATCGATATCGATATATATCTATATCTATATCGATATCATTTAATTTTAAATGTATCTTGATTCTCTACTTTATGGCCAAATCCCTTTTTAAGGTCTGACTTCAGTAAGTGAAAGTGTGCTCAGGACACACCAAAAGATTCTCAGAACCTTGCAGACTGAATGCTTAATAAGCCCACTGGGCTCTCCCTCCCCAACGCCCTGATTCAACAAAGCATTAATCAATGTGTACCTACCTTGTCAAGTCACAACTTGACTTCATGCAGCAAGATTCAGATGAGACAAAGTCATCTTAAAATTATCTTTATTCTATTAACATGCTTTATAGCTTTAATGGAGAGACTAATCCCACTTTGTGTTACAAAATCATAACCCTGGACCACAGCCTGCTCTCACTAACGTCCCCCCTGACTTCAGTGACATAGGATTGAGTACCAGGCTGAAATAGCATGGAATGTTTTCATGTACTATTTTGTGGATAATGAATTTGAACGAATAATACAACCTAACTTTGATGGATATTTACTGAAAACATTAAAAATTAATCAGACGGACAGCAGTTCTGATGACTATTGGCTAAAGGCAAGTGCCATGATGGTTAGCACAGTCTCTCTGCCATCCCTCTTGCTGTTCCTATCCACAGTGCCAGTCACACTAATTGATGCCAAGCTACCTGGTGGTTTTGTAAAGTGGACCGATTTTTGCAAGGAACAGAGATGAAAAGATCCTCTTTACCTGAGACTGGTGACCTGATCTTGCCACCCTTTTCCATGCAAACAGTCACTGAGCCGGCACAGCCTTTTGTGAGCACACATCATTGGGCCCTTAACCAGGAATAAGCACAGGACTCTAGAGATGAAAGGCTGAGGTAATTAAATCACTCCGTTATTTAGACCAGGCACCCTGAGCTCAGGTTACCCCTTTGAAGCACAGCTGAAGCGAATTTCGTTCAGCACACACATCATTACCACTGCGGAGCTGCTGTTCTCTTGACGTGTTCTGCACCAGCTATCACACTTTAACACAACACTCCTCGTGCTACTAGACCTTTTTTTGCCACAGTCCTCCAAAGCGATGATTATGGGTTTAAAGAGGGAGTAGTTTAACTGCTTCATCACCTCCCCAGGTATTTGTATTTAAAGAATTGATGCAGCTGCACTGTACACTAAGGGTTGGGCTACACACGGCAGGTAAGTTGATGGCACATTGTAAGTTGATTGCAATTGCATAGCTAGAATTGACGTATCTTTAATTGACTTACCTGGCCATCCTCACTACGGAAGGCTGACAGGAGAGTTTCTTCCGGCAACCTCCCTTACTCCTTGAGGAGTACAGGGCTCACCTGCTGACCCCTGATAGGTTGATATCATGTCTCCACGAGGTAGATGCACAAAAATTAAACCCAGAGCAGGTCGATCTGTTGGGTAATGTAGACGTGGAACGAGACACCCAACTTCTGGGTTCCTGGGCTAACCAGAACTCTCAAGATCTTGGAACCAATATATGGAATTGCTTTAAGCTTTCTACTGCCTGTCCAAGTCACCCATTCCATCGGCTTGCTGCCACTTTTAATTGTAGGTGTAATGGGATGCCCATCAGTGTTCCCTGTAAGGTGAACACCCAGGAAAGATTCAGGTGCCATCCAGATGATAAGCAGAGCACCCACAGCTCCCAGAGCTGGCAGCGTGTGGTTTTACTGGTGGTGCACATCTGTATATGCCTTGGTGCATATAGCAAAATGTATTTCACACATGGATGGAAAAAACTGGAGGGAACACTGGCAGCCACCCATCCTGTTTTTAATGTGACAGTCCTGGACAGCCCTCTCGCAGGTGCCCTCATTTAAAAAAAAAAATGGGCAAATTGTCCCATATTTTCCACTCCTCCACTGATCAGTCAGGGGTCAGCACAGACTCAGTCCTTTCTTGTTTGTGGCTGACAGGTGAGTGCAAGCAGGTGGCAACCAGTCAGCGAGAGCACATGGCGACCTCAGGGCAGGTGGAGAGGCAGGAAGAGGAAATGTCTGCTAGGGGTGGGATTGTGTGTCACCCTCTCCGTGTGAAACCTAAAGCAGTGGGATTCTCAATGGTATCTGCCAGCCATTTCAGGAGGGCCACTGAGTGCCAGTGCTAAAACTCAGAGCCTGAGCTCCAGTGCCCCATTGGGGTGAAGTAAGAGCTGCAAGGCCCTTGATCCCCAGTGCCCCCAACACATACTGGGCTGAAGCCCTGATCCCAGGTCATGACCCCTCCCCATGCAAGCTGAAGGACAGAATCCCAGATCTCTGGTGTTCCCATCTGACAGGACACAGAGCCCGGGGCAGAGCTAGGAGGGAGGCGGGGGACCAAGGAATTTGCCCCCAAAACTACAGGGCAACGGCAGGACATTCCAAGGGATAGCTCCACGTCCCACATGCCTTCTTCTCTCCCTGCCCTGTGGTCAGTTTGGAGGAGGAAAGCTGGAGCCAAGGAGGGCGGGGCAGCCGCTCCTCTGGCTGGTGCATGTCACAGGCAGCCGTAGTGTTCCGTCCTCTCCTGTTCCTGCCGCAGGGAACTAAAGCTGCCGGTCAGCTCCGAGCCCCCTTGTCTCATCCAGCCAGTAAGAGCAGCAGGGGCAGGGAACCAGCTCCATGGCTGGCAAAACCCTCAGGGAACAGGGGCCACAGGGAAGTCCACCTGGCACACAGCCCCTAGCTACCCATTCCCCTACACCCTAAGCTACTGCCTATTTGTGTACATGCCCTAACTATCCTCTCCCTGCAGCCTGAGCTACTCACCTGTCCACAAACAGCCCCTACCTACCACTCGAGCTACCCCTTCCTGCACCCTGAGCTGTCTTCAAACTTTTTGAGCTGAAACCCCACCTTTAAGTTCTTATTTTTGGTTGCGCCACCCCCCTTCCCCCAAACAACCAAGACAGGCTAGGTGGGCTGCAGAAGTCAATTGGGAGTGAAGGTAGTATTGCCTCCCCAGTCCCACCATATGGAGCTGGCTCGAGTCCTAATGGTCTCTGCACCCAAAACAGAAGTCACATGGCACCTCACTACCCCCTGGCCTGGACTCCCAAGGCCCTCCTTCCCCCACTGGGGCCCGCAGATTTTATAGCATGCTGCAGGAAGGTGGGCTACTATACAGTTATAACTGATTTCCACTGAACTCACTTAAATTTGAGCATATTTACCAGGAGCGCTGTATTCAGCGTAGGGAAATAGAGTCACCCTATGGTGGAAGCATTGCAGCTCTGAAAGTGATAAGATAAAGAGAGTGTGTCAATTCTGGCATTCAGCCAAAAGGACATCACCAGCTGATGAGAGCCCTCCCTGTCTTAGAATGCCACTCCTCCCCAGTGACAGTCTGCGCAGCTCCAGGGAAGTGTACAAATCATGTTAATAAAAAAAAAAAAAAAAAAAAAAAAAAAGAGGAAACCAGCAAGTTTAACACTTTACTCATGCAGTTGTTTACTGAGCTGTAAACACAGTTTCCTGTCTAAGACTATTTTGGTAATCAGCCTAAGAAGCACCAGGCTGTTTTTAACATTATTTATTATAATCAATACACTGAAAGGCAGAGTGGTATATGTTTGTGACAGTCACGTAGGAGTTCACTGGAAACCGGAGATGAGCCAAATGTAATCTGCACAGTGAACAACAACCCTCCAGAAGACACTAAAATTGGCTTGACTGGAAAGCCAGATTGCTTTCTTGCAGAACTGTCCACAATTTCTCCTAACTGTATCCCGGGGAGAGGACATGGGTATCTGAAGTCTACACTGCTATAGCTGGAACATGAAGAATTTCTGCTAACTGTGACTATTTGGAAAAAAATATGATTCCCCAAAGCAAATCTTCACCTAAAACTGAAAGCTGTGGTATTGCAAAAGAAAGGAAAAAAATAAAGCAACAAAACAGAACACTTTGGCATCTCTCTTCATCATCAATATTACGTTTTGTTTCTCGTGTGCGCTTGCAATTAGGGAAGTATCACTTCTCAGAGGCTCCCAGAGTTGATGCGTGATTTTCCCAGGTTACTGGATGGGCGCATGAGACAGTTCCGCATTGGAGGGATGGAACAGAACCCCTACATACTGATACAGCTTTGGCTGCTCCTGGCTCCACCTGGCAGAACGGTTATATATTTTATGAGAACTCATACTTTGTAGTATGCCTCTCACTGCTCCACTGCTAATTAGTAATGCAGCCATCTTGGCTTGTGCCGATGAAACCTAAATACTATACCACCATACCATGAAATGAGTAAAAGGACAGTAATCCCTCAAAATGCACCATGTCAAGTTGCATTAATGCAAGTTAAGCGCAACTCATACTCCTCCTACCCCTGGCCCTGACTCCACCCACACAGCCCCATGTGGTCTCAGCTCAATGCCCCACCCCCACGTGTGACTCCAGCTCAACCTCCCCATGACCATAGAGCCCTTGCTCAACCCCTCCCTCATCCCCTGCAGCCCTAACCCACCCCAGCCTTAACCCTCCTGCTACCGTTCCATGGCCCCAACCCATCATCCTTAACCCACCCCACCTATCCCCCCAACCCCAGGACTAACCTTTCAAAAGGAGTGCCAGGTGCTCCTGCTGCTTCCCCAGGTGCAGAACATGCGTTCCACTGGGGGGAAAAAAGCACCCCCAGGATTTACGCAAAATTCAAGTTACACAAGGGTGTGTGGGAGCGCAACCCACGCATAACCCAAGGGACTACTATATGCATAATAAGGAACAGAGAAGAAACCAGCTAAGAGGGATAGCATGTCCAAAAGACTTGTCAGAATGTTATAAAAACCACTGTTGTTGGGGTATAAGTTTCCTGGCTGAATTGTTTTCCCATTTGAAAATACCACTTTATCAAAATTTCCACAGGACAAAAGCCAGCAAGGAAAATGTTCCGACTGTTTCATCAGAAAATTCAAAATGTTTTTTTCATTTTGAAAATACATTTTTTCCCTGTTTTTTTTGTTTTGCTTTGTGTTTTTTTTTGGGGGGGGCGTAAATATTATTTTAAACCAAAAGGAAATAAAAATTCCCATGGAAAACCCGGATTTTTTCCCAGTCAAAAATCTGTAGAGACTTTTATATTTTCCAGAACCCTTTTCACTGGGAAAATGTGGTGTTTCTGACAACTCCTATTAGCACGTAAAATTATATTTCCATGATATTGTAGGTATTACATAGAAAAAAAACAGGCATTTCAGTTAACTTACAAAGCCCCTGGATCAAGCATTCCTTATACAAGCAAATATTAGCAGCAGTTTGCTCTGTTTTGGTGGGGTGTGGATTACCATGTGACCTCAGACCCAGTATTTATTTTATCCAGGCTATACGGATTAATTCTACTACTATGATGGTTATTCTTTATTAACTAAATAATAATTAAATACATATAAACAAATATTATGGCTGGTGAAAGGAAAATGTAATGGACTTGGGGCCATTTTAAGTTTTAGGAATATTCTGAAAGTGATTTTTTAGGATGTGTCTTTACAGCTTTCGTTAATGAGGCCTTGGAAGGTTGATTTTATCGAATGTAAAGTGGAAACACCAATAACTTGTTCCTTATGTTTCCTTTATGGCACTCCCCCATGAAACATGTGGGCACAACTTATTTACCTAAACAGCTATTGGTGAAATGATTGTGAATAGATTTTAACACAGCAGTTTTCTGAATGAGGAGCCTGTATTTTTCCAATGCTTTTTTGGCTGGATACCTCTTTCCAGAGCCATAAAGAAGAATTAAGTAGTTGCCATTTCAGTTTCTAAAACAAGAAAAATGGACTTACAATGCAGGCTCTTCCTAGGAAAGCAGGGGAATGTTGTGGGAAACTTTCCTGCTTTCTGTACTTCACTAGTGAAAGGAGCCAGTGAAAGGATCCAAGTTCACATTTCCACTTCCTTTACCCAGAGGCCTCTTTGATCTCCAGTGCTTCCCTTCCACTCTGCTGTATGGCCTAGTTCTCATAATCCTAACAAAGCTATGCCCAGGATTCCTGCAGGGCTCAACCCCCAACCTTGTTTTCATCACTTTGCAGCTGGGCTAAGGTGTCCCCCTCCAGGATGCTTTCTCTGCACTGGATGTTTCCCTGACCCACTGATCATTATATACATTGCAAAGCAAATACAATTTATTAAAAAGCAATCAGCTTTCAAAAAAAAAAAAAAAAAAAAATGGGAAAAATGGGAGAGGTTAAAGGAAAAAAAATATAACCCTGCTCTGTGGCAGGGGACCTCACACACAGTGTCTCTGGAACACCAGGACAGGTCACAGGCCATTCCTCGTAGGTCCCAGGGCGCCTTCTCAGGCTCTGGCTGTGCTGCAAGGATGCTGTGAGTTGGCCACTTGCTCTGCCAACAGCCACATACCTTCAGGCTTTGGGTGGCAGAACCCTTCCTCACATTATCAGCCTTCACCCCAACCCTCCATCAGGCACAGAGTACCTGCTGCCTCCTTCCCGCCTCCCCAATGTGCAGGCGAGCCTGGAGTGCACCAGCGTGGCTGCAGCCTGGTTTCCAACTCCTCACTAGACCAGTGCACCTGCTGCCTGGCTCCCCCAGGGGGAGCAGGTAGCCAGACCAGTGAGGCTGCCACCTGGTTCCTGGCTCCCTGAGCCTTGAGGGAGGAGCACTGGTGCAGCTACCGCCTCCTTCCCGGCAACCTGAGGCATGGGGCAGCCGGGGAGGTCCCCTGGGGGGGCCAGCCCTTGGTAACTGCAGCCGTGGAGCCACTTCCTCTCCCACGGTCCCATATTCTGGATGAGGGATACGATCACCCTACTCCAGTTCCTTGGAGGGGCTGGAGGAGCAGCCCATCTCTGGTAGCTGCAACTGTCCTCTCAGCACAAATCTGCTTTTTGGACTGTTTCTACAGCTCTGTTCCAACACTGACCTACTACCTGGGCTAATTCTCTGTCTTTTGTTGCCGCAGCCCTGCTCCTAGCACAGATCTGTTCACTCCCTAGGCTGTTTCTGTGGCTGTCTCTGACCGGCAGAGCTCTGCTCCCCAGTTCGGCTTGGGGCTCTGCACTCTTCTTAGCTCAGCACCACTCTGTCTAGCCCAGGCAATTCCAGTTCACATGGAGAATGGGTCCTTCCCGCCCCCTGGTCTCCTGACTCCCTTGTTAGTCTGCCCACCCTGTCAAACAGGCTGATCTGGAGCTTTGGCCTCTCTCCAGGATGGAGCTGTCAGCCTCAGAGGCCTGATTTCTCATGGACCCTTTCCCTTTCTTTTGGTACTGGGTCCAGCCAGCCCAAAAGAACCCACTGAATTTTAGTAACTGGCCAACCATCTCCTTACATCTATCCAAGATAAGGAATTGTCCCTGCTGAGCTAGGGATTGCATGGCAGATAGAGCTGGAGAGGACACAAGAGCAAAGAGCACCAAGACAGTACACAAACTAGCAGCAGCAGCAGCATTAACAACAGAAGTTTTGTAGGCAGGCTTTATGTTGTTTTGCTCTCTCCTGACAGCATGCTCAAGACTACTTCAGTTGTTTAAAGAACTGGTGCAGTGTTAACATCTTGCCAGGCCATTTACTTGGGCAAGATCCAGGCTCTAGTGTTTGGACGTGAGCTACATGAACTTACTTTCACAAATGGCAGTGCAGGTTACAAAACAAAACCAAAAAAAAAGCAGTTATGTAGCACCTTAAAGACTAACAATATTATTTGTTAAGTGATGAGCTTTCGTGGCACACACCCACTTTATCAGATCTGGAGAATACTAAGGCTGAAACTCTAATCCGGAACTCTCTCATCCAGCAACATCCCTAATCCAGCATGATTTTAGTTAGCTGGTTGACCGCTTGCCATGGCTGTGGTCAAGTTTCCTATTGTCCCATGAAGTTTTTTCTACAGCCATCAGTCCTGGCTCTCAGTGTTCTGTGCTCTTATTTAGCTGTAATTTACTCTAAGTAAGTGTCTCTAAGAGCTCAGTAAACAGTGGAAGTGTTGGTAATGTGCTAGAAAATATTGACCTCCCGTAGTCAGGCAAATCCTCTCATCTAGCACCCTCAGGGCCTGGCTGGTTCCAGATGAGAGAGGTTCAACCTATAACAATGTCTGGATTTGTCATGAGGAGAATACAGCTAACCAGTTCATTCTGCTTTTCAATCCATACCTCTCCTACTCATGTAAATAGTTAGGAAGACGTTTATTTTTGGAGTTAGACAGCTAAATTCTCCTCCTGTAGACCTTTAACAATACCTCTAGTGGCAAAATGCACAGTACTCACTACTGTGATGGAACGGGAGGCAAAAATGTCCAGAACACTGAATAAGTTTCACCACATTCACCACAGAATAAGTTTTAAGATACCTATTACATAAATATCCTTCAAGAATGTGCGCTGCCGTTACTTTTGCTGAAGAGGACCCCATACACATACCAGGTGATTACTGTGTATGATTCAGAGGAGGAAAAGGCACCCAAAACGTTCCCTGAGTGAAAGTAAAGCTGCTTTGGTGAGAATGTACTTACATACCAGTCACTGGTGTCCCTCTGGAAAACCACCTAAGTAAAACTACACTTGCTTACATGCACATATCACATCGATCGTACTCAAGTATCCAGAAGTGAAAACAGCTGCAGTTTTACTCAGGTAACTTTGGGGGTATCTTTTCCACCTTTTGTAAGTTTAGCCAGTATGAATGAGGTAAAAGGAGTGGACGCTTAAGCTATGTCTGCACTAGAGAGTTTTGTCGACAAAACTCATAGAACGTCGACACACAAAGTGTGTTTTGTCAACAGTCTGTTGACAAAACTCGGCACTTCCACTGACAGCGTTCTGCCTCTCTGCGATGAGGAATAATGCCTCTGTCAACAGTTTCTGTTGACAAAAAAAGCCATGTACATGCTCTGGGGGCCCCTCTGTCAATAGACAGGGCTTCCTGTTCACTGGGCATCCCTGTTTGCTGAGCTTCCAGTTCGCCATTCTGCCAAGAGAGTGGCTGGGCAGCCTGGCCACACTCTGTTAACAGAACAGATCGCTTTTGCAATACACTTCTGTGCGTGGACATGATCTGTTGACAGAAGTTTTGCCAGAAGATCTCTTCCGACAGTAACTTCTGTCAGCAGATTGCTGTAGTGTGGATGTAACCTTACAGAGGATAAAATGTTCATTTGAAAAGTATGAGTTAAAACTTCTGTATACACAGCCACCCTCCAACTGGGGAAGTGGAGTGAGGAAATAAAACTCATTTAACCCAAGCACCAGCAGTGTTGCGGGCAAAGCCTACTCACCGTATTCAAGCAATATACTCACTAAATTCCACTCCTGAAGTTAAGTCAATGGGCATTTCAAGCAAATAAAGCAAATAGAATCTAGCCCACTATGAAGAATCAAGTCTCCAACAGCATTTTCTATTACCTACCTTTCATTTCCTTTAAGGCTTCAATCCTGCTCCCACAGAAGTCAATGGACACTGGCTATTGACTCCAATGAAAGCAACAGATACACCACCGTGGTTTGGGGCTGTTTGCAGTGACAGAGCCTGGGATTTCTGAATGTAAAACACAAGCCGCTATTACTGAAAGTAAAACACCAGGATCATCCATCGAGTGATAGCAGCAGACTCAAACCTCCCTATGTGGCTGGCTTAGCCACTAGACAGAGGAAGACAAAGTACTGTACCACGTGGTTAACGTGGGTTATGCCAAATCCCTCCTGAACACCTGGAGCCATGTTTACTTTGATGTTACTCCAAAGAAAAGAAGCAGCAGTTGCAGCCACAATGGATTTGACCGCTCTACTTCAGCAACTTGCAGAATCTAAACCAGTGTCAGTTTGTAGATAAAACAACTTTGGTTAGGTAAATTAACTGTACCTCGTCTCAGCCTCTGTGCACCATCCAGGGTAGAAGTCCATTTTCAAACTCAAGTGAACATTATTAAATACAGAAAGTATTATAGGGAAGGGGGAAAAAACCCAACACCTACAGGAATAATAGCACCAGAAAAAAAAAAAAAAGGAAGGTGGTTCCACAAGAGCTTTCAAATATACATATTTCAATAGTATCTTTCACCTACTCATCAATATTCACAAGCATTCATTACATTGTTAGTGGCAAAGTGAAAAGTGCTTTTGTACCATTGAACATATTAACAACAACAGTATAAAAATTACTGGAATGGTCATATTAGTCTTAAAGGAGGCATCGCTCTGACTGAACCGTCCATCTCGCGAGTCTTGAATAGAAGCCACAAAGTGTAGGGTCAAATATTTGCTGATGTAAACAATCTAAATTCTACTGAAGTCAACAGAACCCTTTTACACCAGCAGAGAATTTGGACACTTTCATTTTAATTGATTTATATTCTGATGTTCAAACACTGAATATGTTTTAAAAAGGAGACTTAAAACAACAAACAGAGGTTGGCACGGAAGAAATACCACTCTCCAAGGGCCCAATCCTATAGTACTTACACTGGTTGTGGCCTCTGAGGAAGTAACCTAGTAAAAAGAACAAAGTTATGCATGTGTATTAGTGTTCTCTGACTTTAGCTGAAATTGTCATTAGCATGCTTAACTTTAATTTAAAAAAAAGTTTGCCTACATCTTGACAAAATAAATTTATGCAAAACCCTAGCCTTCCTAGCTCTGCCAATGTAGTAACCTCCAGTAGTACAGGAAAGGCTACATAACATTTTAATCAGGAATGCACTGTACGTTAATTATTTCAAATCTGAGACGGTCCCTCTTGTCTACTGTTCTGGCTCATTTCCTTACGGTTAAGAACTACACAGTACTCGGGTGTCCCAGTACAGATTTGTTACTTCAGATATGAAATACAGAGAAGAACCCTATCTAAGTCTTTTCTTGGCGGTCACTTGATAATAACCAGGAAATCTTATCGTCATCCTCCCATCTTCACAAAACAAAAAAGCTGTCCTGTAGCACTTTAAAGACTAACAAAATAATTTATTAGGCAATGAGCTTTCTTATTTCCAGATCTAAAGAAATGAGTCTGCTCCACCAAAGCTCATCGCCTAACAAATTATTTCATTAGTCTTGTAAAGCACTACAAGATTGCTTTTTTGTTTTGTGAAGATACAGACTACAATGGCTACCTCTCTGTGACTACCCTCCTACTTGTGACTCCATCGATTCTAGAGCTGCAGATCTTATCACAGAAGGGGCAGATGTTGGTAGTGGGTGCAGGGTGGTTTTTGATGCTCTTTTCTCCTTCACCACCTCTCCTCATCTGCACTGTGGTGAGACATCTCAAATTGTGCCATCCCCTCACAGACTGTTAATCTCCAGTGGGGACAGTCCTGGGCAAGGCTCCCCCAAGAGGCAATGCTGATGTTGCATTTTTTTGTGTGTGCCTTTAGCACATCCTGAAATTGCCTCCTCTGGCCCCCAAAATGCCTCCCTCCTTCCTTCAACTTGGAAAACAATCTGTTTTTGGGAGGTGCTGATCAGCCATCAGAACCACGTGACCAGACCAACAAAGTTGTTGGTAAATGTTAGTTTGCTTCAATGTTGGTCATGTTAGACTCTTTCTGGATGCTAGTGTTTGTGTGCCTATTGCCCCCAAGAGATCGTTAGGATTCTCCTGAGCCAGTGTTGATGAAATTGTTTAAGTGCCTTCAAATGATGATTGTATGTTGTTCAGGTTTCACGTGCATACAGTAACACCTCTTCTTGGCACAGATGTCCGAGTTCTCAAAGATCCTTTGCCTCACGCAGGCAAAAGCATAACTTGCACAACTCAGACAATGCTGGATTTCCACATTAATGTCAACTTGCACAGAAAGATGACTTCCAAAGTATGGGAAATGTTCCATATTTTCCAGCAGTTCTCCACGGACTTCAGTAAGTACAGATTTAGGCAATGCTTAACCCTTTCAATACTTGAAATTGTAGGTAGAGTAATTAAGCTGACCAAATGAAAGCAGCTGGTAAATCTACCCTGCCAGACAGCCAAAAATTAATCTTCTTGAGATTTCATTAACATTAAAAGGGATACAGCAACGTAACAGTACATCTCTCCTAAAAAAGCAAACCTGAGGGCCTGTTCTCAATGTGCATGCTTAATTGCATTGTATAAGATAAAGGAGAACATACTTCTCAGCTAACTCTCCATAGCAAAAACACACCTCCTGAAATACGTACAGTCACCCAGATGATTTATGAGCTCATGCCATTCTTGGTATTTCTATGCCAATATTCCTGGTAGTTTAGCTGTTCAGTTTGCTGCATTGGATTACAGGTGATATGCATCAACGTGTAAATGAAAAAAGTGTTAGCTCCTTGCAGGCATGCTTGCTAGCACTGTTGTTTCGGTCAGATTTAAACTTGAGTAATTACTGAGCTGAAGTTAGTCAATTGCATTCTGCTTACTTCAATTCCACCTGCAAGTGTTTTGAACAGATCATGGGTGTCCCAATTTATCCTATTGTGTTGCTATGTGCTGTGATCCTGCAAGAGGCTGACCACTCTCATTTCAATGATGTCCCTGCACATGCCCCTTCGCAGGCAAGCATGGCACAAAATGCAGTGAAAACTTCTCCTTCCTGCTAGGCATGGAGGCCAAGCCACTAAGACCCATGCAGGGGCACTCTCCCTGAGCAGCCAAGAAACAGCTCAGCATGTGAAGTCTTCACAAAACTGTGACACGGATGGGGAACAATGGGTATACAACCCAGGGCCTAACAGGTAGTGTGATCCATAGTGCCAAATGCTACATGTGGGGCAAAGAGGAGCTGTGCAAGGGGCAGTAGCTGTTACTGCTCCCAAGAGGCTCCAGCCTCTAACATGACCTGGTTGCACGCACCCGAGTTCCTCGCAAGCCGCTCCAGCACTATTCGTCCCATTTCCTGATCCAGGTATAGAGGTTCACTACCAGTTCTAGTACAGAACTGCAGATTACTTCCCCACTGAGTACAAAACTCTGGGGGGACAGCTGAGAATGGACTATTGACCCCACCTTATTGTTGTCTCTTCACCAGTTTCCAATCCATGACAACACCAGGACTACTGAGTGCTCTTCCCAACCACTGATGAAAGGTTTTTCTGAATGTCCAAATAAATTACACCTACTAAATGCTCCTTATATACTTGTGACACTTTCTCAGGGTATCCAGAGCCACAGGCCACTCTGTTAACTCCCAGTTCAACCAGAGACTTGGTGCTAAGTTATGTATCAGTTCCCTCCCCAAGAGCGAACACCACAGGATCTTGCCACCCCATCTGTCACCTTTCACACTAATTAGCAAATAAGCTGTCTCCAAAGAGACAGCGTACACACAGTTACTCCTCAAGATCAGGTCTTTTATAACAGCATAGCACTGTGATCTGTATGGTGAAAAAAAATAGAAAAGTTCGCTTATGAGCAAAGATGCACAAATTCAAGTGAGTGTTAAGTAAGAATAATGGAAACAGAAATGGTTATAAATAAAAACACAAGCACCTCACTCTTTCCAGAGACTAAACCTTAAGAGGCTACAGTCCTAACTTCTCACCCTCAGTATCTTTCTGCCTGCTGGTTTTTAGTCAACCCAGGACCAATCAACCCCTTCTACCAAGGGTGTTCCTCAGCAAAATGGATAATAAAAAGGTTCTTTTTCCTCTCTCTTATAGTGCTGTCATTCTTTGAAATGTATCAGAGGGGTAGCCACGTCAGTCTGTATCCACAGCAACAATAAGTCCTGTGGCTGACAGATTTGTTGGAGCATAAGCTTTTACGGGCAAACACCCTCTTCATTAGATCACGTGCATCTGACAAAGGGGGTCTTTGCCCACAAAAGCTTATGCTCCAATAAATCTATCATCAGTGTAGTACGTTGATTGTAATGGGTTTTTCACTTTCATTCCCGTGGGTACAATGTCCATCTTTTGGCAGCTGGAGAAAAAGATGATGTCTGCCTGGATCTGCGTGAGTTTTTTCATATAGTTGATGGATCACCATTCCCAATGGCCATTTGGAAATGGAGATCCAATAAATCTGTTAGTCTATGGTGTCACAGGATGTCTCGTTAACCTTTGAAATGTAACCCCCAGACAAGTCTCGTCTCTGTTGCTTGTTTTGCAGCATGCTTCCTCATCAACCTTTTTCCCCTAGAGCTTCCTAAGTATTGATTCCACAATGCTAAATGTGGAATAGAGCAGGAAGATTACCCTTCCTAATGTCTGGAAGAAAGCAACTTCTCCCTCTGTTTGGTTAGAAACTTCAAGGATCATATTAGTAACTATCTAAGTGTTAATACATTGCTTTTACAACTATACTAATGACCACATTGTCTCAGCCTTTCATTGATACCCCACACAACATGTCTTTATAGATGATTACTCTGACAGCCATGTGTTAGGTGCAGCGGATTTTTCAGGCCTGCTGCTGAGTTGCGAGCCACCAACAGGTGTCTGTTTAACACTACTATTTTACTGATATGCTCAAAAAATTCCTACACGTTAGAAAGGAAGTTTTCCTTTGCAACAGCCAGAAAGGTTTATTCCTAGCATTTTTTGCTTATGAACAGTGGCAGGGTAGCCATTGGTCCAATGAGGACCACACCACGGGTCCACAGGAAGAAATGGTGGTCCCATGTTCCACCCTGCCCACCTAGGGCTCCTTCTGGACAGCAGGATCAGGGCACAAGTTTCGGCCTCACTCCACCCATCAGTCACTCTTCCAGGAGTGCTGGGCAAAGCTCCAGACCCCATCCCCATTTCCCAGTAGAAGCACAAAGCGGGAGGGGTCTGCAGGTAGAAGTGGTGGGCTCCACAAATCCCTAATCCAGCTCTGCTTCAATGATATTTTATTTACTGATTCAAACAAACAATTTCCCTTTGGACCAAAGTACAGTAGGGTCTCAACATTTGCAAGGGTTCCATGTGGAGAACCTTTGAGAATGTTGAATTTCACCAATACCGTATGGCAACCGCTCCTGCCTGGAGCCTGGTTGCTGGTGCTCTCCGTCCGGGGCCCTGGGGGAAGCTGCAGCTGCAGGTGCTCTCTGCCCCGGAGCACCAGGAAGCGGTAGCTGCCAGCACTCCAGAGCCCCAGGGAAGCAGCTGCTAGCAGCCGCTCAGGAATACCTGAATTCATGAACCTTAGGTTCACGAATGTTGAGACCCTGCTGTAGTTGTAATATTTATAACAAGTCTATGGCAACATAACCAAGCAGATAAAGGCATAAGAAAACCACATGCCTAAAAGTTGAAATCAGAAAAAAATTCTAACTGGAAATAAGAGGCACATTTTTAATAATGAGGTTAACTAACCAATGGGACAGGTTACAATGAATCTGGCGAGTTCTCATCAGGTCGGAGTCTTGAAATGTAGACCAAGTGCCTTCCTAAAACATACATTTTAGTTCCATGGCATCCAACCAGATCTGAAGCCTAGCCACTAGCATGGCGTGAACTAGCCACATTATTCTGAAAATTTATTTATTGTTCAAGCCAACTAGCTACATAACACCGATGAAATAGCCACATGTGGATAATGTCTAGCATGTTGCACACCACAATTCTAGTTCAGCCATGGGCTATTGAGCTAAAGGAGAAATTCTACACTATGTGTTATGAAAGAGGTCAGCCTAGGTGATCTTAAAAGTACCTTCTAGCTTTAATAGCTACAGAATGCAAATCTACTTGTGAATTTTTGCTATTAAACTGTGCTGAAAACTATGGCCACTGTGAACTTCATGGCAACAGAACTTAGATAGTTTTGCTTCAGATTCAGTCCATTATTTGAGCTAAGGGAGAATATCCATCACCTGTATTGCAGTGCTTTTTTTCTAAAACTGAGTCCACGGAACACTAAACAATAATATTTTTAATGCAGAACACCTATAAAGTTTTTCTTCAAAAAATTGTTGTTGGACTAAAAGAGAAAGCAAAGAGCAACATATACACCAAGAACATAATGAAATAATTTAATCAGGTATCATAGTAATGAAGTAGTCACATTATATATTTTAATAGCAGAAAATATATACCATCAGTTTATTTCTCCAAATGCACGTGGCACACTTATGCGTTGTTCACAAAACACCAGTGTTCCACAGAACATAGTTTAAGAAACACCATGTTAGAGGACCAATGACACACAGTTGTTCTGACTGAATCTAGCAGAGGGCAGTGGTCTGTATTACCTAGTTCATTACACAGTCAACAGTATTAAAATTCAAGTATCAGAGGGGTAGCCATGTTAGTCTGGATCTGTAGCAGCAACGAAGGGTCCTGTGGCACCTTATAGACTAACAGAAAAGTTTAGAGCATGAGCTTTCGTGAGTTAACTCACTTCTTCAGATGACGTCATAAATGCTTTGAATGGTTATGGAGGGAAAAAAGCCAAAGATACGATTCTACTTCAATAAGTGCAGCAAATCCATAGCATTTTACATTTGGTATTATTTATCTTAGAGGAATTATCTAATTCTTTTAAATGTACATCAAGCTAAGTAGGTAAGACATAATGTTTACAGCTCAGTTTTTCATTATGGACCTATTCCCAAGCAATGCAGTTTCCTTTCCAGATTTTAACTTGAATGCAAGACCGAATTCTTTTCAGGAAGTTTAAGTGATAACATGTGTTGCTGGGTCAAATCACATTCCACTTGCACAAGTTCGTTCTAATAAACCCAGTAACCTTTAGCTCACAGTATCCTTGCCTTCTTTACAGCAGCTAAATTGGAAGACTTCCACAAGATTTACTGAGGAGGTACTGATTCCTATTTGTGCAAGTTGAGCCAGCCTGTCCACAGGCTACATTAGGAATTATAGATCATCCATTGATTAGGTTAGATTAAAGAGAAAACTAAATTTCAAAACCTTTACCATATATTTCAGACAAACGTAATTATCAGGACTCATTATCACAGAGGTTTTGTACTGTTAACTCTTTTCTTTACCTTGTGATTTGATATTCAAATAAGGTTTTTAAAAGATATCTAGGAAACTCACTTGGCACAATCCAGCTCTTAGATGATAACAGGAGCATTTATCCAATTGGCTATTTGCTGGCATAAAAGAGATTGATTAGACTATTTTATATATTTGCTCTACGTATAAAGGAGTAACTTGATAAGTGAGGTACAACAAGTGATTGGCAATCTCAACTTTAGCTCTATGTTACCAGGGCCAAAGCATGCATAGATTTACTTAAAACAAAAAAGCAGTCAAGTAGCACTTTAAAAACTAACAAAATAATTTATTAGGTGATGAGCTTTTGTCGGACAGACCCACTTCTTCAGATTCAAGTGAGTCGGTCCCATGAAAGCTCATCATCTAATAATTTATGTTGTTAGTCTTTAAAGTGCTACTTGACTGCTTTTTTGTTTTAATAGAATACAGACTAACACAGCTCTCTCTCTGTCACTATTCTTCATAGATTTACTCAGTGGCTATAATGCAATGTATAGGGCCCTCTCTACACTAGCCAAAAACTTCGAAATGGCCATTTGCATGGCCATTTCGAAGTTTACTAATGAAGCACTGAAATACATATTCAGCGCCTCATTAGCATGCGGGCAGCCTCAGCACTTCGAAATTGATGCGGCTCGTCGCCGCACGGCTCGTCCAGACAGGGCTCCTTTTCAAAAGGACCCCGCCTACTTCGAAGTCCCCTTATTCCCATCTGCTCATAGGAATAAGGGGACTGCGAAGTAGGCGGGGTCCTTTCGAAAACGAACCCCGTCTGGATGAGCTGCGTCAATTTCGAAGTGCTGCGGCTACCCACATGCTAATGAGGTGCTGAATATGTATTTGGCTAGTGTAGACACGGCCTAGGCGAGCAAAGACATTTTGTGCCCTTAATATTTTCACATTCTTTCAGGAGATGGGCATTTTTTAACAAGCAAAGTCTTGTGTGATCCACTAAAAGTAACTTGTCATCACGTGATTGCCATAGAAAACACATGACAACATAGGTAAGTGAGAACAGTTTCTCAGTACAGGTTGAAACTCCCTTATCCAGCACTCTCTTGTCTGGCAGCATCCCTCATCTGGCAGGACAATGGGTGCTGCTGGACCAGAGTGCAGCTGCAAGACCCCACTCCTGGGAACCCAACAGCCCTCGAGGCGGGAAGCTGGCTGGGGAGCAGAGTCCTGACAGCAGCCCCAATCGCAGGGACCCATGGCAGGGGCGAGGAGTACCCCAGCAGCCCTGGGGCTGGGAGCGGGCTGGGGCACAGAGCCCCACCAGCAGCCCCCCACAACTGCTAGGATCCCTGCTGCACAGGGAGACAGGAGCCTGGCAACCCTGCAGAAGAGTCCTGGACAAGTTGGGGGGCTCCTCCTCCAGGGATCCAGCCTGACCTCCCCTCTTCCAAAAAATCCCCTTGTCTGGGACCACTCGGGTACTGGGGGGTGCCAGACTAGGGAGGTACAATCTGTACAGTCAACAAGTAGCTTTCAGACATTTTGCTCCATTTGAAGTAGACTACTGTTTTATACAGGCTGAATTATTTTGCCTTTTCAAGAGAAGATTAAGAAAATAGAAATTTATTATAATATTTCTTTTTCACACTTTGCCTTAATTTACTTTAAAAGTCCACAATGTCAATATTTCCAACTCTTAGAAACACTGTACTTGAACACTGCTGGGGAAATATTACACAGTATAATAGTACAGAACAACAATATGGTTAACTAAGCCTCTCCGCATTGGACAGGGAAAGATGGAAGGAAATAGTGAGAGAGGCATTAGACACCAATGGGTGCTGAGCAATGGTTGTTGATGATGACGAACAATATGGTTGCCATTACTCTGAGGAAAAGCAAATTGCTTCTACATTATTATTATTCTAGTCTAATTGAGAATCACAAAAAGTACTGAGTGAAATCCATTATAAACATTAAAAGAACCCTGTGAAAATCCATTCTGTGTTGGATGCATGATTGCCTGCTCACCCCCATCTTGTCCACCTCCATATTAGCATGTGATAAAGAAATGTGGTTCAGAGATACCAGCTGAACCTCTCTTTGCCCAGCAGCCCCAGCACCTGACCGGTGCTGGATAAGAGAATTTGCTGGACAACGGGGAGGTCAATATTTTCTGGCACATTACTAACACTTCCACTGCTTACTGGGTTCTTTGAGAACATTCAGGGGCTAATTACAACTAAATAAACAGCACAGAACAGAGCCAGGACTGGTTGCTGTAAACAAAGTTTATGGGACCACAGGAAACTTGGCTACACCCATGATTAAGTGGTCTTTTGGCTAACTAATCATGCTGGATTATGCAGTTTGCCAGACGAGAGAGTTCCAGATTAGAGAGGTCCAACCTGTATATCCAAACCCATTTGATGTAAACAGCATACATTGGCTAGCTTACTTTCTTTTACTTCAGCCCAAATAAATTTGCAAGCAGAGGCAACCCTGATTGAAACCAGCACAGCTTTATGTGTTGGTTTATAAGGTTTTGTAGGAACACAAAAATGGAAGCTGTGTAACACAGTCTGTTTTGCCCATTCGCACTTTGAGAAAGTGCCCCGATGTAGTGCTTGTTCTTAGATTTGTTTCAATACTCTAGTGATTCAAAAAAACAACTTCTCTGTCTACTTGCATGTAAGTACCTCTCATTGCACAGTTTTGGTTTTCTGGGTGTCTGCTATAATGGAACCTAATTTAACAGAACTGGACAGGAAATATAATTTATATTTACACACATTTTAAGCAATAGCTATTACTGTAATGTGGGCAGCACTCCAGGCCCTTCAGTAAACAGTTCACATTTTACACGGAGCTATTTTAGACCCAGATGAACAGCATCTAAGTGTAGGATTTAATCAGACAATATAGAGAGGGTAAAATGTGAATTTGAGGATGACAATCCAGCCTAAACTCTGGTGCTACTCTCACTCCCTCTGCTCACCAGCCTGCTCCCGTTCCATGATTTTCCTTTTGTAGATCTAAGAGCCTTCAAAGCACAGTCTCCCTCCACAGGGCAGATCAGAGGGGGGAGCTGTCCCTCTTCCCTCTGGTAGCATTACTACAGTTCTCCCCCTTCCCTGGCTAGTCAGAGATAACTCCCCTTCTTTTCCAAGCTTCTTTAACCACTCAGTGTGAGCACCTTCCATTTAAGCTCTAGAAGGGTATCCTCTCCATCTCAAGTACTTTCTATACCAGATTCTCATCCTCTGGGGATCAGGCAGAAGGGAACACAGTGTAATGCCAAGCAACGAAGGGTCCTGTGGCACCTTATAGACTAACAGAAAAGTTCTGAGCATGAGCTTTCATGAGCAAAGACTCACTTCAACAGATGCTGGTCATGGAAATCTGCAGGGCCAGGTATAAATAAGCCAGAGCAAGGCTGGGGATAACAAGGTTAGCTCAGTCAGGAAGGATGAGGCTTACTACCAGCAGCTGATCTGCAGGTGTGAACACCAAGGGAGGGGAAGCTGCTTTTGTATTTAGCCAGCCATTCACTTTGTTTAATCCTGAGCTGCGGGTGTGGAATTTGCAGATGAATTGTAGCTCAGCAACTTCTCTTTGGAGTCTGGTCTTGAAATTGTTTTGCTGTAGGATAGCTACTTTTTAGTCTGCTACTGTGTGGCCTGGGAGATTGAAGTGCTCTCCTACAGGTTTTTGTATATTGCCATTTCTGATGTCTGATTTGTGTGCGTTTATTCTTTTACGTAGAGACTGTCCAGTTTGTCCGATGTATATAGCAGAGGGGCATTGCTGGCACATGATGGCATAAATTATATTGGTAGATGTGCAGCTGAATGAACCCACGATGGTGTGGCTGATCTGGTTAGGTCCTGTAATGGTGTTGCTGGTGTAGATATGTCGGCAGAGCTGGCAACGAGGTTTGTTGCATGGATAGGTCCCTGAGTTAGAGTGACTGTGGTACAGTGTATAGTTGCTGGTTAGGATTTGCTTCCGACTGTCAGAATAGAATCTGGGACCTGTGGAACTTAGGGTATTAGCCTCTATCATATGAGTTAAAAATCAGCTTGGTTGGTAACTAAATCTGCAGAGTAGACTCATTATCACCCTATAAATGGTCTCAGTGCTATTAGATAGACAAGACACCACTCCAGAGGGTGTGTGGGTTACAACAGCACATGCTGAACACTGGGTTACACAAATGTCTTTCTCTAAACATATACTCAAAATTGTTAAGGTAATCGCACACTGTAAATTGGTCTTGCTTTGCTTTCATGTTAGAAGGGTTAGGGATTGAGTGTGTGCCAGGGGCCCTGAGCAAGGAGCACCACATAACCCTGCTGCCCAAGTAGAAATCAGATCTGCCTTCCCTGTACTGATGCAGGTTACATCTCCCACTTGCACCAGCTCCAAACAGTTGGCTAAGGCAGATGAGGAAAGGGGTTAGAGCTAATGCCCATCCCTATTATACCCACATTCCCCATGCCCATCCATGCAGGAGGGGAACCAGCCAGCATGCCCCATACATGCAGCACTCACTCTCACACATTAATACTCACAATGTGGAGTGGTAAGTGTAACACCAACAGGTGCAACCAAACCTGGGACCTCTGGAGCTTAGTGCAGGCACCTCAACAGCTTGAGCTAAAACCAGGTGGCTGTTAACTCAGGGTGTAGATTCAGAGAAGATTCACTCTTTCTATAAGTGGGATGTTGAACTACACTCAGAGGGTGTCAGTCCTCCATTGGGGTGACTATTAAAATACCATACTTCCCCTAGCTGACACAGAAGAAACTCTCCCTCTCTCTCTCTCCCCTCCTCCCTCTCCCCCTAAGTGCCATTTACATGAACCACACCCAGCCGGTACGCAAGTTATTCACACCTTCCATCACCTTAAGCCCCTTAGCTGGCATGTGGAATGGCCCACAATTTGGATCTCACTTTGCCAATACCTCATGCAACTGATTAAGAATCTTTGTATAGCGTTTCTGCGGAGTACACCTTACAAAAATGAGGGCCCCACAACTGTGAAATGCTGGGATGCCCTCAAGCTCACCTATATCAGATTGGGAGCAGAAAGCACTCAGTACCTTTCAGGATCAGGCCCTTAGAACTTGTCCCTTGAGACACTGTTGCCCAGCAGGCATGAGTAGTTTCATTATTTCCCCAGCATAAGCTTAAGGTATCAAGACACAATAACTAACGTGTTAGCACAGCAGCCAGCAGTGTTCCTCAGCCCTGCAGATTGTTTTTAATGGGAGAGAATTCAGATAGGATTGTCTCTTGTACACCTGGGTGTTCTTTCCCGCAGTCAGCTCACTGTTTTTAATACAGAGCTTTCTAGGAGGCTAGAGTAAAGCAAGAGAGCATAATCCTGTTATAGCACAAGCAACAGCAAATCCCATCACCTGCAACAGCTAAGCAGAATCCATCTAGCTGTGTCAGTCTCTTTAAATAACAAAATCAAAGGTTTAAAAGAACCTTTGACTTTTCTTTCTCCGGTCACAGAAGGACTGTTTTACACGGCATCGCTGAAGAGTGATCTTCAAAGTGGGATGCCAGCTCTCACAAAGTTGTCCTAAGCTGTCTGTTTAAACAAGTCCTTCACCAATTCCCTCCTCAACTAAATGGCAGGTTCTGGGAGACACTACCACAGATTCTGATTTTAGCTGCTCCAATGGATCTTGCCCAGTGCAAGTATTTCAGCATCAGCCCTCCACTGGGGTGACTATTAAAATACACCATGGACTGAGCACTGCTGCTCTAGTACAGAAATAAGGCATCAGCATTCACTTCAGAGGAGGAAAGAGCCAAAGGCAGCAGCTGCACTAGAGTTCATAAAAGGGGGATGGAAAGATACAGGAGCAAAATGAGTCCCTGGTCTTTGCTCCTATAGCGAAAAAACTCTGACTCTTCCTGTAAGTGTTGCACAGCTCCTAGACGTCCAGTTTTTTTGTATTGTATGTGGGGGGAATATAGCAAGAATATTGTATGGTATTTGCTGTGTTAATCATTAGACAGAACTAAGGTCAAATTCTGCCCATATGTAGGGCCACACAGCTGTAACCTGTTACCAAAGATGGAATTTGGCCATGGTAACCTCTCCCTTTCTACTCTCTGACCTAGTACAACTTTGTGAACTATTTCACTGCTGGGTAAAGAAAAGAGGCAATTAGATAACATCCTGACAGGTACCCAATAATGCAGAGTTATTTAATTTCTTCTTGGTGACAAGGTGTTGTAAGATGCAAAGTAGATCAGTTCCTCACTTTCACAGTCAGTCAGCTGAAATTCCTTCTATTTTACCCCACAGACTCCATAAGGTTTTAAACCAAGGATTCTTCTCCCCTTTCCACACCACAAACATATATTCAGGTATTCACAACTTTTGCTGAAATGCACCCCACAAAAGCTTAGCACCCGTTCCTACAGCTGCTCCAAGGGCTGCTACTGTTCTTCAGCAACTCAAGAGAGGCAAATCAGAAACTGTGCTGTGTTCAGTAGAACCAAAGGAAGGAGAGGTTGCAAATGACAACATAAATCCATTTGAAACTAAGATAGGTGAAATGGAATGGCAGCAGGTTCACCCCTTAATGCCACAAAAGTTAATGACTCAAAAGGTTAAGAACCTCTGGTTAAATGAACTTATGTACACACAAATGAGCACTTTATCAAACACGTGTACATATCAAGGGCATTTCTATTTAACACTCATTGGGCATGTTTCTTTCTGTTGATCCTTTCTCAGGTCTAGCAATTCCATCACTTATCTAGGAAAAGACACTTATAAAAGATTTTATTAAAAAAAAAAAAGAAAAATGTCAACTCCCTCTCACAAAAAGTCTTGAGATCTATGGACTTTTTTTCTGGTCTCTAATTTATCCGCTCACTTTTGTCTGTCCACACCAAACATTTGCCTGCATTTTTTTCTTTTATACAGTGTATGCCTAAACTAACTCCCTAAGCTGAGTCTTGCTTCTTTTGCATTCGGTTTTAAGGTGGCATCTAAAAGATCACCTCTCACTGCAGCTGAGGAATCACATTCTCTATGGTTTTTTTTTTCCTGCAAATGTTGCAAAGAGATAATCTGCCAATTTCCATCAAATTTCTTCCCCTCCCCCCCAGAATGAACTAGGAGGGATACATGTAAGTTTCAGTCATTTGAAGTCACACAGGTTGACATAGCCCTATGCGATTTGATCTGAGTAATAGCCAAACTCTCAGACTTCTGGATTCGAAGTTTGTTCTTTTTCCCCCACCCTTGCCTTTCCTAGTCAAACTCAGTATAGCAAAGCTGCCATGAGTTATCCCGGCTGTTTAGGAAGGCTGTGCTAACCACTTTTCTTTCTGGAAAGGACTGCAAAGCCTCAGGAGATAGTTTCTCTTCTTAACCCACTACCAAACGTCAAGCCGTGGGCGATCTCTGGTTGAGGGAGTTTTATCACGCTATCTTCCTCTCCATGACGGAGTTTCAGATCCCACAGTGGGTTGCTTGAAGAGCCCTCACCCTTGCGGCCAGGGTCTTACAGTGAGTTGCTTTAAGTCCTGCTGAGGTTTGCATCTCTCTCACACTCACTCACTCACTCACTCACACACACACACACACACAGAGCGAAACTTGCAAAGCCGTCCGCTTGGCGCTGGGGCTCCCGGAGTTCCTTTAGTCAAATGAGCTCCTGCCTGGCCCCAGCCATAGGCTGGCACCTCTCTGCTAACCTACCCCCTTGCCGGCTCGGGGAAGCGGGCTGTCCCCTCTCCCAGCGTTGCAAGCCCCTCGCGGGGCGCCTAGGAATCTCGGCGCTGGTTTCAAACCCACGTTAACACTCAACTTCCCAGGCCTGGAGTTTGCGATCCGGTCGGTCCCCGCTTTCACCCACAAACACGCCGGAGACCAGGTAGCAAGAAGGCCCAGCTTTCACCCCTCCCATATCGCGGTCCCATGGCTACACCTGCCTGAATCTGCCCTGCCCTGCGAAGGTCTCTAACTCGCAGGGGCAGGGAAGTGGCTGGGGCTCACCGGGGTGCCTGTCTCTCCCCCTGCTGGGCGGCCCGTGCAGACCGGCGCGCGGGGCTGGCTGATCGACGCCCTTACCTTCCAGCAGCACCTCCTTGCCCGCCCGCTTGAGCGCCTGCACCGCCTCGTCGTGGGTGGCGTCCCGCAGGTCTGTGCCGTTCACGGCCAGGATGGCATCGCCCACGTAGAGGGCCTGGGTCTGGTCGGCCGCCAGCCCCTTGAAGATCTTGCTGATGAGGATGGGCATCTTGTTCTCCTTGCCGCCCTTGATGCTGATGCCCAGCCCGCCCAGCTCCTGCTTCAGCACCTTCACGCACCGCTTCTTGTTCGAGACAGCGTCGGGCACTTGGTCGGGGAGCTCGGTGAAGGCGGTGCGCACCCCAGGGCCGCCACCCCCCGCCTGGGGGCTGCTGCTGCTGCTGCCGCCGCCGCCGAGGGACTCGGCTGCCCCGCCGGGGTTACCCCGGCAGGGCGCCCCGTTGCCGCTGGTCCCGAGGCCGTTGTGGGCTGCGCCGTCGGCGCGCTCCTCGCAGCTCAGCACCAGGGCGTCCTCGCCCAAATTGGCCAGGACCTTGTGCCAGCGGTCCCGCACCAGGACTTCCAGCCAGCCGCTGCGCTGCGCCCGGCCGCCCGCCGCTACCGCCATCTTTGGAGCATTCTCAGCGCACCATGTGATTGCCCCGCCGGCCGCGCACAGGACTGGGCTGCGCTCCCGGGGCGCCCCGAGCGCCGCCAGCCGGCCGGGGGCGGAGCGAAGGTCCCGCCTCAGCTCCTCTGCGGCGGGCGGCACGTGGAGCGCGGGCCGGCCCCTCGCGGCAGCCCACCTGCCGCCCGCCCTGGCTGCTCCCTTGCCACGCCCAGCCGCCAGGGGACGCGCGCCCCACTGAATCCTCCCTCGCCACCTTCCTCCCAGCGGCGAGCACAGACGCGGGCGGGCTCTTTCCGCAGCTCAGCTCTCCCCAGAGTCGCTCACAACCCATTAACCCCCATTGCGTCTCGCCTCCCCTGGGCTTGGAAGCGGCAGCAGCCTCCACCCTCCTTGCGGCCAGCCGGGGCGGAATAAATTTTGTTGTGTGCACCAAGGCGTGCGCATGTGTGCACCACCCGCAGAAACGCGGCCCGCTGTGGGAGCCCTGCTGATCGACTGGGTGGCACCAAATTCTCCCTGGGTAGACGCCCAAGGCTCAGCTTACAGGGCACAATGCTTGGAAGACCTTTTCCCTCTTCCCCATGGCTCCACGTGGCCTAGCTTTCCCTTTACCTTCAGGATAAGAAAAGGGCTCCCTCTCCAGCTGAGCCAGCCTTCCGAACCACAGATGCTCCTCCGCAGCACAGCCTCCACAGGGTTAATCTGTTTCTGGGACAGCACATGAACTGAATGGCGGCACTGGTTCGGACCGGACCTATGGTTACTTGGCCCAGTAGCCTGTCAGCTGATAGCAGCTGCTGCAAAATGCTTCAGAGCAAATCAGCAGGATGGTGCAACTATGTTGGCATCTATTCACTGGTATCAAGTCCTGGCTTCTGGCAGCAGAGTCTTGGGACCACCCAAAGTATGGGGTGCCTCACTGACCCGTCCTCTGTGAAGTTAACCTTTTTTTTTCATGTAGTTATACTCTTGGACTATGTCTACACTACAGAGATCTTTTGAAAGAAGCCCTGTTAAGATCTCCTCTTTCAAAAGAGAGCATCCACACAGCCCCCACTCTTTTGAAAGAATGGGCCCGGAATCGAAAAATCAGGCCGTGTGAAGACTGCTCATTTGAAAAAAAGGGTCCACAAAGCATCTATACACGTTTTATTTCGAAAGAAGGTGCTCTGCCTGAAACGGGAGTGGAAGAGACCTTTCAGAAGGAGCACTGCGCTCTTTTGGTTTAATTTTAAAAGAATGGTTTTTGTGTGTAGAGGCACTGCTGGCTATTTCAAAAGAGCCCCTTCTTTGCTAGTGTAGACACAGCCTTGGTCTTTGCAGCATCCCTTGGCAATGAGTCCCTCCGAGTGACTGTATTGTGTGAAAAAACAACTTTCTCCTGTCTGTCTTAAACATGCTGGCTGTTTCTATACATGCCACTTTCTCCAAAAAGTGGAATGCTAATAAACGGCCTGAAAAATGCTAATGAGGCACAGATGTAAATTCCTGGCACCTCATGAGCATAGGGTCACATGATTTGGAATCCGAAAGAAGCTCTTCCAGACTCCAAACCAGTGTGTAGAGGTGAGGCCCCTGGGGGATCTCCCAGAAGGAAGGCCTTTACTAGATTTATGTTACTATGATGTGCAATGACTCACCAGGAAAGGTTGCAATAGGTAGAGAGCTCCTAGTGTCCCAGGGTATTGCAAATTCATAAGATATTGATGCAGGAGATTTGTGCAGTGAACGGAAGACTATTTCATGACAACTTCCACGACATCTTACACCTTAATATGTACCAAAGTTTATTTCTGAACACCGATTCCCAAACAGCTGTCCCAACATGTTCATTGCTCTTTGAATTCTCTTGATTCTTCCAGTTTCTGTTGCTAGTAGAGCGAATAGGTAAAATTGATAGACATACCTTCAGTCTTCCATGATGAAAGAGAGACTTGTTCAGGCGTGGCCAGCCTTTTTGCTTTGGGGGCCACATGGCAATTTTGTACATGTTCTGGAATCCGAACACAAAATAACCCCAAACCCGCCCTCCACATCCCCAGGCTGAACTCCTATCAGCCCCAATCCCATCTCCAGGCTTAACCCTTATCAGCCCCAAACTGCTCCCACATCCCCAGGTTTAACCCATCTAAGCCCCAAACTCACCCCTCCACCCGCAGATTTAACCCCTACCAGCCCCAAACTTAGCCCCCCACCTCCAGACTTAACCCCTACCAGCCCCAAACTGTTCTCCCTTCCCCAGAATTATCCCTTCTCAGCCCCAAACCCACTTCCCCCATCCCCAAGATTAGCCTGTCTCAGATGATGCACCTCTCCCCAGCTCTCCTGCTCACTGTCCCCACCTGCAGTGCAGGAAGCTCCCTGCCCTGCAACATTGACATAATGGAACTAACTTGAGCTGGTTTAATGGACAGATCCCTCCCACCATCCTGCTGGACATTAAACCAGTTCAGTTTATTTCCGTTGTTTCAGCCATGGCAGGGCTGAGAGATGCAAGTGGCTCCTTAAAGAGCTGCATGTGGCTCTCGAGCTGCAGGTTGCTGACTTCTGCCCCAGCCTGAGTACACCCTGTGCTCCAACCTCACTTTGGGTGGCTTGGGTAAAATGATGCTGCTGGCATGGGAGAAGGTTTTGTGAGCTGGATTCTGACCTGTGGGTCACATGTTGGCCATGCCTGAACTTGTTGGACTGATCACCATCTCAACCGAACATGAAATAGCTTTAAAACTTTGTCTCAAGAAATCTATTGTCCAATTTGTGAAAATGAAAGCAAAAAAAAAAAGACAAAAAACAAAAAAAAACCAAAACAAAACCCATAATTCTAAATTTTTACACAAATTGATGGCCCAGAACAAAAGGGTTACAACTCAAAAACAGACTTCATTCACTATCAAGGAATAAAGGTTTTCATAACTTCCCAAAACTCAGTTCCTTTGGAAGGAAGACAGTTGTAGCTCGAAATGCAACTGTTTATAGTGCTGATCATAAACACTGTGTACAACTTAAAAAGTTTAAAACTTTAAAGTGTCAGGTACTGGGTGGTTTATCCTATACAGTGTAATTGTGTTAGGAAGGATTAATGAAAAGTAGAAAAAAATCAATGAAAATATTTATTTTTATATTTACATTGTTCCTGTCAAATGCCAAGTAAATAAAGGTAACATTTCACTCCAGGTTTCTCATTTTTCTCTGTACTGAGAGAGAGAGAGTGTGTGTGTGGTGGGGTGCCAAAGTCATAGTTCACCTTCAGTACCAAAACCCCTTGGACTGGCCCTGCCAACAGGACGTGCCAGGCTCAGGCCTGTAGCCCTAAAGTGCTCACTGGGGCTTGGAGCTTCAGCCCAGCAGGTTTGAAAATACTTATCCTAGCTCTGTCCAGGGTATTTGGGGTGGGAGGGGGAGGGTCCCTGAGACTGCACTCCAGCCTGAGCCCAAAAGTCTAGACAGCAGCAAAACAGCCCTGCAAGCCCAACTCAGCGGACACAGGCCAGCTGAAGGTCTTTTCTTTTCTGCATAGACCGACTCATAGGCTAGGTCTACACTAGAGCACGAATTTTAAAGGCGAGCCTTCAAAAACCAAAATTCAAAAGATCGCCTTTCGAAATCGCATGTCTACACATAAAAAGTGCATTGAAGGTGTGATCCACTCTTTTGAAAGAACAGCCCACCCTTTCAAAAAGGTCCATGCATCCCAGGGTGCCCTTTCAAAAGAAAGGGCCAGGAAATGCCACAGCCGGGGTTGCATGGTGGACAAGCCCTTCCAGGGGCTGCAGCCTGCTGCTCCCTTAATGGACCTCTTCCAAGCACCCCCATCCTGCACACGTTGAGGGCTGCTGAGCTTTCCCAAGGCACAGCAGACCTTCAGCATGCAGCAGAGCCATGGAGGAGACGCCTACGCATCTCCAGCAGCTCCCTGGAGGCCCTGGCCAGCCTGCTGGCTGCAATGCTTTTGGCTGTCCTCCTGCAGCTCCAGGGGGCCACCCGCATAGCTGTCTTCCTGCAGGCTGCTTCCATGGGGCAACACCCACACCCTGTCCCTCAGGTGTCCCTCCAGCGAGTGTGGAGCTATCCCACCAGCAGCAAGTGATGGGACCGGCTGGTGCTGGGGGACCAAGAAGATGACCGCTGGCTCCAGAACTTCTGCATGACCAACAGGATGTTTCTGGAGCTATGTCACTGCCTTGCCCCAGCCCTCCAGCACCATGGCATGCAGATGCAGCCTGTACTCCCCCTGCAGAAGAGGGTAGCCATCGCCCTGTGGAAGCTGACCACTTTAGACAGCTGCTGCTTAGCTGGCCATCAGTTTGGGTGGGCAAGGCCACCATCGGGGCTGTCTTCCTGGAGGTAAGTCATACTCAGGTCATGCACCCACCATAGGGAGAGGGGGAGGAGGATCCCAGGCACAGAGGCCCTGCAGGGAAGAGGGGATGAGGGCCCCGCAAGGGACAGAGGGGTCCTTCAGGGGTGGGCATGGAGCACCAAGCCATGCACTCATGGGTGTGGTCTCCCTCCACCCCAAGCAGGTTGTCAGGGCCATAAACCACATGCTTCTTTGCTGGGTTGTCTGTGTCAGAGACCTCAACGTTGCCCTCATGGTGTTTGAGGACCTGGGGTTCCCAACTGCTTCAGGGCTTTGGATGGGACCCACATCACCATCCGGGCCCTGGACCACAGTGCAGGTGCATATGTCAACCACAAGGGGTACCAGGCCCTTGTGGACACCAAGGGGTAGTTTATGGGTATTTGTTTGGGGTAGTCCGGGTGAGCCCACAACACCCTCATCTTTTGCAACTCATGGCTCAGCCACAGGATTCAGGAGGGGACGTACATCTCCTCCATGGGACCTCCTGTTTGGGGACACCGCTATGCCCCCTCCCCTGCATCACAGCTGATGCTGCATACCCCCGCACCCATGCTGATGTGCCCATACACTGGACACACCATCCCCAGACAGGACACTTTTAATGACCACCTCAACCAGGCCTGGAACATGGTAGAGTGGGCATTTGGGTGCCTGAAGGGGTGCTTTTTGTGCCTACTTATGCAGCTGGAGGTCAGCCTCCCCAGCATGCTGGCTGTTATGGGGGCCTGCTGCACTCTCCACAATATTGTGCAGAGAAGGCAAGAGGTATTTATGCAGGGTGGGTCACCGCCAGCTGCTCCCACAGGATGCTATTTTGGACCCAGAGGATGGCTGTGTGGGTGACAGCAGCCTCCTCCTCTTGATGGCACCACTGCACAGCCCTGCTATGGCCCCATGTTGGCCCATGGATGGGGCTCGGACAGTCCCTGGATGGTGGAGCTGTGGAGACACAAGGGGACAGAGGGATGACCCCGAGGGGCCGTGCTCCCCACCTCACTTGAACCCCTTTACCCCCCCCAGGGGATTCTGTTTGCTAGGGTCCCCTACATGGGTGAGGTGCGCGAAGGCCTCGTTTGAGGCCCACTCCTTCCCTCCCTGGGTGACTGGCCAGTAGTGCTGTCCATGGGGGCGGGTGATGAGTGCCATGCATGGCACCCCTAGGGCTCTGGGAGCACCACCACCTGAGCTGTGTGTGGACTGGGTACGGCAGCTGTGTGAGCAGCTCGCTGCCAGCTGTGGCTGACAAGGGTGCCCCCTCCCCTCATACTGGGGCATCCGAAGTGCCCAGGACCTGCTTGAGGGTCCCTCCAAGAACTCAGGGGAGGCCCAGGTGGATGGGGCCAGCTGGATGACCCGGACAGGATGGTGATGAAGAAGATCCTGTCACTGGAGCTTTCGTCATCGCTGGTGGCCTTGGTCTCCTGGCTTATATGCTGGAGGCTGCTGCCACCTGTGGGACCCGCCAGGTCTTCAGACTTGGTCTCATTCTCCAGTCTGGCAGTGTCCAGGACCACGGCCATGGGGGATGCCTCCTTTGCCCTGAAGAGGTGGTCCAGCTCACTGAAGTGGGGGCAGCCAGTAGGCACTGCCCCTGAGTGGTTGGCTGCTTCCTGAGCCTGGCAGTAGGCCTGACACGGCTCCTTCACTTTCAAAACGATCTGGTGTGGATTGTGGGTGGGGTGGCTGCTGGGGGTGAGTCTGGTGGAGGAGTGGCTAAATGCTGCAGCATTCTGACACCGGCTGATGGTATGGAGGAGAACCTCTTTCTCCACCCAAAGTCCCAGGAGGTCCCCCATCTAGGCCTTGCACCAGGAGAGGGCTCTCTTGTTTGGCCCCTGGCTGGGGTCCTGGGAGCCCTTAGCTGCATGGGAGGGGGACCCCTTGGGGGTGTGGGGCTCTGGGTACTGGCCATTGTGCTGGCGGAGTTTCTGCTGTCAGTCTGGTTTTGCTGGGAAGATGTTCTGGTGGAAGCTTGTGCTCTCCCTACAGCCATCATTTTCTCAGCTTCCTGCCACAGAGTTTCTGGGTACCTGTGTCTTTAAACATGGCCAAAGGTGGAGACCACAGAGCTCTGCTTGTGCTGGCAGGAGCATCTCCGTGCTCCAGACAGCCGCTGCCATGCAGGACCCCCTCTTTCAAAAGAGTGGCCTGCCGAGCGTCTACACATGTTCTCTTTTGAACCAGCCTTTCAAAAGGGGACACTCTTCCTGATACAAAAGAATGTGTTTTGTGTGTAGACGTGCCATATGATCTTTCGAAAGAGGCCCTCCTTTCGAAATGTTTTTCGAATGGACCTACTAGTGTAGATGCAGCCATAGTGAGAGACAGCCTCTGCTGAGAGAGCTTTCAGACTAGTTTTACAAGACACGGTAAGAGGTTGAAACAATGGGTGGGGAAATAGGTTGGGCAATATTGGTGAGAACATGGTGGCTGAAATTCAAGCTTATTTTTTCCATAGACTAAGGCTGAGTCTACACTACACGATAAATTCAAATGTATTTATATGGATTTTCTAATTTTGGAATTTATAAGTTCGATTTTGACCATCCTCACTTCACACCTTGCTCCCCACAAAGTTGAATCATTGCTGCTACAGATGCATTGGCTAACATTGACTGTTGCAGTAGAGCCCTGTGGGAAGCTATCTCGCAGTTCCCTTATTCCCATATCATTCTGGTTATGCTCGATGGTCTTGACGTCATCGTCCCCGATTTAATTTTCATCATTCCCTTCCTGATCTCTGAAAATATGTTGCTCCATGGAAATAATGCAGCAAACACTCAAAATTAGAAGAAAGAATTTTTGGTTTCCCCACACATCACATGGCCAACATGGGTGCAGTGACTGTATTCCCAACTAGCCATCCACCCACCTCCCATCATGGCCACAATATGATACCTGAAAATAATGTCGGGAGTAGACTATAGGAAGAAAGAAATAATTTTTGGTTTCCCCATATGTTATTGTTAATGGAAAGGGTTTTTGCCTTTCCAGTGCACTATAAGGCTTCTATGCAACGACTGTGTTCTCAACTGGCCATCCATCCCACCTCCCATCACTGCCAAAATATGATCCCTGAAAATAATGCAGGGGCCCAGAATGTTTCTTGTTACATTGAGAAGAATATAGGAAGAAAGAATTTTTGGTTTCCCCCTTCATTATGTTGGCAACACGGGTGGAGCGACTGCATTCTCGACTGGCTGTCCATCCCACTTCCCATCATTGCCGAATTGTAATCCCTGAATATAACACGGGCGCCTGGAATGTTTCTTGTTTTGAGAAGAATGTAGGAAGAAAGAAAGACTTTTTGGCCCCCCTACATTATATTGCCAAAACAGGTGCAGTGACTGTATTCTCAACTGGCTGTCCCTCCCACCTCCCGTCATCGCAGAAAAAAAGAATTGTTGGTTTTCCCCTGGCAGCAGCAAGCCCAGGTAGGGCCAAGAGTGGGGTGTTTCTGGATGACCATTTGAAGTATTTTCCCCCATTGGCAGCAAGCCCCTTAGCTGCTGGGGGTGACTTTTCCCTGGCAGCAGAAGCAAGCCCAGGTATTGGCCAAAGGGCGAGGGAGTGTCGCTGGATGACCAGTTGAGCTGTTCCTTCCCCATGGCATCAGCATAGCCCCCAACACAGCCTTGTTGACACATGGTACAGTAGGGCAGGGGTTGGCACCAGGCAGTGCAAAAAAATAGCAAGTGTACAGAAAGAGTTGCCATCTCCCTGCAGGGGCTATTTGAATGGGTAGATGCATGCACCCCACTAACAGCATAGAAAGAAAGAAGCCATTTCTCAACCTGTCATAAACGAACATGAGCCCACAGCTAAAGACTTGCTGCTCCAGTTTGGAAAATCAGGCTCTTTCTGTTACTGGAGAGCAGAGGCCAGAGCGTAGCGGTGAGAGGGGCATTGTGGCTTACATATGGGACACCTCTGGAGGCTAATAAATTTGCTTTCAAGACATGGACCTTCCACGTTTGCATTTAATGGAACTTCTGAATTTGAGCTTGACGCTATACCCGTCAGGTTACTGAAGTTTTGTAATCTCAAGTTTACTGCACCCAAAATCAAGCTAATGGTCTTTACAGTGAAGACAGTCACGTGGTAAAACCGAGATAACTGAATTAAATTTGAATTTATCTCGTAGTGCAGACGCAGCCTAACTAAGCTGTATAGATACAGTAAAACATCTATTGACAGTAGACTAATAGACCAACCAGTTACAACTAAGAGCCAAAATAGATGTGGACAGAGTGCAAAGAGCTATCTATCTATCTATCTATTTTTGGCTAAGATAGTGTATCACAGCCAGATAGAGAGATACAGTACACAAAATATAGTCTGCTGATTGGCTACTAAAGCCCCCCTCCTGTAACCCAATGCACCTACCCCTCCTGCAGAGCCAGGCACTCCTAGCATCCCTGTTCTCACCCACCCCTCTCCCAGAGCCAGGCAGCACCAGCCCCCAGCTGTAACCCATTCCCCGTACCCTCCTCCACAGACAGTCACCCTCAGGTTCCCCCCCTACACTCTAACCCAATGCCCGGATCTTAGTGTAGTTACCACCATCACAGCCGTGCACTGCTTCCTCCAGGCACTGGGGAGTCTGTGCAGAGCAATGGTGAGCAGTCTGGGTACGCGTCTCCTAGCCGGAGACACATTTCATTGAGCAAAGGGCCGCATGCTGCTCAAGAACTGCAGGTTGGCCACCCCGTGATAGACAGTAGACAAGATTTTTTTCAGGGATGAGTGGATTTAAATAAGTGAACAGTGAATATCACAAAGCAGAAGGAAAGTTCCCAGCTGATTCCTTGACAGGAAAGTTCGTTCCTTGTTTCCAGCTGGTTCCTGACAGGATATCTCTACTATAAGACATGTAGCTGCTGAAGGGGCACAGGAGCATCCAAAGCCAGAGGCTCTCAACTAGACTGGGCTGAGAGCACACAGCCCCTTGTGAGACAGAACCAGTTATGCTTCTTTTTCCATTATTACATGGCTCCGTTACTTCATGTTTGACATTATTACATGGCTCTGTTACTTCATGTTTGACTTCCAGTTCAAATACTGCTGGCTATGCCAGCTTCTCCCCTGGCACCCTCCCAACAATATGCCCAGTGCAGCAGTAACAGAGACAGTTCCACATGAAAGTAGCCTCTGTGCTTATACTGTTTTGGAAATATCCACCCAGGGTGCCCGCTGATAGCAGATAGTCTGTGTTTGTGCTTAAATGAGATGCCATTCCCAGTGTTCTAAAGCCATGAGACTGGCTTAAAAATCCTGGCATGAAAAAATAACACTTTTTTTTTGTTTGTTTCTTTGCCTTATGGCTTTTGAGCCTGGAGGGTGCACTCATACAACACATACAAGCTTTCTTTGCAGCTGTGAGAGCTGGAAACTTACCTTTTCAGTGAAAGCTGAAATTCTCCAACAATCACCTAACTGTAGGAGGTGGAGCTTTAAGAAAAGTACCCAAAATTGCAAGAGTTGGAAATATTTTACATGTAATGTAGCTGTGCAACAGTCTTAGACTGTTTGGGTATCACACAGAGGCATCTACACAAACATTACCAAATCTATATTCAAGAAGTAGAAGGGCCAACTGTCTAAATAAGAAGCCTGATAAACCATCATTCTTTTCTACTATTTATCCTTAAGGTTGTGTCATGGTTAGACTCTTTTCTTTATGTCTGCGTAAGTCTTGTATGGAAAGGATTGTAAATTAACAAGGAGTTTGGAAATGCTACATTTCTGTGCTTAAGAAAAATGAATAATACTGTTCTTGCTCTTTTCTAGCATCCTTTTCCCAATGAGCTTCAAGAGTTTTACGAGCATTAATTAATTAAGCCCCGCAGTGAGACAAGTATTGTTATAGCCATTTTAGAGAGGGAGAAGTAGACATATGGAATGACGAAGGCCTCGATCTACAAAAAAGACTCAGGTGTTGCAATTTCGAGGGTCACACAACCCAACTTTTAGGTGCCTAGAAAAGCGTAGAACAACAGTGCAATGCACAAAGCTTGAGTTAGGCATTTAGGTTCCTGTACAATGAATGGGGAGAGATATATACCCTAGAATGCAATCCACAAAGTCAGTACTCTGCCAAGGGTAGCCAATAAGAGATGCTGAGGTGGGGTGCATACGTTCAACCCTTTCTCCTTCTCTCCTAATTCAGTGCCTAAATCAGAGGCACCTATTTCTGCTTGTGATTCACAAATGAGAAAAACATGGTCATTTAGGTGTGTGGAGGGCCTGATTGGAAGTCACAGAAGCAGTCAGGCTGAGGGGGCAGCAGATAGAGGTGCTTACTTAGAATGTAGTGTGTGGACAAGGATGCTCCGCCAGCTGGCAGAGAGGTGGGGGTGGGGAGAGAAAGACCTAGTTCAAGCTCCTCTTCTGCCCACGGAGGAGGGCTTTGAACAAGGACCTGCCATTTCTTGGGTGAATGCCCCAGCCTCCAAGCCACAATATAGTCTTTCGTGGGGTTTCTTCAGTCCCTCCCATTGAAATTGTTCCACTTTAAGCAATTATTTGGCCAGAGAAAGTGTGATAACCTAGTGCTCCTAGCCTAGTGGCTAGGACGCTTTTTGGAGAGATGGCAGATCCGTGTCCAGCTGAGGCTGACATCTGGTCTGCACTACAGAGTGAGGTTGACACAAGGCAGCATATCTCAGCCCAACTATGAAAGTATCTACTCTTAAAGTTTGCTCCCACCAATGTAACTGCCTTGCTATACTTACTTAATAACTTTACCTTCAAGAGCACTAGAGTCAAGATTGATGGAATTAGGTCAATGCGGTGTCCCTGTAGACACTGTGTTGCTTACATCAACTGTTAGTGGTTTTCAGGAGGCATCCCATGATACCCTATGCTGACAGTGCAATCAGTATAAACCTTCCTGGTGAGAGCATGCATTGCTGACACAGGAAGCAAAGTGGAGACATGCACAAGTGATGTAATTACTGAGGCACCTGTATGCTGGCATATGTTAGGATGACTTAATTTTGAAGTGTACGTATGGCTTAAGGAATCATTTGGCAAGTGTGGGTGTGTATGCAAGAAGCAGAAAGCCAGGAAAAAGCAAGCAGACAAGGAGAGAAGCACTCATGACTATGGTCTTGGCAGGTAGCAGAGAAAATTTGTTGGGCACAGAACTGACTGAAGGGGCTGACCTGGAATAGTGATCTAGGAAATTTGCAGCTGCTATTATTTCCTACCATGTTCAGGGAAATAGAACTTTCTGTATGTTATTTGGAAATCAACGGGGTTGACCAAGGTATATATCTGAATCCACCATCATTTTTTCCTGATAACAGAAACAAAGGGCTCAATATTGCCTAACCACAGGCACCACATTGGCAATAATACAGTGAATGACACTCCTTGCCTCAAAGAGCTTTCTGTTTAAAACACAGATGGCAATAAAAAGCCACAGAACATAGTGCTGATTGTTATCCTATTTATAGATTTTATTTTTTTAATCTCTTTAGCTGCGTCTACACGTGCACGCTACTTCAAAGTAGCGGCACCAACTTCGAAATAGCGCCTATCGCGTCTACACGCATCGGGCGCTATTTCGAAGTTAACTTCGACGTTAGGCGGCGAGACGTCGAAGTTGCTAACCTCATGAGGAGATAGGAATAGCGCCCTACTTCGACGTTCAACGTCGAAGTAGGGACCGTGTAGACGATCTGCGTCCCGCAACGTCGAAATTGCTGGGTCCTCCATGGCAGCCATCAGCTGGGGGGTTGAGAGATGCTCTCTCTCCAGCCCCTGCGGGGCTCTATGGTCACCATGGGCAGCAGCCCTTAGCCCAGGGCTTCTGGCTGCTTCTGCGGCAGCTGGGGATCTATGCTGCAGGCACAGGGTCTGCAACCAGTTGTCAGCTCTGTGTATCTTGTGTTGTTTAGTGCAATTGTGTCTGGGAGGGGCCCTTTAAGGGAGCAGCTTGCTGTTGAGTCTGCCCTGTGACCCTGTCTGCAGCTGTGCCTGGCATCCCTATTTCGATGTGTGCTACTTTGACGTGTAGACGTTCCCTCGCTGTGCCTATTTCGATGTTGGGCTGAGCAACGTCGAAGTTGAACTTCGACGTTGCCGGCCCTGGAGGACGTGTAGACGTTATTCATCGAAATAGACTATTTCGATGTCGCAACATCGAAATAAGCTATTTCGATGTTGGCTGCACGTGTAGACGTAGCCTTTGTGTTATTGTATATCAGGGAAATGCTCTTCTGTGAAAGTCTGTGGGATAGTTCAAAAGCTATTTCAATATCCCAATTATTATTTGGTTTTGCAAGGTTTTTACAGTAGAACATCAAGCTTCTTTTTAGGCAAAAGCAGGGTTATGATCCTTGAACATGTTTCAGGCATAGGAGAATAGGAAAAAATCAGCAGTGGTAATAAAGCTGTCATTTTGTTTCCCTGAGCCAAACCAGCTCACCGGGGGAAGCCCACATAGAACCTAGAGATGGAGGCTTGAGAGCAGAGAGAGGAGCTGTAATAATGTCTGACTCCTGCAGTAACAGCAAACATCGCAAGAACGAAGCTTAAGTGAATGCTGCTTATGGGCCGTATTAGGAACCAGATCTATTTGCCTTTTGCCCTTCCCACTGGCAACCCACTTTGCTACAGCGTTGGGAGAGACAGTCAGCAGTCTTTGAAATCACCACGAGTACTCCCTTGGCTTTTCTGGTTAGCTGCCCCTTGTGTCTTTCATAGACTTGAGGTTGCATCATGATTGGCTTCCCAAACTGGTAGAGCATTCTGATTGTGGTTACTCTCTAGCTGCAAGATGACCAGACGTTTCCATATACATCATTGCAATGACAAAATTAATAAAGACACGCTCCTTAGCTAGCAAGTTAGGGATGAAATGTTTTAAAGACAATGACCGCTTTCATGTGCAAGACATAGCCAATAATGCACTTTCATGTGTTGCAAATTGGTGTGCAAATTGAGAACGTGTTCCTGCCACTGGTAACTTAGGAACCAAACAACCATCAACACATATGAAAGCATCTCTACTCTGCATGGGCCTGCTGACAGAGAGGGGTGGGGGGAGTTAAGGGGGTTGCACTGACTGGGGCCTGGAGCTCCCAGCTGCCACCACTGCTACTGTGACAGCATCCGGAACTCTGAGGACTGGGGTTGGGGCGCACACTGCAGTCTGGACAGTGCTAAGGGCTGGCTGCCCTCCGCCCTGCTCTGTACACCAGAGGCTCCATCCCTTCCGAGGGCTCAGAGCCTACTTCCTCCACACCTTCCCCTGGGGCCTATGGTGGCTGTCAACCCCGTGGACTCTGCCTGCACAGGGGTAGGAAACATGATCACAAATGTGGGGCCAGTGAGCATGTACATTTCTTATGCACAAAGAGGGCAAGTTTCAGTCATTTAAAAAAAAAATGAGCTAGATCGTGCTCCTGTTGAAATCTATGACAAAATTCCAATTGCTGCCCAGTTAGGATCAGGCCCATAGCTCTGCAGTCTAAGCCTCAGCCTGAATCACTTTGATGGTAGAAGTAAAAACAACAAATCCTAAAAATAAAGGCTCATAACTAAAGTGTTGACGCATCCTTAATTACTATAATGAGTTTTTTCTTCCTCTCTTGGCATCCTGTCATAGTTCTGCTGGTCTATTCCAGTGCAGTTAGTATTTCCAGACACTAAGCCTCATAATGTTTTCGTTGCAAATGGCTCTGGTTTTGTCACATTACGGTTTCTTGAATTAGTTTTATCCATTGCATAAAAAGCAGGTTGTTTTAGATGCCCAGATCAAAGATTTAAATTGCAGTCAGTCACTGAACAAATGCAAATATGAATAAGATGGGACAGATTATTGGAGTGGAGTTGAATCAAAGTGAAACAGGTTCATCTGGTTAGGCATCAAAGACAGCCAACTGTTTTTTATTTCCCATGTTCCAGATCCATTCTTTTAACGCTGCAGAGGTAGAGCAAGCATCAGCCATGCATCCCAGTCATGCAGCTGGAAGGCCTGGTTCTGCCATTCTGAGATAGACAGGTTGCTTTTAAAGCAAACTTACTTGCCAGGATACTGCTGATGTCAGGATATGACTTCGTTGATCTGACTGCAAGTTTTACCCCCATGAGGACGTAAGATTGGGTCCAATATCTAGACACTGCATCATGGATGCCCAATGAGATGGCTCAGTTTGTGTGCTTGGAAAGTCCCCAGGGCTGGGGAAAGGAATTCTCACCAAACAGTCCACAGAGATCACTGAATCGCTCACTAGCTCCTCCTCCAGCAAGATACAGGGTTGGAGGAGCATCGCACCCCCAAATCGTCATTGTGCACTGACACATGCAAATCCCACTGGGCTCTGCAGCATTCCAGCTGAAGGAGCAGCTGGACTCCTGTTCCTACCCCCTTCACAGCAAAGCCATACTAGTTTCCACTGCAGGCTGGGGGAGATGGACAGGATTTTCCCCATCTAACAGAAACACATGATCGCTATCATAGTGCATAGACTACACCAGGAAGGTCTGTGCCTCTGAGGAATGGGACGATATAATGCTAACAATATAGGAACATGTATAATGCTGTTCATTCTCAGTGCTCACTTGATGTTATGGAAATTGCAATGTACACGTGGCACTGCCAACTTCTTTCTACTTTTACTTCCGGGCTCCATGAATGTTCACGCCAAGATTCCATTCATGCGCACTGGTACAGCAAATGTCTGGGCCCAGTTGCCGTCTCATTTGTATTGATGTAAATCGAGAGAGACTCCACTTAAGTCGATGTAAAACAGCATAAGAGAAAAGCGTCTCAGCCCCTGTGTATTTTTGCTGATTGGCTGTTTGTATCTACCAGAAATAGGAAGCCAACCTACAGGGTTTACAGTTAATTCACAGAGGAAATAATTCTTTTTGCGGTGTTGGCAGTCCTAGGGGTCTCTGACTGTTTGTTTCTTTCCCAATGCAGTCATAAGAGACCAAGCAAATGCTTAGGCTGCTGAGCAACTCAAGGAGGCAACCTGTTTCAGGGTCAGCAGAGCTGCCCCATTCCCTGAAGCCTTGCCTCACTCCTCCTCTCCTCCCAAGGCCCTGCACCTTCCTCCTTTTCCCTTAGGATTTTGCCTCTTCCTCTGAAGCCCAACTTTTCTTCTTCATCTGGGGGCCCTGCCTTGGACAGGCGAAGGGACTTCATCTGGGGGCTCGCACCCAGGACAGGTGAAGGGACCCATGTTCCCCCACAGTCTCTGTGTGGCTTTAACCTGACCTGGCTGTGGTTGTGGGGTGGAGTGGGAACTTGGAACTGCAGCCTAGGCATTGTAAGAGCCATACAATGTGGGGAACCAGCCCAGACCTTCCATCTCCACCTGCCCTGGACTGGTCTGGTTAGGGAGCCTGGCAGGTAGGGACATGGGCTGCTCTGGGCCTCTCACTCTGTGGGTATGGGGAGGGTCTATGTGGGTCCCACAACTGCCTGGGCTCCACAGCTGGGCTCCACCCATTGCTGGCCTGACTGGGGGTTGAGAAGTGCCTCAGAGGAAGAACGTAGGAAGGGGAAGGGCCCTGTTGTGGTGTGAAATAGGTGAGTTGGGCCTGTCCAATTTTAAAAAGTGTGATGGCCGTGCCCATGGCCTCCCTCAATTCTGATGTCATTTCTCTGTTTGCTTTTTATTATGTTTTGTGGGGGATAGGAGGAGGGAGCTTTTCAGGAGACAGTGGGTTGCCGCTATGAACACCCATCCCTAAGCCTGCATCATCCCCTGCTGCACATCCTAAGACCTCAAAGGTAAGTTGGTGGAATGGAATGCAATGACACAAAAGCTGCATTCCCCCTTTCTGAGGTTTTCTAGTTCTGCCTCCTTGGGTTCCCCCCTCCATCTTAGCAGGACAGGCACAAAAGATCCCATTGTTTATAAATACCCTTTTTTTTTTTAAATTACAGGAGATCCTGGATGATAGACAAACAGGCTCACACAATACTGAACAGACACAGACACACCAGTTTTAAACCAGCTCTCCTCAGCAGGGTGTTTCTAATCCAGCTCCTTTTGAAGTCCCCGGTAAGACTTCTATCCACTTCAGAAAGAGTTGGATCAGGTCCCATATAAATCAGAATATTTACAAATGGTGTTTTAGTTGAAATGGGAATCATGCTAGTGTGATAGAAAGAGTCTTGCTGGTCACTCGATAATGAGTAAGAAGTCTTCGGCTACGTCTACACGTGAAGCCTACATCGAAGTAGCCTATTTCGATGTGGCGACATCGAAATAGGCTATTTCGATGAATAACGTCTACACGTCCTCCAGGGCTGGCAACGTCGATGTTCAACATCGACGTTGCGCAGCACCACATCGAAATAGGCGCAGCGAGGGAACGTCTACACGCCACAGTAGCACACATCGAAATAAGGGTGCCAGGCACAGCTGCAGACAGGGTCACAGGGTGGACTCAACAGCCAGCCGCTCCCTTAAAGGGCCCCTCCCAGACACACTTGCACTAAACAGCACAAGATACACAGAGCCGACAACGAGTTGCAGACCCTGTGCATGCAGCATGAATCCCCTGCTGCAGCAGCAGCAGCCAGAAGCCCTGGGCTAAGGGCTGCTGCCCATGGTGACCATAGAGCCCCGCAGGGGCTGGAGAGACAGCGTCTCTCAACCCCCCAGCTGATGGCTGCCATGGAGGACCTCACAATTTCGACGTTGCGGGACGCGGATCGTCTACACGGTCCCTACTTCGACGTTGAACGTCGAAGTAGGGCGCTATTCCGATCCCCTCATGAGGTTAGCGACTTCGACGTCTCGCCGCCTAACGTCGAAGTTAACTTCGAAATAGCGCCCGACGCGTGTAGCCGCGATGGGCGCTATTTCGAAGTTAGTGCCGCTACTTCGAAGTAGCGTGCACGTGTAGACACAGCTTTCATGTCACCCTCCTACCTGTGAGTCTATTGATGGCTGATCAGCCTGATTCTGGAGCCACAGGTCTTATCACAGAAGGGGCAGGTGTTGGTGGCTGTTGGAGAGGGTGCACAGGCAGTTCTTGTCTCTCCTTTTTTCTTTTCCACTTCTCATCTGCACTGTGGTGGGACCGTTCAGATTGTGCAACCCCCACAGGGACTACTGCTGTCCACTGAGGATGGTCCTGGGCAACACCTTCCCAAGTACTGACAGCAATGATACACTTCTTCGTGTGTGCCCTCAGTACATCTCTATATCACTTCCTCTGGCCCCCAGTGCTCCTCTGTCCTTCCTTCAACTCTGAAAAAAAACCCACTGTCGCAAAATGGTACTTTATATTATGTTTCCTAGGCAATTGCCTCACCTACAAATCCTGCTACACTAAAATTAATTAAAAGGGAGATGCAAGTTTATTTTTAACAAGAGAATAATACCGTGTTTGTATAAATTAAACTGCTTTCAAGCCCTTAAAGACGCCCTGATTGTGGGTATGAAAGAAATAAAGCGATTCAAGAATTCTGAATAGTAACAGAGAGGTAGCCGTGTTAGTCTGTATACCATCAAAACAAAAAAGCAGTCCAGTAGCACTTTAAAGACTAACAAAATAATTTATTAGGTGGTGAGCTTTTGTGGGATAGACCCACTTCTTCAGACCAGGTCTAACCCCATCCTCCTTCCCTCCTCCACCCACACTCACTCTCAGACCAGGTCTGAAGAAGTGGGTCTGTCCCATGAAAGCTCACCACCTAATAAATTATTTTGTTAGTCTTTAAAGTGCTACTGGACTGCTTTTTTCAAGAATTCTGCTTTCAGCAAATCAAGTTCATGAATGATACTCATAATTCAGGATGCTTGGGAAGCTAGTCAAGTGTAATTAACTTCTTCTGGGATCTGACATCTTATTTCTTTATAGTAGCAAGAACTGCAGTACAGTATATAATGATTGTGGTAGAAAGCTGATCAAGAGACACATGCCATTACCTGGAATACTACGTTCTTTTGATTCTCTTTCTGGATTCTGTACATGGAAAGCTTCTTTTGATCCTTGAGCAGAAGTGTAATACAGCCAGACTCTGCACAGAATAAAGTAAAGAAGAAATGTGCTCGACCTCCTATCCACACCAATAATATTATAATTTGGGTATGAGATGTCATTTGCATCAGAAAACTTTCAGTACCTTATTCGGAAGCAGTGTGGATACTTGTCTAGATATAGTTCTGCATTTCTTCGGTGACCATATTAGGTTTACTAGTACATAAGGCACTCCAATTCCATTCAAACAACCCAGACAAATAAACAGAGTGTGATATTGAAAGATCAATGAGAAATTAGACCCATTAGCATCTACATTTTTTTCAGTGGCAATGTTTTCTGAACAATGGCCCCATTGAAGCTGTGAGTGCCTGCATTGTGCCTGCTACTCATCGAACAGACATCACTTTATTCTTAGCAGCTGTGTTCTCTAATTGAGAAAGGGAATGTTCCAAAAATGATAAAAGCGAATCTCATCACAGTGTTGAAAATCAGTTTAGAGCATAACTGATTCTGCTGCCTGGTCCTTTCTTTCTTTTCAGCTCTTTGTTAACATCTCTGTGAAGAATTTGTTCTCAGATGTGGCAGGGTAACTAGAGGCCAAACTGAAATGGCTTCATTTTTAAACTCTTGTGTATTTGTTTAAGGGTTAGTGCTTATCTGCCTAAAAAGGTAAACAGAGGCTTTGTCGACACCAGAAAGCATTTGAGGCTATATCTGTATGGCAAAATTTCTGAGTGGAAACAATGAGGAGTCCTGTGGCACCCTAAAGAGTAACAATTTTTGGTCATAAGCTTTCATGGGCTGGAGCCCATTTTGTCAGATGCATGAAGTGAAAACTTCAGTTTGGCAGAGATATATATATACATACAAAGAGGGAAGTGTTACATTACTATGTGAAGGACCAGTGTTAACAAGGCCGATTCGTTCAGGGTAGATGTAGTCCACTCCCAGCAGTTGATAAGGTGAGAGTGCCAGAAGGGGTTACTACAGGACAGACCCAACAAAAAAAGCAACAGAATGTGACTAATCATTACCTACAGCCCGCAGCTAAAACTTCTTCAGCACATCCTTGAGGATCTACAACCTATCCCAGATGATGATCCCTCACTCTCACAGACTTGGGGAGGCAGGCCAGTCCTGGCTTACAGACAGGTCCCCAAACTGAAACAAATAGTCACCATCAACTACACACCACACAACAGAAACACTAACCCAGGAACTAAACCCCACAACAAACCCCACTTCCAACTCTTATCCACTTATCTACCCTGGTGACTCCATCATAGGACCTAACCACATCAACCGTAACATCAAGGGCTTGTTGACTTTGACATCTTATAGGCTGTGTCTACACTAGCTCCCAGCTTCGAAGGGAGCATGGTAAGTAGGGTGTTGGGAGATTACTAATGAAGTGCTGCGGTGCATTTGCAGCACTTCATTAAGCTTATTCTCCCCCCGCGGCAACTTCAAAGTGCCAGTCTGCATATAGCCACAGCTCACCCGCTGGTACTTCGAAGTGCGCAGGCTACTTTACTCCTCAAAATTTGAAGTTGCCGCAGGGGAGAAGTAGCTTAATGAAGTGCTGCATATGCACTGCAGCACTTCATTAGTAATCTCCTGACACCCTACTTACCATGTTCCCTTCGAAGTTGGGAGCTAGTGTAGACACAGCCAGAATGTGATATATGCCATTATGTGCCATCAATGACCCTCTGACACATACAGTGGACAGACCAGACAGACTCTGTGCAAAAGAATGATTGGACATAAATCAGACATCAAGAACAGTAGCATTCAGAAACCAGCAAAAGAGCACGTCAGCCTCCCTGGACACTGAGTAACAGACCTGAAAGTTGCCATACTTGAGCAAAAAACCTTCAAAAACAGATTGCAATGTGAAACTGCAAAGCTGACATTCATTTGCAAACTTTGCACCCTCTCACTGGGTCTGAACAGAGAAGTGGTTCCCAAGCTTTTCACATCATGCTCCCTTTTGATTTTTTGAGCATCCCTCACCCCCCCGAATTCTTTATCATCATCCAACCCCCACTTTTAACAAAAAAATCAGTTTGTAATTTAAAATAAACAAAAACTTGATGTAACAATGTTATTTAAAATTAAAACTGCTCCCAAATAGTTTTTCTTAGCCCAAAATGTAATAAAAATGTATTTTAACATCAGAAATAGCAGAAACAAATGAACTGAATGTGAAAGATGCTGCTGCATTTTCTTCATAAGTTGGGAAATCCTAGGAGACTGACTACAGACCATCGAGGCTAATGGCACAGGACCCACCTTGTGAGTGCCTGGTGCAGCCCAGGCTGGCCAGATGCCTGAGCCCCATGCTACCAGGACCACCCGCTGGAGCCCCTCCCCTCCCCCAAAACCAGGCATGACCAGCCCCGCAGCTAACCCCATCCTCCTCTTTTCCTCGCCCCACACTCACTCATCATCGCAGGAGGCAGCTAGCCCCATGTGGGTCTTTGCCGGCTGCCTGCTTTTTATAGCAGCTATGCTGGGTTGCCCATGTGAAGTGGCAGAGGCTGAGAGCTGGAAGCAAAGGACAGCTTTTTTTTGGGATGGGGAGAAAGATGGGGAGGGGGTTGGCTCGCCTCATGCCCCCCCAGAATTTCTTCATGCCCCCCTGTTTGAGAAACCAAGGAATAGAGACTAGGAATGGCTAGCTCACGACCAAAAATAATACTCCCCCCTTTTGATATTCTCAGCTTAGTATGAACTCCTGGGAATGGGCAACTTCCATCCTGATTAAATCAGCCTTGTTAACACCATTCCTCCAAATAGTAACGTAATACTCCCATCTTTGTAAGTATGTATATACCCCGGCCAAACTGAAGTTTCCTTATTAGGCATTTGACAAAGTGGGATCCAGCCCTCAAAAGTTTATGTCCAAATAAATTTGTCAGCCTTTGAGGTGGCGCAGGACTTCTCGATGTTTTTGCTGAAACAGACTAACAGGGCAACCCCTCTGAAACTGTCACTGTGGAGGTGCAACCGATACTGGCTAAAGAGTGCTGATGTAATTTGTATCACTTCCCAGAACAAAATACACTATTCTGTCAAAAAGCCATTTTTGACAATATAACTGTTCCAATGCTGGGATTTATGCTTTGTCTGATACAGGCATGATTTACCCTCCTCTCCCCACACTCCTAATTGATCTAGTTATGCCAGCAAAATTTTTAAGTGTATACCAGGCCAGCAGGTTGCCAGGGTTAGGGCCAAGCTTTCCACCATTTGATGGCAAAAGCATCCACACTAAGGGTAAGGTCTGCATTTCCCATTTAACATTCAAAAAGTCCCTGTTTTGCACAAAAAACATAGGAGTGTTTACAACTGCCAATGACTTTTTGCAGTGAATCTCAGATGTTTCTGATGTGCATCTGTAATTCACACACCTAGGGCTGATGTTCACTGTCCCATTTAGTGACACCTGAGCCACTTACAGAGAGAAAGAATGAGGCCTCATCTACACTTCCGTGAAGATTGGCCCCATCAGGGTCAATCTTCTGGAGTTCAGTTTCGCGCATCTGGTAAAGATATGCAAAATCAACATGTCTGGGGCCAGCAGCAGAGCTCTGTGCTCCTCACAATAGCGAGGAGTAAGGGAAGTCAATGGGAGAAACCCTCCCATCAACCTTTCTTAGTGGAGACAGTCATGACAATAAATTTCCAATACAGTAATCTCCTGCACGTGTCTCGGGTTATTGCGACTGCTGCCCCTGACAGGAGTGGGAAACCTTGTCACCCTCCTACTTGTGAGTCCACTGATGGCTGATCAGCCTGATTCTGGAGCCACAGGTCTTATGACAGAAGGGGCAGGTGTTGGTGGCTGTTAGAGAGGGTGCACAGGCAGTTTTTGTCTCTCCTTTTTATTTTTCCACTTCTCAACAGCACTGCAGTGGGACCGCTCCGATTGTGCAACCCCCACCCCCACGGACTACTGCTGGCCACAGAGAATGGTCCTGGGCAACGCTCTCCCAAGGATTGACAGCAATGCTGCACTTTTTCATGTGTGCCCTCAGTACATCTCTGAAAATTTTTTATTCCAAAAGGTGGAAAAAGCTACCGGGGGGGTGGGGGCGGGGCAGGGAAGCTGTTCTAGATTTGATTTTAACAAATAGGGAGGAATTGGTAGGGAATTTGAAAGTGGAAGGCAGCTTGGGTGAAAGTGATCATGAAATCATAGAGTTCACAACTCTAAGGAAGGGAAGAAGGGAAAACAGCAAAATAAAGATAATGGATTTCAGGAGGGCAGATTGTGGTAAACTCAGAGAGCTGGTAGGCGAGGTCCCATGGGAAGCAAAACTGAGGGGAAAAACAGCTGAGGAGAATTGGCAGTTTTTCAAAGGGACATTATTAAGGGCCCAAAAGCAAGCTATCCAGATGCGTAGGAAAGATAGGAAATAAGGCAAAAGACAGCCTTGGCTTAACCAGGAGATCTTGCATGATCTCAAAATAAAAAAGGAATCATATAAATCATGGAAACAAGGACAAATTACAAAGGATGAATATAGGCAAACAACACAAGAATGCAGGAGCAAGATTAGAAAGGCTAAGGCACAAAATAAGCTCAAACTAGCTACAGGCATAAAGGTAAACGAGAAGGCTTTTTATAAATACATTAGAATTCAAGAGGAAGACCAGGGACAGGGTGAGGCCACTGCTCAGTGAGGAGGGAGAAACAGTAACAGGGAACTTGGAAATGGCATAGATGCTTAATGACTTCTTTATTTTGGTCTTCACTGAGAAGTCTGATGAAGGAATGCCTAACACAGGGAATGTTAGTGGGAAAGGGGTAAGGTTAGAAGTTGAAATGGAAAAAGAACAAGTTAAAAATCACTTAGGAAAATTAGATGTCTGCAAGTCACCAGGGCCTGATGAAATGCACCCTAGAATACTCAAGGAGCTGATAGTAGAGGTATCTGAGCCTTTAGCTATCATTTTTGGAAAATCATGGGAGACAGGAGACATTCCAGAAGACTGGAAAAGGGCAAATATAGTACCCATCTATAAAAAGGGGAATAAGAATAACCCAGGAAACTACAGGCCAACCAGCTTAACTTCTGTGTCAGCAAAGATAATGAAGCAGGTAATTAAAGAAATAATCTGCAAGCACTTGGAAGGTGGTAAGGTGATAGGGAACAGCCAGCATGGATTTGTAAAGAACAAATCATATCAAACCAATCTGATAGCTTTCTTTGATGGGATAATGAGCCTTGTGGATAGGGGAGAAGCAGCAGATGTGGTATACCTAGACTTTAGTAAAGCATTTGATATAGTCTCTCATGATATTCTTATGAAAAAACTAGGCAAATACAACTTAGATGAGGCTACTATAAGGTGGGAGCATAACTGGCTGGATAACTGTACTCAGAGAGTAGTTCTTAAAGGTTCTCAATCCTGCTGAAAGAGTATAACAAGTGGGGTTCCGAAGGGGTCTGTTTTAGGACTGGTTCTGTTCAATATCTTCATCAATGATTTAGATATTGGCATAGAGAGTATGGTTATTAAGTTTGCAGATGATACCAAGCTGGGAGGGGTTGCAACTGCTTTGGAGGATAGGGTCAGAATTCAAAATGATCTGGATAAATTGGAGAAATGGTCTGAGGTAAACAGGATGAAGTTTAATAAGGACAAATGCAAAGTGCTCCACTTGGGAAGGAACAATCTGTTTCACACATACAGAATGGGGAGAGACTGTCTAGGAATGACTACAGCAGAAAGGGATCTAGGGGTTATAGTGGACCACAAACGAAATATGTATCAATGGTGTGATGCTGCTGCAAAAAAGCAAACATGATTCTGGGGTGCATTAACAGGTGTGTTGTGAACCAGACACGACAAGTCATTCTTCTGCTCTACTCTGCTTTGGTTAGGCCTCAGCTGGAGTATTGTGTCCAGTTCTGGGTGCTGCAGTTCAAGAAAGATGTGGAGAAATTAGAGAGGGTCCAGAAAAGAGCAACAAGAATGATTAAAGGTCTAGAGAATGTGACCTATGAAAAAAGGCTGAAAGAATTGGGCTTGTTTAGTTTGGAAAAGAGAAGATTGAGGGGCGACATGATAGTGGTTTTCAGGTATCTAAAGGGTGTCATAAGGAGGAGGGAGAAAACTTGTTCTTTTTGGCCTCTGAGGATAGAACAAGAGGCAATGGACTTAAACTGCAGAAAGGAAGGTTTAGTTTGGACATTAGGAAAAAGTTCCTAACTGTCAGGGCGGTCAAACAGTGGAATAAATTGCCAAGGGAGGTTGTGGAATATCCATCGCTGGAGATACTTAAGAACAGGTTAGATAGATGTTTATCAGTGATGGTTTAGACAGTACTTGGTCCTGCCATTGGGGCAGGGGGCTGGACTTGATGGCCTCTCTAGGTCCCTCCCAGTCCTAGTATTCTATGATTCTATGTTCATGAATGATGCCCATAATTCAGGATGCTTGGGTAGCTAGTCAAGTGTAATTAACTTCTTCTGGGACCTGACATCTTTTTTCTTTTTGGTAGCAAGAATTGCAGTACAGTATATAATGATTGTGGTAGAAAGTGGTTTCCTGCTCCTGTCAGGGGAGCAGCTGAGAGTCAGGCCGCCATCCTTGACAGGAGTGGGGAAACTGCTTCTGTTGGGGCAGTAGCCTGACTCTTGGAGGCTGCTGCTGATGACAGGAGCAGTTTCCTGGTCCAGGGAGTGGCAGGGAGCTGGGAGCCAGGCAGCAGCCTGGTTTCCAGCTCCCCTGTGCTGTCAGGAATTGGGAAATTGACTATGCATGAGCTGGTCAGTTTCCCAGGTCCCCCAAGCAGCTGGGGGCCCGGAAATTGACCAGCTCTTGGGAGGTGGGAACCATGTGGCAGCCTGGTTCCCGTCTCCCCCCCAGCTTGCAGGAAAATTTTAGTTACATGGGGATTGCAGGAATGCACCCCCCCACATAACTTGAGGTTTTACTGTACGTCAATTCTAGCTACAGAATTACTGTAGCTAGAATTGCATATTGGAAATCAACTTTCAGGTCTAGTGTAGACCTGACTGGTGACTCATGTACAGACTTAGTTGAGCATGAGCCAGCTTGTAGCTTAAATGGTAGAAACTCATGCACTAAGTTTTTAATAACCCAGGTTTGAGTCTGCCTTGTGGCAGTTGCACATCTTGTTACTACCTGACCCAGTAGTATCATTTGCAAATGGATGTAATTAGTGCTGTCTATATACTTCCTTCTTTAAGCTTAAAGAAGACCCAGGTGATGGGCCAAAATGTGGGTAACGAGCCATCTATCAACGTGTTAGACTACGAACTGGAAGTCGTCCACGAGTTCGTGTACCTAGGCTCGATGATCTCAGACAACTTGTCACTTGATAGCGAGATCAACAAGCGCATTGGAAAAGCCGCCACAATGTTGTCCAGGCTGACGAAGAGAATATGGGCTAACAATAAGCTCACTGTACACACCAAGGTGCAGGTCTACACAGCCTGTGTTTTGAGCACACTGCTGTACGGCAGTGAAACATGGACTTTGTGCTCAAAACAAGAGCAGCGACTCAACACATTCCATATGCGCTGCCTTAGGCGCATATTCAGTATCTCATGGCAGGACAAGGTCCCCAATAGCGCAGTGCTTGAGAGGGCAGGCACCGCCTCCATGTTCACCCTTCTCAAACAGAGGCGTATGTGCTGGCTGGGCCATGCCTCACGCATGACAGATAGCCGAATACCGAAGGACCTCCTCTTCGGCAAACTGGCATCTGGAAAGAGGCCGAAAGGGCGACCTAAATTGCGCTACAAGGACACGTGCAAGCGTGACCTCAGCGCTCTCTCTATCAGTGTGAACACCTGGCGTGCCTGGAAACAGGGAGTGAAGGAAGCTCTTGTTGTGTATGAAACTACCTGAGTGAAGGAAGCGGAAGACAGGAGAGCCCTCAGGAAGATCCGTGCCCGTGGTACCAGAGCGACATCTGCCTACTGCTACTCACAGTGCGGAAAGGACTGCCACTCCTGGATTGGATTGCACAGCCACAGAAGACGCTGCTTGAATCAGTCCAACTGGGGTGCAAACCCATGATCCCTCGGGATCGAAGGATGCCTATTACCACTACTACTATATACTTCCATGCTAATTGGGCCAGGACAGAGCCCAACCACTCTTTCTAGGTTTGGGTCTTTAAGACACGCTTCCAGGTTGAGCTCTTTTGTCTGATCCTTTTCTCAGGACATAGGACTTGATGCTCCAGCCACCCTAGATTCTGATACCAGCGTCTCAGACTTTCTGAGCCCATCAGTAACTCACATATGTTCCAGGTGAGCTCTGCTGAGATTGTGGGTGCTTCTATTTAACCCCTTCAAAGACAAAGTGGCAGGAAAGTAAGGAACACAGTTTTAGCAAAGGTCTTCCTTAACCAAAGAAATGTCACTCTTGAAAGCATTTGTGAATTATAGATCTTTGAAAACAACCAAAAGCCCTGAGATGCACCACCCCTTGTCTTCGAGAACAAAAAGAAGTCCTGTGGCACCTTGTAGACTAACAGATATTTTGGAGCATAAGCTTTCATGGGCAAAGATCTGCTTCGTCAGATGCATGGGGGGGCAGGGGGTTCAGAGGGGTATTTAAAGAGTGGGGTCCCAGTAAAAGGGAGGGCCAGAGCTGACAAGGTCTATTCAGTCAAGGTGGAAATGGCCCATTATCAGTAGTATCAAAAGAGGAAAAAACAAGTCAGATCAGACAGGGGGATATGGCCCATTGTTAGAGTCTAACGTGGAGATGTTAACACCCAGGGCAGAGAAGCTACTTTTGTAAGGGGTCAGCCACTCCCAGTCTCTGTTTAATACTTGGTTGATGGAGTCAAATTTGCAAATAAATTTCAGCTCAGAGATTTCTCTCTCCATTTGGTTTTTGAAATTTCTTTGTTTTAGGACTGCTCCTTTTAAATCTGTTACTGAGCGTCCAGGGAGATTGAAGTGCTCTTCCACAGGCTTCTGTACATTACCATTCCTGATGTCTGATATGTCTGATTTATGTCCATTTATTCTTTTACGTAGGGACTGCCCACTATGGCCAATGTAAATTGCAGTGGGACATTGCTGGCACATGATGGCTATATTATATTAGTAGATGTTCAGGTAAAGAAGCCCCTGATGTTATGGTTGATGTTAGGTCCTGTGATGATATCGCTGGTGTAGATATGTGAGGAGAGTTGGCAGCGAGGTTTGTTGCAGGGATTGGTTCCAGGTTTAGAGTTACTGTGTTGTGATCTATAGTTGCTGGTGAGGATCTGTTTAAGGTTGGCAGGCTGTTTGTATGCGAGGACAGGCCTGCCTCCCACAGTCTGTGAGAGTGAAGTATCATTATCCAGGATGGGTTGCAGATCACTTGCGATGCATTGGAGAGGCCTTAGGTAGGGGTTGTATGTGATGGCCAGTGGTGTTCTCTTGTTTTCCTTGTGAGGCCTGTCTTGTAGCAGGTGGCTTCTGGGTATGTGTTTGGCTCTGTCAATCTGTTCCCTCACTTCCTTAGGTCGGTATTGTAGTTTGAGGAAAGCTTGCTAAAGATCTTGTAGAAGTTTGTCTCTCTCTGATGGATCAGAGCAAATATGGTTGTACCTTAGCACCTGGCTGTATACAATGGATCATGTAGTGTGCCCTGGATGGAACCTGGAGGCATGTAGGCAAGCATAGTGGTCCATGGGTTTTTGGTATAGGGGGGCATTTATGTGATCTTCGCTTATCTGCACAGTAGTGTCCAGAAAGTGGCTCTCTTATGTGGACTGGTCCAAGCTAAGGTTGATGGTGGGGTGGAAACTGTTGAAATCATGGTGGAACTCTTCAAGATCCTCCTTCCAATGGGTCCAGATGATGAAGATGTCATCAGTGTAGCACAGGTTGAGGAGGGGCATTGGGGGACAAGAACTGAGAAATTGTTCCAGGTCAGCCATAAAAATGTTGGCATACTGTGGAGCCATGCGGGGGCCCATAGCAGTGCCACTGATTTGAAGGTATAAATTGTCCTCAGATCTGAAATAGTTATGGGTGAGGACAAAGTCACAAAGCTCTGCCACCACTTATGCCTCAGTCTGATCAGGGATAATGTTCCTAACAGCTTGGAGTATATCTTCTTGTGGGATATTGGTGTAAAGGGTCTCTACATCCATGGTGGCCAGGATGGTGTTTTCAGGAAGGTCACCAATGGATTGAAGTTTCCTGAGGAAGTCAGTGGTATCTTGAAGAAAGCTGGGAGTGCTGAATAGTAACAGAGAGATAGCCGTGCTAGTCTTTATACTATCAAAATAAAAAAGCAGTCCAGTAGCACTTTAAAGACTAACAAAATAATTTATTAGGTGATGAGCTTTTGTGGGACAGACCCACTTCTTCAGATATGGAAACACGAAAGCTCATCACCAAGTAAATTATTTCATTAGTCTTTAAAGTGCTACTTGACTGCTTTTGTTTTTTTAAAGAAATGAGCAGTTACCTGAATATAAGGAACAGAAATGTGAGGAAAGTTAGGGAGAAATATTCAGCTTTCTTGGCAGCATAAAGGAGAGTGATGCTAAAGAAGAATGTGGCTCAGATGAAAGAGAGAGTAATGACAAAGAAAAATATGGTTTACATGAAAGAGAAATGATAAAGAAGTATCATCCCCGCATGGTGGCAGACAGAGCAGTGAGAAAAATTGCACACCACAATTTGCTATATCAGTCTGCTTCATGGCTGTCAAACCTAAACTCTGCTGATAAGTTTGAACAGGCAGGGCAAAATCAAGGCAATGAGGTTTCCAGTAAATGAGCAGAATCAACACATCTGAAAGTCACACTAGCCGTGTCTACACGTGCACGCTACTTCGAAGTAGCGGCGCCAACTTTGCAATAGCGCCCGTCACGGCTACACGTGTTGGGCGCTATTTCAAAGTTAACTTCGACGTTAGGCGGTGAGACGTTGAAGTTGCTAACCCCATGAGGGGATGGGAATAGCGCCCTACTTCGACGTTCAATGTCGAAGTAGGGAACGTGTAGACGATCCACGTCCCGCAACATCGAAATAGCAGGGTCCTCCATGGCGGCCATCAGCTGAGGGGATGAGAGACGCTCTCTCTCCAGCCCCTGCGGGGCTCTATGGTCACCGTGTGCAGCAGCCCTTAGCCCAGGGCTTCTGGCTGCTGCTGCTGCAGCTGGGGATCCATGCTGCATGCACAGGGTCTGCAACTAGTTGTTGGCTCTGTGTATCTTGTGCTGTTTAGTGCAAGTGTGTCTGGGAGGGGCCCTTTAAGGGAGCAGCTTGCTGTTGAGTCCGCCCTGTGACCCTGTCTGCAGCTGTTCCTGGCACCCTTATTTCAATGTGTGCTACTTTGGCATGTAGACGTTCCCTCGCAGCGCCTATTTCGGTGTGGTGCTGCCCAACGTCAACACTGAATGTCAACGTTGCCAGCCCTGGAGGACGTGTAGACGCTATTCATCGAAATAGCTTATTTCGATGTCGCTACATCAAAATAAGCTATTTCGATGTAGCGTGCATGTGTAGACGTAGCCACTGAGAAAGAGTGCTCAAGAATGGTGAGAAACCAAATTGGCGTTGGCTAGTTGACTTGGTATCAGCTGGCGGAGTATTATGGTTTTGTTGCAAAACGCCTGACAAGCATACCAAACAGTTGCTTGTAATTTCCATGTAAAACACGGGCATAACAGAGTTGATGCTCTGAAGCAACATGAAAAGTCACCTGGGCATTTTACGACCTGTTCCAAATAGATTGAAGTTGAGTCCAGGCTCAAGCTGGACAAACACATAGATGCAGGGAATAAACACATTATTAATGTAGAAATCCAACACTGAAGGCATGTGCTCACGCATCTGATCTCAATTACCCTCTTCCTAGCAAAACACAATTTGGCTTTCCAGGGCTCATTGGATATATTGTTCATAGTAATTTACTTGTTTTTGTAGAGGTCTTTGAGAAATGTGACAATGTAATGCATGAGTACCTACGTTGAGTAGTTCATGAAGAAGCTATGGACTATTACTGCAGGAAAACAATTCATAGTGAATTGATTGACCTAATGGCAAGGAAGCTGCTTAATAACACTGATGCGGTTTGGCAAAGCAAAGTACTATGCCACTAGTTCCCAACCTGGGGTCCATGGACCCTTGGGGCTCCAGGAGGGTTTTGCAGGAAGATACCAAAACATGATACATAAAAGATACATAAAAATGATCATAGAAAATAAGTTTTAAATAAATGGCAAAGTTACAGTCAATTGCTATTTTAAAATTAAATATCTTCCAATAATGTTATTGATTGCTGTCCGAAATTGTATGTTGTGGTTTCCTCTTTCATTTAATGAAGACTACATAAAGGCTAGAATTGGCTTTGATGGGGATCTGTGAACAGTTTGGGGGGGCTATTGGGGATCCCATATAGTTTGGAGAAGGTGACTGGGGGTCCATACTAGTGAAAAGGTTGGGAACCACTGTACTATGCCACGGTCACATAAATTGCAGTGAAAAGATTTAATGAGTTTTAATGAGGTTGGCTGAATCAAGCCAAGGAACATTTGATCTGTTTTCAGTCTGTGGATGGCACCCCTGGAGAAAGCCTAACAGAGCTATTTATGAATGTTTTGAATGAGAATAAAATAAAGCTTCAGGACTGCTGTGGCCAAATTTATGGCAATGGCATGAACACAGAGGGAAGAAACAGTGACATCCGGGCAAGGATCCTTATGCTGAATCCAAGAACTTTCTTTGTGCATTGTGACTGCCTTTCCCTCAGTCTGGTTATGTCAGATGCAGCACCATCTTTTTTAGATTCAGAATCTCTCTTTGGGGTGCTGCAAAGGATTATGGCTTATTTTCAGCATCAACTGTCAGGTAGATCCTCATGGACAATGGTATAAATCTGTCTGAAGAAGCTAAGCAACACCTGGTGGGACAGCTAAGCTGACAGGGTAAGGCTAGTGAGGTCCCAAGAGACTGAGTTTTATGATGCCTTGATGGACCTTGTTCAGCTGAGTAAAGTGAAGGCTGGAGTCCCACATGAGGTACAAAGTCTGGCAAACGAGTTCTCTGCCTTCAAATTTCTGGTCTCGGTTATGGTTTGACATGATATCTTGTTCAACGTAACCATTGTCAGGAAGGTACTACAAAGGCAGTCAGTGGACACCACACCACGTACTACTTTGATGAGAGACTGCCTTGATTTTGTTGTGGCCTACAGAGACAACAGAACTGAATATACCAACATTGCTGCCAAAGAAATAAAGGAAAACTTAGGAGTTGAACCAATGTTCACAGAAACTCATGTTTATTGGAAGAAGAGACAGATTGATTACAAAGACAGAAGTGAGGTAATTGGGAAGCTTGGAAGAAAAAGGCAAGGAGGAGTTTTTTGCTCATTCATTGACACTACTCAAGTGTCCGTCAAAGAAATGTTTGGACAAATAAAGCCCCATTGACAGACAAGGGAAGGGGGACTGAGTGATCTTGGTAAGCTGCCAGCTGACAGGAAAACATTGTTGACTGATTGTATGGCCACTCGCCCGATGCTTACACATGGGGAATATCTGTACATCACTAATAAAAGCCTCTATGTCAGATTGGACATCTGTTACATTTTTCCATATGGGAAGAACTTTTCAGTCCAGTTCTCCAACTCATTGATGATGCAGAGCTGAAGGACAGTTTTCCTAACAGGAGGGCAGCTTTGGAGATTCTGATCACACTGTCAGTCTTGGTTGCGAGTTCTGAGTGCAGCTTTTTGAATCTCAGTCTGATTGAGTCTTATTTTCAATTGACAACAGCTGATGAGAGACTGACATGGCATGCTGTTTTGTCACTTGGAAAATGCCATTAATCAGTCTTTGGATTTGTCTGTTATTGTGCTTCAGTTTTCAAGGGCAAAGGTGAGAAAAGTGCCCTTTTGCATTTCAGGACTAGGGTTAAGATTCTAACATTCTTTATTACCTGTTGTAACATGATTTAATGCTGCTCCACTCAATGTTGGTTCACAGTTGCATTTCTTGATGTTAGTACCTTTCAGTTACTCTTAAAATTAACAAGTGTCTATGAGCTTAGAGGAAACAAATTAATTTTTATCTGCTTATATATGGCATGAATAAATGCAGGTTTACAGATCCTAGTGTGCACATTTATCATCTTCTCTGACAGGGATAAATCGTGCATGCAAATAATGCATCAAAGTCAAGGAATGGGCTACAAATTCAATAAAAATAAGTAACAGAGAGACAGCAGTGTTAGTCTGTATTCTAACAAAAGAAAAAGCAGTCATGTAGCACCTTAAATACTAACAAAATAATTTATTAGGTGATGAGCTTTGGTGGAGCAGACTACACTTGATCTGCCCCATGAAAGCTCATCACCTAATCACTTATTCCATTAGTCTTTAAGGTGCTACATGACTGCTTGTTTGTTTGTTTGTTTGTATTTTTACTAAAAATAAAGTGTTCTGAAGTTTAGCAAATGGGGTATGGGAGGCACTGAAGATGCAACTTGTGTGGGGCACCACTTGGCCTAGGGTGAGCCCTGCTTGTCATGTCTCTACTGGCAGATTTCAGATCCCTCCCCTAGTCATGCTTTCCTCCTGCATCCCATGGCTCCACGTGCCAGAAGAAAACTGTTCCATGAGTTTGGCTGAGAAGTGAGAGACAATCAAAACCAATGACTCCAGATTGCTGTCTGGAGGGCTACTTACTAACAGTCCTTCAGTGAGGTGTCCAGCACCTTTCCTGGCCAGGGCTGTTGGCTGGCATGCAGCATAACAAGCTTAACCAGGGCAAATTTAGACACATGTGCAACAACGAAAACAAAATGGAGTTCATGATTTGGTACAAACATAGCCCATTCTATCACATATCGAGGTGTACTAGCCTATGCATGCACGACAACGGATCTGTGGCAAAGCCCTTAGGGTTAATTAAAAGATTGCCAGGCGACGGAAACCAATTAGTGTACCCAGTTACAGCTGGAAGGTGGGGCAGGCCCAACTGGAAATAAAGCCCAGCTGCAGGAGTAGTAGGGTGGTCAGAGTAAAGGGTGGAAGTCAACATAAAAAGGGGGCTTCATGGCAAAAAAGGAAGATCTTTGCAATCCTTCTCTTGTTGCTAGAGAGGGGAGGAAAGGCTAGGAGAGCTACAGCAAGCCCAGGCAGAGGGTGTGGGGAAGGAACTGAAGGACAGCCAAGCTAGGAAAGTCCAGGCAGGCAGTGAGGAGTCTGAGGGAGCACCCACAGAGTAGTTGTGCAGTGGAACAGGGAGGGTCTGGATTCCCCTGTCAATCACCAGGCAAGTCACTGTAGAAACACCTTGACACAAGAGGAGTGGACTATTGAGTCTACAGCCAGGCCTCCAAGGAGACAGCCCAGAAAGGATTTGATCTGCACAAGAGTGGGAGAATGACCCTGCAGAGTCTGGGTAGGGTGAAGAGTGCTGTTTACTTGAGTTTAGTTTTGGACTCCTTGTTTATCCCAAAAGGGGTTGTCCTAAATGTGATCTGGCTGGATGACTGAGTCATAAGCAAAGAAAACCCTTTGCAGGACTGGAGTTGACTGTCAGTAGGCGGCCCTGGAGAGGTATGGCCTGCTACACCAAGCTAGCCATGAGGGAGCAGTTAGTAGACTCCTCTACAACAGTTTTCAATCTTTTTTCATCTGTGGCCCCCTAAAAATTACATATGGAGGTATGTACCCCTTTGGAAATCTTAGACATAGTCTGTGGACCACCACATACCCATGAATCACAGACTGAAAGCTACTACTCCACAGGATCATTTATAATAGAGTAACGCTCAACATTTGGTCAGCGTATGACAGACACAGTCCTTGTCCCAACTGGCTTACAATCAAAAAGACCCCCTCTCGCACAGGAGTCCTGCTTCTGCAAACTCTTTAGGCACATGTATAGTCCCACTGAAGTCAATGAGACTACTCTTATGAGAAATTGTCAGAAATCACGGTGGCTCTTGAGAGTAGACAGGCACCATTCCTGCTGGCTGCGATGTCAGTCTGGTTCATCAAGAGTTATGCTTCAGCAGGAAGTTTAAAGATGAAACATGTCCTGGACTGCGTGGGTTCTTTGGGAGCTTCTCTTCATTGCAGAGTTGATGAGAGGTGTAATTTGTGTGTTGCTCTCTTACCCAACTCCTGCCACCTGCTTCCTTTATGACCTAGGTAAGTAATTTCACTGTTCACTGCCTCAGTCTCCTCATCTTTTAAAATGGGGATGATAATCCTTAGCTATCTTTCAAGAGTGTTGTGTGGATGAGTAAGCCAATGGTTGCAAAATACATTGAGATTGTAAGACTGAAAGTGTTACAAAACTACACAATAAAATAAAAAAGATGAATTTTCATACTGTGGAAAGAGAGACTGAGTAACTTGCCGAAGGCTGGATACTGATTCAAGGCAATATCAAAACTCAAGAGCGTCTAGCTCTCAACCTTATAAATGGACAATCAACAATCTCTGACTGAAGCTGTTGAGTCCAAAGAGCCAACTTATGTACAAACAGGATGTATGTGCCACACTTCCTCATCTCCAGAGTGCAGTTACTAATACAGAGTCCATGCCATCCAGCAGTACGGCATATCTAACCAGATGATCTGTGGAATTTTGCGGTAATGAATGCCATGGTTTGTGAAATGTCTTTCAGTGAAATTAAAAGCATCTCACGCAGGCTGACCTTTTGACTGTTGCATGGTGCCTAGACTGCTGCATGTATTAATCGAGGTGGTCACTTGCTTTTTCTTTCCTGATGGTCTGCAAGCCAAAAATAAAAATGCTACAGACTCTTTTTTTCATTTTCCAGCAGTCTCCATCCTGTTGCTTCTCTGGCATTCATGGGCTTTTGAAAGAGTTAATTCAAATGAAGACTAGTGCACCATGTGCATGCTTTTTGATGTTTATTTATCCATTGTGGCAGAGCTGTGATTACTGAGAGATATCTGGGGAGACTTGAAATCTTTGAAATAATTGGAAGTCTGGTCGAGAGTGGGGAGCTATTTCTTTGCCTTGAAGTTGCAGCCCATAAGGCCCCAATTCAGTAAAATTGAAGAACCAGACTGAATTTGTATCTGCTGAGTGGCCAGACAGTGGGATCTAAACAATGAGCTAAAGTCCTTTGGGGAAAGGGACTGATTTAAGCATGTACTTAAATATACTTAAACACTTTGCTGGATTTGGATCAAAGGGCCAAACCTGGTCCTAATAAAGCTAGTGGGAAAACTCTTTTTAACTTTAATGCACCCAGATTTAGATTAATAAATGTACAATTTAGGGTCAGAAGGGACTGTTAAATCATCTAATCTGACGTCCTGCATATCTGACTTCCTATATATGAGTAGAAATGGAGCAGCTTGATAATCATAATAATGGCAACGCTTTGCCTGGAATATTGTCTCACTCAGAACAAGTGTTCCAACGGATGGAATATATTCATTATTGGCAGGCCTGCTGACAGGGTGGGGCGAGTGCCCAATGCTTTAGGCCCCACCCATTCTGCCCTTGGCCCCGCCCTTCCCAGAGCATGGAACCAAGCCTCCTTCCCACCTTGCCCCAAGGCCACTGGTGCCTATCGCGTCTCTGATCATTGGAGAAAAGGGGCTGGGGGCTGGAATGTGATGATGGCTGGGGACATGCTGGAATCCTGATATGCACGTGCTGAACAGCTTCACACTTCAGTTTTCATTATCAAATCCCAGAAAAATGTATTCACTGTGACTCTTTGGGGTGGCCTGTGGAGTACTTCTGCTCCATACCCCCATCCCATTGCAGCTAGCAGGGAGGCTGGTGGGGCACTGCTTTGGCAAGTACAGTGAAAACACACCTGAACCCTGTACAGACCCATGGAGATACCCTCCTCTACTTGCACCTCGGTGCCTCTCCTGCCTGCACTGCTAGTTTTAGCTGTGCAGTGTCTTGCTGCTGGTGCCTATCTGCTGCAGTGACAGACTGGCAGTGGGGAAAGGGTCATAAGAACATAAGAATGGCCATACTGGGTCAGACCAAAGGTCCATCCAGCCCAGCATCCCATCTGCCGACGGTGGCCAATGCCAGGTGCCCCAGAGAAGGAGAACAGAAGACAATGATCAAGTGATTTATCTCCTGCCATCCATCTCCTGCCCTTGTTATGAAGGCTAGGGCACCATACTTTATCCCTGGCTAATAGCCATTTATGGACCTAACCTGCAAAAATTTATCAAGCTCTTTTTTAAACCCTGATAGAGTCCTGGCCTTCACAGCCTCCTCGGGCAAGGAGTTCCACAGGTTGACTGTGCGCTGTGTGAAGAAAAATTTCCTTTTATTGGTTTTGAACCTACTACCCATCAATTTCTGGCAGGGAGGCAGCAGAGACAGGCTCCCGCAGCTCCCAGCTGCTGAGCTTTTTCCCACAGTGTCCCCCTGGCAGAGCCTTTCACTGACATGCAGTAGCACACCACAGCTTGGGCCAGCCTGTTTTTCTCTGTGGCTTGTGGCTACGCATAACCCACATGCTACCTCCAGTCCTGAGTAGTTTAACAGATCCTATTGATGAAAGGCTGAGCAATTAAACTCACGCTAAAGCAGCGATTAGCCATACCACATGTAACTCCTTAATTATGGGGACAGAGCACAGCCATTAATAATAGAGATTAGTCATTGAAAGCTGCATGTAATTCGTTTTTCAGTGTTTGGGAACTAAAAATCACAGGGTGAAAACTTGCTGTCTTGACTTGGGCAAAACTGGCTGATGACAATTGAGTTTTGGCTGAGTAAGGAATAAAAACAGCTTGATTTGACTGAGCTCCTCCACCCCTTTTAATGGCTGCACAACATCCAAATAAACGTTGATGCAAGAAGTTTGCCCAGGGAAAAGGAGGTGTCCTCCATTCTAGGCTTCAGAGGACCAGTAGACCTAGGCTGTGGCCACTACAAAAGCCTGGCACTACAACAGCTCTTACTGTTCTATGGGAAATTAGCTTAGGGACAGATCCACCAATTCTGCCCCATTGCTCTGCCCCTGCTCATGCTCCATAGTGTGGGGACCAATATGGATTCCTCATAGGGCTCAGCTCCATAAACTTTTCCCCCTTTGTAGAGTGGAATAAACACTGGCGTCCTGAAATAGTTGAATATGACTGGCATTGAAGCCATTATCATTCATCACCAACTTCGTTGGACTGGTCATGTGGTTTGGATGTCTGATCAGCAACTCTCCCAAAAAATTCTGTTTTCCAAGTTAGAGGAAGGACAGAGGAGCATTGGGGGCCACGAAAGTGATATAAGGACGTGCTAAAGGCACACATGAAAGAGTGCAATATCAGTGTCAATGCTTGGGAGAACCCTGTCCAAGACTGTCCCCAGAGGAGAACAGTAATCCATGAGGAGGTATCACAATCTGAGAGGCCCTGCTGCAGTGTAGACCAGGAGAGGAGGAAAAGAAGAAAAAAGCCTAAAAATCTGACCTGTGCTCCTCCAACAGCTACCAACACCTGCCCCTTCTGTGATAAGACCTGCGTTTCCATAATTGGGCTGATCAGCCATCAATGGACTCACAAATAGGAGGGTGACATGAAGATGTCCTACTCATTATCGAGTGACCGCCAAGATCCCACATACCTGGAGACACCACAGTTATAGAGAATTTGACTTTCAGAGAATAAAATTGGTTCTACCAAGCAAGCTATGGAAGTCACCTATTGTACTGAGATGTTCACACAGTTCTTTTGAACAGTCAGCATTTGCTGCATTACTGCTTTATGAAATACAAGAATCAATATAAATGAAAGTTAAGAACCAATTATTTGCTTACGAAAGACTTCGTCAAGGATCAAACCGGTGCCATGCAAGCTTACCCGCACACTCCTGGCCATATAGCTTATTCCAGATCTCTACTATTGCAATCCTGCTAACCTTGTTAGAGTACGGGAGATATTTGTGATATGGCCAAAAAATGATTGATGTAACTGAAATCATTGGTAGGAATTACCTAAGCTCATGTTTGAATCCACATGTACACGGAGAGAAAAAGCTAATGCAACCAAAGGAAAAAGAGATGTAGAGTCTAAGAGTGCACATGAAAGGGATCTCAGAAAGTTGTTGAATCCTCTCCCCTGCTTTCTTGACAGGAACAAGCACCACACCTGGCAGTTTCCCCACCCCCATCTACTTGCCCTGTGCCCTAAATGGCCTCCTTGAGGATTGACCTCACGATGCTGAGTTTAGCAGGGCAGTGCTCAAACCACTGGGCTATCCCTCCCTGCCTCCCCCCCTCCACACAAACATGGCAGTGGTGGGATGCATGAAAGTTCTGTTTAAAAAAAAATATCCTAGAGTATTTGTAAATCTATATAAATCCCTTTATGTTACTCATTGGTGCTTTATTCGTTGCTGATATGGCTTTTGTTTCTAGTTTTCACTGAGAGCAGAGCAGACTTTTTCAGGAAACAGTTTGGTTTCTTTCTTTTCATCTTTTCTTATAGTAACACTGGCATGTCTAAACCGGGGGAATCTTGGGGGAGTAATTGTAGTGAAAATGTACTTGTGATACCCCTGGGAGGGGAAAAGGTTGAAACCCGCAAGGCTTTACTGGACTTCACCTGTAACATGAAGGAAACTCGAAAAGATGGGAGTAGGCAACTGAAATAAAACACAAAGTAACACCTTTACAACCAGTTAATTTTAAGCTCAGTTCTGCCTGGTGCTAAGACGGTTAGGGGCAAACTAGGCTAGTGAGTGAGCTGCATGAGGCACCCTCCTTCATGTCAGTGGGCTGCAAGATTGTCGTACCCAAGACAGTCTCCTGGGATAGAGCAGTTGTGTTCGAGTGCTTGTGTACCTAAATGTACAGGGTGTGCAGCTTGAGCCGTAGCAGTGCTGTGATGGGATGCAGAGGGAGCGCACGGCTCTCACGTTGAGTGTGGTGAGCAATCAGCACCTGCCTCACTTCATGTGCCCTTGCCTTAAGCGTGTCACTTTTGCAATACCAGTGGGAAAAAAACCTCCCTGGATAACACCCAGCAGAATCTGGCAAGCCTTTGCCTGGCCAATGATGAACGAAATGTTTTGTGGGCCACTGTGGCTCTTGGGCTGCAGGTTACTCACTTGTGTGCTAAGAGCTCTGGCCCAGATCCTGGAAAACAGTTAAGCACGTGCTTTTTCTTTAAGGGCTCAAGTAATCCCACTGAAATCAATAACCCTACTCCTGTCCTTAAGGCTAAGCATATGCTTCAGTGCTTTGCTAGTCTGGTCCTAGAGTGCACAACACTTGTGGGACAGAACCAGTTATGCCCAAGCCTGCTGATGGGAAGGCAGGCGCAAATGGGACAGATGTCCCTGGGCCCAGCATTTCAAGAGGGCCTGGAGGTCCAGCCACCACAGCCGTAGCAGCAGCCAGAGCTCCAGGCTCCTTTAAAATGCTGTGGAATGCTGTGCTGATACTTCATGGTGGTGGGGGGCAGGACTGCCCTAAGCCCCACTCCTTCTACACTTGCACCCTCCCTGCTGGGGGTGAGGAGCTGTTCCCCACTCCCACTGTGCCCCCAGGCCCACGGTGGCTGCCAGTGCCACTGGTTATGCCTCTCTGTCCCTTACCACCTGGCGCCTGTTCCTTTGTGTTAGACTTCCACTTGAAATACTGCTAGATGATGCAGGGTATTGAAGGCAATGGGAGTGTGTTCATTGATTCCAACACAGGTTGGATTAACATCTTTTTAAAAAAAAACAAAAAACCTAGGCCCCTCAGAATATGGGAATGCTGTAGAAAATTAAGTTCCTGCCTAATGACATAAAGTAACTTCCCTCATAGACAAGTACTGTGGGGTTACATGTGCTAGGACCCAGGACTTTGACATAACTGCTTAGTTTAACACTAACATATTCAGTGCCATGTTCATCACTGCAATAACTTGTTTGGTTGTTTAGTGCCTAGAAGATCAGACAATCATTTGCTAGTTGCAATACACCTGCACACTGAGAGACAGCCCTGCCCTGATGAGCAGGGACTCCTCACTCCAACAGGTTTCAATGGGAATTAGGAGCTTAAATACTTTGAAGAACTGCACTTTACAATCCTCATAACAAAGACAGGCAAATGATGGGAGAAAGGACGTATTATTTTACCATACCAAGGGACAGAGAGATTCAGTGATTTGCCCAAGGTCACATAAGAACTCTGTGGCAAAGCTGAGAATTAAACCCCGATTTCGGGGGTCCCAGCACAATGCCTTAATTGCAAGATCAGCCTTCCTTTCTGAAGAGACAACTCCTCAGACTCTAAAGGAGTTATTTCAGGGATGAATTTGCCCCAGTAGATTTTGAGTTTAAAATAACGGTTTTAAAGGAGGCCAAACAAGAGAACAGTCAAGGCAGAATTGCCATTGATTTAGCAAACAAAACTGGCAGATTGCTTTCCTGGTAATGTGTCTTCATATATATATGGATTTTAAATGATACCATGCTACCTGGAAGAGTGAGTAGACCTAGAACAGTGTGTGGTGTGATTAGTGATGAAAGAGTTAATTCGACTTGTTAAGAAACCAGTCTGACTGCAGAAGCCTCAGGCATTTCTGTATGTTTCTGTCATAATGCTCCCTTTAATTATTTACTGTAAGTCCTCTGGAATGAAAACATCACCTTGTTCATTTGAGGAAGGAGGGATTTATAATTTTTTCTGTACATAATATGTATAATTTTAGGACTACATGGATTAAGATTCAGAATTTCAGGCATGCAACTTTAGTAATCCTCATTTGCCTTCAAGAAAAAAAGAACCCCTGAAGAGTCAGGGAAATTAGAGTCCTGGGGACTGTGGAGAAATTCCACACATGCCTATCTTTTGTAACTCATATCTTGTGAAAAAATGTTATCCAGGGTTTTGCAATGGTTACAATCAGGTCAAAGGAACTTGCAGACAGGAAAACCAAGGTTATTTTCTCTAGTTTTTACATGTAACTTTTCTTTCTGAGATTATTTTGTTTACATTTCTCTTCTTCCAGTTTCTTATCAGATTTAAAGTATATATTCTTCACACAAATCCTAATCACTTATATCCTCACTCAGCCTTCATGTGGCTGTTTTGTGCTATGTTTCATGGCAAAAATACAGGGACGATAAATAAAAACATAAATTAATCTTGCTGTAAGGTTGCAGCAGAACACTATTTATTTATTTCAGAACAATAAAACACACAAACTCAAAAGCACGAACAGAGACAAAGCAGGCTGCTCCCTAAAACAGAGATGCTCAACACACTCCACCTTTCTCTAGGCTATGACACCCAGATGCCATGCTTCCATACATAGCCCTATAGCATGCAAGAAAGTCTAGGAAAACATCCTGAAATTTAAAGTGACAGTCTATAATTTTATCAGAGTTTTTAGTATACCATGATTGGAAGACCAGACTTAGAATATTTTTCTATTTTCTTTAATTTTTCTTTCCTTGATATTATCTGTAGTGTTTTTAGCCTTTATATCAGTATTATTATACAGGACTCATGTATCCAAGACACCTAGTGAAATATGTGGGCTAAATCCTGAAGACCTTATTTAGGCAAAACACCTGTTGAAACATTATACTTGTTATGATGGCGGTCTTTTTCTTTGGAGGAAATACGGGAATAATTATGATAGATAAGTAAAATTTATTATAATCCTGCAGTAGGTAAATACTCACTTTATTGATTAGGAAATTAATCATATGAGGTGACTTTCCCAAAGTCAGTGCAGAGCTAGGAAGAGATGAACCCCAGGCATCCTGGTTGCCAGTGTCTTGCTCCAAACCCAAAATCAAACATTTTTCTGCAACTACATAATTCATGTTTAGATATTATTTAATATTTTCTTCTGTGGCTCTGTTATCAAATCTATGACACATTTTGTAATTCACTTGTGTCAAAATAGCTCTGTTTAATATGGTTTAGTGCGTTAGGTTTTATATCCCTTGGTTCTTGGAAAAGGACACCAAAATCAGAGCTGTATCAGGTGTCTGATTTTTCCACTCCTTTCCCATGTCTTCTCCCGCATTCTACCTGGGATTCCACTCCCAGGGATTTGCTGTAGCTGTGTGGCTGAACACTGGCAAGTGAGGCCAAGAAGATTATTCTAGATTTACAGGTTTCTGTACCTGTAATGGATATAGCCAAGATCTAGGTTCAGTGCAAATGTTGCTTAGGGGCATTAGATGTTGGAATGTGCAAAGCTAACAACGCTCAACCTGTTGTGTGAAATCTTTGCTTTAATTGCAGATTGAAAAAATTCTCCCAATGAGAGTTATTTGCTTAGCATTATTCAGCAACTTGAGACTTTGTAAAGCTACTCATGCTTCCTGGAATATGGCAGGCAGGATGTGCAAGGCAAGAACTGCAAGCAGGATTGAAATCTAGCTGAACCCGTGCCTCACCCCCTGTCCAATTGTGTGGAGTGTTTACATTAGACATTTTAATTTCCTTTGAAAACAAGCCAACTGTTGCTTTGTCGGTGTAATTTGGAAAATAAGCCTGACTGAGAGTTTTATGAGTGATAGGGTGATGGAATAGTACGGGTTGCACTGCGATACGTTTACTTATGGTGAGTAATACTTTACTCCACAAACAGTTCAATTAAAATCAATGGGGTTTATTCAAGGTTGGATGCAGGGGGAGGTGACCCAGGTGAGTGCCTGCGGTGCTGTGCTTGGGGAGCCCTCAGCTTGGGAGCTGTTTTTGTTGTTAGAGACCACAGCTGAACAACTGGAGGGGGGCACCAAAGAAGCTCCTGGTCTGGGGAGCTATTTTCTCTAGCATTGCTATTCTGAAATTAGTCCTCAATATGGACTCGCTATTCCAGAATAAATTCCCTTTTATTGCAGATGAAATAATCCATTTTGTGCAATTAATCCTATCACCTATATCAGAATACTTATAGAATAGCTATGCTGGCCAATTTCCCCATGAAGACAGCCCCTAAGAGATTAGTCTATAAACACAGTGAGGCAGATGAAAAGCAGAAGGGGGTACACCATACAACGATATGGTCTAAGTGATTATTTCCACCTACCTTGAACATGCCATTTCTTTTCAAAACATTGTGGCACATGAAAAGTTGCACACAAACTTTTTAAATAAAAGTTTAATATTCCTTGATGCTTGTGTGTGTTGAAAAAAATCAAGGAATATTAAACTTTTATTTAAAAAGTGTGTGTGTAACTTTTCATGTGCCACAGTGTTTTGAAAAGAAATGGTATGTTCAAGGTAGGTGGAAATAATCACTTAGACCACATCATTGTATGTTGTATCCACTTCTGCTTTTCACCTGCCTGACTGTGTTTATAGACTGATCTCTTCAGCTGAGGACTGTGCCTTCTAATGGACTTGTACCCATCACCCACCACGCTTTAATAAACACATCACAGGATATGGATCTAGCATTGTATACAAAGTCATAATGACAAAAAACAAGCTGTCCTTTAGTACCTTAAGGACTAACAATTTTATTTATTGGGTAGTGAGTTTTGGTGGGAAGACTCAGTTTACAGGGATAATCTACACTACCATGAAAGATAGACCTGCTCAGGGTTGATCTTCCGGGGTTTGATTTCACTTATGCACGAAATCAAGCTTTCAGGGGGTCAAAGGTGACTACTGTGCTTGCAAGAGGTGAGGAGTAGGGAAGGTTGAAGGGAGAACTCTCCTGTCAACCTTCCCCTGTTAGGACAGACAAGTTAGCTGAGCTTATATATGTTGATTTTAGCTATGCACCTGGTATAGCTAAAATTGCGTATTTGTGGTCAACTTCTATGTCTAATGTAGACACAGACTCAGATAGGTCTTTCATTAGATACAAGTGGGTCTTACCCGTGAAAGCTCATTACTTAATAAATAACATTGTTAGTCTTTTAGGTGCTACAGGACTGCTCGCTTTTTGTGAAGCTACAGACTGAAACGGCTACATTACATCACAACTTTACATTATCAGTTTTTGGTGGTATTTTTAAAAAGTTCCTTCTGAAGCAGATAATACTAGTCACAGTTGGCTAGGATACCAGACTGTATGGGGCAGAGAGGAGTGGGGATTGGTCTGACCTGGTATAGTTATTCCTATAGTTCCACAACTCCTGAGTTCAAATCCCACCTTGATTTACACCTTGGCAGTCTCAGTTACAGGTTACTTTTCCATGTGGAGCTGGAGGTAGGAGAGAGCTTCATAAAGTAACACATGATAATGTGATATGTAATTAGCAGCTGTTTGCTGAGGGAACTGGCCATGCACTAGCCTGCCCCCTGCACACCAAATCTCCTAAATATGGTGTAATGCAGCTCTAATAGCCTCCTGGGCCCTAACTTGGGGCAAAATTCTCCCTTTCCAAGGCAAAACCTCTGGAAGGGGAGAAAAAAGAAATATCGAATGCATAAGGAGGGCAGTGTGTAATTTGCTCTTCAGGAGAGGGACTGTGGCACCCAGGACAGGGCAAGGGGCGAAGGGGCAGAACCACAGATACAGTAGACCCTCTCTTTCCATGGCCTAGACTTACACGTTTTCATATTAATGCCAGTCGAGTCTGGGGGGGGCCCTACTGTCCTGTATTCTGCCTCTCCACTTACCCCTGCACTGCTGGATGGCTCAGGGGCTCCTTAGGAGCAGCTCCTGCCTTGCAGCTGCCCAGCACTTCAACGCTGGGGGTGGAGAGGGGCAAGCAAAGCTGGAGCTGCACAGGGCCAAGCCACGCTGCAGCTGGAACAGCCCAGGGCTCCAGCACCGTGGCTGGAGCTTCCACCATCCGAGCGGCCCTGGGGCCAAGCCACACCCCGGCTAGGGAGTGGCAGAGGTGCCATGGCTGCTCTGCATGGCGGGCAGGTGGAGTAGGAGGCACCCCACCCCATTCCCAACCCAGCCCCTGCCCTTTTGCAGGGGGAGCTAGAGCCGCCAGCAGGAGCAGAGGCTCCAGCCACCTTCTTCCCCCAGCCAGGGGCATTCTGGGGATTTCTCTGCCCCTGCTCCCCAATTTACATCAAATTTGATTTACACAGCAGTTGTCCAGGAGGCAACCTCTGTGTAAATTGAGTGTTTGCTATATTCTCCGTACCAGCCTTGCACATCTTTCAGGTTACTTTTCCCTGTGGAGCTGGAGATAGGAGACAGCTTCATTAAGTAACACATGATAATGTGATGTGTAATTAGCAGCTGCTTGCTGAGGGAACTGGCCATGTACTAGCCTGCCCCCTGCACGCCCACTCTTTAACAGAGATCACAAGACATGGAAGCCTCCCAGTAAATACCACTGTCAGCTCTTACTGAGCTTCTTCTTTCCCCTCCAGACAGACAAACAACATACATTGTGCCACAACCCTCCAAGGACAACAGTTTCCCTTTTTTGAGAAACAGGAACCAGCGCCAGCTGACTGGCTGAAATTTCACTCCACTGAGCTGAAAGGCAAAGCAGAGGTGGCTCTTCAAAGACGGAGTCAATCAGCTTCAAAACTCTAGCACTTGGTTGTCCTCTCACTGCGTTTCTTCTAGAATGGTGTCATTCCAGGGACATCAGGGCTACGTCTACACATGAAGCCAACATCAAAATAGCTTATTTCGATGTAGCAACATCGAAATAGGCTATTTCGATGAATAACGTCTACACGTCCTCCAGGGCTGGCAACGTCGATGTTCAACTTCGACGTTGCGCGGCACCACATCGAAATAGGCGCTGCGAGGGTACGTCTACACGCCAAAGTAGCACACATCGAAATAAGGGTGCCAGGCACAGCTGCAGACAGGGTCACAGGGCGGACTCAACAGCAAGCCGCTCCCTTAAAGGGCCCCTCTCAGACACAGTTGCACTAAACAACACAAGATACACAGAGCTGACAACTGGTTGCAGACCCTGTGCCTGCAGCATGGATCCCCAGCTGCCGCAGCAGCAGCCAGAAGCCCTGGGCTAAGGGCTGCTGCCCACGGTGACCATAGAGCCCCGCAGGGGCTGGAGAAAGAGCATTTCTCAACCCCCCAGCTGATGGCCACCATGGAGGACCCAGCAATTTCGACGTTGCGGGACGCGGATTGTCTACACGGTCCCTACTTCGACGTTGAACGTCGAAGTAGGGCACTATTCCAATCCCCTCATGAGGTTAGCTACTTCGACGTCTCGCCGCCTAACGTCGAAGTTAACTTCAAAATAGCGCCCGACGCGTGTAGCCGCGACGGGCGCTATTTCGAAGTTAGTGCCGCTACTTCGAAGTAGCGTGCACGTGTAGACACAGCTCAGGAGAGTTACTCCCATTTCACTCAATGCATAAAGGTCCAAGTCAACAAAGCATGCAGGCAGATGTTTAACTTCAAGCGTGTGTTTAAGTCCATCCTTATTCATCCTGGCTACGTCTACACGTGCACCCAACTTCGAAATAGCTTATTTCGATGTTGCGACATCGAAATAGACTATTTCGATGAATAACGTCTACACGTCCTCCAGGGCCGGCAACGTCGATGTTCAACTTCGACGTTGCTCAGCCCAACATCGAAATAGGCACAGCGAGGGAACGTCTACACGGCAAAGTAGCACACATCGAAATAAGGGAGCCAGCCACAGCTGCAGACAGGGTCACGGGGCGGACTCAACAGCAAGTCGCTCCCTTAAAGGGCCCCTCCCAGACACACTTTCATTAAACAGTGCAAGATACACAGAGCCAACAACTAGTTGCAGACCCTGTATATGCAGCACGGACCCCCAGCTGCAGCAGCAGCAGCCAGAAGCCCTGGGCTAAGGGCTGCTGCCCACGGTGACCACAGAGCCCCGCAAGGGCTGGAGAGAGAGTATCTCTCAACCCCCCAGCTGATGGCCGCCATGGAGGACCCCGCTATTTCGATGTTGCGGGACGCGGATCGTCTACACGTCCCTACTTCGATGTTGAACGTCGAAGTAGGGCGCTATTCCCATCCGCTCATGGGGTTAGCGACTTCGACGTCTCGCCGCCTAACGTCGATTTCAACTTCGAAATAGCGCCCAACACGTGTAGACGTGACGGGCGCTATTTCGAAGTTACTGCCGCTACTTCGAAGTAGCGTGCACGTGTAGACACAGCCCCTATGTCCTATCTGCTGTTAGGAATAAGGGGATTTCGAAGTTGCTGGGGTCCTTTCAAAAAGGAGCCCCGTCTGGATGAGCCACGCAGCCACGAGCCGCATCGATTTCAAAGTGCCGCGGCTGTTGGCGTTCTAAAGGGGCGCTGGATATGTATTTCAGCGCTTCATTGGTAAACTTCGAAATGGCCATTTGCATGGCCATTTTGAAGTTTTGGGCTAGTGTAGACACAACCCATGTGAATCAATGAAACTTAAAGGAAGCCCTTGAAGTTAAGCTTTGCAGAATCAGGGCCAAAGTGAATTCAGAATCAGAGCCCAGGGCGTGACTGAAATAAAGGGTCAGGTAGATCTCTCAGGCCCATATTTGCACCTGAGGCTTACAGATGAAAGGGGAGACTCACTACTGGGCCCCCGAAAGATGCAGCACAGAACTTGCAGCCCTAGGGAAGTGGCTTTAAGGCACATTTGGCCCCCTCATCATTCTGAAGTGCCATCTGGCCATAGTTTAGACAACTGGCAGTCTAAGTGACAAGCAGACTGTCCCTGGCTGCCTAAGGTCAGTCAGGCTGCTCGCAATCTCCGCAGCGCTAGTTGCTTTTGTCCCCCCCTCAAGCTCTGCAATGCCCCTCACAGGGCTTGCAAGGAGACACTTGGGGGACAGCCTATGGAGGTCTTCGTTGGTGTTTGCAGATGGGCAGTTCTCTTTGGGCTGGAAGCAGGACTATGAGGTCCCTGTTACTTGACTTAAGGAGGTTGGAGAGGGGTGAAAATCTTATTTAAAGGGCCATCTTCAGCTGTCTGGTTGAAAGCATGGCCAGCCCCACTGAGTTCCCTGGAGCTGCAGCTTATTCCAGAGCTAATTAGCTGATTTTGTCCTGATATGGCGAAGTCTTTTGAAGTGCTTTTATTTCACTCCAAATGGACATGAAAGAAAAGCATCTGAAAGATACTCTGATTGCATGAATTTGATTCAAAGCTGCCACGTTATCACAGGGATCAAAGGTGACAATAGGTAAATTAATTTAATGGCTGACCATAACCCCAAGTTCACAAATCCTATGAAAACCCCCCACAACATTTTAACTATCAAACCGGGAAGCCTGTTGTTTCTGTACACTTCGGGCCTTAAAATGTAGGCCGAATGTGAGCTCTTATTTGGATTGCAAAGTGTTTGGGGTAGGGACTGTCCTTTTATGCTGGATTTGAATGGCACTTAATACAATGGGGTTCTGGTCTGTGACCAGATTACAGATTAATAATAATCATCCTAGTAGGCCTAAACTTTGAAATTTGTGTCCCTAAATTAGGCTTATAAATCTATATTTAGCCACCAAAGAAAAGTTTATCATTAGATGCCTAATTATGGAATTAGTAGGCTCATATTAGGTTTCCAGGTTTATAAACATATATAGATTAGATTTAGACAAAGGGTTCATATTAAAGAGGTATACACCCTGCTATCTTGTGCATGCTTCTGTTGGAGGCAACAGGGAGCTGAGCCAATGCTGAATGCTTTTGCTGCAAGTTAACCTGTTTTGCGATAGCAGTACTTGAGACATTTCTCTCATATTTCTCTAACAATTTTATTCCAGTTTCTTATGGGAAAGGAACAAGTTTATTTATTTTTTTTGCATGAGGCATAAAACATAAGGAGAAATCATTATGAAATGTATTCACTGTGTCAATTTTCCTGGATGATAACAGGAAATGGAAAATAGTTATTGTTTAACTCTAAATAATACTTTGCCTTTTCTGATACCTTTTCTCTGGCATTCTCAAAGAACTTTACAATCATGAGTAAGTCCACATATCACTGTCAGGAATATAATTGTTGTCATATCCAATTTACAGACAAGTAAACTGAGTCAGAGACTGTTTAATTGACTTACCAGAGATCACAAATCAAATTGATGTCAAAAGTGGAAGTAGAATCCAGGTGTCCTGACAGAGAGCCTTGTGAGCTAACCATTAGATCAGATTCCTCATTACCAAAATGTAGTTCTTGGTAGTGAAGTGTGAATGTGGTTTCCATTTATGACAGGCATGAAATAAAATATAAATAACCAGTAGAAAATATTCAGTGAAAGAATCAGATTACATTATTTGAAACTGCAGGGCAAATATTCAGATTTATGTTGTGAGATTTAAAAAAAATTGCTAATGCTGATTCTTTCTCGCTTTCATTAGTAAGTCCTCCCTCTTTATATCTTCAACTTTGCAAAGACAGAGCTGAGTTGATGAGAATGTGACTCATCCATGTGATATCCTGGAAATCAGCCTGCACCAACACATAGCCTTAAGGGAAAAGTCGTCTACTGCTAAAGCAGAGAGAGAAACATTGCGAATGTCACTGCTGAGTGCAGTCGGTGTCAGCTGTAGAATTGCTGAGAGATCCATGCTGGCAGTGCACAAGGAATAGTGCCCATGTAGCTTATCTGGCTCCTGTCCTCTAGTAATTTAAACTGTGAATGTTGCATATAGGATGTCATTTTCTTTTGAATAGGCCTGAAGCACATAGAGAACAAATGGCACTGAGGTCAGAAGCCGACTAATACAGGAGTTCTGAGTTAGGGTTTTTATGGCCAAAGTGAATCATACAAATTTCTTGCCCAGTATTTATCACACTGGTTGAGTCTGATTCTGTTCCCGTTGAAATCAGTGGGAACAGGTTCAAGGGTGCTGAATTTACTATTAAGAGCCTCATCAATGCAGTAGAGGAAGATTAACATTATGGGGTTTTGATTATATCGGGGAAGTGTCTGCTCATGCGTCTGCTCACACTTTGTAAATCAGGAATAAAACCACTGGCTGAAGATACTGTGGATTTACAACAGTGTTAATGAGACAAATTTGGACACTACTACATTTCCCTGGGCTCGCTGTGTGATGCCACCAACACCCTCATCCCTTACCCCTCAGCAACTGCATCAAAAAGTCCCTGTGATCAAACTGAGTTGGTAGAACCTTCTGTGAAATGGTGCTACTTTCTTGTGTTTGCAGTCCCTGAGTTTGAAAGGGCTCGGTGCTTCTAGCACTATAATTTTCATCCATATCATCTGTCCGTGCAAGAGATTTAATTTATCAGACGTAATTTCATAGAGCTCAGCTGCTAGAATATGTCAAAGTGCTCAGCGCACTCAGTCCTCACCCAGTCTCTCAGTAGTGGAAGCTGCCAACTGTCTGTGGCTATCTTTATTAGGTCCCTTCGTCCAAGAATCCTGAGCATTTTGTTTTAGTCTCACATGCTGCTCTTCAAAGGTACAAGCTGACATCAGCTGATGTCCAAGTGACAATGGTCCCTGGTGAAATCAACCCAGAGAAAGATGGAGCTGGGGCAGGAGTGATTTAAAGTGCACGCCTGCTGATATGCATGCAGAACTCTTCCACCTGATAATGGCCCCTGGGCATCTAAAGTCTGTATAAATAGACCTGCCTCTGGAATCTCCAGTACATTACATATGGTGAAGCGGGTCTTTGCCCATGAAAGCTTATGCTCCAAAATATGTTAGGTGCCACGGGACTCCTCATTGTTTTTAAGGCCTGTGTGCACAGCTAGTCTAGCTTAATGGATCCTAAGATCAGTTTATCACTGCATCTGATGCAGTCATTTCACCCTGTACCAACTGGGTGTAAAACACGACCAGAGTGGAGTGACACCATTTCTGTCCATGTTGCACAAGTGACAACAATTACAGAGGTTACAAGGAAGTGGATAATCACACGCCCTATTCTTTTGGTTACTCCTTACCCATTTCTGCACTGTGCCAGCTCTTTGGTAGTTGGTTAGTCTGCATACAGTTATTACATGGGTTTAGCTTAAATCAGTTTTCCATCTAATTTAACCTGAAGAACCCAAAGTAGATATTCTTAGTTCAGTTTCATTGGAACCTGTAACAAATTGACTCAAACTACGTCTACTGGGCAGTGATGCTGGACCCAGGGTGGCCAGGGGAGTTGTAGAGCCCTTCTGCTTTTGAGGGCAGGCCACTTTGCAGTGGCACAGGGCTGCCCCTATGCCTAGGCTGCTTCTGGGGACCCCTCTGAAGTATGCATGGCCTGGAGCCTGTACCCCAACCCCCTACCCCAGTCTGGAGTCCCCATATACCCAAACTCCCTTCTGGAGTGTACATGCTGCATCTCTTCCAACACCACTCCTGCATCCAAATTCCCTACTGGAGCCCACACCACGCTCCTGCACACCCACACCCACCTGGAGCACCATGTCTGAATGATGAACCCCTCATTTCTGGCCCACTGAGGAACCTGCAAGCGCACCCAGAGCCCTCCCACTCAACCACGCACCTCAGCCCGATGCCTTCTCCCCCACTCTGAAGCCCTCAGCTCTACTCCCTAGTACAGAGCCTCCTCCTGCACTCCAGCCCCTCATCTGTGGCCTCACTCCAGACCCCGCACCAAAACCTCCAGGCCCAGACCAGAAAACTGTGTGAGTGAGTAAGTGAGGGTGAGAGAAAGCAAGCCACAGAGGGAGGAGGAATGATATGAGTGGTCCCATCTTAAGGGCAAAGGCTTATGTGTTTAATTTTGAACTGTAAATTACTAAACCAGTCCTTAAGGAGGCCTGTTGTTGTCGGGCTGATGAAAACTTCCGGGGAGTCTATTTAAGAAGTCTGTTGCAGGAGGGAGGAGACCTGAGGCATGCCACCTTCAGAGTGGCCTTTGGCCAGAGCCGGGGACTTGGGCCAACAATCAGCTGAGTCCAACACAGCCTTTGGGGCTGGTATTCCTAGACAGGTTCCACATCACACCTTTAGTTCAACTGGTGAAATGTTGCAGGCAGATAAGATTGCACAGTATATGTTTCTGGAGGCAGGAACTCTCTTTTACTATACATTTGTACAATGCGTTGCATAGTAGGGCTCTGATCTGGTGGAGCCTCTAGGCAAGAACACCGTATAAATCTTATATTATAATAACAAAATGTCCTGCTGAGATTAATATTAATAGGGCAGATAGAAAACCCTTTTAATATAATATGATAGTAACACGTAAGACACTTAGAGCTTTTATTCTTCACAGTAAATAATTAACTAACATGCAGCCAGTCACACCCCGGAAGCACGAGGATGTAAAAATTCACTCCTCATAAACTCCCTGTTTTGAATCTGAGCTTCAAAACTATTAATCCTGGTATATATCTGTCTGTCTGTCTGTCCCCCCGTCACAGCACCGACCAAAGTACCACAATGTATCCTATGCTTCAGCCAGCAGAGGGCTGAGTCCAGTGCATCCTAGCTTAGGGCATACACTGCTTTCCCTTCCATGGGGGATGCCCATCTGTGGGCACTCTGCGAGGTACGGACCAGAGGAAGTGGCAGGAATGAGGAAGTTGGTGCAGGGCAGTATCACTTCTCCATTAAACCAATTGTGCATATGTCAGTAAAAGTGAACCCACTTCTCCCTCTCCTTGGAGTGGATTTTTCCTGTAGGGTGGGGGATCTCTTCTTTTTCTCTCTGAGGGGCCCCCAGCATACTACATGGCCCAGCTGTGCCACACCAACAGTTTTCCTGCATATAAAAGCCAGGACCGACATTAGGGGTAGCAACTGCCTGGAGCCCCAGACCACAGAGGGTTGTTCTGATTTCAGCTTCAGCCCTGGGCTGGTGAGGCTCAGGGCCCTGGCTTGCAGTCCTGGGCCCTAATGAGTCTAACACCACCATGCTTGAAACAAAAAGCAGTCAAGTAGCACTTTAAAGACTAGCAAAATAGTTTATTAGGTGAGCTTTTGTGGGACAGACCCACTTCTTCAGACCAGAGCCAGACCAGAACAGACTCAAAATTTAAGGCACAGAGAACCAAAAACAGTAAGCAAGGAGGACAAATCAGAAAAAGATAATCAAGGTGAGCAAATCAGAGAGTGGAGGGGTGGGGGGGAAGATCAAGAATTAGATTGAGCCAAGTATGCAGACGAGCCCCTATAGTGACTCAGAAAGTTCCCATCACGATTTAAACCACGTGTTAATGTGCCGAATTTGAATATAAAAGCCAGCTCGGCTGCTTCTCTTTCCAGAATGGTGCGATAATTCTTCTTCAGTAACACACATACCTTGAGGTCATTGACAGAATGTCCCATTCCATTAAAATGTTGACTAACTGGTTTGTGGATCTGGAGTGTTTTGGTGTCTGTTTTGTGCCCGTTGACCCTTTGTCTAAGGGAGTTAGAAGTCTGTCCAATATACAAAGCCTCTGGCCGTTGTTGGCACATGATGGCATATATGATGTTAGTAGAGGAGCATGAGAAAGTGCCCGTGATTCTGTGAGTAACCTGGTTAGGTCCAGTGATGGTATTTCCAGAGGAAATATGTGGACAAAGCTGGCAGCGGGCTTTGTTGCAGGGAAAGGTTCCAGGACTGCTGTTCCTGGGGTATAGACTGTGGCTGTTAGTGAGGATCCTCATGAGGTTGGATTATTGCACCGTTCTGGAAAGAGAAGCAGCCAAGCTGGCTTTTATATTCAAATTTGACACATTAACACATGGTTTAAATTGTGATGGGAACTTTCTGAGTCGCTATAGGGGCTCGTCTGCATACTTGGCTCAGTCTAATTCTTGACCTTCCCCCACACCCCTCCACTCTCTGATTTGCTCACCTTGATTATCTTTTTCTGATTTGTTCTCCTTGCTTACTGTTTTTGGTTCTCTGTGTCTTAAATATTGAGTCTGTTCTGGTCTGGCTATGGTCTGAAGAAGTGGGTCTGTCCTACGAGAGCTCACCAAATAAACTATTTTGCTAGTCTTTAAAGTGCTACTTGACTGCTTTTTGTTTTGATAGTGTATAGACTAGCACGGCTTCCTCTCTTTTACTAACCACCATGCTTGGTGGACCTCCTAAACCTCACTTACAGCCTGCCAGGGGCCTGAACCCTGGTTAAGACCCACCACTATGGATTTTTAGGTCCAATGGGGGAGTGTCTTCCAGCACTATTCCTTTTGCAGCCATGCTGATAGGGTGGTAGAGTGGCTGGGGTCGAACAGGGACATCACCACAGGGCTTGTGTGTGTATGGACTGTCCATGCCTACTCTAAAATCTGTATGGATCTCAGGGTCTTACTAGTTTTGCAGCCAAATCCCCTGCTGCATCTGTAGTGCTGGTTGTGGGGGAAATTCTTCCCTCCAGGGAAAGAACCTGTGGCCATCTCTCCATTGGGAGCACCCTGTATAACAGATGAACCAACCATCTGAAGTTTAGCTTCTTCTTTGGGAACTGTCTCAATCACAGAATCATAAACTACTCGAACTAGAGGGGACCTTGAGACGTCATCCAGTCCCGTGCCCTGCTTCACAGCAGGACCAAGCAACATCCAGATAATCCCTGATATACTTTTATTTAACCTAATAGGCTGTTCTGGATCCTCAACACAAATTTCTCCACATCTGCTGGGCCTGAATGGCAGGAGCTCATTTGCAGACGTGCATTGGACTATCTTGGGTGTGCTTGAATGAACTAATTTAGGGCATTTGCTACCTGTGAGCCATGCCCACAGAACGCCTTAAGCTGGCCTGCAGGGTTACCATATCAAATGGTTCAAATGTTAGAAGAGAAAGGCACTACTGGGAGTGCAGCCTCTGCAAGACACAGCGTGCTGAGACAGGTGAGATCCACTCTGCACCCCCCGCCCCCCAGAAAGGGGTAGTGAGGTTGTTACTGCAGTGACATTGTACTCAATAGAGGGTAGGATTTCAATTGCATGAGCTCCCTCTGAGCATTGCAGAGTTGATGACAACTGGAACTCTGACAACGTGAGCATCCCAGCACCAGCTGGATGCACAGACCTTTCTGGTGGCCTGGGAAAATTGGAAACTGAGCCACCACACCCTGCAGCTGCTGCTCCTTTCCACCAGGCTGAGCTCAGGGCTCGACCCAGGTATTACACCCTGGAGAAACAATGTGGAGTTCTACAAGAAGTCCTGTGGCACCTTATAGACTAACAGATTTATTTGGGCATAAGCTTTTGTGGGTAACAAAACACTTTAGTGCATCTGACTCCATGCATCTGACAAAATGTTTTTGCCCACTTTTCTGAGACTTGGCCAAGGAAGGCATTTTTCTGAAGCGTCCTGCCTGCCTAAGTCTGCATTCAATATGCAGAGACTTACTAAATGGGTATTTTAGGGAGCTGATGAGTTTTTTCCTGGATTGTGTGGTTTTCTGGCATACATAGATAAGGTAATCGCCAATGCCTTTGCAAGGGGAAAAAACTGCTGTAAACAAGGGATACAGGAACTTTCTATTCTTGAGCAGTTTTATAAGTATAGCTGAGTCACTTTCTCATGGCTACCTAACAGGGATGTCTCTAAACTGGTAATCATCTGATAGAATTAAATTAAATTCTGGGCTTTGGCTTAGGGCTTTATTAACCCAAAAGTCAGCTGAGTAGGTTGTGCACAAGTAAAGCTATCTTTAATTTCTTTGTGATCCTTTTGGGTTCTGTAGCCTCAGAAAGAAAATGGGTGGGGAACAACTTGTTTGGCTTGCTGAAAACAGTGTTTCTTTGTAGAATGTAAATAAATTGAATCAGACCAGACTGAGCGCACACTAGATTCTGCATTAGAAAACATACTGACTGTTTTTTCTTCACCAGCGCTGGAACTCAGGCATCACATTTTCTAGTGTATCTGTGGCCTGGAGCACATGACTGCACATGTTGAAAATGCAGCTGGTATTCCACAACACTGAAGACATCAATATGGTCCCTCTGTTCTTGAGATTCCACTGTGTTGAATGCATCAGCTTCCAAAACAAACAGAAAAATCCTCATCATATTTTGCCCCGTCTTTTGTCGCTTTGGTTGGGTTCACGTCTGCAATGATTCATATTGACCTGTCAATTGCCATACTGCATGACTCCCATGTACAAAGTCCTTTTGTTCTTGATTCAGAGGCAGACTGATTTTTTCAGTGTTTGATTAGCGACTGCCCTCTTACATCATATTCATTCCACTGAGAGCCAGCTGCAGAAAGAAAGTAAAAAAGATGATCCAATTCTCAAAACTTTCACTCTGTAGCTTGCTCCATCAGTTAATGGTTTTTGTGCTACGCACCCTCTGCACAAGACACATCTGGGAAAAATGAAGAAAATTGAAAAAAGGGCAAGAAAAGGGAGAAGCGCCTGGCGCCTATGCCTTAAGTGATGCCTAGGGAACCAGTGAACGTAAACTTTGTAGACAAAATACTGGTCAGCTATCTTTATACAAATCAGATGGTTCAACTCAAAGTCAAGTGCTGCTTTTAATTCCACTCATATAACCTCACTGATATCAATGGGATTGCATCAGGGAAACTGTTAGCAGGATTCAACCCAGAGGAGAAGGAAAGGGGTTAATGAGAGGGAGATAAAGGACCACATTTTGACATCTAACTAGACTCCTTTGCTCCCATATTTTTGTGGTCTGAATTCCTGGTAGACCACTTACACATGTAGGGAATGTGGCAGCAGGAATGCAAGGTTACTGAGGCTGGGAGGAATGTGTCTCCCAGAGGTCATCTGCACGAGAATGCAAAGGGAGGCATGTGCGATACTGAGGCTGGGAGGAATGTGTCTCTCAGAGATCATTTGCATGAGAATGCAAAGGTGTGCATGTGTGGTACCTTTCAGGCAAAGCCTAATGGGTAGCAAGTAAGCCATGAGATTTGGTCTATTGTAAACATGTTGTTGTAGAATCACAATTTAAGCTGACATTCAGTGTGGGAGTTGTGAGATCTCACCAATGCTCTGGGTTGTTGTGGGGGACAGGGCAGTCGCCATAGCTGCATAACACATTGATTGCACAGGGCTCCCTGGTTTAAAGCACTGTAAATGAGAAGGAGGAGGGGTATTAGTTAAGCTAGCCTACTGAGTGCTGGGGCCTCTGCCTTGGCTATATAGCAATAGGCCTGGCTTGAGTAGCCCTCCCTACCTGTTGAAAGATACAGCTGGATACTAGGGTGTTTGTGAAACTCTACTGGAGATATAGGCTACGTCTACACGTGCACCCAACTTCGAAATACCTTATTTCGATGTTGCGACATCGAAATAGGCTATTTCGATGAATAATGTCTACACGTCCTCCAGGGCTGGCAACGTCGATGTTCAACTTTGACGTTGTTCAGCCCAACATCGAAATAGGCACAGCGAGGGAACGTCTACACGCCAAAGTAGCACACATCGAAATAAGGGAGCCAGGCACAGCTGCAGACAGGGTCACGGGGCGGACTCAACAGCAAGTCGCTCCCTTAAAGGGCCCCTCCCAGACACACTTTCATTAAACAGTGCAAGATACACAGAGCCAACAACTAGTTGCAGACCCTGTATATGCAGCACGGACCCCCAGCTGCAGCAGCAGCAGCCAGAAGCCCTGGGCTAAGGGCTGCTGCCCACGGTGACCACAGAGCCCCGCAAGGGCTGGAGAGAGAGTATCTCTCAACCCCCCAGCTGATGGCCGCCATGGAGGACCCCGCTATTTCGATGTTGCGGGACGCGGATCGTCTACACGTCCCTACTTCGATGTTGAACGTCGAAGTAGGGCGCTATTCCCATCTGCTCATGGGGTTAGCGACTTCGACGTCTCGCCGCCTAACGTCGATTTCAACTTCGAAATAGCGCCCAACACGTGTAGACGTGACGGGCGCTATTTCGAAGTTACTGCCGCTACTTCGAAGTAGCGTGCACGTGTAGACGCAGCCAAAGAGCTGAAATTGCAAAGTAGTAGCTGAGGCCACACAGAGCTGAAATTGCAGGGTTCTGCCTCAGGGTGATCCCTAGCAGTGTGACTGGTAGGAGGAGTGGTGGATGATGGTGGGTGGCTGGTAGGAGGAGTGGCCAGCAGGTGGCAGCAAGGGGATGCTGCAGACAAGTGGACAGCTAGTACTGCCCTGGTGACGTGTCTGGGCTCTGGGTTTGGGACTGCATTGTGGGAGGTACACCCTGTAACTGTGTGTGGGGTAAAGACCCAAGAACCCCAGCAAGAGACTTGGTTCTACTGCATATGGGGATGGTATCTTGGTAAAGGGGTTTGTCTCTTCTTTGCTTAGATATACTGCATCTGTCACTGTAACCTTGGGGTAGGTAATGGTCATTAAACAAGCCATTTCTATCTCAGACTCTGTGCTTGAGGGTGGGGAGAGAACCGCCTTACAGGCACCCAGCACGTGGGGTGAAATTGTCCCAGGCCACTGGGTGGGGGCTCGAGCCGGTTGGTTGTATCCTTGACAGGAACCCCCCAGGAGTTGAACGCGGCCCTTCTGGCAGGCATCTGGCATTAATAGAAGGGTTACACACATATAAGCCTTTGATGCACTTGAGTAGAGAACATGGATTTAGCCATTGGATTAGTATAATTTGTGGCCACAGTGAATTCCAAATGCAAAATACATGGTGGCGTGTTTTGGAAGTATGGACTGCCCCCACACTAAGACATGGTCCTGTTGAAATCTGGGCCTAATTGTGCACCAAAATGCTTCCTTAAATACATTTGAACATCCCAAATCACAACTAGACAGGGACTCAGGGACTTTGGTTCTATTAACACAATAACACTGCATACAGAGCTATCCCATCCATAGGAAGATTTGGGGGAAACATGCTGGGCCCCAGGCTTGGGGGGCGGGCGGGGAGGCTATGGGACTCAGGGCAGGCTGGTGATCCCAGCAGCAGGGATCCAATCCAATCCTGAACTCACCAGCACTGGTGAGAATTGGAGAGACCCCACCCTAACCCCCTCTGCTCCTCCAACTTCCTGCTGTGTCATTCAGTGAGGAGGTTGTGGGAGGGGTGAAATGGGAGCAGGAAGAAGGCAGAGTAAAGGTGAGAGGAAGCAGGGAAGGGCAGGGCCTGGGATGGAAGAGTGTGTGTCCCTCGGGCCCTGCGTCCATCCAGGGATGGCCCTAACTGCACAGACATTAATTTGGTCTCCATCACAATGGTCTGTATGCAGTATTCTTGTAGCCAAGTCAATCCCAGGAGAGACAAGGTGGGTGGAGTAATAGTTTTTATGCAACGACAGTCTGCCCTTTGCAACACTGTAAGCTGGTTCTAAACTACTTTGAATGTCATGTCCCCTGTAAGAGCAGCAAGACTTTAAGCTGGTCCTTGTCAAAAGTACTTTACCAGTGTGCAGGGAATGTGATGCTGTCCCTGGCGCCTGAGGTGTTAATACCAGCTGAGCGTTACACAGATATTCCAGGCAGAGAGTATAAAAGAAACTGCTCCACGACGACAGAAGAAGAGACTGTCTTGTGAAGGCTGGGCTCTGACTCCTTCCCTGGAGCAGTTTGGGTCTGTACTCTGTAGCTACCTGAAGCTGAGAAACAGTCAGTGTTGCCAACGCTATGATTTTGTCATGAGTGTCAGGCATTGGTGGTGACGAATGTAGGATTAGGTGAGGCGAGCCTGCCACCCTGCTCCTTCAGCCCAAGAGCCCATCCCTGCCACCCATATCCCCTGTGCGAGCTAACGCCTCTACACTTCAGGCTCCCTGAGCGCAGGTGGCCCCTCAGAACAGGTGGCCTTGTTCCCCCAGAGCACATGCGGCCCATGGCCCCGCTCCTCTGAAGCATGGGCATAACTGTGGTTCCAGCCTTCCCTGGCCCTGGGAGGGTAGGCAGCACACAGCTCTGACCCTCTAGGAACACCACATCTATTTTTCCCAAATCTTGTGATTTTTAACCCTAGGATTTAGAGTCTATGATTTAGACATGAGTATAAACTATCCAGTCACTGCCATAGCTTTTGTAGTCCTGTCTTGGCCACTGACTTGTCATGTGACCGTGTGCAAGTCACTTACCACTTCATGACCTCAACCTGCCTGCTTGTAAAACGGTCACCTAGCATTCACACAGGATTAGGGGACTGTCTGTCTCTGTAGAACTCATTGCAGAACACGGATTCTTTTGAGAGCAAAGTTCATCATCTGCTCCCCTGCTGTTATCGTGGCTGCTGAATAAGTTGATCTCACCTTTCTGCACAGCTTTAAAATGATCTCTGCAAAGGCTTGCTTTAAAAATGGAATTTCTCTCAGCATCATGTATTCCAGTGAGGCTTCTGATGATCAGGACAAGAACTTATTAGGCACATTTCTGCTCGTGGCTGGGTGTTCCAGTTAAGAGGATTCTGCAATCAGAGCAGACTCTGTTTTGATAGAGAAGAGTGACTACAGCTAACTCTACAACTCTGGAGAAGAAATGTCATATTGCAAGTACATCGGGGCAGTGGGGTGATAGTCCCTGTGTAGTACTGTACTTAGTAGGTCTAGTTTTAAAGTCAATATAGTTGAAGTACAGTCAAATTTATTTTATGAACACCCAGCTGAGAAATGAGCAGTTATACGAACCACTTTTCCTCATAACAAGAAATGTGATGTTGGCCCCTTCACACACCAATGCTTTCAATGCACTGGAAATTGCTTTCCTGTGGTTTGTATGACAAGGAGAGAGCTGTGCAATGAATCACAGTACAGATTATGTACCTGCTGTACTGTCTTTTTGAGATGTTCCATTTTATGAACATTTCCATTTTATGAATTCCTGCATCCCGAATGAGCTCATAAAACAGGGGTTCTGCTGGCTAGTAATGAAGAAGATCACGTGGCAAATACCTGGCTGTGTCTTGCCTTTTCTTTCCGATTTACACTGAGTAGAAATGTTCTGTGCTTGGAAATGGATTATCCCATATAAAGTATATTAGTAGATACCGGTTGTGTGCTGTAATTATTTGGCTATATTTTCATACATTAGGGGAGAAAATCTGGGCTGCCAGTAGAGATAATGAGCCTGATCTCCACCAACTTGAATCCTTGTGTATATTTATACCTGTGCAAAGTGGGGGTAAAATGCTAGCAGACTGGACTTGTAGCATCTGGCACTCTCTGTGCCTGAGGAGATGGCTAACCATGCTGCAAGGCGGTAGAGAAAGTAGCTGTGTCTACACGTGCACGCTACTTCGAAGTAGCGGCACTAACTTCGAAATAGCGCCCGTCGCAGCTACACGCGTCGGGCGCTATTTTGAAGTTAACTTTGACGTTAGGCAGTGAGACGTCGAAGTCGCTAACCTCATGAGGGGATCGGAATAGCGCCCTACTTCGACGTTCAACGTCGAAGTAGGGACCGTGTAGACTATCTGCGTCCCGCAACATCGAAATTGCTGGGTCCTCCATGGCGGCCATCAGCTGGGGGGTTGAGAGATGCTCTCTCTCCAGCCCCTGCGGGGCTTTATGGTCACCGTGGGCAGCAGCCCTTAGCCCAGGGCTTCTGGCTGCTGCTGCGGCAGCTGGGGATCCATGCTGCAGGCACAGGGCCTGCAACCAGTTGTCGGCTCTGCGTATCTTGTGTTGTTTAGTGCAACTGTGTCTGGGAGGGGCCCTTTAAGGGAGCGGCTTGCTGTTGAGTCCGCCCTGTGACCCTGTCTGCAGCTGTGCCTGGCACCCTTATTTCGATGTGTGCTACTTTGGCGTGTAGACGTACCCTCGCAGCGCCTATTTCGATGTGGTGCCGCGCAACGTCGAAGTTGAACGTCGATGTTGCCAGCCCTGGAGGACGTGTAGACGTTATTCATCGAAATAGCCTATTTCGATGTTGCTACATCGAAATAAGCTATTTCGATTTTGGCTTCACGTGTAGATGTAGCCAGTGAGCGCCATGCTGTGATCAGAATGTTTAATGTTCCATAAGAATAGCCCCAGTTATGCACGGAGAGGCTTTTAAGTTGCCTGATTTTCTCTCTCGGTATTTATAACTTCTGCCTCAGGTAGCAGAGCATGGTAATCAGTTGGATCCTCTAGAACAGTGTTTCCCAAAGTGTGGTACATGAGGGATTTCAAGGTGTAAGCAGCAGAAAATAAATTATGAAAAGTGAGGGGATAAGCACTGGGAGAGGGGCTATGCCAATAAGGCCCAAGTCCCGAAAGGGGTACACAAATGTTTTAGCTTTGGGAAACTCCACTTTAAACTCTGAAGTATGTGTTTGGTGTAGGGAGGTATTTGTACTTCCAACTTCCCTGATCTTTCATGGCTGGTGTGCGTGTGTGTGCGTGTACGTGCAACTCCCCACTGACTCCATTGGGGCAGAAGGTGCTCAGCACGCCACAGGAGCAGGGCCAAAGAAGCTTTCTAAAGAGTTGCTGCTACTGAAGTTCCTATCCAAACAGCAAAGGTATCAGGTGACTGACTAAAGGGGAGGGGAGAGGGAAATATTGCAGACACCAGTACAGCTTTGTAGGGTTTGTAAGTTAAATTTCATAGCCTCCACTGATCAAATGTGGCATGACAAAACATTGTTGGTCTGTTTTATAATAACTTCTACAAAGTGGTAGATCAGTGAGGAGTGAAAGAGATTTAGATTCTTGAGGATATTCCCTACCGTTTTTGGTGCGCATGGCAAAAAAATGACTGGGGGGGCTGGAGGACATGACCTCTGAAGGGACGGCTGTGGGACTTGGGCTTAACATAAACCCTCACTATATGCCTCTTCAGGTTGCATGAAACTCGCTTTAACATGAGTTTCACACAACTTGAAGACGCGTGGCTATCAGCTGGCCTAGCTTCCTGCAGGTGCAGGCAGCTAAGCAGGCTAAGAGCTCCATCCCCTGCTTCCCAGAGCAGTGCTAGGCACTGGCAGGGGAAGGTAGGGGGAAGGGTTTTAGCTCCCTTAGCTGCCCACTGCTGCAGGCAGGTGGGGGGCTAAAACTCCCTTGCTCCCCTTTGCCCCCCCCGGCACCCTAGCTCATCCCCAACCTGCAGAGGGGGCTTCCAGTCCCAACCTGCACATGGGGCTCAGGCTCCAGCCCTCGGTGCGGCACACATCTCAGGCTGCAGCCCCCTGCCCACCACACCTATGGACCCTGTTCCAACCTTTGCAGACCTGGCTCAAACCCCCACATGCCCTGGCTCAACTCCACCCTCCCAGCCCCCCTGCAGCCCTAACCCACCCCATGCTTAACCTCTCAGCCCCAACCCACTGCCCAAGCTCCCCCTGACTTACCCAAAATTTGGGATACGAGGGATCACAGTATTTAGCTGGCAGAAGAGAAGAGTGAGGGGCAATTTGGTAGCAGTCTTCAACTTCCTGAAAGGGGGCTCTTAAAGAGGATGGAGCAAGACTGTTTTCAATGGTGACAGATGACAGGAGCGATGGTCTGAAGTTACAGAAGGAGAGGTGTAGGTTGGATGTCAGCAAAACACATTTCACCAGGAGGGTGGTGAAGCACTGGAATGCGTGACTGAGAGGAGGGGTGGAATCTCCATCTGTAGAGGTTTTTAAGTCCTGGCTTGACATAGTCCTGGCTAGGATGATTTGTTTGGGGTTGATCCTGCTTGAAGCAGGGGGCTGGACTAGATGACCTCCTGAGGTTCCTTCCAGCCCTAGAATTCTATGATTATGGTTTTGTAGGAGTTTAATGGAGTTTAAACCCGAGCATAGGTTGTGCTATATTGTCCCTGTAAAATACAGAAAAGCAGGTGAGGTTTTTTAATCTTCTCATTTTTGAAGAGTGCTGGAAGGAGACCTCTGAAATGCCCATTTGAGGGGCACTTTCTATCTGACAGCACTGTGCTTTGCCTTGCTCAAAACAAATGTGGCCCTGCTAGCGTAAGAAGTTCAAGGCAATTTCTGTAGCAATACGTTCTGTCAATCTCAAGTATCCAAAAATCAGGAGAGTAAAAGGTTTTTTACGTTTACTTTCTGGTTTTTGAGTGTCTAGGGGTTTAGCCACGTCTCAATTTCCAATTTTTCTTCACAATGGTTAGAGCTATAAAGTTGCTTTAAAAAGCGACAATGCAAGTTGAGATTGCCATGCACTCAATGGGTTTTAGAAGCAGGAGTTTCAGTGAAAACACACAATACAATGAGACTTGTTATAGCATTACAAAAGTTGCCAGCTGAGTGTGGATGTATGTTTCACCAGCATGTGAGGAGCTTCTCTAGTCACAACCAAATTATCTCTCCTATGTATCATATACAGCTCATGCCCTGAGAATGTAAACTTTTAGGGGTAGGGAATCGACTGCTTGATTAGGTATATTACATATACACACAGTGGGATATTTTTTTTGTGCTGGTACTTCCCATTAAAACCCTCCTTCCCATTAAAAACCTGTCAAATGTGACATTTTTATTTTCTAGTAGTTTTCTGTAAAAATAACAACGTTATAAAAACATAAAATTTAAAAATATTTTCCCCTACCTAATTTGTTTTGCATTTCTTTTTCATAAAAATGGTTTTTAAGCTCTAAAAAGATCAGCCCTTTTTTTGAATAATATTGTCCTTTCTATTTTTGTACAAAAGAACAACACTAACCATTCTTCTTTCAGCTGTTACGTTGTTGTTTTGGTTTAGGTTTGTACTTAATTTTTATACTTAATTATGGGGTTGCTAACTCTCTTCCCATAAGAAGGACAGTTGTTCGTTCAGGTGATTTTTTCTTGTTCTTTGTGAAATAAAAGACATCTAAAACCCCAAACTTTCTAAAATCAACTTTTGAGCATTATGTGCAGCCATTTTTTGGTATGAACCGCGCCCCCCACCAGCATGCAAGGCTCTTTTTCTGGTGGAATGTACCAGAGTCCCAGCATCTCTTTTCCTGTCACCACCATTTTGGAAGCCAGCTGGGTGGCTCTTTAAGAAGCCATTTGTGGCTCTTGCTGCTGCTACTGCTCACTCCTCCACCTTCCTGCCTTCCCCACTGAAGGAGGAGGACTCAATTTAATTGTTTTTACAGCCAGGAGCAGGGGATCCAGCTGTTAAACCAATTAAATTGAGCCCCACTCTTTCAACATGGCAGGGTGTTGGGAGCTGCCCCTGCAGCGCTGTACGTGGGGGGGAGCTGGAGGGGTTGGGGGAGGTACATGCACACATGCACAGATGCACAAAGCAATCTTGGGGGGGGAGGGGGAGGCTAGGTGTCCCCTGCATGGTGATGAGCCATTCAAATCCCCACTGAGTGCTCAAGCTGGCCAATGCCTTGCAGGACAGAATGCTTGGATGTTAATAGGAAAATGGCTGCTCTTTTGTTAAATGTATCGTACACAGTTTTGCTAACAGTGACCGAGTCACAGCTACGGCGATGCATAGCTAATTGCAGCCACCAGAGAGGCATTTGCTCAATCACAAGTACCAGTCTAGTCTACACAGTGATCAGACACTGCAGAGTTGTGCGTTACAAGTTACAACCTTTGCACAGCACAGCTCCGGTGGGTTCAGCGAATTTCTGTACTAGGCCGTTATGGATCCTATCTAGTGGATCCTATCCAATCTAAAGGACTAAGATAGTGCGGATAGGTATGCAACACTACTGGAGAGAACGTAGGACCGGGACAAGGGACTTCTGACTTCCCACTTCCGCCACTGATTTGCAAAGCAGTTAGACTTTACCCAGCTCCAGTCTCGTGCAGACACCCGGTCGCACTCTGTAAGCAAGTAGACCCTACGCCCTCTGAGTGGGCCTGATTCTCAGAGATGCTGGGGCCCAACATCTCTCACCTTGTAGGTGCACTTTTAATCGGACAGCAATGCGGTCCCAGCCGTTTGGCAGCATCCGTTCCACTAGGACATCCACTACAGCTCCGTGCTGGCCAATAGAGTCTGCGCTTGCTGCCGGTGGAAAATAGGAGACTGTAATATGGCGAATGGGGTTCTTGGAGCACAGCACCAGCCGGAGCCTGACCCCCAGCTCTGGGACCCCCTCCGGAGGGTGGGGCTGGAGCTGGAGCCCAACCCCCCACCATGAGGCCCCGCCAGAGTGTGGTGCCGGAGCATGAGCCCATGCCGTAGGGCCTCCCAGAGTGCAGGGCCGAGGCGAGGCCCCCTTTGGAGCACGGGGCCGGAGTCCAAGCCCCTGCCATGGAGCCCCCACTGGAACGCGGTGCCAGGGCCGAAGCCATGGGGCCCTGCAGCAGCACCGTGCCTGGACCAGAGCCCCCTGTAGTGGATTCCTCAGTGGTAATGGGGGATGCATGGCAGAGGGTGGGGAGGCCTAGGCAGGCACTCCGCCCCAGAAAGGTTGCTGACCCCTGGGCTGGGGGGAGCCTGGCTCTGGGGAAGGGGATGGAATTGCTAGAGCAAGGGAGGGGGCTGTGACAAATATGGAAGGACAACAACCACAAGTGTGGCGATCCTTCAAGTACTATTGGACACCACTGCTATAGGTATTCAGGGCCCAGTTAAGGAAAGCACCATTCTTAAGCAAAGCACTTAACCATCTGCTTAGTTCTCCGACTCCTCTGTTCAGCCAGGCACTGAACCAGTGATTTCTTTTATTTTATTTAAAATATTTTTACCCTGCCTCCCAATTTACAGACTTTTAAAGAACAATATAAACATATATGAAAAATTAAAGTCCGAGAACCCAAAGGGACATAAAACCTATTAGGTGATGGACTTGAGGGCACGTGTTCCTGAGGTGGGACTATACGGTGTATAGGGAATCACTGCTTCTTAAATTCCCTTCTTAAATCAAAGTAGTCTTTGAAAAAGCATTTGTGAGGAAGCTGTAGAGAAGTGAGTGCCTGATCCTGAGGCGTATAGGGAGTTAAAATGCCTGTTGATGTCTACAGGGCCTGTACGTTGCCTACTTTTTTTCAGAATTGGGTCCTTAAGCCATTCTCGGCCAATGTGTGTTAGGGGGTAGGGTGGGGTGCCAGTGCCGGCAAGCACAGGGTGGTGTGAAACCACTTGTTCCCTGCTGCCAAAAGGGAGATGCACCATGTAGGTGTCCCATAATCCTGCCCCCTTCTGTACCCTGCCTCCCTCCCTTCTAGACCCTGCTTCTCCACTCCCAGGCAATACCTGCAACCTCTCTCCCTCACCTCTTGCCACCAGCCCAGTCATGTGTCCTCTCACTTCGCCCTTATACCCACACCCACACTGCTGCACTCTCTCTCCTTCACCCTCACCCAGCCCACTCCTGTACCCTTCCTACTTCCCAGAACCCTCATCCCCATCACGAGCCCCTTCCTGAGGCTGGACTGAGGTGGAGATGGACACAGGAGATGGATGTGTTGAGAGTCTCTGGGTTAGACTAAGAGGGATAAAAAACAAGGGTGATGTCCTGCTAGGCATCTACTACAGGCCACCTAGCCAGGTGGAAGAGGTGGTTGAGGCTTTTTTTAAACAACTAACAAAGTCAAGCAGGGCCCCAGATTTGGTGGTGATGGGGGGCTTCAACTATCCAGAGATATCTTGGGAAACTAATACAGCGGGGCACAGACTATCCAGTAAGTTCTTAGATTGTATTAGAGACAATTTTTTATTCCAAAAGATTGAAAAAGCTACCGGGGGGAAGCTGTTTTAGATTTGATTTTAACAAATAGGGAGGAATTGGTAGAGAACTTGAAGGTGGAAGGCAGCTTGGGTGAAAGTGATCATGAAATCATAGAGTTCACAATCCTAAGGAAGGGTAGAACAGAAAACAGCAAAACAGAGATAATGGATTTCAGGAGGGCAGCTTTTGGTAAACTCAGAGACCTGGTAGGTAAGGTCCCATGGGAAGCAAAACTGAGGGGAAAAACAGCTGAAGAGAGTTGGCAGTTTTTCAAAAGGACATTATTAAGGGCCCAAAAGCAAGCTATCCCGCTGTGTAGGAAAGACAGAAAATATGGAAAAAGATTGCCTTGGCTTAACCAGGAGATCTTGCATGATCTCAAAATAAAAAAGGAATTGTATAAAAAATGGAAACAAGGAAAAATTACAAAGGATGAATATAAACAAACACCACAAGAATGCAGGAGAAAGATTAGAAAGGCTAAGGCACAAAATGAGCTCAAACTAGCTACAGGCATAAAGGGAAACAACAAGGCTTTTTATAAATATATTAGAAACAAGAGGAAGACCAGGGACAGGGTAGGGCCATTGCTCAGTGAGGAGGGAGAAACAGTAACAGGGAACTCGGAAATGGCAGAGATGCTTAATGATTTCTCTGTTTTGGTTGTCACTGAGAAGTCTGAAGAAGGAATGCCCAACATGGTGAGTGCTAGTGGGAAAGGGGTAGGGTTAGAAGTTGAAATAAAAAAAGAACAAGTTAAAAATGACTTAGGAAAATTAGATGCCTGCAAGTCACCAGGGCCTGATGAAATGCACCCTAGAATACTCAAGGAGCGATAGAGGAGGTATCTGAGCCTTTATCTATCATCTTTGGAAAATCATGGGAGACAGGAGAGATTCCAGAAGACTGGAAAAGGGCAAATATAGTACCCATCTATAAAAAGGGGAATAAGAATAACCCAGGAAACTACAGGCCAGTCAGCTTAACGTCTGTGCCACGAAAGATAATGGAGCAGGTAATTAAAGAAATAATCTGCAAGCACTTGGAAGGTGGTAAGGTGATAGGGAACAGCCAGCATGGGTTGGTAAAGAATAAATCTTGTCAAACCAATCTGATAGTTTTTTTTGACAGGATAACGAGCCATGTGGATAGGGGAGAAGCGGTAGATGTGGTACACCTAGACTTTAGTAAAGCATTTGATACAGTCTCTCATGATATTCTTATAAAAAAACTAGGCAAATACAATTTAGATGAGGCTACTATAAGGTGGGTGCATAGCTGGCTAGATAACCGTACCCAGAGAGTAGTTCTTAATGTTCTCAATCCTGCTGGAAAAGTGTAACAAGTGGGGTTCTGCATGGGTCTGTGTTAGGACTGGTTCTGTTCAATGTCTTCATCAATGATTTAGATATTGGCATCGAGAGTATGCTTATTAAGTTTGCAGATGATACCAAGTTGGGAGGGGTTGCAACTGCTTTGGAGGATAGGGTCATAATTCAAAATGATCTGGATAAATTGGAGAAATGGTCTGAGGTAAACAGGATGAAGTTTAATAAGGACAAATGCAAAGTGCTCCACTTGGGAAGGAACAATCAGTTTCACACATACAGAATGGGGAGAGACTGTCAAGGAACAACTACAGCAGAAAGGGATCTAGGGGTTATAGTGGACCACAAGCTAAATATGCGTCAACAGTGTGATGCTGTTGCAAAAAAAGCAAACATGATTCTGGGATGCATTAACAGGTGTGTTGTGAACAAGTCACAAGAAGTCATTCTTCTGCTCTACTTTGCCCTGGTTAGGCCTCAGCTGGAGTATTGTGTCCAGTTCTCGGCACCGCAGTTCAAAAAAGATGTGGAGAAACTGGAGAGAGTCCAGAAAAGAGCGACAAAGATGATTAAACGTCTAGAGAATGTGACCTATGAAAAAAGATTGAAAGAATTGGGCTTGTTTAGTTTGGAAAAGAGAAGATTGAGGGGAGACATGATAGCGGTTTTCAGGTATCTAAAAGGGAGTCATAAGGAGGAAGGAGAAAATTTGTTCTTCTTGGCCTCTGAGGATAGAACAAGAGGCAATGGGCTTAAACTGCAGCAAGGGAGGTTTAGGTTGGACATTAGGAATAAGTTCCTAACTGTCAGGGCGGTCAAACAGTGGAATAAATTGCCAAGGGAGGTTGTGGAATCTCCATCGCTGGAGATATTTAAGAACAGGTTAGATAGATGTCTATCAAGGATGGTTTAGATAGTACTTGGTCCTGCCATTGGGGCAGGTGGCTGGACATGATGGCCTCTTGAGGTCCCTTGCAGTCCTAGTGTTCTATGATTCTGTGATTCTATGATTCCTTCACACTGCTTCCTGCCTAGACCCTGTATCCCCATTCCAACCTGCTCCTGCCCCATACCTCCTGCTCAGACAGCTCCCTCTCACCTCTAGGCTGCTCCTGCACCCTGCCTCCTGCCTAGGCCCTGCACCCATACCCCCAGCCTGCTCCTACCTCCTGTCTCTCTCCCAGACTCTGCACCCCAACCCCCTGCCCACTCCCCAGCAGATCCCTCCCCCCCACCGAACGTCTCATTTTTGTCTCCATCCCAGAGCCATGCCCCCCCCCACAAAATCTATTAGCTCCAGACCCCCAGAAGAGTTAATTTAACCTCACTCTCAGGCTTGTAAGAAATGTGTTGTTAATAAAACACTGCTTGCTGCTGCTATGTTAGTTAAGAGTGGTTCAGAGGTTTGTGTCGTTACTGCTGACTCCAACTGTAATAGGCATGTTTAAAAATCTCAGTCATTTAGTGAAGACCCACAGTGAATGCATTTAAAACTTCAAGCATTAAGTAAGGCTTTCATTTTAACAATTTCCTTTTAGTGACACAACATCTATTATATGTGTATATGTGTATATCTCCATAGGGGAAACCTCCCTGTTGAAACACTTCACGATGGCATTGAAGATAATATTAACAGTACTCTTTGGGAAAAGAGAAAAAGTTAGTTTTGATGGTCTGGAGCTGTTATTTTTGAAGTTCAATACTGTTTCCTTTACACTAAAATATGCCAAGCTCATGCAAGGGGAGAGAAAATATAGCTTCTGTCTCTGATGCTGTCTTTCACTTTCAGCCCCACCGCTGGAGTCACAGAGGTCCTTTGCGTGGTCTGATGGGTCATGCTGAATTGGAAAACTCATCCTACTGTCAGGCTGTTTAAGACATTACAGTACTTTTAGCTGGCCTTTTCTGGTCACAGGCTTTAGACAGTGTGGCATTGTCTTGGCCAGTTTATGGAGAAGGCAAAAAGAAGGGCATCAGAAAAAAAAAAAGTGGGGTGGGGGGAGAAAAATGACATGTTTGGGAAGGTGGACAGCAGAATCCAAGGTTCACAACCCAGGAACTCAGGATTTACCTGAAGCTGGTAGAAATGGTGTTGTCATTTGGTTCCCTATCACTGTCCCAGTCTGATCAGGATGACCTTTAGGATAAGGGTAATGAAGGCCCAGTGGTGTCCTGGATTCCAAGGAGATGGTGATGGTGGCAGCAGACATAATCAAGCCTGTTGCTTCCAGTCTGCAGTTCTTGTTACTCTTATTTAGCAACCCAGAAAAACAGCACTCCTGCAGCGGTGGCAGCTGACTCTGCTAAAATGAGCCCATCAGAATATATTTCTGTGAGTTTAATAATAAATATTTCTTTCTTTTCCTGGAACATTCTCACTTATTGCTGAGCCAACCAGCTTCTTTATTAGGAGTCTCGAAAACCTGTTATCGTAATCCTTTTAGCATAAAAATCCAGTTTGCACCAGTTTTTGTCTCCAAGTTTTGCAAACTTTCCTATGTAATTTTGCTAACAGGTTGAGTTAGGCTTCTGTTACCTTCAGCAATATAGAGCGCAGATCTCTGTATGCTAATATCCATTCACTTGGAACAAGAGTTCCTCTTGACTACTTTCTCTTTCTCTGATGTCTATTCTTTCACTCTGGGTCAGAGCCAAATTCTGCTCTCCTTACTCAGGAAAATACTCCCATTCAAGTCAGTAGAACAAAGAATGTATATAATGAAAGCAGGGTTCGATCTGTCCTTTATATGCATAGCTCGTTACTGGGAAAGTGAAAGTACAATTCTTCACAAATGCTAGAGAAAATATCAAAGAAGCTCGGCTTTGGAGAATGAAGTTATAGAGCCCTCTTGTGGTTGGAAAATAGAAGTTCTAATGATTATGACGTAAACTCACCTTTGGAATAAATTTGCAATGGGTTTTAAAAACGTGCCTGCAGTATCTGTAGTGACATCCAAGTGTGCAGACAGTCAGTGCACAAATCCAACATCTGCATACAAGTGGGTTTTACAGGTGTAACTCAAAGTGGATGCATGTATGGAGAAAGTATCAAACTCATGCATGTATGCAGCTCAGCTGCTTGGAAATCCCCCGCAGAGTCTCTGTAGTGTTGCCTGTGCTGTATGCTGTGTGAAATCCATTGCCCAGATCTTGCATATTTCCCCAAACCAAGCCTATGACATGGAGTGTGGGAAGGGCTTTTTCTCTGTTGCATCCTTAACAATCTCATAATGACACAGAATCATTTAAGCCATTTCCTAACGACCTGCTACGCGACCTTCTCTCACGGGGAGTAGTACTTTTGAATGTAAATATTGACTGGCATAGACATTGTATTGATACTTTACTTGAGGCACAACTCTGCAGTCCTTAGGCAAACTGAGCAGTTCTTACTCATAAGAGTACATTGCTTAACGTAGGAGTCTCAGAATAAGGTTCGGCCCCATTTATTGATGGAGAAAATCCAGATACGCTTCTTGTCTGTTTGCTATTTAACATTCCTTGGTTAACTGTATCCTACATAAGCTAAACTCTGATGTCCAAGTTAGAATAAGGCACTTTCATATTATGGAACTGAATGGTGTTCTGCATCCTTACACCCTGTGATTCTAGTTAGATATTATAATGCCTTTTCTTTGGCAGGTTGTCTCCCTCAAACTTTTCTATCCATACACCTGCAGCATGTGGCCACCTGCAATCATAAACCACTCCCTAGCCTACCACCCATCTTTTATTTAAAAGTGTTATTCTATAAAACTTGCTGAAAAGGTTGTGGCATGCAATAATATTGAACCTGGTGAAAGGGTGATGATCAGTCTGTTAATCTAGAAATCTGTTCACTATTGCAAACCCCAAGAGGCCAAATATCACAAGTTGCACCTCAAAAGACCACAGAAGTGGATTTACAGTCATGAAATTTTTATGAACTATTAATATATTTGGGATTCATTTTATTTGTCTTCTGGTTTCTGAGCCTCTATGTAGTGTTGGGATCTCATTTTTGAACTTTTCTCTGCCATCACAAGGACTAGAAACTAACTTTTCAATATTTAATTTTAACTTCATTTACAATAACTTTCCATGCATATAGCACCAGAACTTGTTCGTAATCCATACTTCGTTCCTTTAAAAGATCCAATTTTGTTTGCTCAACCTCTTGAATGATCTTATATGTTTATTTTGTTCAAATTCCAGTAAAAATGGTAACCTAAGCTACTGGAGCCTGTCTATTATTTTTTCCATTAGGATTTCCCACACTTTATTTTTCTGACCCTTTAATGGTAGGGGATCTGTTCTGAGACAGTATAGAGTACATCTGTATCTAAATATGTGCAAGTACAAATTCCGTTTTGTTTTGTGAGCGCAATTTTGGTTCTGAGGCTGTTGTCTTTTTTGTCTCCACCTTTGACTGAAATTCCAAGAAGTATTGGCAGAGAGTGAACAATGCGATGCAATCAGTGGTTGTTAACAATGAATGGCTTTGTGTGACAATACAATGGATATGCCAAAGACAGTGGCCAAACTGAGAGAAACTAGTTTTTTTCAAGTCTGACAGTCAACAGATCATCTGATAGAGGCTTTCAGGCTGACAAGTAAGGTCACGTAATAGGGAATCAGGAAGTTATGAAAGGACAAGATCTATTCTTTATAGCTGTCTCTTACCAACCAGACCTGCCGCTGTGCACCCACCCCCCCAAAAAAAATTGGACAGGAGAAGAAGGAAAGGGTGCTGATACTTTAGACAGCCCCCAGTTATGTGGACCCAAAAGTGAGAGTTGTCCCTTGTTAAAATTTACAGCAGGGATCAGCAGTTCTTGGAAAATTTTCCGACAATATTTACAATTTTAGCTCTCAACCCCTTGTCTAGCTCCGACACTGAGCTTTGAAGAGGGAAATAGTTTCAAATATCCACATCTTGAGTGGATGACTCTCAAGAAATTTGCCTTCCCTTCTGGAAAGGAATAGTGCTTATCCCAACACTGGTCTATGGGATTCACTTGATTCTCACTCGAAGGCTATGTCTACACTGCAGCATAAATTCAAATCTGAGGCACTTAGCCCAATTTTAAACTGTAACTGATTGCACATCAAATACCATTATTTCAAATTTAGGGGGTGCAACGGCCGATATTCTTACTCTGACAACCCAAGTGGGATTAATGGGAAATTTGAATGCAAGCATTTGGATTAATGGTAGTGTGAAAACAGTTGCCGTTTAAGCCAGTTTTATTGGCCTCCAGAGGAATCCCACATGTATCCCACAATGCCTCACACATGTCCTGGCTTGTGCGCAGTGAAGGTTCCAAAGGCGGGAATGATTCCGGGGGCTGGCTGTCACCAGCGGCGAAGTCTGCCCCCCAGTGGCAGAGATTTCAGGGGCTGGCTGTGGACAGGGGGAAGACTTTTCAAAGATGATAGCTAGTGGCTCAGATCCTTCCTCTATGAGCTCCTTAGAACAGATTACAGCTTGGGATATCCAGCACCGGGGGCCAGTCACCCCAGTCATTGGCATTCTGGGCTGGCCCTACTGCCGGAGAAAGCCCCTAAAGGGTCCCTGTCAACGGGCCCTTCACCCACATCCCCTCATAGAATGTGGGGGTGCAGGGCCATATAGCTCAAGCTGTAATCTGTTTCTGTAATATTTTCACCCAGGCTAGGTGACCAATTGAGATGGCACAGTCTCCAGCATGATCCCAGGGCAGTATGACAGTCCCTGCCTGGTGCACTTATCACATAAAAGTCATACCATTCTGCCTAGGCAGGGCTGAGTGGGCCAGCTGAGATGGCACAGTCACCTGGGTGATCCCAGGGCAGAGACTCATTCTTGCATGTGGGTATGGCAGTCCCCTGCCTGGTGCGCTAGTTTGATGATCAGGCAAAAGCTGTACCTAAAGTTGTTCTTTCTATGGGGAAATAGCAGCTGAGCAACCCATTTACATGGTTCAGTCACCTTCTGAAGCCAGCCTATTTGGTTTTCTTTCGCCCAGGATTCCCTACTGTTCCTTCTTTCCTTCTGAAAAAATGGCTGTTTGCTTTCCACAAGAGGGGGACGAGGCAATACAATGTGGGAAGATGACATCACACACACAGAACCACTTGTGTGGCATTTTTTTCCCATACTGCACCAGCAAAAAACCCCCAGAGTGCTACAGGGCTGAGGAAACTGTGGGATAGGTTCCCACAATGCACTGCTGCAACAGTCGATATTTAGCAACTCAGTGCGGCAACACTAACTTGAATTTGTGGAGAATTTGTGGGGAGGTGAGGATACGCAAATTTGAAATTTATAAAACCAGACATTGCAAATTTCAATTTCATAAATTCAAATTTACCTCATAGGGTAGGTGTAGCCAAAGGGAACTTGAGAGATGTCGTTCAGCACGGCCTTGTGGAAAACAAGCGTGAAAGCAGCTCTACAGTCTGGTGAGTAGGACAGGCTGGCAGCAGCTCATGGGGAGGTTCCCAGGCTGCTGTCCCTTCTGGATCAGGGTTGGAGTCTGTCAAAGGAGCTTTATAGCTCTGTTTTTATTTTTACCGGGATATAGTCGAGGGTTGCAGGACTTTCCACACTTGGCTTTCAGTGTACAAGTATGATTATCTCTGTCTTCCTGATAGAATGATGAATTGCTAGAAGAGTGTCTGCTTCCCTTCTCAAACTCAGCCTCATATAAAAATATTGATTCTGGAACAAGCTATTGACCTGTTTCATTCTAATTCTGAAGGGCTCTAGAGTGCTCTGCTTTTGTTCGAAAGATTTTCAACCCCTCTCCTACATGGCTGTCCATACAGGTGACCCAGTGGATCCTGTAAGTATTATAATTTGGATCATACCTTAATTGTATTGATTACTGACTATTTCCATGAAGAAGCGCGCATGATTTTAGGAGTCTTAATCCTTCTCTGTTCAGTGCCATTCAATGTAAACATTATTTAACCTCACAGTGGGAGTTGGCCTTAGAAACCAATGTTATGCATGCACATAATCCCATCTGTTTCTGGGAATCTGCCAACGCTTTTCTGAGGGGAAGCTCTGCCAAGAGAAAGATGCTCTGACAGGGTTTGTTTGAATAGGAGGAAATAATTGATGTATTAGAGAAAGGGAGAATTTAAAGAGGGACCATAAAAGTCCATTTGCGCTGGAGAAATTGATTCAATTTCTTCTTTAGGTCCCAAAATAAAGTGATACCCAATTTGTGCACAATGTAAACACACCACAAACTGTAACTTGATTAGCATGGATGCCGCAGGTCAGATCAGTGCTGGAACAGACCCAGTGTTGACACCTGATAGCCGAAACTCCAGTATATCTCATAATGCATGGGCAACCTAATTGAAAATTCTGGCAGGTGAGACCCTGCAGTTTCAACCTGAGTTTCCAGGCTGATTATCCTCTAGTGGAGATTGTGCTGGGTCTAGCTACCAGATGTTGGTGATGAGGTCGTAGTCCTTGTTGAGGATGTTTGGACTGGTTCTTAAGTGACTGTATTAATTCCAGAAGGAAGGGCTCAAACGATAATGGGCACTGGCTTTTTTTCACAACAGATTTTATTCCTGGTAATGTCAGTATTCAATATGTATATGAGGGCATTGTGGGAGAATCTATGAAGGTTGCTGTAACAACACCCAGCTCTATGCTTCCTCTTCAATCAACCTGTTCTGGATTGTGCACCTCTCAGAGAGGTGACAGTTTTGTATGGATGAGGGAGAGGCAGCTGCTGAAAACACTGTGATGACGCACATGCATTTGGGAAAGAATTTTAACAAGCCTGCTGGAGGTTTGCATAGAACTGTCACAGCCACATTGGTGCGATGGACAGCAACTGGGATTTTGACTGTTGCTGTGTTTTTTTTTCTGAACAACAAAAATTGGTACTAATTTCAAAACTGAACTCCTGTTTAATGTTAGCTTAGCAACTTCTCTGGTGTATTGCTAGCCCACTGAAAAATCTATTGGCTAATTGGCTGAAGCAGAAATAATTGTCTTGTAAATGAAATAGAATGAGATAATTATAACACTTCTTGGTACATTCAAAAGAGCACAAGGCAAAGGTCTGATCTGGTGCCATTGCATTTAACAGTAATTTTGCCATTGATTCAATATGAGTAGGCTCAAGCCCTAATTCCCTAGATGCATATTGGCATCTCTGCCCTGACACCCTGACATAAGCTAACATGTCGAAGTCTGAGGATTTAGTGTTAGCTGGAGCATTTTCCACTCGTAAGCACAGAACATTCATTCGGAGATAGGTACAAGTCAGATGAGCCACAATCACACGTTGCTTTTGCCCTTTAAAGGGACTGGGGTTCAGCTACACCCTCTGCCAAGCTCAGTCCATTATGGGAGCATGGGATGCAAACACAAGTGTGCCGGTATGCAGGGCACCTAGACTTCAGTGACTGTGAGCACTGAGTTTTTCCTGCTGAAAGGAGAGGAGCGGAGCCTTGTGAACTGTGCTACATGAGAAAACTCTTCTCAGCTTTCATGTACGAGCAAGTGAGGAACAGAAGTGAGATAGGAAGGCCTCAAAGGTCTGTGAGATGAGCAGTGAATTGGTGGGCTCACGAGAAACATTCTAGATCAGCAGCAGGGATGTAGTTTCTTTGGTTTAGGTTGACCCATTCTGATTTGGAAAAATAAAATTAACTCTGAAGAGTAGGGACAGAAATCCTTCTGGTGTGTAGGTGTGTATTTGATGTAGTGCCCACCAACAAGCTGAGGAAGACAAAAGGTGCAGGAGAAAGGAGAGACTGGTCTTTCAGTCATGGTCAACAGCCTCCTTCTGTATCTGGAAACATCTGTCCTCACTGTCCTAGAACTTGTGGTTCCAGGACAGGCCTTATCAGCCACCTGGGGAGCCATAATTCACATGGAAGATAGTCATCATTGATAACGAGTGATTGCCAACATCATCATCATTGTGAATTGGCTCTCCTGTTTACAGTCTCCATTAGATTTATTTGGCTTCATAGACAACATAATTCAAATGATGCTTATATTACCACATCTTACATACAGACCGTGTCTACACTAGCCCCAAACTTCGAAATGGCCACGCAAAGGGCCATTTCAAAGTTTACTAATGAAGCACTGCAATGCATATTCAGTGCTTCATTAGCATGCGGGCGGCCGTGGCACTTCGAAATTGACGCGCCACGCCGCTGCGTGGCGCATCCAGACAGGGCTCCTTTTCAAAAGGACCCCGCCTACTTCGAAGTCCCCTTATTCCCATGAGCTGATGGGAATAAGGGGACTTCAAAGTAGGCGGGGTCCTTTTGAAAAGGAGTCCCGTCGGTATGAGCCGCGCAGCGGCGAGGCGCGTCAATTTCGAAGTGCCGCGGCTGCCCGCATGCTAATGAAGTGCTGAATATGCATTTCAGCGCTTCATTAGTAAACTTTGAAATGGCCATTAGCATGGCCATTTCGAAGTTTGGGGCGAGTGTAGACGTAGCCACAGACTGCTATTTTATCATGACAACTAAACGATATCCTGACTACTTTGTTCCTTTGGGCATTTTAACTTATGCTGATATTTCATGAAGGACAAAACCTTCAGTGAACTAAATACACATTACCACATACATGTAACCCTTGTACAAATGAATGCTTTGATTCTGTGAAGGCTCAATCGCACGTTTGATGTTCTGCGCTATGAGCAGTCACACTGCACTCAGTGAAACTCTTCACATGACACAAAGTTAAGCACATCACTAGTGTTTGATGGGCTGTGTGCCTAAAGAATATAATATTAATTGGACATCAATCTTCGTTAATCAGCCTGAAAGTTCAGCTATAAACACAGCAGAAGCTACCTTGAAGAATAAGACGGGCAATTGAATGAGGAGCAATATGTGAGGATGATTTCTATTTAGATACACATCACCACAGTAAATAGTTACTGTATTTCTAACATGTCAGGGGCATGGTTTGGTTAAAATGTGGTTTGTGCGCACTGTTGACAATCAGTCAATAACTGGTGAATCTCCACTGCCTACTGCCTCAGCTAGATGCTTACTCAGCCACATGTGCTGGTTCCTGTAACTCCATAGGCTCACTTATTTTTGCCAGTGATCTGATTAGAGTGGCAAAAATCTGGGAAGCAGTTCCATCAACAGCACAAATGTAGTCTAGTAAATCCAAACTCGATTCAAAGCCCTTTGTTATTTCAGGAATATTGGTAGCCTTAATCACAGAGGTTAGTTGGACTTGCATTGTTTCAGTGTTCATGTTCACTTGAGTCCCCCCCAGTGCATATTTGCTCAGACTATAACATTGCTAGGCAGCAACAGTTCTTAAATATTGTCATTTGCACAGAGTTAAATCTAAGTTATGTAATCTGATTAAGAGGCAGTTATACGACGTGATGTGCTTGCATCTCTGAAAGTGTACTTTTAAAAATATGAATGTAGTTTGAAAAGGAAATCTAATTTATTTTGCTGCAATTTCTAAAAAATTATAAACTTAACTTGGAATTTGGCTTACAATTCAGCCTTTGAATAAGGTACAGAGAATAAAGAAATGACTTTTGTTCACTGAATCAGAGTGAACACCTGTAAATGAGATACCACTAAATGATTGTTAAAAACGTGATTCAAAGAGATATTTACAGGCAGGCATGCAGCTGTATAAGTAATTAGGTGCATAAAATATAAATAAAGTTATACTGGTACTGCAGTTACCACCTATTTAAAATTATAGACTTAATGAAATGCAGGGCTGGAAGAGACCCTGTGGGGTTATAAAGTCCAAACTCCTGAGCTGAGGTGGGACCAAGAAAATCTAGGTCAGCCCTGACAGGTGTTTGTCCGATGAGGATTTCACAGCTTACCTGGGAAGCCTGTTTCAGAACTTAACTACCCTAAGAAGTTTTCCTAAAAACTCTTCTAAATTTCCCTTGTTACTGATTAAACCTATTACTTATTTGTAAGGCTGTGAGTTTGTCATGGAAATCATGGATTCTGTGGCTTTCCAGGATTTCCATGACTTTTGCAGAGGCCTGTGTGGAAAGCCGGAGGGCCACCTGAGCAGCTCAGAGAGTCCCTAGACCAGCCACACTGGCCACTGTTGGGGCAGTCTCGGGCCACCATTGCCTCCCCGTCTCCAGCAGCAGGAGTTTGAATGTGGGAAGAGGCTCAGGGCTGGAGGGTAGGGGTACAGGAGGAAGGGGGAGGGTTCTGGGCACTGCTTACATTGGGGGTGGGAGGTCTCCACAGAAGCCACATGTTCCTCTCTCAGCTCCTCACTCTGTGTGCTGCCAGGTTTTGCCCATAGGCACTGCTCCAGCAGCTCCTATCGGCTGCAGTTCCTGGCTAACGATAGTTGCAGAGCCAGTGCTTGGGTTGGAATTGCACACAGAACTAGGAGATGAAGGAGGGCTATATCACTGCTTCTGAGGAGCCACAAGGCACCACAAAGGGAGCCTGCCAGCCCTACAACCCAGCATCAGTGGGGGTCCAGGGCTGCTCTCAAGCTCAAGCACCCACAGTTCCTCCCTCGATTGCTGCTACCCTTCAAGCATCCACTGCATTCCTGGGCCACCCCCTCAAGCATGTGTGGTGCCCCCTGGGCTGCCCCACCATGAGCACCTGCAGCATACCTGGGTGTCTCCCTCCCCACAAAATTTAGGCAGAGGTATATAGTACAAGACATGGACAGGTGAGGGGCATGAATATTTATTTATTGCCTGTGACCTGTCCCATGGCTTTTACTAAAGGTATTTGTGATTAAAATGTAGCCTTACTGTCCTTCCTTGTGTGGACTTAGAGACCAATTGGTCACCATTCTCTTCATGAAAGCTTTTAACATATTTGAAGATCATTGTGAGGTTCTCAATCTTCTTTTCTCAAGACTAAACATGTGCATTTAAAAAGAATTCCCCATAGATCAGGGTTTCTGATCTTTTTAACATTTTTGTTATTGTCTTCTGGACTCTCTCTGATTTGTCCACTTTTTTTCTGAAGTGTGGCACCAGAACCGGTCACAATATTCCAGCTGAGACATGACCGCTGGTGAGTGGTGCAGGACAATTACCACCCAGGTCTGACACAGAACCATAGAAGATTAGGGTTGGAAGAGACCTCAGAAAGTCATTTAGTCCAGCCCCCTGCTCAATGCAGGATCAAACCCGGCTAAATCATCCTAGCCAGGACTTTATCAAGCCTGGCCTTAAAATCCTCTGTGTATGTAGACTCTGCCACCTCCCTGTGTAACCCATTCCAGTGCTTCACTACCTTTCTAATAAAATAGGTTTTCCAAATACCCAAGCTAGAGCTCTCCCACTGCAACTTGAAACCATTACTGCTTGTTCTATGATCTGCCCCACTAAGAACAGACTGGCTGCATCCTCTTTGGAACCCCCTTCAGGTACGTGAAGGCCGCTTTCCAATCCGCCCTCATGCTTCTCTTTTGCAGACTAAATAAGTCCAGATCACTCAGCCCCTCCACATGAGTAATATACCCCAGCCCTTAATCATTTTTGTTGCCCTCTGCCTGCCTCTTTCCAATTTGTTGACCTCCTTTTTGTAGCAGGGATTCCAAAACTGGATGCAATATTCTAGATGTGGCCTCCCCTTGTCAAATAGAGAAACAATCATTTCCTCTTTGGTAATGGTCCTATTAATGCAGTCCAAGATGCAGTTAATCTTCTTGGCAATGAGGGCATGCGAATGATTCAAATCCAGCTTCCCGTCTACTGTAATCCTCAAATCCTTTTCTTTGGAACTGCTGCTTAGCCAGTCATTTCCCAGCCTGTAGCACTTCATGGGATTCTTCTGTCCCAAGTGCAGGACTCTGCACTTGTCCTTGTTGAAACTCATCAGATTTCTTTTGGCCCAATCCTCCAATTTGCTTAAGTCACTCTGGACCTTATCCATACCCTGTAGCAGATCTACCTCTCCCCCAAGCTCAGTAGCTTCTACAAAGTAGTTGAGGGTGCAGTGCAACCTATCACGTAGATCATTAATGAAAAGGTTGAACAAAACCAGCCACAGGACACACAACACTCCTGATAATGCCACCGGCTCCAGCTGCTTATTAGTCTTACTGTCTGCTCCAGAGCAAACAACAGAGGCCAGATGACTCCAACAGTCAGGTATTGCAATACAACAGCACAGCTTTTGAAATACACAGGGAGCTGATGACAGAGTGCTAGTAGTAGGCATACTTCAGTCTGCATAAACTATGGATCGCGCCCTTTAAAGTTTCAATTGAGGACTTCATTTACAGTGTCTACCGTGACTATGAAGACCCACACGAGAGTGACAGTCCTTGCTGCATCTCTTGCAGATGTAGTGGGTGTCTGGCAAGTCCTTATTGTGCTTTCTGTGCGCTCGCTTCTCCTTTGCTAGCTGTCTGATCTTCATCTCACCCTTCTGAAGGCCCTTGTGTAACCCCTGCCTCCATCTGCTGCGGTCGTCTGCTAGTTCTTCCCAGTTGTCCAGCTTGATGTCTACCTCTCTGAGGTCTCTCTTGCAGACATCTTTGTAGCACAACTGGGGGGCGTCCGGGAGGTCTTTTGCCAGAGGCTAGCTCACCATACAGGATGTCTTTTGGAATCCTTCCATCATTCATCCTGTGGACATGGCCAAGCCAGCGGAGTCAACGCTGCTTGAGGAGGGTGTGCAAGGCTGGGATTCCAGCTTGCTCGAGGACGGCGGTGTTGGTGCTACAAACCACCTCTATTACCCATTGCCCCAAATCCTGGACTCTTTGTGCTAAGGAAAGATCTAACCTTCTCATTTACTGGAAAGGAGGGAAGTCCTTGAAACTTGCCCTTGAAGTTTCATAGTGTAAATCAAACATAACAGTGGCAAAGGAATCAAAGTCTAGCACTATCTGCTACAATGCACCTTCCCAGCTGCTCCGTGTACTAATCATGATAAAGCAAAGGCTCCTTCCTGTGTTTGCATTTGTCTCTCCAACAAACAGCAAAGCTTACTTAGAGAAAACCCACATTCAATTATGAAGGATTATAAGGCATTCCAGCTCTGAAATCCATGTCATATAGGCTGCGTCTACACGTGCACGCTACTTCGAAGTAGCGGCAGTAACTTCGAAATAGCGCCCGTCACGTCTACACGTGTTGGGCGCTATTTCGAAGTTGAAATCGACGTTAGGCGGCGAGACGTCGAAGTCGCTAACCCCATGAGCGGATGGGAATAGCGCCCTACTTCGACGTTCAACATCGAAGTAGGGACGTGTAGACGATCCGCGTCCCGCAACATCGAAATAGCGGGGTCCTCCATGGCGGCCATCAGCTGGGGGGTTGAGAGATACTCTCTCTCCAGCCCTTGCGGGGCTCTGTGGTCACCGTGGGCAGCAGCCCTTAGCCCAGGGCTTCTGGCTGCTGCTGCTGCAGCTGGGGGTCCGTGCTGCATATACAGGGTCTGCAACTAGTTGTTGGCTCTGTGTATCTTGCACTGTTTAATGAAAGTGTGTCTGGGAGGGGCCCTTTAAGGGAGCGACTTGCTGTTGAGTCCGCCCCGTGACCCTGTCTGCAGCTGTGCCTGGCTCCCTTATTTCGATGTGTGCTACTTTGGCGTGTAGACGTTCCCTCGCTGTGCCTATTTCGATGTTGGGCTGAGCAACGTCGAAGTTGAACATCGACGTTGCCAGCCCTGGAGGACGTGTAGACGTTATTCATCGAAATAGTCTATTTCGATGTCGCAACATCGAAATAAGCTATTTCGAAGTTGGGTGCACGTGTAGACGTAGCCATAGTGTGTGACAGGAGGACACAATAAGGTTAAAAGAGAAAGGCTATGCAACTGTGATTTACAAAATGTTAATGTATTTCACTGAGTGTGGGGTAGCAAGGAAGAAACATGAGCAAATGATCTTTTCAACAGAAATGCAAATGTTGAGAAAGATGAGTGGGTCAAACAAGGAAGACTGGGTGAGAAATGGGCACAGAAGAGACATGCTCAAAGTGGCACCCAAAAAATAAAAAGCAAGGAGTGCAGGCTGAGACGGTTTTATATAGTCCCGACAGCTATGTTGGCAAGAGCATCCAACAGACTAAGATGAAGAAAAAGACTGAGAGATGGACCCAAGAAGTGCTGGGATGTCTCAAAGGAAGACATGTTGAAGTGGTATGATAGAGCAGTAGTTCTCAACCAGAAGTATATGTACCCCTATGAATATAAGAATGGCCATACTGAATGAGACCAAAAGTTCATCTGGCCAGTATCCTGACAAAGAACTAGCTATTGATGATCTGAAATTTTTCTTTGAAAGCTTTTTACCCACGTAGAAAATATGGTTATTTCCTCCAGATCTGATTGCCCAGCATGAGGGATGCAGATTTATAGCATGTTTTGCCATGATGCCTTCAAAAACCTTGACGACCCTTAGGCAGCTGGTTTTCTGAGACCAGTCTATCATGCTGACCAACATTGTCTCATTGTGCTCTGCTATTGTTTTGAACCATGCCCCCCACCTAAGCAGAGCCCCATACCTCCTACCCAACCCCCTAGGGCCAGAGCCATAAGCCTTCCCCACACTTGGAGGAGCTCAGAGTGCTCTCCGCCTGTTGGAAGAGCCCCAGGATGCTAGGGGCCCAGGTGCCCCCCCACCTGCACAGAGGTGCCCCAAACCCCTTCCCACCTGCCTGGAGGAGCCCTGGCGCAGACACACCACACCTCGTCTCTCCCAACCCCAAGCTGCTGCAGGAAAAAGCATCTTGAACTCTTGTATTGCCCAAAAGAAGCTTTTGACACATCCCATGCAGGATCTTGGGGCTGCAGAGGAGGCGGTGTTTGCTACTCAGCATCCTGGATTCATTAGTTATCTCTCTGGGGTCAAGGAAATTGCTGACGAGCTCTGGAAATGGAGTAGCAGAGGCTGATTCCTCAGCTGCCCTGGAAGCTGCATTGGGGTTAATAAAACAAAGACTTCTCTGCCAAACCATGCAACCTGGGTCCAGTGGCTGTTGCAGTAACAGAGGAGGCTGAGCCTCCTCTGGACAGTTATACCCACTGTACATCTCTTGTCTTTTACTTAGATTGTAACTCCTAGTTGCATAAATTATCTTTTGCTTTAGTTTGCACAATGCTTAGTAGAATGGAGTCCCGAACCATAAATGGGGCTTATAGGCATAATTTTAAGACAAATAGTAATAATAACAAGTCTACTTGGGGTTGATATTCTGTATTTTATACATCTTTTGGAAAAATACTAATATTTATTATGATTTTTGCCTTGCATAGAGTTTTTGGTGGGAAATTCACATTCTTTTAACTTTAAGGAAAACATTTATAAAGTAGAACATCAGAGCTGCAAACACCAGAGTTACAAACTGACTAGTCATCTATACTACCTCACTTGAGCTGTGTCTACACTATGAGACAAAATCAAATTTATTAATATCGTTTTTGTAACTCTGGAATTTATACATTTGATTTTGACTATCCTCACCTCCCCACATGGTCCTCACAAAGTTGATATATTGCTGCCACGCTCAATTGGCAAACATCGACTGTTGCAATAGTGCATTGTGGGAACCTATGCCACAGTTCCCTCTTCCCTGTAGCATTCTGGGTATGTTCGCTGGTCTTTGACATCATCTTTCCACATTGCATTGTTCTCTTTCCCCTCCCATGTTCAGCAGTTGCTGAGTGGAGGGTATTTGGCTTCCCTGTTCGTTATACAGCTTCTGTGCACAGTCTGTGTTCTCAACTGGCCATCCACTGATTGTTCCTCTCCCTTGATTGCATCTGATCCCTGAAAATAACAGAGGGACAGACTGTATTCTCAACTGGTCCTCCCCACACTTTTCCCTGCATGAAGGGGGGCAAAGTTAGAAGAATGAGGATAGAAAAATTTCAGAAAAAAGATGGGAAGATGAAAATCTTTTTTCCTAAACTTTTCTATCCTCTTTCTTCTAACTTTGCCCCCCTTCATGCAGGGAAAAGTAGGGGAAGGACCAGCTGAGAACACAGTCTGTCCCTCTGTTATTTTCAGGGATCAGATGCAATCAAGGGAGGGGAACAACAACAACAGAACAGGGGGGATGGCAGTGAGATATCATCCACCGAACTTGTAAAGGAAACAGGAATCTCAACTGACCCTGCTCCTGATGTTCCCTGTGTTTTCGGGGGGTCAAAGCATGAAGAAAGAGGATAGAAAAGGTTAGGAAAAAGATTTTATAAATGAAATATCAAAGATTTGCAAAGAGCAGCAGATGTCTGCAATGGCCAGAAAGCTCCCAAAAGTATTTTTGGCAGAGTGGGGGGTGCTGTGGCCTGTGGCTGCAGAGCAGTTTGAAATGTTCCACTGCCCCTGAAGATCTTAGCTGCCGGCGGAGACTTGCCCCTGGTAGCAGCAAGCCCCCCCACCCCCGGGTCCTTGCTGGGGCGTAGAGTGTGGGGCATGGGAGGGTTTCATTGGAGAGCCAGTTTAAGTAGTTTCCCTGAATATGTTAGCCACTGGGGGAGACTTCTCCTGAGTGGTAGCAAGCCCCTGGGGTCCTTGTTGGGGCGTGGGGTGTGGGGAAGTTTTAGTGGGGGGCCAGTTGAAGTAATTTCCCTGAATATGTTAATTAGGTTGGAGACTCCCCCCGCAACCCTCAATGTCATCAAGCCCCTGAAACTCTTTCCTGTCCTTGGAGTCCTAACTGCATGCAAGCCAGGACATGGTGCTGCCTGGCAGCATGGTTAGCACCGAATGGCAGGTACGCCCTTTTATTGGGTGGAGGAGTACTCACATGATGTGGCTGAGCGTGGGAAAGACACCAACTGCTCCTGTCAGGGATGGCAGTCGTGTTAACCTGTGACACGTGCAACTTGACTGCACGTATCTAGAGGATTTACTGTATTACTGGAAACATGGACAGTTGACTAAGGAGGAGTACAAACATACGGCTGGAGAATGCCAGGCAGTAATCAGGAAAGTGAAAGCACAGTTGGAACTGCAGCTGGCAAGGGATGTGAAGAGTAACAAGAAGGGTTTCTACAGGCATGTTAGCAATCAACGGGTTATCAGAGAAGGTGTGGGGCCATTACTGGATGAGGGAGGTAACCTGGTGACAGATGACGTAGGAAAAGCTGAAGTACTCTATGCTTTTTTCCCCCTCAGTCTTCACGGACAAAGTCAACTTCCACATGACAGTCCTAGACAATGTAGTATGGGAAGGTGGAGGGCAGCCATCTGTGGGGAAGGAACAAGTTCTGAGCTATCTAGAAAAACAAGATGTACACAAGTCCATGGGTCTGTCTTTAATGCACCTGAGGGTACTGAGGGAATTGTCAGAAGTCATTGCTGAACCTTTGGCCATTATCCTTGAAGACTCTTGGAGATCCGGGGAGATACCAGATGACTGGAAGAAGGCAAATGTAGTGCCCATCTTTAAAAAAGAAAAGAAGGACAATCCAGGGAACTATGGACCGGTCAGACTTACCTCAATCCCTGGGAAAATAATGGAGGGAATCCATTTAGGAGCACTTGGAAGAGGGAAAAGTGATCAAAAGTAGCCAACATGGATTCACCAGGGGCAAGTCCTGCCTGACCAATCTGATTAGCTTCTATGACGAGGTAACAGGCTCTGTGGATATGGGGAAATAGGTGTATGTGATATATCTTGACTTCAGCAAGGCTTTTGATATGGTCTCCCACAACATTCTTGTCCATAAGTTAAGGAAATATGGTTTGGATCCTTGGACTATAAAATGGATAGAAACCTGTCTTGATGGTCTGGCCCAATGTGTAGTGGTCAATGGCTCAATATCTGGACAGCAGTCAGTTTCAAGCGGAGTGCCACAAGGCTCGGTTCTGGGGCCGGTGTTATTCAATATCTTTATTAATGACCTGGATGAGGAACTGGATTGCACCCTCAGCAAGTTTGCGGATGACACAAAACTAGGGGGAGAGGTAGATACATTGGAGGGTAGAGAGAGACTCCAAAGTGACCTGGATAAATTGGAGGACTGGGCCAAAAGAAATCTGATGTGGTTCAACAAGGAGAAGTGTAGAGTCCTGCACCTGGGGCGGAAGAATCCCAAGCATTGTTACAGGCTGGGGACTGACTGACTCAGCAGCAGTACGATGGAAAGGGACCTAGGGGTTATGGTGGATGAAAGGCTGGATATGAGTAAACAGTGCTCCCCTGTAGCCAAGAAGGCTAACGGCATACTAGGGTGCATTAGAAGGAGCATTTTGAGCAGATCTAAAGAAGTAGTTGTTCCCCTCTATTCGGTATTGGTGAGTCCACATCTGGAATATTGGGCCCCCTCAGTGTAAAAAGGATGTGAATTTGCTGGAGCAGGTTCAGTGGAGGGCAATAATAATGATTAAGGAGCTGGAGCACAAGACCTATGAGGATAGGCTGAGAGATTTGGGTTTGTTTAGTTTACAGAAGGGAAGACGTGGGGTGATTTAATAGCAGTCTTCAACTTACTGAAGGGGAGCTCTAAACAGGAGGATGAGAAACTGTTCTCAGTGGTGTTAGATGACAGAACAAGGAGGAATGGTCTGCAGTTGAAGAGGGAGAGGTGTAGGTTAGATATTAGGAAAACCTACTTCACCAGAAGGGTGGTGAAGCATTGGAATGCGTTGCCTAGAGAGGTGGTGGATTCTCCATCCCTCAAGGTTTTTAAGTCCTGGCTGGACAAGGTCCTGGCTGGGATGACTTAGTGGGGGTTGATCCTGCTTGAAGCAGGGGGCTGGACTAGATGACCTCCTGAGGTCCCTTCCAGCCCTATGATTCTGTGATTCTGTGATTTTGAAATAACTGGGTAGCATAGCCATAGCTGAGCAGCCCTACTTACAACAGCTTCATTAATAAATAAATTAAGATTCAGAGCTTTTTGTTTAGGTGGTGGGTGGTAGCATTTGCTGGTCTTTTATTAATCCACCGGCGACTTGGCTTTGAGAAAGCTCCTGGCTGCATGGGGAAGGAGGGTTGGAGCTGAGCTTCTGCCTCACATGCCAATGAAAATCAGTTCACATGCCACTCTTGTAAACTTTTGAAAGAACAACCATAACATTTTGTTCAGAGTTACAACACTGCAGAGTTATAAAGAACTTCCATTCCCAAGGCATTCATAACTCTGAGGTTCTACTGCATTTGGAAATTGCTTTATTGGTTATTTTTTCCTCATATTTCCACTTAAAGATGATAGTTGTGTTTGTTTTTCTCCCAAAATCCTTGCCTCAAGATTTGATTCACTCTAAGGAAATTGTGAAATTCTTGAAGTCATGTCACATACTTAAACTAAAATTATATCAGTTATGTAGCCTCTGTTCTGGAACAATTCTGGTTCTGTCTGGTAGTAAAACCTGGTCAGTGAGCAGCTGTTGATAAGAAGATTGTTGAGAGCTGACACTTCTCGTTGTAAGACCCTATATTCACTTTCTTACAGCTTTTCCAGACGTCAGGGATGAAATGTTCCTGGTATCTAACTCGGGCTGAATATTTTTTGGAAAATTTAAGTCAAAACAGTTCAGCTGTTTATGAGATTGAAGCTAAGGAAACACGTGTTTTGGCTAATATTGTGGGGTGACGGGTCCCATTAGCTGCAGCTGTGACTCATTCAATTCTCCTCAGGTAGGGATCTGATTAAACAGAGAGCAGACAGCTTGAGAAACACTTGTTTACCTACATGGGAGAAGAGACTTAAAAGGGGTCAGTTCAGAAAAAGCTGATCAAGAATTTCAGCTAGCTGGAGTTACCAATACAGGCCCAGGAAAGAAGCCTGTGAGACTCCTGAGTGAGGTGGGGAAACCAATATAAATTAATAACAAAGTTTCCAAGAAGGAGCCCTGTAGGACTCAAGAACCAAAGGCAAGAACCTTTGCCTGGACACAGCACAAGCAGGTGGGCTTTGGGAGCTCCTGACTCAAGGGGGAGCCAGGTTTGGGAGGGAGGGACCACAAGAACTGTAGTCTTATACCTCTCAAGTAATACCCCTCAATGGTTATAATCTTAATAAATAAGAGCCCTCCCCACCCCCAGCTTGTTGTGAGAACCTGAAAGAGCTGAGGGCAGGGTGCCTGCAGAACCATACTGTGCCACTATGGAGTGTGATCTGGGATGCCCCCTGCTCTCACACAAACCTTAAATTCTTGTGATCTTCTCTCTGAAAAGCCCTGGCATCCCCATGTTTTGAGAAGTCTTGAAATTTGGCTGTGTGTGTGTGTGTGTTTGTGTCAGGGGTGTTTTGCTGTTCCTGTGAAAATCTAACAGAATCTGATCAGTTGTAAACTTCTGAGGAAAATAAATTAGTTGGCACATGCTCAATAAAGATTTTAGCCACTACAGTCTCTGAAGTCTGTCTTCACTGAGAGCAGCTGAGCCTGATTGCTGTGCTGTCCAGGCTATGCATGCACCGTTCCTCGAATGAATAAATATGTTCTAGCCCATGGCGCCAGGAACAAAGGTGAATTTTCCCTGTAAGGGTTGTTCAGAGCTGCTGTAGGCTGGATAAGCCCAAATATCAGACAGAAAAGCAGAGGAGTGCTTTGTCCTTTGAGCTCAATGACCTGATTGCATCCAGGTCCTGTGGATGACAAAACCATCTGTCTTGAATACAGCATGGCTCTGCCATGAGGGCAGGGGCCTGGCCTTGATGACCTCCCAAGGTCTCTTCCAGCTCTAGTGGTCTGGGTGGACAAAAGCCAGATCAGGGGAAGGGAAAACAGTAGATTGTGAGGAGGAGCCTGGTGAGAGTGGGATGAGATGGGAGAGACACAAACTGTGATTGGGAATGGGTGGGGGAGGGACCTAGTAAACAAAGAGAGTGGGAGGAGGAGACCACACTAAGGAGACAATAAAAGAAATATGTATAAAGGGTTATACACAGCTTAGAACCATTTGGGACACTGTGAAATAATAATCTACTGAACATTTGGTTTTCCTTGTGGAGAAGGAACTAAAATCAAATGTTCAGAACAGGCCAGTTTCGCTAACTGCAAACTGAAGTACTGGCATCTACAAAACTAATTTCTCTAATTGATTTTTAAAAATGTGCTTAGCTGCAGTAGTGGACAGAAGCAAGCATTATGCACACAGATATGATGTAATTAACAATCTGTCCAAAAGTGCTATGTTGTTTTATAGCTACCTGACACATTTTATTGGTTCAAATGGAAAGATGCTATTAATTTGGTGGCACTGAATAGACTTTTTAGTCCAGAATTTAAGCATAGGATATAGAACCCTCTACAGACTGGGATAAAAAGGAAATTTACTTAGCTACTGCACATAAAACTGCTTATTTGCAGAACAACAGAGCCAAGTATTAAATCCTGCTTGTGTTTGTTTTATTTCATAGAGGCTGGATTACAGATATACGCTTGCTACCCTTGATTCTATCCCTGAGAGTGGTTTCCAAACTAATACACACTAAATCAATGAATTCCCATCTCATGCTGTTTCATGACTGTTATATTAGAGTCCTTTATAGCAAGCACTTAAAACACTCAAAGCAAACCTAAATATGACAACCACAGGAACAGTTTATTCACAGAAATGCATTAAATACTATCTTAGAAAGGACTCTTGTGCTTAGCCGCAGAGCTCCAATGAACCTACTCCAATTAATGGCAGCCAAGTTGAATGGTTAATCATTCTTTCATGAGACTCAAACTAGAGGATAGTTTTTCCATCACAGGGCAAAGTACTGCCAGGTGCTGAGCTTCTCCTGAGAGCTGCTGAATAGCTTCAGCCCCAGCTGTAATCTGACTCAACCACAATTCCCCTTGTGCTTCCAACAGATGGATCCACGTGGCAGTAGGTTTACCACCACAAGGTGATGCATGTGATCCTTCCTATGTCAAGGAAAACATTTTCTATTACATTGCATAGCCCTTTCATGAGGGTCATGGTTGGGATTCCCTTTTTCTGGAATCCTAGAGCTAGGAATAGACTGAAGAGACCACGAGCGCAGTGGAGATGCACTAGGAACTGGAGGAGCTGCTGCAAACACAGATGTGGCACCTCAGAGTGGATGGCTCTGACCCAGAATCTGTTTTTGGGGCACCTGGGTCAATGCTCTGCTTCAGCAGGGGAAAACCCTGCCTCCTCGGTGTGACAATTTGGGAGGAAAGTATGAAGGGAACCAGAGATTCTTCTCTCCCTCCCTCATAGGCCCTTTCTACACAGGCCACTTTCTTCAAAAGTGGCATGGTAATACACGGCCTGAAATGTGCTAATCAAGCACGAATGCAAATTCTCCGCACCTCATTAGCATAAGGTCACATGATTTGGAGTCCAGAAGACTGTTCTTCCGGACTCCAAAATGCCGTTTAGAAGCGCAGCCCCGGGGGAGCTTCCGGAAGGAAGTCCTTCTTCCGCAGGCCCCTTCTTCCCAAAAATTTTTGGGAAGAAGGGGCCTGCGGAAGAAGGACTTCCTTCCGGAAGCTCCCTCGGGGCTGCACTTCTACACGGCATTTTGGAGTCCGGAAGAACAGTCTTCCGGATTCCAAATCATGTGACCTTATGCTAATGAGGGGCAGGGAGTTTGCATCTGTGCTTGATTAGCATATTTCAGGCTGTGTATTACCATGCCTCTTTCGAAGAAAGTGGCCTGTGTAGGAATGGCCATAGAGACACCCATGTCTCAAACCAAAGTCTGAGTTTGGGTTTGGTTTGAGGGTAGGACAAAGCCATGGCTGACCCCCACCCCACTCTGCAGGAACATGGTGGTTCTTGTGAGCCAATAGAGGGGTGTAGCTCTCCCTTGTTCCTGGTCTCTGAGGGAGGCTGTGCCCTTTTGCTGCACATGTTCCTGAAACAACAGTCTAAGTACAACGGGGTGTTAGCGGTGCAGGGCTCAGCCCTTAGGCAAGGTAGAGTAACAAATGGTTCGGGGGTCCAGGCTCTCAGCTGAAGCAGGGCACCAAAACAACAGTCTAGGTCTCTGGCAGGGGGCTGGGCAGGGGTTAGGCTCTCAGCAAATAGCCTCGGAGGCGGGGATAGGGGAGAGCACCAATTACTGCCTGTTATCTTGGCTTAGAGGGATGACAGACAAACACAAACCTCTTAGCCTAAGGAGGGGGAGTTCTGCCACTGCCGGGAGTGGTGACTAGTGAGAGGGGCTTCAGGGAGGTCATGTGCCCCAGCTGAGCCTCAAGCCCCTCCCCTCCTTGCCTTTGCTCTACCACTGCCTCTTCCTACCCTTGCTCTGTCCCTGCCCTGCTTTCCCCACCCCCACCTGCCTCTTCCTCTGGAAGTGCTGTGCCCCTTTTGGTGAGTGTGAGGGCAGTCCCGTCCCTCCCCTTCCCACCCCACCCCTCCCCCAGAGCGGTGTGGCCTGAGAACTGTGCACTAGAGCAGCTCAGGCTGCCCTCAGACTGTGTCACTCTGGGGCAGGGGTGGGACTGCCCCAGCATTCACCGGAAGTGGTGTGGCGCTGATGAGCACGGGGTGCTGGGTGAGCCCTGGAGGTGCCTGTGACTCCTTGTGCACACCCCATGCATTGTCCTTTCCCACAGGCACAGGGGTAGGGGAACACATGCCCATCACTCTCCATGTGGTCCCAGCCCAGGGACCTAACAGCAGCAAAGAGGACTGCTACTGAGTCAGAGAGGAGTCCAGCCACAGCCTGCCCATTGTGTGTCAGGTGGCACTGCAGCCAGACTACAATCAGCTATCCCTGAGCTCTTTCTCCCTCCCCATTCCACCCCCCCCCCCGGGTGTATCTGAAACTTGGGCACATCCTCTGTCTCCCTGGGCAATACTGCCAGTGGCAATCTCAGCAGCTCTTCCACATTGTGGTTTCTGCTGTCCTGAAGACACATCCTAGCACTAGAAGTCTTCTGTGAGTTCCAGCTCCAGCAGCGGGCCGGAAGCCGCTGCCTCCCTCGGCGGTTCTGTCCCAACTAAGCTGCTGGGCCTACCTCTCATCTGCTCTGCTTTTGTCCCACTCTTCCATTGTCAGCATAGTGGCTTATGCCTTCCTGCCCAGGGCATCTGGTTCTTTCTCCCCCTGACAGTCTGTGAGGGAAGCCACGCCTCTTTGCTACATTCTATTATTTATTTCCCTGTTGGTTTGTGTATAATCCCCCAGTCTCATTTCTTTACTTAGATTTAATTTCCCTTCATGACTGTTTAGGGCACTGCATTTAACAGGTTTGAGCCACTCTCCTGTGTTCCAGGGAAGTGAGAGCCAAACACGTAGACATGATGATTCTGAGACCATTGTCAGTAGAGGAACATGTCCCCTGTGAATGTAATTTTCCTTCAGCACAAAGAGTAACATCTTGGGAACAACCTAAATGCTGTGGGACTGTAACACAATTGCCTCGTGTTTACAACAGAATTAAAGGCTATTTAAATCTCTGAAAAGAAATGGAAAATCATGCAGGTTTAAGATGGAGCACCTATCTTTCACTGCTTATCTCAAGGGAAGGTAATCCATTAGAAGTACGTTTCAAGATGCCAAAAGCAATAAAAACACAGAGCCTCATGGCTAGCCAAATTCTGGTTAAAGTACTTTCTCTGTAGAGTGTACTCATTAATTCTAGCACTGGACAGCTTCCAAGTTGTGCGGGTGCTTTGCAACAAGAGGAAAGACCCCTGTGAGTAGATGCCTTTATTGGCTTACATTTTTACTTTCCTTTAATGTATGCTGTAGAATGGTAAATTGATTTTTCAGTACTTAACTGGTTTCTGAAGCAAGACCAGTAATTCAAGTCTGTTGAAAATGGATGCAAATGCTAAATATATTAAAGCAGCTCAAAACACAATATTGGTCAGTGGTTTGGCTCAAGGATATACAAAGTTATCCTAGTACAGAATATTTTATTTTTTCAATGGGCAGGAAAGTATCATGGTCAAAATGCTTTCAACATAATTAAATCCATTGCATGTCTTATTTTTTTTTCTCAGTGTGGATTGTTGACAAATGACGGTCCCTTTGGCATGTATAGGAAAGGAAACACATGAAAATCTCCTTATTAAACACACTTAAGCTTAAATGTTGTTACATACGCTGTTCTTGAAATGTATTGATGTATTTAAAAATCAGTAAATAAACCAGTAAAGGAGTGCACTGCCAAAGCAAAAATAACATTTTTAAAAAAAAAGCAAGCCATAAAATGATACTCTTCTTTAAAAGACCCGATTGAGACACACAGGGACGACTGCGGTTACTTTGAAAATAGATGTATTTGTAAAAAAATTCAAATCCAGTCAAAGCAATTTATAATTTAAACTTCAAAGGAATACAATGAATAGAATTACAGTTCTCTCTGCTGAGAAGCATGACAATTTTCTGGTAAACTTTTAAGATGTGCTTTGTTAGAAAAAACTAAATTTTATTAAAACTATGTTTTGAAGGCCTAAAGTTCATTCTTTGGGATTTTTTCCAGCTGAGTCCTCTGATTCTATTGATGATCACTACAGGATGTGATAGAACGGCCTTTCTGCCAGTTAACCAATTTAACAGGGTTCCTGTTCAGTGGGATATAAAGTCTAGTTAAAACATAATGGGTGAAATCCTGGTACCATTGAAATCCATAGCAAGACCCCCACTGATTTCAACAGGCCAGCATTTCACCCAGAGTCAGATAACTGTCAACCAGTTAATTCAGCTGTTCAGTTACCTGAAATTTAGACTAACCCATGTGTTACAGTTTACAAGAAGCTTGATTAGATGGAATCCATTTGGTAACTTAGATTATCCTTGGACTAGTCAGTAACATCAGTAAATATAAATATATTTTGTTCCTGTTACATTTTTGTTAGAGTCTAGAGATAAACTTTTAAAGTCAGAAAGAGAGTAAGCAGTAGGAAGTTCAACCACAAAACTCCTGTTAACATAGCATTAAGCACCAATGTAACCCATGAAGGGGAAATAATTCAGGATTAAAGTTAAAACAAAAAGCAGTCAAGTAGCACTTCAAAGACTAGCAAAATAGTTTATTAGGTGAGCTCTCGTGGGATAGACCCACTTCTTCAGACCATAGCCAGACCAGAACAGGCTCAATATTGAAGGCACAGAGAACCAAAACCAGTAATCTGTGCCTTAAATATTGAGTCTGTTCTGGTCTGGCTATGGTCTGAAGAAGTGGGTCTGTCCCATGAAAGCTCACCTAATAAACTATTTTGCTAGTCTTTAAAGTGCTACTTGACTGCTTTTTCTTTTGATAGTGTATAGACTAGCACGGCTCCCTTTCTGTTAGGATTAAAGTTGGCTCTCAGGGCTGCCTGTGTTCTGGCCTCCAGAATGCTCTTGCCTGCCTTCCTACCCACATAGCAAAGAGTGACAGCCATGCCACCCTTTGCCCTCAAACACTGCTCACAATGCATACTTCAAAATTACCCTCTTTGTTTGTAAAATATCCAAGAACCCTCCCCCCAGGCTCACTGCATCTTCCACTGAAGCCAGTGGAAAGTCTTCCATTGACTTCAATGGAAATTAAATTGGATGCTGACCCCTTGTAGATTCTATTCCCTCCACTGTATAATATTTCTTGTGGCATAGTTTCTTTTGCTTCTTTCCCCCACTCATGCTATTGAAAAACAAAGAAAAATAATTGCTGTTTCAAAGGTCAAAGGATATGCAAGGTATCTGAGCTGTGCAGACAAGTTTTAAAATATGTGACAAATACTTGGTAATTCCTGAAGAATTATGCTGTTCTGAAATAAATATATAGACGTTCTCAAAGCCTTGATAAGTCATAATGGCATCTTTTATGTGAATCCATAGCTGTTTTTTTTGCGAGTAATATGCTTTATAAAGATAATATGCACACGAATTACATAACAAATAAATGATCTTGAATAGGTTTTAAATAACATTTAAAGGGACCTTAAATGCTGAGCATCCATCAAGACACTAGGTTTTATGTTCCAAGGAGAACCAAAGGTCAATATAAAGACAAAAGGAAACAATTGTGTTGGTTCACAGGAGTTTTGACCACATTATTGGCTTCCAGTTGTCTCAGTATGTACCTCTATGTGCTACCATGAGGCACCATGGGATTGTGTGAAGCTGAAAAGTCTTATGTGTGTAGTTAGTTCAAGATTTTCAAAAGTGATTAGTGATTTTTTTGGCAGCCTCATTTTTGAGCTGCCAACCCTGAGACAGGGGAGGGGCTGGACTCTGAGAGTGAGTAACAGCTTTGTGAGGGTCTTCTGGTGAACTCTCAGAAATGTAGACACCCAACATCAATAATCCTTTCTGAAAGGTATGACCTGAGGCAAGAACATCCTGAGGACACTTATGCATGTGTTTAACTTTAAGCATGTGGTAATCTCCTTGCCTTCAATAATACATTCTTAAATGAAGGATGGGTTTAAAGGTTTATTGATCCACAGTGATTAAACTGAGATCAACTAAGTCTTGTTTGTTTGGCTTGTTTCAAGTGTTTACAAACCTTTGGTATTACACCAGAATGTAAATATCAACACTTAGTTCTTTGTTCTAGCACTTATTTTGTTTGTTTGGAGGTAGCAAAAGCCCAATTGACAAAATGATTTTGGTATCTAATTGCAACTTTAGATGCCTAGCTTCAAAATCAAGCCCTGTTTTGATTCACAATGTCCCTTGCTCAGCAGCTCCTGAACTCCATACACACCTAGAATGACTCAGTGCATTTATTTTTGGGATGAAGTTCCCTAAATGCCTATATTTCTCCATGTACACCTGCACACTCCAGCTCCATGCCCTTAGATTCTTCCAAAGCATGGCACTGGGCCCTCCACTGCAGATCTCTGACAGCTATGGAATGGTGCCTCTCTGGTGTTTCAAAGCCCCCTTTGAAAGGCTAGAATCCTGTGCAATTGTCCCCCATAGTCCTCCTCTTGGCAGGCCTGCCCCTGGTTCAAGTCCCTTTCTCTGTCTGAGAAAGAGAAGAAGTTTGAGCCTGGCTCTCTAACTTCTCAGGTGAGTGCCCTGTATACTCTGGTTCTTGCATTATTTAGCCAGAGTGCAAGAGCTTCAGCATTAGACCAAAGAGAGCAAGAAACACCTACATTTCTTTATGAACCTACCCTGAAGTTTTTCTACTGTACAAATGACCTGGATGATTTATGAGCAATGTGTGGGGTGAGACTTTAGAGAAATATAAATTATGTCTGCTCCTCAGGTTGACATATTTTAATATTTCCCATATGTTTCTATGAGAACTTTCAAGAAGTGTGTATATATATAATTTTTTTATTTCTGTTGCATGGAGGAAACTTGTTGGGACTGCACATTCCACTTGATTTTATGGCTGAACGCTGTCTGATACAGGATGTAAATCTTCTTGGAAAAATCTATATGGGTTTTCATCACAGTGGATCTCATGGCAATTCTGAAGTTTTTAATAAGCATAATTTAAATTTAAAAGGAATTGTTAAGTCCCTTTGCAGTGCATAGACTTCAAAAGCAAGGTCAATAAATCTCCTACAGAACAGCAGAAGCCTTCATGGTAACAGTTGCTGAATATGTAGAGCAGTTAAATACATTGTTAAAACTCTTAAATCAATAAGCTCTGGAAAAATATCTTGTGGTCTAGTAGTTAATTTCCTGTTTTCACTGCAGTTGGTGTAGGGTGCATTACAAACTTCCACCTTTTTTAACTTGTGGATAGTTTTTGATAATGAAGCGAGCAGTCTCTCATGGGATAGAAAGGCACATTACTTAAAACAAAACTCAAAAAATGTCAAAGTACAGAACTAATTAAATGATTTTTACAATGTATTTTAAACCAGTGAAATAATCAGTTTCCTCTTTTCCAGTTGTTTTCCCTTATGGAGATCAATTTCTGTGAGCATCTGAACCCAATACAGTGAAAAATGACAGCCAGCCACACTGACAGTCTATTGAATATAATTATTGAGCTGGCTAGGACCCATTAATCATGGGGAACGTTAATTTTATGAATTTCAGCACTCAGGAAAGTGAGCACACTCTTGTATTTCTTGTATTCATTTTTACTCTTTAACCAGAGAAATGATTAAATCAATAAATCTAAAAGTAAATCTGCAAAAGTTAAAATTAAAAAAAGTTTTGTGGTAGTGTCATCACCTATGCTGAAGACTAAAAGCACGAGGAGCTGGTTTCTTATAGCTGACAACAATGGTTACCTTTTAGTATTACCATTAGGAAAACACCATTCCTGACTGTTGGCTAGAACATTGTTTTGCCATCTTTTTTATGAAGTACCTCTTTAAAATTAAATGTATCCCCAGTCCCTAAAATTTTAATAATATATGGAAATATACCTATCTCAGAACTGGAAGGGGCCTTCAGAGGTTACTGAGTCCAGTCCTCTGCACGTACAGCAGGAACTATCACCATCCCTGACGGATTTTTTCATTTAAATCTATTTGTCCCAGATCCTTAAATAGTCTCCTCAAGGAATAAACTCACAACCTGAGTTTAGCAGGCCACCACGCAAACCACTGAGTTATTCCTCCTGCACAATTTTCATACGTGACATTTTTTTCTGCCATTACTAGGTATTTGTTCAAACAATTGTAACTGTTTGGTTGGAAGAAATTACTTATAGGCAATAAACTTGCCATTGTACTTATGATTGTGCAAAGAGGATACATAAAAATATTAGATGAGCATAAAATATATCTAATTTTTATTCACACATGTATACCTTTTAAGCAAACGTCAATGAACAAAGATCAATGAAATTACGAGAAAAATATAATTAACATAATGTGAAATTTGAGCTTGTTTGGATGAAATCAAATGCCCAAACCCTTGGTTTCAAACTGCTCAGGGCCACAATTAAATCAATGTTTCTGATATGGTTTCCTGTGTATTACTTTCTTCCAAATCTGCAGTTTTATTCTTTGTTTTTCACAAGGAATCGGTCCATTTAAACCCGTTCAGTTGTAAATATAAACACTAAACTAAAATTGTACAAATACCAATTTTATCACTTACTTCAGGTAACAAGCATAATATTCCAGAGCCAGGCAGCCCCAGCACACCTGCCCCATTTTAACCGCCTCCCCCAGAATTAGGTACCCCCCCATCCGCTGTAATCCAATGCTGGCAACTCACCAGAGCTGCCGCTGCCACTGCCACCATCACTGCTGCCATGTGCATTCTGCCATTCTCTCTCCAAGCGCGAGTGAGGCACAGAGTGCTCTCATGGCTCCTAGCATTTTATTGCTCAAAGAGCTGCAAATGGCTCCAGCATGCGTACCCCCAGACCTCTCTCACATACCCCCTCAGGGTATACGTACCAGGTGTTGAGAAACACTGGTCTAGAACATCTGTGTCCATGGAGAAACTCATGAGATGTGAAGCAGAGACCCCATTTGCCTAGTTGATTTTCCATGTAGATTTACCCCCAATCACACAAGAAGAAGGATAATAGTCAGCTTACTTATCTTGGGGACTATCACTTAATATCAGTTTCACATCTTCTTTGCAGCAGCTGTGCTACTCTGATATTTAGCAAACTACCTATGAAGTGGTACTAAACAATCAATAGAAAATAAACCTGCTTTAAGGCAAAGGCCTCTCATTGCGTTTGCCTATATTTTGTATCTGAGCTATTTGTTGCCTTTTCTGATTGTAGTAGTTCTTAGAAATTAATCTGCTGCCTGCACCATTGTAATGTATGCAGATACCTTTGCGCCTAGGTTCTAATTTCCTATATCCTTGCTGCCTTGCCCCTCTTATTTTTAGAATTTTCAGAACATTTGGCCATGGTGGAATTTCAACCTTGGAAACAGCTGACAAAGAAGCTTTCTGTGCAGGAGTTTTGATACCTAAACACAGTGCTCAAGTGGCATCAGCTAGCAGGAAGCAGCACAGCTGGAAGAGGGTAACAGAAGCTTCACCGCCATGCCAGACACTGCTCTGAAGGCCACCCAGGATCATTCTGGTGCCCTCCAGTACTCCACCCACCATCACTTTGCAAATGACTGCTATAGATAGAATAATGGAGCCAGAAGCTAGTGATCATGCCAATCTTTCTTTTTAAAGCTCTAAAAGAGGCCACACCTTTACACTATTCTGCATTTTCAAATTTTTGAATGGCACATCCACATTGCAGACCTATCAAAACCTTTGTGGACTAACTGGGAACTAAATCTTTCAATTAAACATGGATTCTTAGGAGCTCCCCCTCTTTCTGTAGGCCTCCAAATCTAGAAATCAGGGTAGGGGGAACAAGCCCTCTCCACCATCAGCTGAGCCCCCATTTCTTTGTCTCTAGGGGGAGCAATGTGAAGGGTTGTGGAAAAACACTTTCCGAATTTTTCTTTATGCTGCATCTCTGATTTATTCAGCTTTGTATAAACATTTAAAAGAATTCTTAAACTTTTTCTGATTTGGGAAATTCTCGAGGTTTATTTTTAAAGAAAATTACATTTGGCAACACCAAACAAAATGGTACAACTGGGGAAGAAATTTACTCCTGGAGCTTTTTTTCCAGGATAGATTTTCATTACAATAATATAGTTGCTGAATTGCACAAGCTCCCTGCTGACTCTCTTTCTTTAAAAGTGATCTCCTGTTACCCCCCACATCATGTTCACAATTCATGGGGGGCAGGGGTGAGATTATTCACAACCCTTTCATCTGACAGAGCCAGTTGCAAACTGTAAATATATGTCCAAGCACAAAAGGTAGAGCTGTATGCTGGAACCTGACTCTATCCTGTGTGTAGAACTCTTATTGCCATCACCTGGAGGGAAAACAGAATTAACAGTCAAGCTTCACCATGTGGCTAGGAGAGGGGGATGGAATTTTTGCTGTAAGTGTATGTCCGAATACGCCTATGTAAAACACAATGCAGTTTACCCACTGGCCACTTCTGTCAACATTTTTAGAACTAGATTTAAGTCAAATTAAAACTTTAAACTTTTTGTAAATGTGTTGGAAAACTACAATGTAAGTCTGGCAAAGCATATGCCTGTCCTAGTTCAGCGTATTGGCATATGAGCCTATTACTAAGTGTCTGTAGGTGGTTCCATCTGATGGCATGGTGGCCTAGTGTCTAGGCCACTTGCAGTGCCTAGAGGCCCGAGGTGTGGGTCTTCAGCCCACACCGTAGAGGCTGTAGTATTAGTCTGGGGCATGGCCCTGAGAATCTAGTTTCCCCTCCTGGGGGCGGGGAGGGGGGATCCCTCTGAGATTTTCCCCTCTTTCCCTGGGGGAGGGTTTGGAGGCTTCATCCTCCGGTGGCCGACAGGGTGGCAGCTCGGGGACAGGCCCTGCACACATCAGAACTAGCTCCTGCCTCGTGGCTGGACAGCCTGGAACTGGGCTAGCTTTTCCCTTTCATGCTGCCTCCAGGCCTGACACTGGTTGCAGGTGAACCAGGGAGGGGCTAATTGGGCAAACAGGCCCCCTTTAACCCCTGCCCTGCCCAGCCTTCCTCTCACTCCCTTGCAGTGTCTTTTATAAGCTTGGTGCAGCCCTTACAGCTTGGCTTTGGCAGAGCAGGAAGGATAGTGGGGAGTGAATTAGTCTGTTTGTTGTATTATTTATTTTAGGGGGAAATTTTTTCTAAAGTATCCAAGGGATTTAGGAGTTCTATTTGCACATGTGCTTTTGAACCCCTTTCCCCTACACCGTATTCCATGCTGATTGAGCAAGTGGCTGGGATGTGGAGCTTTATAATTGAGCAGGGTTATTATCTGCAATATTTTGTGAGTAATAGTTCAGGGTAACTTGTTTTGCACAGTTCCCTGATTTGGCTAAGAAAGGCCTGTGGTCTGGGAGCAAGGTATCAGTCAATGTTGTCTTGGGACATGGACTTTGGTGACTCTTATTTTTTTTAGCTGTACTGCAGTACTGCCTAAGTCTTCCACTGTCAGATAAAGAGGAAGTTGCGATAGGCAGCAGGGCAGAAAGCCACGACAGGCCCTGGGACAAGGTGGGAGGAGGACGTGGTGCTGCGCCCTGGAAGGGGAGAGTCCAAAGAAAGAAGGGGTGAGGCCTAGGGCATGCAGCCCTCTGTGCCACCTGGATGGACTGTGGTGCTGTTCACTGCCCCTGCTGTCTCATAGCCATGCACTGCCATGTCTCTTCAAAGGGACCCAGGGCAACTGCCCCTTTTAACCCACTCATCAGCGGGCCTGGCTATAGGCATTGCACAAATGTGCTACCAGGCCCCACAGGCCTTAAATCTGGGTCTATGGGGGTTCTGGGAGTCATCACACTGCAGTTATCCACCTGGCAGCTCACAGATCATAGCTGGTGCTGGGGTCCATGAAGTCCAACTGGGGCTCAAGTCTTGCCCTGTGCTCTGACTGGGAGAGCTCAAAGATTCCTGACTGGGCCATAATCAGTATTCAAGCAAGAAGAGGGAGCAATGCAAGTAACTGGGCTCTGCACTTCTTGCCTGGTGTTTTACCTGTTGCTTCTTTCTGATCCTGACATCTGGGTATTTTTGCTCAGCCTGACTTTTAATAATTGGAGATATGTACATCTCCTACAACTGGAAGGGACCTCAGGAGGTCATCCAGTCCAGTCCCCTGCCCTCTTGGCAGGGCCAAGCACCCTCCCTGACATCTATTTGCCCTGATCCCTAAATGGCATCCTCAAGGTTTGAGCTCATAAGCCTGAGTGTAGCAGGCCAATGCTCAAACCACCAGGCTATCCCTCCCCCTCTTGGTAACTGCCTCTTGCTTTCTGCCCTCAGGTACTGTCATCTGATCCTGATTTCATGGTTATCTGACTGCACCTGTCTCTTCATATCTGTCCCTTGATTTCAGCCCTCCAGTTTGTCATTTGATTCTGATCTCCAGGTATTCCTTCCTAGCCTGGTAGTAGGCTCCTGGCCTCTGGATCCTTGGCCCATGCCTGATGCATCTGGTGTTCCAGCCTGGTCCAGATCCTTGTAATTGGCTCCTGGCATCTGATCCTCATCCTGTGCCTGAAACTAACCCTTAGGCCAGGGCACCTGTATCCCAACTCTGACACATACAGGCTATGTTTGCACTACAGAGATCTTTTGAAGGAAACTTCTCCAGAAGATCTCTTCTGAAAGAACATATTTGGAAAGAGTGCATCCCCACACAAAACAGTGCATCAAAAGAGTGACCTGCTCTTTCGAAGGAGAGTGTCCACACAACCCCTGCTCTTTTGAAAAAATGGGCCAGGATCGAGAATGAAGGGCTCTGCAGAGTGTCTACACACATTTTATTTTAAAAGAAAAGGCGCTTTTCCTGAAATGGGAAAGGAAGAGTGATTTCAAAAGGAGCGACACGTTCTTTTGATTTACTTTTGAAAGAACGCTTTTTGTGTGTAGGCGCTCCATAGGCTCTTTTGAAAGAGCCCCCTTTTTGCAAAAAATCTTTCGAAAGAACTTGCTAGTGTAGACACAGATTCAATGATCCCTACGCTAAGGAGTTTACAAACTAAATTTACGGTGATAGATGACAGGCAGGTGCAACACAGAGATCAAAGGAATGGTAAGGAACTGTACGATGTTTAAGATTAATGTACTATGCAGTTGTAGTAGAACAGCAATTTGGCCATTGTCAAGTGTGAAACTGTAAATGGATTAAGATATTAGAATGGGTGTGTGACAAGGGACATTATGTTCCATTCAAGGCTGGGCAAGAACATGGTTTTTAGAGGGTTTTTTTTTTTTTTGGCATTTACTTAGTTACTGAGAGTATTCATAAAGGTGGTCATATGTTAGTTCAGAGATGAGTCTGACTCTAGTGGCTTTAGAGTTATTTCTGTGCTATGTAATTTGGTACAATTTGAGTCAGAGAAATAGGATAACATCAGGCTACATAACCCCTAATATTTGGGTGTATCTTCAGGAGACTGAGTTCAACTCCAAGGCCGTTTCTACACAGGCCACTTCCTTTGGAAGTGGCATGCTAATACATGGAGCGAAAGATGCTAATCAGGCATGGATGCAAATTCCCTGCGCCTCATTAGCATAATGCCACGTGATTTGGATTCCGGAAGACTGTTCTTCTGGAGTCCAAAATGCCGTGTAGAAGCGCTGCCCCTGGGGGGGTCTTCCGGAAGGAAGTCCTTCTTCCAGATGCCCCTTCTTCCCAAAAATTTTTGGGAAGAAGGGGCCTCCGGAAGAAGGACTTACTTCCGGAAGCCCCCCGGGGCCGCACTTCTACACAGCATTTTGGACTCTGGAAGAACGGTCTTCTGGACTCCAAATCATGTGAAGTTATGCTAATGAGGTGCAGGGAATTTGCATCCACGCATCATTAGCATCTTTTGCTCCATGTATTAGCATGCCACTTCCGAAGGAAGTGGCCTGTGTAGAAACAGCCCAAGAATTTCACAGAATCTTTTTCTTCTGTATGGCCTACAAAAGCAACGTTAGCTGTGCATGTCTAGGTTGGTGAGCCAACTGATTACTTCAGGTGATATGGAATGAATAAAAGAAATTTCATGAGGCTATGATTATTTGGAACACTGGTTGAAGGGTTGTGGCATAATTTGAAGACCTTTTGAGGGAAATAGATTTTAGGGGGGAGGGATAGCTTAGTGGTTTGAGCATTGGCCTGCTAAAAGGTTGTGACCTCAATCCTTGAGTAGGCCACTTAGGGATTGGGGCAAATAAATGTCAGGTACAGTGCTTGGTCCTGCCAAGAGGGCAGGGGACTGGACTAAACGACCTCCCAAGGTCCCTTCCAGTTTTAGGAGATGTGTATCTCCAATTATATTTATATTTAAATAGGATTGTGTCTCAGTCCCTATTTATGTAGGACTTAGGCGCATCTCCATAGTGATGTGCAGATACAGTTCAAAGTGAGCTATATTTTCCATGGGAGCAAAGAGTCAGTGGGTCCTTGATGAGGTGCCTTCCCATCTTGTTTATTGGGCCAGATCTTCACAATCTTATACTTGGTCCTCGCATGTACTAAGATGCAACCAATGTAATCAGATCATACCTCGGTGAAGTTCTGGACTGAATAGAAATAGTTACTCTGCAAAAGGCAAACTCTCTCCAGAGCCACCTGATAGGAACCATAGGCTCAGCTCTACGAATATGCCAAATGAATCTTGAATTCAGAGTATGAACTGTTTTGATATATAGCAAGGTGGATTCTCCAATGTCATCAACAGATTTACCCTAAGTGATGCCTCTGTGACAGATAATCTTGTAGCTCACAGCAAATTTTGACTGAATGGCAAGAAATGAAAAAGCAGAGGCAGAGAGTGGAGAGCAAGTGGTGAGGAGCTCTCCATTAATGACAGCTTTGTTGCATCAGGGTATGGATGTAATGCAGAGCTATAGGCAGGTTAGATAAGGAATATTTTGATGTGGTAAACTAAAGAGGCACAATTTAGTGGTCTGATGATGGGATTTGAGCTCAAGGAGCTCTAAGTTCTTATTCTGGATCTGAAGTTGCGTTCCTCTGCAAAGTGTAATTCGTCTGTAAAGTGGCATATAAAATCCACAGCCAAGATAAGGGCCTTGTAGCGAGCTCATATTGAAAACCATGGGTTGTTTCCATTCCACCATGTACGGTGGAAGTACTTTCATGGAGCAGACATTATCAGTGATGTTTTTAAAGAGGTCTGATACATGTCTAGCTAAAATATACTGACATTCAGCCTCTGCTAAATTATGTATGGATCCTGACTGAATTATTGCATAGCCTCAAATCTTCCACTTGTGTTGAGAAACCCACTAAGACAGGAAGAATACTTTTGAAAATATCCTGTCAGATGGCCTGAGATGGCTCACCTGATAACATCATAACTCTCAGCAGTGTGTAAAAGTACGAACAACATAGTGTTGTTAACTTGACTTCATGACCTAGATATAGTGTTGAGATTAATCGTTAGTAATTTGGATAATTCCTATATTTTTGCTCATCCACTGAGTTAAAATGCCACAATGACAGGTGCATTTAGAGGCACCTAAGAGAGAGCTCTTCCAAGAAATTTTGGAGCAAATGACTAAGTTACTCTTCTGAGTCCTGAATGGATCATTTCCCCAGTACTATTTAACACACAAAGAATTCACAAGCTTTATTGTGCTATCAATGCCTATTTTGGAGCTGTCCTGCTGTCTTTCTAAAACCACACACTGGAACCAGGACAATGAGTGTCAGCTTATTCAGATAAGACAACTGCTACTGGCCGAGCAAGGAAATTCATGGAAGACTTTGCCAGCTCTTTAATGGGTTATAGTTAGTCAGTTCAGACAATGCAAAACATTGACATACTTGGATAGTCATGCATGAGCAGTGAACCAAACCTGCAACCTCATGCCTTACTGCCAATAGTGGAAAGCCACTTTCCTTATCTCAGAAATATTCTGAGGTTGGGACAGTTTCTCTCCAAGATATAGACCCTGTAATCCAGGGTTTGGCAGTCTCTAGGGAAGACTACTTCTGGGATGTGATCTTTGCTCTTTGATTTTATTTAGGGCTTTAAATACTGTTGACTACAGGAATCAGACTGTCTGCTGTTTTCTCTTGTGACAACCATCTTGAGAAGGGGAAGGACAAGTCCACTGCCACTGAAAGCCTGCACCTTTGGAATTCACTCCCCCTCAACATACACAGGTGTACGTTTCCAATAGCCTTCAGGTAAAAAGCAAACACTTTTGTTTTTGAATTTGCCACATAAGGGAACATTTAAATCACATGCAAAAATATTGTCTTGTTTATCCACCAACAAACTCTTTGTTTTGTAGTTGTTTTCTTTTTAAGGAATTAGGGGTTGTTGGATCTTTCCACTCTTCATTCTTGTACTTATATTTTTGTGCACTATTCTATTTTTTCATCATGTTTTTGTTTATACTTTGTCGAGGCACCCAGAGGCCTTTGGTTATATTGAATTAAAAGTGCTGATTTGGTCTTTTGCATAAAACACCCATTTTGTGCTATTCCTTAACTGCTCCAAGTGCTAGTAAACTGAGTTATCTCTAGAGGAGTGTGGGGCCCAGGGCAACCCCCACCCCTGCCAAATGCCCTGCCTCTGCCATGTCTCTGCTCTGCCCCTACCCCACTTCACTCTTTCCCCAAGCCCCACTTCTGCTCCACCTCACCCTACCCCAGCCCTGCCCCTTTGCCCAAAGCCTCCTCCCCTGAGCAATGTGAGCTGTGAGATTATTGTGGAGGCCTGGTGATATCTTTGTCTTTCATGCAGTGATTGTCAAATCTTTGTCATTCAAACTGTAAATATAGTCGAGGTACTGTCCTTTTCATGGTTTCCATTGTCCATTTAGTAGGTTAATGAGAACGAAAGCCTGGGAAACATACTCCATTGTGTCAGAGTAGCCACCTAGGACTGAGAGCAGCTGGGCTCAGTTACTCAACCAGTGAGGAGCAATAGAAAGCTTTGGCTCATCTGCTGGCTGTTGGATGATGAAAGCCTCATTCAAATCGCTCAACAAAATTTTACCAGAGGCTTTGTTAAGGGAGAGAAATGCCACCAAAAGGATTTCACTAGGGGTTTTCTCTAGTGAGACACTAGTTCCCTCAGCTGTTCTCCCTGCTAGAGCAACCTCTTTATGGCTTTGAGTTTTAAAGGTTGAGTTTGGGGTAGTATGATGCACGACTTATTTTTCATCAGGGGATATTTTAGCTAAAAATAATTATAAGCTTGGATCTTCCTCCTTCATGCTGTCTCTCATATCTTCCCGTCTCCAAAAAGAGACGTTTTTCAAGAAAATAGTTCCTCCGTCTGGAGATATTATGATGAATTGGGGATATCTGTGTGCAGCTTATGCATTCTTATTGATATTGTGAAATTATATTATGCACTCATCTCTCTGCAGAGTTTCATATCTATACATGCAGTTGCTGACAAGTCCTGTTGCATGTCAGTACTAGGCAGATACCAGTGAAGTGTTGAGATTTCCTCTGAGATCTTTTCTACTTTGTCTTACCCAGCTTTTCAGGAACACTTCACCCTAAACTCTGTTTGACTCTAGAATACATCACTCAGGCTTGGTTTTTTGGCATAGAGTAAAACTGTAGTGAGTGGATCAGACCCAAGCATCAGACAAGGGTCTAGGCCAATTTGCAGGTAGAATCAAACCTGGGATCTCTGGGGCTTAGTGTATGAACCTCTACTACATGAGTTAAAAACCAATTGGTCTGGGTGGTCTTAGCTACAGCTAAATCTGTAGCACAGATTCACTATTCTCTCCACAAGCGGGCTTGGTGCCAATTGATGGGCCTATATATCACACCAGAGGTGTGTTGGTTACACATCTATCTGCAGTTGGATAGAAAAATCTCTTCTTTTAAATATATTTGCATATGACATTGCATTTACTACACTTTGCATCACAATGTTTTTATCAGCAGTGTTGCTAACTCTGATTTTGTCACAAATCTCAGGATAATTATGTTTTCCTCAAAGCCCCAGCACCTTGACACAAGTGGAAATGTAGTGATTTCAACCTTCATTCTTAAAGAAAAACTCATTCTAAGTTTCTAGACCTTGTGGTTGTGCAGGAAGCATCAAAATATGACCTCAGTGCCTCCTAAAGGCTTAAAAAGCAGAAGGCAAATAAAACACTAAAGAATTGTCTACACTAGCATCCTACTTCAAAGGGAGCATGGTAAGTAAGGTGTTGGGAGATTATTAATGAAGTGCTGTGCTATATATGCAGCACTTCATTAAGCTAATTCTCCCCCGCGGCAACTTCAAAGTGTTAAACTTCGAAGTGCTGGCTTGTGTGTAGCCACAGCTCACCTGCCAGTACTTCAAAGTGCCTGGCCAACTTCAAAGACTCTTTACTCCTCAAAATTCGAAGTAGGGAGCTAGTGTAGACACAGCCTAAATCTATTATTTTTACATAATCTTGTGATATCTAAATCCATTCACATGGTTTTTGGTGAGTGTGATGTGATTTTTGAATATTTGCAGTTGATGATAATGAATTGCATGTTTCTTTTCAGGAACCAGTCCTTGTACACAGCCAGCTTGATTGGGAGGAGGGATAGCTCAGTGGTTTGCCCATTAGCAATGTGCACCTAGGGTTGGGAGCTCAATCCTTGAGGAGGCTATTTAGAGGTTTGGGGCAAATAGATTCATGAGCTGATTAAGTAGAACTTGACCTTTCTGTTTTTAAATATATCTTGTTTATTGTCCTTAGCATCAGGGTGCGCCTCCTTATCTTAGGTAGCACATACGTTTTGATTCCAGCATTCAGTTTCCCAGTCATGCCTGCTAAGAAATCAGTTAACTTACTTATGTCAACCCAGATTTGGGGTGGGAGGAAGCAACCAGGGAAAGTTCCCAGAAGTATAAAAATAGAGAAGGAGGAACAAGTGCTGCAGACTGCTGAGGGGACCCAGAGTGCAGAGGTGTGGATTCCCCCTCACAACACTTCTAGTGGGTGGCCAGCAGGAAGTGTTTCCTAAGATCTGTGACAGATTGATACTAGATAGATGGGTTGCTATAATAAATGCATGGAAGGACCGTTTTGATGAAGCATAGACAGCTGCATTGTGCTTTTAAGGTGCAATCTTGCTCTGGAGGTAGGGCACAGACAAGGCTTTGCATTGGGAGCTTGGGGAGCTTCCTTGAGCTTTCATTGAGTTTCTTATTGTGCAAAGGAACTGTGCAGGCTGCCTCAATCAGTTAAATACCTGCTACAGTTCACAGTGTGATTCAGTGCTATCGTACGTTAGAAAAGGAAGATGAAAGGAAATATCACACCCCTTCTGCCCCCACAGAAGAGTAATAGGTATGAAGGCTTGGAGGGGTAGCCGTGTTAGTCTGGATCTGTAACAGCAACAAAGGGTCCTGTGGCACCTTATAGACTAACAGAAAAGTTTTGAGCATGAGCTTTCATGAGCACAGACTCACTTCATCAGATGCTGGTCTTGGAAATCTGCAGGGCCAGGTATAAATAAGCCCGAGCAAGGGTGGGGATAACAAGGTTAGCTCAGTCAGCAAGGGTGAGGCTTGCTACCAGCAGTTGGTCTGGAGGTGTGAACACCAAGGGAGGGGAAGCTGCTTCTGTATTTAGCCAGCCATTTGCAGTCTTTGTTTAAGCCAGAGCTGAGGGCGTCGAATTTGCAGATGAATTGTAGCTCAGAAATTTCTCTTCAGGACCAGACTCCAAAGAGAACTTTCTGAGCTACAATTCATCTGCAAATTCGACGCCCTCAGCTCTGGCTTAAACAAAGACTGCGAATGGCTGGCTAAATACAGAAGCAGCTTCTCCTCCCTTGGTGTTCACACCTCCAGACCAACTGCTGGTAGTAAGCCTCACCCTTGCTGACTGAGCTAACCTTGTTATCCCCCCGCTTGCTCTGGCTTATTTATACCTGGCCCTGCAGATTTCCAAGACCAGCATCTGATGAAGTGAGTCTGTGCTCACGAAAGCTCATGCTCAAAACTTTTCTGTTAGTCTATAAGGTGCCACAGGACCCTTTGTTGCTGTTACAGATATGAAGGCTGTGTACATTTGCTTCCTGTGGGAGTTTAGATATATTCCCAGTGTAATTTGTTTTATTTATACTGTATGCACAGTCCTGGGGCAGAGGCGGTCACAAACAGCATACAGGCAACCCCTTCTCTTAAAATCTTAGCCCCTTCCCAACCAGTATTTAATTCATGGTATTATCAGAGAAAATTCCCCAGTTTCCACTTTGTATGTCTGATTTCTATTGTAAATAAGCAAAAACCATTGAACTCTGAGATGAATGCTTGCTAAGAACTTAAGACTTCATTAAAACCAAAAAGATGCCCCTGCAGAAAGCCCAGAATTTTCAAGAGGGCAACTTGGCAAAAAAGCCAAGTTTGTGTATGCATTGGTAGAATCATAACTTAAAGTAAACAACAACCATGAGCCTGCGCAGTAAAGGGAGGGGTATACAGGGACCAGAGAGTTAAGCTTCCAGCTGCTCAGAAACCACTCATACAGGTCACAGCTTGTATTAAAGGGCAGAGATGTTGATCAGAATTCTGAGGTGCCGGTCAAGACTGAGCATGTGTGAGTGAAGTAACTGTAGCCAACAATAGGAAGCTAAATAGAGGAAGAGTTACAATGACAGCTGCCATCAGCACATTTGAAGTCTGGAGGCTGAGGCTGAAAAAGCAAGAGATGTGCAGGGAGAGCTGGAGCACTGTTTAGCAGTTTGTCATTGGCTCCTCTTGCTGGGTCTCTGGCTTTTTTGGGGGTGATTCCAGGGAACAACAGTGCCCCAAGAGCTGCTCTCTGCCTTAATCATTATAACAAATCAATCTCCTTCACAGTTTATTATAGTTCCCCCACATTAACTTCAACAGGAAATCAGTGGCATTGTTTTGAAGACTTGAACTTGCACATGAAGAAGGACTTGTAAGACTGTAAAAACAAGCACTCCTGTTGCATTTGAACAACTAGCAGATTTATTTATTGGGTAATGAGCTTTCATGGGTCAGACCCACTTATTCAAATTGGCCCGTCTGAAGAAGTGGGTCTTACCCACGAAAGCTCATTACCAAATAATTCTTGTTAGTCTTTAAGGTGCTACAGGACTGCTTGTTTTTCATGAAGCTACAGACTAACATGGCTACCCCTCTGAGACTATTTACTTTGCAAGACTAGGCTCAACAGTGTCTGCTCATGAACTCTGCCATAATAGCACTATATAAAACCAAAAGAGGCATTTAGATGGGAAGACTGCTGTTATTCAGAGTGAAATCTGGGTATGGTATGTGACCAAGATTAACAAATCTAGTCTTCCATAAAGTGCCATGATATTCCCAATGTCTATAACTGGTCAGAAATTTAGTTTAACATCCCAGGCACAAGCTAGCACCTTGGTACCCTCCAGCACCAGGTTATGACATTAGGGGTGCGTCTACACTAGCCAGCTACTTTGAAGTAGCTGGTGCAATGTTGAAATAGTACATGTTGGTCTACACACGCCATGCGCTATTTCGACGTTGAAATTGACTTTAGGCGGCGAGACATCGAAATCGCTATTCCTATCCAAAGATGGGAATAGCACTTTACTTTGACTTTCAACGTCGAAGTAGGGCGTGTGTAGACGATCCGCGTCCTGCTACATTGAAATAGTGGGGTCCTCCATGGCAGCCATCAGCTGAGGGGTTGAGAGACGCTCTGTCCAGCCCCTGCAGGGCTCTATGGTTGCCGCCTGCAGCAGCCCTTAGCCCAGGGCTTCTTGCTGCTGCTGCTGCAGCTTGGGGTACATGCTGTGTGCACAGGGTCTGCAACCGGTTGTCGGCCCTGTGGACCTCATCCTGTGCAGACCGAGTGTGTCTGGGAGGGGCCCTTTAAGGGAGCGGCTTGCTCTTGCCCCAGAAGGGCTAGTCCAGCCTGTGACCCCGTCCGCAGGCTTTTCTGGCTCCTTATTTTGACAGAGAGTGCTTGTGTGCATTGGCGCTCCACATTTCCTTCTGGGGCAGCTCCTTTCGACATTCCCTGTTGCTATTTCGACGTTGAACATCGACAGCACCAGCCCTGGAGGACGTGTAGACGATATGTGTCGAAGTAGCCTATTCTTACTTTGAAATAGGCAACTTCGATGTAGTGGGCTAGTGCAGACGTAGCCTAGAAGAGTACTGATTTTGAGGACAGAGTTTCATTTGGGCCATGTCTATACTTTTTGCTGGAGCTACTGTTCTCAGCTGGAAGACATACTCTCTGCCAGCTAGCATGCTAAAAATAGAATGTAGCTGCAGAAGCACCAGTGGGAGCATGGGATAGCTGTTCCAAGTATGTGCCCCTCTGAGACTCTAGGCATGTGTGCAGCCAGGTGAGCCCACCCCATGACTTATGTCACTGTGTCTTCATTCTATTTTTAATGTGCTAGCTTGATTGGAGTTAGTGTGGGTATCACAGCATGGATCAAATCTCAACTCCAAGTGTAGACATACCCTTACTGCAGGTCTTCATTGTGCAGTTTGTCCAGTGAAACTCTCATCACCGATTGGCTTCAAGTCCCATAGATGTCATTCTCGATATCACAGGCTCAGACCCAAGTTACCCACACTATTTCCTACAGAACACCAACTTTCTTTGGTGTATTCTGGTAGAGTTACTAAACTTTATCCTGCATAAATAATAGTTTCTGACAAGATCAATGTGGTGCACTTAACTGAACGTGTATGGATTCTGTCCATATAGTACTCAATGTTGAACCTATCCGCACATTTGCATAGTATTGAAATACCTATATTGTTACATTTTTAAACTAACATCAGGAAATACTCCTTCAGACAACACACAGTCAGCCTGTGAAACTTGCCACCAGTGAACGTTTTGAAGACCTAAAATGTTACTTGTAGCAGCAACGAAGGGTCCTGTGGCACCTTATAGACTAGCAGAAAAGTTTAGAGCATGAGCTTTCGTGAGTTAACTCACTTCTTCAGATGCTGGTCAGTTAACTCACGAAAGGTCATGCTCTAAACTTTTCTGTTAGTCTATCAGGTGCCACAGGACCCTTCGTTGCTGCTACAGATCCAGACTAACACGGCTACCCCTCTGATAAAATGTTACTTGGATTCAAAAAAGAACTACACAAGTTCATGGAGGTTAGGTTCATCAATGACTGTTAGCCAAGACCATCCAGGACTAACCCCTAAACCTCTAGCTAGCCAACTGGACAATGGAGGCTCAATCGTTTGAGATTGCCCTGTTCTATTCATTCCCTCTCAAACATGTAGCATTGGCCACTGTCAGAAAACAGGATACTGGGTTAGATGGACCATTGGTATGGTTCAGTGTGGCCATTCTTATGGTATTATTTACAGTCCTGTGAATGATTCCAAGCCAATGTAGCTGATCCATTAATTCACCCTGAGCATTTGCAACTCTGATCCATCATTATGAGATCCTTAAAGTGGAAAGCTGAAATGACATTTAATAGTGTTTGGAGACATAAAATCTGGAAACTGTTTCAGCTTCTTATAAGCCAAGAAGAGTAAAACATTAATCAAAAAGGTCATAAATTGCAAAAGATAAATGGTTATGCAAAAAGGCAAACCACATGTTTTGATGCTTCATTCTTCAGTTCCTCAATAACCGCACCCCTCCCATCAGGGTAGTTTCCATAGATTTGTTGTTAAGTGAGTTGCAGAAGAAAGAATGCAGCACTGAAGGGGTCAAGTTAAAAATCGAAAACAAAAACCAATGTTTTGTAGGAAGATTTGACAACTCTTAGTATAAAAAAAAGGTATTATACACCTGGGATAGGGCCCTGTCCCAGTTTGTTGGGTTCCCGTCTATCACATGGCTGATCTAGGCGGGATTGTAAAAGCAAAGGGGGAGCTGTACAAAGGAGATCATCACAGGAGATGGCAACTCCTTCTTTCCTCTCTGCCAGCTGGAGCTGGAAAGGTCTCACTTGCTCATTATGTCTAGCTGGAGTTGATTTGTTCTCGTTTGAAGTTTTATGTCTGGAAGTAAAACAAGTCAGAGACTGGGGGGAAGAGAAATGTGATATGACCTGTAAGCGGGACTCTAGTTTTTCCATCTCTGGTTGGTCAGTCTATATGTGAGCTTACAACACTGTATATAAGGTACTGTCACCTTAAAATCAGAGGAGACTGGTGAGGGGATTCTTGCAGGGGAGGAGGACGCCATCCTCATGCCTCCCAGCCTGAAGAAGGGTTGAAATAACCCTCCTCTGCCTCAGGTCCTATCTTTCTCTGCCTCACTCTGCCCTGCCTCTTCCTGCAGCCAAGGCAGCCTGGGGGACTAGTAGGGCCAGCACCAGCAGCAGGGGTCTGCGCCCCCTCCCCCAGCCATGTGTGTGGGGGAGAGGGCTGCAGCACAGTAAGGTATCCCAGCCCCAGCTTGTGCTGGTCTCCTGTGTGCCATACCACTCTAGGGATCAGCATAGGGCAGTGCAGCCAGAGCCACCATGCTGTGCTTTCCCTGCTACCATGTGTATGTGTGTGTGTGTGTGGGGGGGCAGTGCAGACTTCTGTTGCCAGCTCTGTAGCCCCTCTCCCCCTTATGGGCTGCTGACTAGCTGGCCCCAGCAGCAGTGGGGAAAGCGCAACAAGGTGGCTTCAAGGGATGGGGGGGTTTGCACTCAGGTGGCTTGTCCTAACTGCCCTCTGTGCAGCCACAATCACACTGCTATTTTTAGCCTGCTGACTCTAGCAGAGTTTGTGTATCCGTCTTCCCACGCCGGGATGCAGGCTCCAGGTTCTGTGTGGCACACCCTGTTTTCTGGCATTATATTTTGTGTGCAAGGGTGTCCTAGGGTGACAACAAAGTCATTCTTTCATCTGGAAGTAGCAGTGGGCTCCTAATATTCCCTCAACCATCCCTCCCGCCCCAAAGACATTTTGCTTTAGGACTGAGGGAAGACTATCCAAAAGTAAAGCTCTGGAAACATTCAGATAACAATACCTCACAGAACTATGTAAGCAGCTTTCCTTTTGCCAACCCTGCACCTCCAGGTCCCACATTATTATCACCTCAGTACCCAGTGCCAATACTGACAACGCAAAGCAGGCTGAGGTTGTGCTACCTCTTCTGCAGCCGTCTTGCATGGCGGGAGGCCTCCCCTTTCATGGGAGGATTTGAGACAGCCATTAATGGAAGAAGCCTTGACAGCTTAGCTTCTATGGGGTTTTCCAGCTGTTGCATTTCATGAGCCCCTAAATCACCTACTCGAGCTGTCCTGAGTCATTAATTGGTGCAGCAGAATGGGAAAGACTTGAATTTTCTTCTTCTAATTAGAGGGAAAGAAGCGTTATGGAGAAACGGTTAAAATGTCCAACTGGATCAGAGGCATGGTCTATATCAAGCTAATCATTTGCACTGTAAATTTTGTACTGCCTGGCATTTATCTAGAGAGCTCCTTAAAAGGAATAAAAATAAACACCTAGAAGTGTAATACTCTATTTACATTATGTTCCTGAAACATTTACTGTAGGAGCTACTTTTAAATGTCCAACACCTGCTTTGTGTGTGAGATTGTGGCTAAACTATGGTCAATATATTAGAACTATCTTTGGTCATTAAAACCCTTAGAAATTTGAACACTAGTTCCCCCAATTGCTTTCTGCTTAAAATTAAACAAGTAGGGAATCAAAAGAATGGGGAGGGGGGAATATTTTGCTGGAGGTGTCATTTTTTAAAAGTGAGGCTCAGCGCGTGAATACTGCACAGGGAGATGGTCTCTGTGGTAACCCAGGAAGTTTCAGAGAAGTAAGGAGACTTTAAGGTTCAGCTGGAAAAATAATGTGCTAAAGGGAAACAGGCTTGGCATTAATGAATCACCATCAAAATGAGTACCGAACAAGAAGTCTTTGAATGATTATTCTTTGGTGGGACTTTTCTCCTTTGTCTTTTAGATTCCTTTGTAAATATTATTAATTATAATCACCTGGTGTTTATTTTCCATTATGTTCTTGGGGGTTCCTTTCTACAATGAAGCCATTTCATGTGCAAGTTCCTCTGGACAGGGGTAGCGTTAAACAGAGTCTGAAAATGACCTTTACTCACTTTGTGTTAACTGAACAAAGAAGCAGTTCTGTAGCACTTTAAGGACTAACAAGATAATAGTAGGTGATGAGCTTTTGTCGGACAGACCCACTTCTTCAGATCCGGAAATTCTGCAGTCAGAACGCAGAGAGGTTCAAACACAGGCCGTCCCGTAGATGTCTCTCTCCTCCTAAAAATGCTCTGACCACTTATGTTTCAAGGGGACAATATTGTACTTCAAACACTGGCTCACTCAGACAGCAGTTGTGACCTCACAGTAAATGAATATGTAGGTTGACCTCTTTCTAGGCAGTTGTACTGTGTTGTAGTGCTTGGCTCCTAGTTCCAGTGTAAACGCCTCATTTTCTGGATGATGTTTTAAAAACCATGGGAGCCGAACAAACATCTGTGCTGGAGATTTACTTTTTCTTATGTATTTCACACTTGAATAGTAGGGTTACTTGCTCGATTTCTACCCGTGTGTCATTTAGTATATATTTCGCCACTCTGCCAGAGAGATGCACAGAAGTTTCAGTTTTGTGTATGCACAGATACAAACTAAAGAGATCTGAGTATATATTATTAGTCTGGTAACATATAAATAACAGTATTATCAACTCTTGAATAACAACTGGCAAATAATACAAGTTGTTCTTTTAATCCTCAGGGGGGTTCATACACAGAAACATTTATTCTGAAATATTTAAAATCACACTGCTAACTCATGAAATAAACGCTATGTACAAATATCAGAGGGGTAGCCGAGTTAGTCAGTATCTTCAAAAACAACAAGAAGTCCTGTGGCACCTTATAGACTAACAGATATATTTTGGAGCATAAGCTTTTGTGGGCCCATGAAAGCTTATGCTCCAAAATATATTACTCTATAAAGTGCCACAGGACTTCTGATTATGTACACAAGCTTAGATGACTGAACTGGGGACCAGAGGAGACTCCAGGACCTCCCTTGCTCTAATCTCAGATCATCTGTTTTCATGGGAGTAAAAAGAGGGTTATGATTGGGAAGTTTCTAATCTGGAGAATAGGCTTTGAGGAGTAAACTCTGGAGCACTTTATGCATGGCATGGGGCAGAATAATAGGACCCAGACAACTACTTACCAAATCCTGCTGCTCCTGAAAGAGGAGGTAGGACACAGAGTCACTACAGATTGAATTTATGAAAATGAGGGAGCAGTTTGTCAGGCTAGATTTTTGAGGCTGCTGAAGTCTAAGGGTAGAACAAGGATCCATATCGAGGTAGCTGTCATGTTGAGGAAGCATAAGGTGCCAGGCATGCCCTTTCCTCCTCCCCCAGATAAGATCGGTTCCCCAGAAAAAGTGGGGCTAACAAGAGAGATAATGGGAGGTCACAGGGAGACAGTGGGATTTTGAGCCCACATCCATGTGAACAGGCTTTTCACTCTTTAGTGGAAACTCTAAAAGTGAGTAGAAATCAGTGGGGATGGAAAGGCTGAGTGGAAGTAGTTCTTCCACCCTCAGTGAGCACATCCCTTTACCAGCAATAACATTTTTAGAGCCCTGCAAATCTGTGGATAGCCTCTTTTTTATCCACAGGTATCCGCATTTGCTCATTTTCACAAATAAGGATGTGATTAAAAACTTTGCATCTAGAACCCCACAAATTTGCATATATCCACTTGATATCAACGGGTATCCACTCCTGCAGTGTGCATGGGGATATCCACGGCTTTTTTTTGTAGATATAGATGTGGATGCAGATATAAATTATGTATTTGTGCAGGGCTCTAAACATTGTACTATACAAGACTTCAGGGCTGAATTTAAAAAGACAAAAGACAAGATAATAGTAAAAGTTTCAATTAAGAAACGAACTCCTTCCACTTGACACACTGAAATAACATGGCTCACAGAATTCTGTCTAGATCGTCATAACATGGACTTTCCTTCAGTGAAATAGTTAGTGGTGTTGACACTTTTATCCTCATTGGCTCGCACCTCTCAGCTTTTGTGTGAGGCAGGGGAGAGCAAACTTTCTATGTCAGGCCCCACTTTTGATCCCTGCAATTAGCCGGGTGCTTGCAACCTGCCTAATGTAATCCAAATGGCCGCGGAAGCGAGCAGCAGCCTACCACAAGTGATGTGCCACACTCCCTCAGTGACATTAGCAGTGGAGGGTGAGTGGGGGGTGGAAGGGCAGCAGAGGCTGGGGGAGCTGGAATTAGAGTATCCAAGTTATCATACTACCCAGAGTATCCATGCACTGCACAGAAATTAAGAGTCAATATTGTGGTGCCCTTACTCATATTGAAGGTATTCTTCAACAAGTGTGTGCTAATCAATGTATTGGGTATAGAATCTGGTCCTAAGGAATAAGGAATGTTTAAAAATCCACCAAAGTTTACATAACTTAATGAAATAAAGTTTTCCTCCACGTGTCAATGGCACTGTGAGGTAAGGAGCAAACACAGAAAAGGGTAAGTAAGAAGTCACATAATAAGTCTGCAGAAAGTATAAACCAGACTTTGTGCTACCCCAGCATGTGCCTTAATCACAAGATTATACATCTTTCATCCTATGTCGAGCCTTTTGGGGTCTACATGCTGAGCCCTCTCACTGTTCGTCCCGGCTCAGTTTTCCAACAAGGAGGCTTCAGCAGAAAAAGCCCCTGTGCTGCTCCTCCTTCCTGTAGCCTTCTCAGGAGCACTAGATCTCTGCTCAGAGCTGGCAATCAAAAACTTCTACTTCCTCCCTTCAGCCCTAGCCTGGGAAACAAACCTTTTGCTGCTCTCCTGCCCTCCCCAAGGATCCAGCTTTTGTCTCTGACAGCTCTCATCTCCTGCCATTCTGCTTATGGCTCAGTCTGCTTCGACCCCTGACTGATGTTCTAAAGCCGGCCAGGTGCTGCTATGCTCTCTTAATTAACCCACCTGGGAGTATATGGACTGTAATAGGCCCCAGAAGAGGCGTGGTCTCCTGGAAGTGACAATGGCAAGGAGGCAGCAGAGGCTGTGGTGGGGGAAGGCCGATTGGCCTGCATTCCCACTTCTGAAATTTCATGCCCCCCACCAAGGTGGCATGCTACGCTGAGTTTAAGGCTGTCTGCAAACTCAGGCAGACACCACTCTGTTGGTTACACTTTGGTCACATTTCAAGGTTTTCTTTGCAACACTAATGGGTAGCAAATGAAAAGTTGAGATTCCAGTTTGTATAAGAGCAGCTTGGGAGAGCTCATCACTGTAATCCCTGTGTATTTATCATCTGTTTGTCCACTGTGGAGGAAGTAAGTGACAGGGACCATGTTGCTTTCTGTCTCTGAACAAATATGGGCATTTCATATGAGTCAGTCCTAGACCTATGTCCCATTTATGCATTTGAGCCACCTGATGCTTATACAGCCCGGAAATCATTTCCAGCTTTAAACACTTCAGTTTAAAATTCTGCACAAAGTTCAGCCAGCTGGAGCTAAAAATGGCTCTGGAGAAAGCAAAACAAACAAAAGAAACCCAAACAAACCAAAGAGTGAAGCCAAAACAAAAAAGTGATAAAAAGAAGATTCTTTAGTATTTTTGTATCCTAGACTAGCAAAAAGGTCTCCCAAAGAAACTATTTAAAGTCCACAGTTAACATATGCAATATCTGACTGGAGACAGAGGGTAAAGTAATTGCCTCACAAGAGTTTGGGTTAGGAACTACCTTCAGCTCCCACACTGACTCTTTGTGACTTTGAATAAGTTACTTTAGCTTTCTTTCCTCTTTACATAAAATTCGCACCACACTCCTCACTGTAATATCTGGGCCTCTTCCAGCAGTGCATTAAGCAATTTCATAGATTGCAAAGTCGGAAGAGACCTCTGGGATCATCTAATCTGATGTCCATATAACACAGGTCATAGCACATCCCTGAATTAACTCCTGGTTGAGCCAAGCCCCATTTCAGAAAAGCAGCCAATCTTGGCGTAAAAATTGCTAGGGATGAAGAATTCAACTACCCGTGGTAAATTAATTACCCTTATGGTCAGGAATATGTATTTCTCTAATTTGACTAAGAGCTGTCACCTAGGAGCAGAAATTAAACCATGGGTGGACAATAATTTTTGAAGGGGTACTCTAAGAATCTGGTCAATGGTCAAGGGCCGCACTCTTCAATGACATTAATGGAAGAGGTGCGGGGTTTAGGATAGAAGCTGGGTGCAGAAAGGAGCTCAGAGTAGGGGACTGGGGTATGGGAGGCAATGTGGGGTCAGAGAGGGAGTCTGAGTGCCTGAGGGGGTTGTGACCTGGGACAAGGGATAGAGGTTGAGGAGTGGGTGAAGGGTACTTCAAGAATTTGGTAAGTGGTCAGGGGCTGCACGCTCCTATGATATTAAAGGAGGAGATTTGTGGTCTGGGAGGGAGTTTGAGTGAAGGATGGTGCAGGGATTTGGGTTGTAACCTGTGGCAGGGGATTGAGATTGAGAAGAAGGTGCAGGATTTGGGAGGGGGTGCAGGGTCTGGAAGAAGGTGTGGTTGCAAGTGAGGATTCTGACCTGGAAGAGGGATGTGAGAGGGGGTACAGGGTCTGGGAGGGAGTTGTAACTTGGTGCAGGGGCTTGGGTTGTGACCTAGGGATGGAGTGCCAGGTGCAGGCTTCTGGATGGTTGGTGGGCCTTACAGTGAAAGAACCCAAGCCTTGGGCTGTCAGGTGCCTGATCTCTAAGCAATTTGTCCTGAATAGATACTCCAGGTAGTGTTGCTGCAGAGGCCACCTTCATTCACTTAGGGCACAGAGCTTTCTCTGCAGCTGGCTCCTGACTATGAAGCTCACATCAGATGGCAGTGAGAATGGCTATATACTACAGAGACGAATGTGTAAAACCTGCTGCATGAGCTTAGTTTCCCCACAACAAGCAACATAAACAACAAAAACAAGGGAGACGGGAATGAGAAAAGAAACCCAGCTGTGTCTGAGGAAAGAACCTGTCCATGTGAGGTGCTTTATACTTTGCTTAAGCAAATCTCTAGGTAGCACTCATAGGCTGTGTCTACAAGGGCAAGAATCTGTGAAATAGCCATGCTAATGACCATTTGGAAGATTACTAATGAGGCACTGAACTGAATATTCAGCACCTCATTAGCATTAGTACGCTTCTGGCCACAGCACTTCGAAAGCACTGCTTTCGAACACATGCAGCTCGGCGTGGGTACACAGTGGTCCTTTTCGAAAGGACCCCGTACCTTTCAAAATCCCCCTATTCTGTTCAATGGCTGGAAGCTTCCTAATGCTCATGAGGTGCTGAATATTCAATTAGTAAAGTTCAATTAGTAATCTTCAAAATGGCCATTAGCATGCCTATTTCGAAGTTGCTTGCCCATGTAGACACAGCCATATTCTCTAAGGTACCTAAATGTGCCCATTTCCATAATATCTGAACATCACAAAATCTTTCAATGTACTTATCCTCACAATACTTCTGAACGTTAGGAAAGTACTATTGTCCCTCGTTTACAGATGGGGAACTGAGGTGCACAGAGAGTTGAAGGCCCAGGTCTTCAGAGGTATTTAAATGCCTAATTCCACTTGGCAAAGAAGTCGTGATTTAGTCATGGGCATTATTAGTAAAAGTCAAGGACGGGTTATTATGAATAAACAAAAATTCACAGCTCGTGACCTGTTCCTGCCTAGTACTATAAATGCCTCTGACTAAATCTTAGCTGGGAGGGGCTGCTCTGGGGGGCTTCCAGGGTGGCTGCTGCTCTGGGGCTCCCAGGGTGGCTGCAGCTGGGAGAGGCCCAGGGAGCCACTACTGGAGGGAGTCCCCAGGGGCTGCTGCTTGTTGCAGGGGCCCGGGGCCAGCCTCCCACCTCTGTTCAGCTTCCCCTAGGACAAGTGGTCCCTGAGGCCAGCTGAACCTCTCCTGCTTGGGTAATCCACAGGGCCAGTTGCCCAGGCCTGGCCATATGGAAGCCAGTGCAGCTGGCTGCAGGTCTGCCAGGGCAGTGGGCAGCAGAGCCACTCTAGCAACAACTGGTGTAGCTGCCCCAGCGCCATCACTTCCAAAATCCTGGAACCCTATGTATGAGTCTGAGTTAGCACTTGTACCACTGGGCAGCCCTTCTTTCCAAATGCAACAATAATGCATGTGGAATGAAGGATTGCACAGACAGGTAGATTAAAAGCAGGGAACATAACAGCATTGTGGAACCAAATCCAGCAGAGGAGCACTGGACATTTTTAGGAGCTCCTCTGCCTGACCTACACTTTTAGGAGCCCCTTTGCTTGCTAGATCATTTTTTGGCATGATCACTGTCTTTTAAGATTACAGGGATTTTTTTATGCTTAGTTTCGTCATCAGAGCTGCATAGCATCCATCAAAACATGGTGCCACTGAAGTCAATGAGTTTCCTGTTAACTTCAATGGAATCAGGATTTGGGCCCAGATCTATTTTCTGTCAGAAGCGAAGTGACTGAGAATCTAATCTTGTATTCTGCCAGCCTCCAAAATGTGCATATTTATAGACTGCCTGCCTGCGTGAACAGTTGCATTTTTCTTTGTTGCTATCTTTTGCAATTAGATTCAGGCCCAGGTTTGGACATATGTGGTTACTTAAGGATGACTTCTAAAGGAATAAATTACATGTATTCCATGTCCTCAAGTGCTGATCCAATAGAGTGCCATCTGGCTACACACACTTCCAGTTTTCATTTATCAGAATTTTCCAGATCTCAAAAAGTAGGTCTGTCCCATGAAAGCTCATCACCTAATACATTATTTTGTTAGCTTATTTTGCTACAGGACTGCTTTTTTGTTTCACATTTTCAAAGACTCTCAGCAGTTATGCCGATCCTACCACTACCTTACTCTCATCCATTCTTTTTATCTCACTCTTTTGATTCTAAAAAGCTGATTGTATGAGGGCCTATCTGAAGGAGTTTGCAAATTCCTAATCTCATCCTTGCATATGCACTGGAAAGTCTTGGCTATATCTCTGTGAAACAAGGGAATAGAAATCAGAGGTAAGAAAGCCCATGATATGGAGATTTTTGCAAGTGTCTGTCTCACAGGGTGGCCCTTTAACAGGGAATGGTTCTAGTGCACCTGTGCCTTTTTGACACCTTCTTGATGGTGCTGGATAGGGCATGTCTAGATAGCCCACAGCAGTAAGTGTTCACTTTTGGGTTAGTAGCCTAGGGTCTTCTGCTACCATGAGTGGGTACACAAATTGTATCCATGAAGTATGACAGCACATCATCTTTGCAGCTATTGTATTGGGACACACAAATAGACAGCAACAGTTTTCTTCATGCTCCCCAACTTTCATAGCACATATATGTAAGAGGCAGGCATTGCAATAGCAGAAACTATGACCAAGACCTCCAACTGTTTTCAGGAGCAAGCTGAGTCAATGTGTTATGTGATCTAGTCCTTCCAAGGCTAAGTATATTTTTATCAGAAAATATTGATAAATATCCATATCACCACAAACACACAAATTGACGAAAAAATATTTTCATTAATAGTAATCAAAATGTACAGAGTAAATTACAAAACAAGAAAAGTATTGCTTGAGACCTTATTAGAGTTTAAGGCTACCCACTTTGTATATTTTGACATGATTTTGACAATCTGTGTTTTAATGGTTATAAAGATTTAACTTTCTGAAATTCAGTATTTCCTTTCAGTAATTAATTATGATCTGACTATCCTCTTAGTAGGACCCTACCATAATTTTCTGCTACTGTGAAAATGTAAATACATATATGTTTAAAAGGGTGAATCACACAACCCCAATGCACCCATAATCTAAACCCAACAAAAAAGTTACACCACAGTATGACAGGAGATTCAACTATTGTGTGCCACTGGTAGAGAATAGGCGGGATTCATTTGCATCAGTGCCTGAAGTCCAGTGGTTTGGCTACAGCTGTAGTGGTTTGACCTCGTCACCAAGCAACCCAATTGCAGAAGGATAAGTTTTGTCATAAATTAGAAAGAAGGGATGGTGTGGACAGCCAAGAATGGCTGCTGGCAGGACAATCAGAAAGGGTGCTGCCATCATGGAGACAGCTTATAGTTGAGCCAAACATCAAGCTCTGAACAGCAGCAGTAGCAAAAATTACCTTGTGCCTCTAGGTGCAGGAGATTCTAGGCAAAGGCCTCTGCAATGGCAGGAATTGATTAAGTGACACATCCCCAGATGATCCAAGAAGGTGACCTGCATCCTATGCAGCAAAGGAAAGCCCACAAGTCACTGACAAATTCACTGGGGGAAAATTCCTTCTGGATCCCATATATGGCATTCAGTTAGTGTCCATGCACATAAAGGTGGAAAAAAGGTATTCCTTTTCACTGTGGTTCTGTGTGTACTAAAACTAGTCCTGACCAGTAAATACGACTTTGCACTACTCCAAAGATTAGCAGATGGGTGCACCCAACGGAAGGTGAAGGCCACCCTAAAGATAGCTCCTTAAATTGCTTAACAGGTATATGATTTGTTCTGTGTGTTAACTGTAGGATGTATATAAAGTGATTTATTGATATCTTTCCTTTAGGGCTCATTCTCCGTTCAGTTACTCTGGTTTTATGTCAGTGTAACACCACTGACAACTACAGAGTTACAGTGGCATGAAGACAGCAGAAGATAGTGGAGAGTCCCATGCACATAATTTTCCTTTTTGTCATTTATGCAATTGTATCAGTAATATGTAATCACCTTGTCTTCAAAGTGACGGCTAGTTCTTAGGATCACCTGAAACTAATGACTGCACTGCTGGTCAAGTGCCCGTCCTGATGAGGTGTAGCTTTTTTATATATAATGTGATGGGATACCGGTGCATTTCCTCAGTACATTTTGTGAGCTCCGACACTATGTGGAACTGTTAGCAGTTGTCATGCTATTTTGTCACCTGCTTTGAAGAGACACTGGGTAAAGTAAGATGTTTTAATTATTTTTTAAGCTATTGTTCTGCTTTATACTAACTCAGTGTGTTTTGTCACAGTATTGAAATGCTGTAACTTGTTCTTCGTTGATTACTTATGCAAAAGCCATGTTGATTTAATTGTTTTTCTGATGGTGTTGTGCGAATGGGGGTTTGGAGAGAATTATTTTTCCCTGTTTGTGCAATAGTGCTTTAGGAGGTTATATTTTTTTTACTGTATCTCTCTAAGATCTGGGCCCCCAATTCTTTCCATTTGTTTTCTAATCTAGAAATTGTAGAAATAGGATTAAAGGTCTATTTCCTTCATTTTCTATTAACTGGAAGAAGGCATGAAGGATTACATGTGTTATTAATAATTGACGTGATTAAATGTAGATGAGAATTGTCATAAGGAGAAACTATAAAACTATAAAACCACTTAAAACAAATGGTTAAACAGAAGCCTGCAGTTAGGAGAGTTATAGCACCTTCACGCTTGTAAATGTTTAAAGGAAATGAATAATCTTATCTACCACTCGCATTTCATTGGGTTCTGTTGATATCAAAATGGAGGTGACCAAATTAACAGATGTCTAGAAAAGAGTTGTATTGGATTTTTCATTGTTTTGTGACCCCATCTGCTTTGACTGAGAATGTCTCTTAATTTTTTCAGATCATTGTTAGTGTAATCACCTAATTTTGAATAGGCTTTCTTGGATTCCCACAGACATCTCTTAGCTAGCAGAGTGCCTCATGAAGTGAAGTCACCTAATTTTACAACAAATTAATAGTCACCTCAGGATGGCCCAGCTTGGCCTCCTATTCCACAAAGTACACAAAAACAGTCTTACGCTGACACAAACAAAAAAAAATGCAGTCCTGGCCCTGACCAATTCAGATTTTTGGGTTAACATGGGGGGATTTGGAGATTCTCTTCAAGATCTCTTTCCACTTGACATCCCAGGAGCTCAGTTTGGTTCCAGATTTTGATGATCCAGTATCATTACTTGAAAAACAACAAGAAGTCCTGTGGCACCTTATAGACTAACAGTTATTTTGGAGGATAAGCTTTCGTGGGCAAGACCCGTTTCATCAGATGCATCTGTTCCTTCCCAGGAAAGAAGTGGGTCTTTTCCCATGCAAGCTTAAGCTCCAAAATATCTGTTAGTCTATAAGGTGCCACAGGACTTCTTGCTGTTTTTGAAGATACAGACTAACTTGGCTACTTCTCTGATACTTATCATTACATGGCACACAACAAAGCTAGGCAGAAATGATCAGACTCAAATGTGGAAGGGATGGGTGCAGGGAACATCACAGCTCCAAAGTTACACAAAAGTTCTCTCCCTTAATATACATTACACATCTTATTGCATTTGCTGTACATCAAAGCATACATTTTTGGCTTGGCTTGATTAGTTCCTGTGAATAATTTGACCTCAGCATGTGCTGTTCCATGCGCCATCCATCTATACATTCCTAACGTTTGTCCCGCGTTATTTAGTTCATAGTAAATAGTTCCCTGGATGTTCTCCCTCTTATCATTGTCGGCTCAAACGTTCTTTGTTGTTAGTCTACTGACCTCTTACTTATCTCAGTTAGCCCAAATGTTCTTTTTCAACCTGATGGCACATTTCCCTCCTTAACTGTATTTTCTAAGAAATGAGGCCTACCTCTGTGTATTAATTATCAATGTATTAACCTGACCTCAGGTATTGGAGACCCTTCCCATCTATGCTCCACCCAGATCTGGCCTCCAGGAAGGAAAAGCCAGTCCCTTTTTTGTCTTGCCTACTGAGCCCTGATTGCCTACTGCCAGTTCCTGCCCTTCTAGCCACTAGAGCTGTGTCTACACGTGCACGCTACTTCGAAGTAGCGGCACTAACTTCGAAATAGCGCCCGTCGCGGCTACACGCGTCGGGTGCTATTTCGAAGTTAACTTCGACGTTAGGCGGCGAGACGTCGAAGTCGCTAACCCCATGAGGGGATAGGAATAGCGCCCTACTTCGACGTTCAACGTCGAAGTAGGGACCGTGTAGACGATCCGCGTCCCGCAACGTCAAAATTGCCGGGTCCTCCATGGCGGCCATCAGCTGGGGGGTTGAGAAATGCTCTCTCCAGCCCCTCAGCTCACTGGTGGCCGCATGGAGCGGCCCCTTAAAGGTCCCGTCCCCCTCCCTGCCTCTGCAGGAAGCTGAGGGAACGTGCAGGCTGCAGCCTGCACATGCGGCCAGCCTGCACCACCCTCAGCCCCACAGAGCTGCGATGGCCGCCCGGCAGTCCCCCCAGCGCCCCCAGGGGACCCCCCCCAAGGGGAGCCAGGGCAGCCAGCCCAGCCAGAGGGGCAGCCAGGCTGGGAAGCGGCAGCGGGGCCCCTCCTGGATGGAGGCCAAGCTGCGGGACCTGCTGGGGCTCTGGAGCGAGGAGAAGGTGCTCCAGGTAATGGGGAGCAAGAGGCGGAACGCGGATGCGTTCGCTCGGCTGGCCGACGGCCTGGCTGCCCGGGGTCACCCTGCCCGCACTCCTGACCACGTCAGGAGTAAGGTGAAGGAGCTGCGGCAGGGTTACTCCCGGGCCCGGGATGCGGCCAGCCGATCTGGGGCCGCCCCCGTCACTTGCCCCTTTTACAGGGAGCTCAGGGACATCCTGGGCTCCCGGCACACCTCCTCCCCTCTGGCCACCCTTGACACCTCGGCTGACGAGCCCCAGCAGGCCCTGCAGCCGGAGTCTGCCCCGGAGGCAAGCCCCGCACCCTGGGGGCCCCCCCCGGAGGCCCCCCCCGGGACATCGCGGCAGGAGGAGGAGGAGGAGGAGGAGGGGGCCTCCTCCGCAGAATCCAGACTGCAGATCCTCCTCCTGCCATCCCGGAGCAGCAGCAGGGCCTCTGACCCCCGGGGATCTCTGGACCGTGGGAGCGGACCGACAGGTAGGTACCCCTCTCTGGTGGACACCCCTGGGCTTGAGGGGTGGGGGTAAGAGATATGTGTCCAGGGCCCCGCACATGCTCACATGGCCATGGCCCCAAGGACACCAGGGCCATGGCCCTCACAGCACTGCAGCCATCAGCCCGTGCCCCCCCCCACCCCGCATGACAGTGCCATGCCCCATCCCCGGGCCAGGGGGGAGCGGAACCTTGAGGGGCCCCCGGGAGGAGGGGGTGGGACACCCCGCAGCAGCAGCATGTGATGGAGTCGGGGGAGTGCCAAAGGGAGAGTCAGGCTACATATGAGCCACAAGAGCCGAATAGCTCCCAGGGGCCAAGGAGGATCCTGGCGCTACAGCTGGCAGGTGACACCTCTGCCCTGAACAAACAGGAGGGAGGAGCCAAGCTGGCTTGGACCTGGGGGGTGAGGGCGGGGGCCACAGGTAGAGGCTAGGGGAAGGGAGAGCTGGTAGGCAGCCAGCCTGAGGAGGGGGAAAGGTGCATCCCAGAGGGGCCCCCCTTGGGGTCTTCTCCCCACGACGGGTTGGAAGGACTGTCTCTTCTGACAGCTGGTGCTGTCACTCCTGGCAGAAACTGGACATCTGTGGCCTAAGAAACCTGTCCTGCTGTCAGACCCTGCGGGGTGAAGTGAGAGTCGCTCCCACCAGGGGACGGGGTGCAGGGCAGGGGGACCCCTGAACCCCATCCATCCCAGCAGCATCTCCCGGGGACGGGGATGGGGAACCTGCAGCACAGGGCTGGGGTGACAAAGGCCACGGCTCGGGGCCCACACTAACGCCTGTCTCCATTCTTCTTCCCCGCCTCATCTCCTGTGTCCTGCACCTGCACCATCAGAAGGACCGGAAGAGAGCGCCGGCGAGGCATCAGTGGTCCCGGACATCGCTCCAGGCCAGCCCCTCGGCCGAGGACCGACCGGCCCCACGGCGGGCTAGACGGCGGACCCTGCGCCTGCAACCGCCGACGGTGACGGACCCCCAGCTGCTGGCCATCCTCAGTTGGCAGCTGGAGGTTGCGGAGCAGCACCTCCAGCTGCAGAAGCGGGTGCTGGCCTGGCGCCAGGAGGCATGGGGGGCCTACATGCAGACATTTAAGTGCCTGGTGGACTACCTGGCCCCCCATACCGCGCCGGCCGAACCATCGCCCGCCCTGCCTGCTCCGGCAGCCCCACCACCAGCTGCTCTGCCCGTCGCCGGCCCGTCCGCCGTCGCCCCGCCACCCACCCGCGAGGGCCGGAGCGCCGAGGGACCCCTGCAGCCACCTGACACTCGCCGGCCCCCATACCTTCCGGTCCAGCCTGCTCCCACCCAGCCACGGACTAGGCTGCAAGCGCGGCGGGGCTCCCGGCCGGCCACGCCCAGTGCCGGGCTATAGGGGCGAGGGGCACGGGACGTGGCCCCCCCCCCGTATATAGTTGGACACTGTTTTTTTGGTCCCCCCCGTTTGCCCCGTCCCCCCCATGTAAATAGTTCTCCCCTTTATCCTCCCTGGTTTTCTTTTTATTATTTATGGCAGACAGTTGTTTCTTTGGATTGTTTTATTTTTGTACATATTGCTTTTCTTGAACATTTGTACCTCGTTGTTTTCTGTTTGTGGTTCACATATATTTATTTACATCAAAAACAAAAAATTTCTGAAAGAAAAAATAAGTTTCGGCAAGGAAAAAAAAAATTTACGTTCAGCCACAAGTGCGTGCTGTCATTTGTCCAGGACAAGTGGGGGATGGGGGGCGGTGGGGTGCTCCATGGTGTGGGCGTTGGGGCAGGAGTGTGGGGGAGGAAGGGGCGGGCAGTAGGGGGCCTGGGCAGAGTTCACCCCACGGCCTAATCATTGAAGTGGGCCCGCAGGGCCTCCCGGACCCTGGTCCCCTCAGGGTCCACCTGCCGACTGAGGGCAGCAGGTGGCTGGACGTGTGCCCTGCCGGCCTCCGCAGCCCAGCCCTGGAAAAAGGTCTCCCCCTTGCTCTCGACCAAATTGTGCAGGGCGCAGCAGGCACCCACAATCTGGGGGATGTTGTTGGGGCCCGCATCCAGGCGGGTCAGGAGACATCTCCAGCGTCCCTTCAGGTGGCCAAATCAGCGCTCCACAACCTGGCACGCACGGTTCAGGCGCTCGTTGAAGCGCTCCTGGCTAGCGGAGAGATGGCCCGTGTAGGGGTGCATGAGCCACGGCCGGAGGGGGTAGGCCGCATCTGCGATGACGCAGAAGGGCATGGTGGTGTCCCCCAGAGGGATCTCCCGCTGGGGGATGTAGGTCCCCGCCTCCAGCCGGCGGCACAGGCCCGAGTTCCGGAAAACCCGGGCGTCGTGGGTGCTGCCAGGCCAGCCCACGTAAATGTCCTGGAAACGTCCCCGGCTGTCCACCACGGCCTGGAGGACGACAGAATGGTAGCCCTTTCGATTCAGGTATCATCCGCCATTGTGATGCGGGGCGCGGATGGGGATGTGAGTCCCATCCAGAGCCCCGAAGCAGTTGGGGAAGCCCAGGGTGGCAAAGGCGGCGATGGTGGCATCTGGGTCCCCCAGCCTCACGAGCCTGTGCAGGAGCATGGCGTTGATGGCACGCACAACCTGCAGAGAAAGCACATGGGATGGCACCAATGAGGGGTGAGCAGGGTGTGCGTGGCCCCGCCCTGCCCTGCCCCGCCCTGCCCTGGCCCCCCTGCCCTGCTCTGGCCCCCCTGCTCTGGCCTCCCCCCATGGGTTCGCTTACCTCCATGAAGACAGCCCCGACGGTGGCCTTTCCAACACCAAACTGCTGGCCCACGGATCGGTAGCTGTTGGGAGTGGCCAGCTTCCAGACAGCGATGCCGACCCGTTTCTGCACTGTGAGGGCACGCTGCAAGGCGGTGTCCTGGTGCCTGAGTGCGGGGGTGAGCCACTGGCACAGCTCCAGGAATGTCTGGCGGGTCATCCTGAAGTTCCTGAGCCAGTGGTCGTCGTCCCACTCCCCAAGCACCAGCCGCTCCCACCAGTCGGTGCTGGTGGGGTAGCTCCACAGCCGCCGGCGTGTGAGGCGGGGGGTGGGGCGGGGTGCTGCAGGGGTAGGGGTTGAGCCCTGCTGCCCTGGGGGCATCTCCTCCCCTGGGGCAAGGAGGTGCTCAGCTGCCTCCCACATGGCATGGGTCAGGGCAAGCCCTGCTCCTGCCGGGAGGGCTGGGTGGACCTCTAGCTGCTGCTGCTGCTGGGGGTCCATGACTGCGGCGCCCGGGGTCTGTGTGCCTATGGCTCCTCAGACCGCGTGCTGTGCAGGCTGAGTGTGTCTGGGAGGGGCCCTTTAAGGGAGCGGCTAGCTGTTGCCCCGGCAGCGCTAGTCCACCCTGTGACCCTGTCTGCACCTGTGCCTGGCAGCCCTATTTCGATGTGTGCTACTTTGGCGTGTAGACGTTCCCTCGCTGCGCCTATTTCGTTGTTGGGCTGTGCAACGTCGAAGTTGAACATCGACGTTGCCGGCCCTGGAGGACGTGTAGACGCTATTCCCACGTCGAAATAGGCTACTTCGATGTAGGCTTCACGTGTAGACGTAGCCTAGAGGAGCAGTCCTCATTAATTCTTTCCACAGCTGATCCTGGAGAAAGCTGATCCTCTCAAGAAAGCTCCTGGAGAATTAAGAGGTGCTCTTTTTCTCTAAAAGGACATCTTTAGAAGTGGTTTACAAGCAAGGTGGTGGGGCCTCCAGCAGGGAGCAGCAAATGTTTGTTCATAGGCACATGGAGGAAACCATGAGAACTGGATGCCCTCAGGGACTGAACCAAATGCCATTGATGCCAATAGAAGGACTTCATTTTTGCTGGAAGCTGAGCTGATCCCTTAGGGTGAATTCTATGGCCTGTGTAAGTTAGGAAGCCAGACTAGGTGGTCTAATGGTCTCTTTTGGCCTTAAAATCTACAAAGCTATGGAAGTTCATTCCTTTACAAATGTCATCACAAGGCAAATGCAAAACTTAACTTCCACTTAGGTTATATTTTGAGGAGCTTGGTGGTATGTAGATCTTGTTCTGACCTTTGCACAAGGTAGATTTCTAAGGCCCCTTTGTACCACTCTGGCAGTATAAAGGGCATTTATAATAGGTTGCACATTACTTTTAAGGGCCCTTTAAGCTGCCAGAGTGCTGTACCTACAAGAGGCCAAAACTGGCTCAGAGTGCTGTTAGAGTTTCTGTTTTCACTTGTGCACAATAAAAGATAGTGGGACAACGGAAAGACAAATCTGAAGTGGTCTCACTCAAGTGCTTTGCGTTCATGGAAGAGAAAAATAGAACAGCTGTTTCATTAAATTAATTCCTTCTAAATCACTTCACTAGAGCAGTATTGTCTTTGTCAGTATCTCCTTCCACTTATCTACTAATTGGTCTTTGTGTCTGAGTATTCTCACAGACATCCCTTTATGTCAAAGTCTTCTCCAGCTGCAAGCACTGCTGTACATGCATTTTAGGCAAAAAGTCTTTCTGAATTTTTATTTTAAGATTGTGCTTATGCCCTCAACATGTATTATCTGTGGGAGCAGGAAGCTCTTATGGGATACTTGCTTCTCCACAGTAATTCCAGATAGAAAGAGGAATTGTTAGCAAAGGTTTGTGCCTGAACCTTGGTTTAGGTCATGGAGAATTGGATTGATAAATTACAGTTGACATCCGTGGGGCTACTCATCTGCTTAAAATCATGCCCTTGCTCAAGTCCCTTCCTATATGGGTTCTAGCAGATGTTGCCTAATTGACAGCTTATAGAGTTATTTGTGCCCAAGGCCCTATGCAAAAGATACAATAGCCTGTACTACAAATGTGCCATACTAGAAACTACCTTGAATATACATATGTGTAGCTTTCAAATACCTGGAAACTATTTGCGTCTGTATATTACAGGGTGTTGTATAGCATCCATCACTGCAAAATCAAATTACACGTCTAGGTGGATCATTTACTTGGCATTGTCATGAGGCAAGTGTGCCCCACCCCATCTTTGGATGGGTGAGGGCAATTATTTCCCCACATTTGAGTCTACATGATTACCCACTGTCTCAGCACAGTGTGGGATGAGGTAAAAGTTAACATGGCTGCCCTTATCCAGGGCTCCATAGCTCAAGAATCTGAGCCACAAAACTGCTGCCCTCCATCAGGGCTGCGTGTTCCAATGATAAGCATCAGTATAATTGCCCTCTCGTCATGACCTACCATTAGTGTGGGGACTAATGGCTGGAGGCAGTATGGCTGCTCTGTTCATCAGGTCTGTGTGGCCTAGCGGCCATGGTCTGTTTGGCTGCCCAGTTTAGCAAGGCTGTGTGTACGGCTGCCAACCCACCGAAATAGGCTTGGAGTCTCCTGGAATCGGCATCCATTTCCCAGTGACTATTGAAAACAATTCCTGGAGAGTTTATAAGGACATTTTGAGAAAATTACAGTAGGTCATGTTCTGGGAAAAATTCTCCCAAAACAGCTTTTGACTGAGCTGGATTTTTCGATCCCTGGTCTGTTCTTTTGAAAGAGCAGGGGCTGTGTGGTCACTGTCTATTGAAAGAGCAGATTGACCTTTGATCCACATTTTTGTGTGTGGAGGCGATCTTTCAAAAGAAGTTTTTTCGGAAGATCTCTTCCAGAAGAACTTTATTCAAAGGATCACTGTAATGTAGACGCAGACTTTGAGTCTTGCCACTGACTAATAGGAGCAGATTCATCTCTTAGGCCGTGTCTACACGTGCCCCAAACTTCGAAATGGCCACGCAAATGGCCATTTCGAAGTTTACTAATGAAGCGCTGAAATGCATATTCAGCGCTTCATTAGCATGCGGGCGGCAGCGGCGCTTCGAAATTGACGCGGCTTGCCGCCGTGCGTTTCGTCCAGATGGGGCTCCTTTTCGAAAGGACCCCGCCTACTTCAAAGTCCCCTTATTCCCATGAGCTGATGGCAATAAGGGGACTTCGAAGTAGGCGTGGTCCTTTCGAAAAGGAGCCCCGTCTGGACAAAACGCGCGGCGGCAAGGAGCATCAATTTCGAAGAGCCGCTGCCGCCCGCATGCTAATGAAGCGCTGAATATGCATTTCAGCGCTTCATTAGTAAACTTCGAAATGGCCATTTGCGTCGCCATTTCGAAGTCTGGGGCACGTGTAGACACGGCCTTAATGTCCATGTAAATAAATCTCTGGAAAGTCTTGGAATATCAAACCTTGCTTGCTTTAAAAAATGATCCTGGAAAAATCTGTGTGCTACAAAAATGTAACACTTTCCTCTATACTGCTGACCTTTCAATCTCTACAGGAGGTAAAAGTGGACTGGGACTATCAGGGAGCCTGAGTGCCCCTTTGGGTCAGAATGATATATTCCAGGGTCCCTTCCAATTATAGCACCCCTTTTTTGTTGGCTGACCTGTTTCTGCAGAGGATCTCTTCTGCGTGACTCAGTCCCCCATACAGGTCTTACATACACTTCAGTCACCTTCTGGAATAACAAAGTTCCATATAAATGTCAAACAACAGATCCTAACAATTCATATTTCTGCTCCCTTTACCTCCTTCTGACTCTGTTACAGAGGGTGACTCTGTGGCTGCCTTCCCTGGATTTTCTCTCATAACTTCTGGTTTACAGAAGTTCCTTGGACTTTGCTACTGCTCCCTTGGGCCTGCAAAGTTCTCTCAAGCCTCTTTCCTCAACAGATTTTTACTGCCTTTCCTCCCTAGGGACTCCTGCTGCTTCTCTCTAGTAATCTTCTGTTTCTTACAGGTCCTGTCTCAGTCCTCCTCTCAAGAGCCTAAGCTGTTCCCTGTGGTTCCTGTCTCAGCTTCCTCCCAGATGTGTTCTCTCAAGCCTTTTTTATGAGGCCCAAGTCTTCAGTGTGCTAATACCAGACCCTCAAGCTGGGTTGCAATTCATTGTAATACAGGTGGTGCTGGCTCTATCTTTTCCCTTAAAGAAGGCAATACCCTTTGACAGGGACATTGGCAGTGGTTACATAGATATTTCTTTCTGATCCCCTTGAAATGGCATAGTCAGCCAAACATTCAGTATGATGAATGGGTTGTTTCTCTCATGTGTTTCAAAATCCATTTTAAATGTTCAAGTCCTTTATAACTCATTTTTTCCCCAGCATATTGATCGCATGTCTCTGTTTTCCTGTGTACTTCTTTATTGTTCTGTTAAATATTTTTTTTTCTGAAATATATGCCCAAATCAAAGGCTAAGATGTCTGGTTCTGAATTTGTCCTATCCTAGTCCTATCTTGTCTCTTCTCTTTGAGGCACTAGCTGCACTGTTGGTATGTGTATATGTGTGTGACTACCCGTTTTCAAAGCATTGTACAAAATTAGTTAATTAATTTGACATGCTAAAAGAAATAAGACTCCACATGATCATGTCAGTTTGGAATGAAAGATATTTCCAGTCATCTCCATTCAATAATCACAGCCCCAACATCAAAGATGATTCAGATCCAAAATGAAATAACTGATTTTATCCTATCTGGATCTGTTTTCTTTTCCCTTGTGCCCTAAGATACTCGCTGTCCTTCCTTGTGGGCTTAATGATGGCTGGGACTGGCACATACAATGAAGCTACACAATTCCAGAGTGACTGATTTTCACTCCAGGGATCTGTCTCCAGTCACCTCTTCCTGTGTTTGTACATGACTGGTCCTAATTTCACGCATATTCAATTAATTATATCCACAACTTAGCTCCTAATAGAACCTGCTTGTGGGGGAGGGGAGCACAATAACTTATCTACTAATCTCCCCTTGTGAGATCAGCTTTCTCTTATCTCTTTCCAAACTCTGTTCTCCCATATGGGAGCACAATATATTGTTGCTGGCTACTAAACTCCCCCATGTCTTTTGCAGAAAATCAATCACACCACACATCTTGAAATTCTTAAACATATTATATTAATGGATGCTCCTAAGTATCAAGTCAAACAACAGAGATGGAAGTTTGTTTAATACAGTAGCAATCCATAACATTTAGTTGACTCCACAAAGTCCCCTAGGGATTTTGCTTGTGTTATTATTTTATGTGGAAGATGCTCAGCTGCTGTGGTGATGGCAAATCCTCATGAGGTAAATGGATACATGGAGCTTCACAGAATCTTTCTGGCTGTAGCTTCTGTATAACCCAATAAAGCAGTAAGTAAAGTCATTCTTGTGACTGTTCTTGGAGTGTTTAGGACTGAGTCACCGTGTTACCCCTCTGCCTCCAGAGACAGTGTAAATTGCTTCTGTTTAATGGAAGGTTGGCTCCCTGACACCTCCAATCTATTAGCCACCTAAGCACTCTCCTCTGGGTTATGCTGGTTCATTACAGATTAACAGTAAGTGCATCCCAATTTCCCAGCCCCTTTGAAGCATCTCTCCTCCCCTGTAGTATGTAGTCCATTAACCACTGAACGCTTACAAAATGATCAGGCCCAATGTTTTCAAAGGGAACAGTGTACATAATTTGAATGATTCAGCTGAGGGTCAATTCCACAGCACTAGTACAGGCAGTTGTAATTAAAGCAAATGTGTTTATTATCAAAGCTGAAGACTCAAGAGACAGAGGTGAAGGTAATGGAAACAGAAATGGTTATATATAGAACAAAATTATATCATGCATTCTAGGAATTAAATTGAACGTGCTAACCTTCTGTTTAAGGAAGTTTATTTCTTTTGTAATGTTTCCAACCAAAGGTGATTGGGATCCCTTTTTTCATTAATGTAAACACACCCTTCACCTGCTTCCATAGATTCGGGATGAAAGGGGTGTCTCCTTGCTTTCTACTTATGTCCCCCAAGTTTATTATAGGTTACCAGAGGCACAAACTCCTGTGGTTCAAGTCAGTTTCCAATGTCTTGCTTCCCTGTTGTCTTTATTTGTAAATGGGGCTTTCATTGTGTAGTCTTATAATCAGAATTTAAATTCTCAGAGATTATTTCTCAGGGCCTTCTAAGACATCACCCTATTTGGGGCACTGAGTTTCAGCTGCAAGGCAGGGGTCTTAGTGCTTCTGCCCTGCAGGAGGCACTGGGGCTCCAACCCTCATAGGGGAGGGCGCTAGAACTCTGGTTTTAGCCCTCTGTGATGGGTGGGCCTCAGGACTTCAGTCCCATGGGCCAAGTGGGGGCTTGGGGTTTTCATCTGAGGGAGGTGGGCTCAAGGCTTTAGCCCCACGGGGCATACCAGGGCTCAGGGCTTCTGTACTGCAGAAGATGCCTAGACTTGGAAGGTCAGCTCTGTAGGACACACTGGGGCTCCCACAGGTTTGAAAATATTTACGGGAGCTCCACTCTGGAGTGCTTCAGCTGAATTTAAGCTCTGCTTCCAATGCTTAATCCACTTGTGAACAGACATAGACATAATCTTTATCTGTCAGAAACCTGCTTGTCAATACTGCCTTGATTCAGACTTCAGGAACATATGGCCATAATACATATGACGCTTTTTACATGGTATCTGTACCTACCTTTCATAATGTTATTGATCAGTGTGATCCTGGCTTTCCTCTACTATGTATTTCAGAGAGTTTGCTTGTCTGAGTAAGAACAAATGGTAAGATCTATGACCACCAAATTTGGTATACAGCTTCCTCGTATCTTAACTTAAAGCAAGGTAAGGGTTTGGTGTTCCAGGAAAATGGGATGTGCCCGGAATGGGGTTGCTTCTCCTCAAACCAAAACAAAAAGAGACACTCACCAAATCAAGTAAGGTCCTCCTAACTGACCGAACTTTGAAAGAGACAGAACCAAGTTGAGACAGAAAAATAGGATGAAACTGGCTTTGCGACCGGGTGCTGGCAAACAGGGTGCGTGCTAACAGGAGGGAGTTTGGAGAGGCTCTCCTGGAGGAGAAGAAGGAAGGAGCAAACTAAAGCACCTTGGGGTAAGTGGCTGCTTATATTTGGAGGTTTTGGGCTTGTGTGTTAGTTTGGAGTTTGTTTGTTTGGAGTGCTGAGCTGAGTGTTTGTTTGTTTGTTTGTTTGAAAGGCCGTGTGCTCAGGCAGGCAGGCAGTTGGAAGCTGATTAGGTTTGAATTGAAACACCGTGTGCTGATTGGCTGAGCTGTAGGCAGAGGGAGGAGCTCTCAGGGAGGCTGAGCACTTAAACCCTGCTAGTAAGCGACCAGGGAGCTTTGCGACCGGGTGCTGGCAAACAGGGTGCGTGCTAACAGGAGGGAGTTTGGAGAGGCTCTCCTGGAGGAGGAGAAGGAAGGAGCAAACTAAAGCACCTTGGGGTAAGTGGCTGCTTATATTTGGAGGTTTTGGGCTTGTGTGTTTGTTTGGAGTTTGGAGTTTGGAGTTTGTTTGTTTGGAGTGCTGAGCTGAGTGTTTGTTTGTTTGTTTGTTTGTTTGTTTGTTTGAAAGGCCGTGTGCTCAGGCAGGCAGGCAGGCAGGCAGTTGGAAGCTGATTAGGTTTGAATTGAAACACCGTGTGCTGATTGGCTGAGCTGTAGGCAGAGGGAGGAGCTCTCAGGGAGGCTGAGCACTTAAACCCTGCTAGTAAGCGACCAGGGAGCTTTGCGACCGGGTGCTGGCAAACAGGGTGCGTGCTAACAGGAGGGAGTTTGGAGAGGCTCTCCTGGAGGAGGAGAAGGAAGGAGCAAACTAAAGCACCTTGGGGTAAGTGGCTGCTTATATTTGGAGGTTTTGGGCTTGTGTGTTTGTTTGGAGTTTGGAGTTTGGAGTTTGTTTGTTTGGAGTGCTGAGCTGAGTGTTTGTTTGTTTGTTTGAAAGGCCGTGTGCTCAGGCAGGCAGGCAGGCAGTTGGAAGCTGATTAGGTTTGAATTGAAACACCGTGTGCTGATTGGCTGAGCTGTAGGCAGAGGGAGGAGCTCTCAGGGAGGCTGAGCACTTAAACCCTGCTAGTAAGCGACCAGGGAGCTTTGCGACCGGGTGCTGGCAAACAGGGTGCGTGCTAACAGGAGGGAGTTTGGAGAGGGGAGTTGAGAGGGGGAGCTTGGAGGGAGCCAGTGACTTCTGTTGCCCTTAAACTAAATCCTTTATAACAACCTCTATCTGAAACATTTAATTAACCCTCATATATAACTAGAGTAGGAAATGGAGGCAGAAGCCCAGCAGCAGAGTGGGGGCTATCCTGTTTATTGTGTCAAGTGCAGTATGTATGACTACCTACCCTGTGGGCGGGTGGCGTATGTGTGCGCTCGATGCAAGGAGCTCCTGGCCCTCAGAGACCGAGTGCGTGCTTTGGAGGCCAGGGTGGCTGAACTGGAGGAGCTAAGGAAGGCAGAGGTGTTTGTGGATGAGACTTTCCGGGACATAGTAGGGCTGTCCCACCTCCAATCTGACAGTCCTGAGGCTGTTACGGAGGATGAAAGGCTCAGGGAAGGAGAGCAGTCAAGGGGAGCAGAGGGAAACCATCCCGTAGTTGGGACCCTCCTTCCAGAGGGTGATGTTGTATCCTCTCGTGCCGAGGACACTTCTCCGGGGGAGGGAGCGCCAGCTGTTAGGAAGAAGCAGGTTTTAGTAGTGGGGGATTCGATCATTAGAAAGATAGATAGTTGGGTTTGTGATGACCGGGAGAACCGTATGGTGACTTGCCTGCCTGGTGCGAAGGTTGCGGATCTCTCGAGGCATCTAGACAGACTTATGGGCAGTGCTGGGGAGGAGCCGGTCGTCGTGGTACATGTTGGTACCAATGACATAGGGAAGGGTAGAAGAGATGTTCTGGAGGCCAAATTTAGGTTACTAGGAAAGAGACTGAAATCCAGAACATCTTTGGTGGCATTCTCTGAAATGCTTCCAGTTCCACGCGCAGGGCCAGATAGACAGGCAGAACTTCAGAGTCTCAATGCGTGGATGAGACGATGGTGTAGGGAAGAGGGGTTTAGATTTATTAGGAACTGGGGACACTTTTGGGGTAGGGGGAGCCTATACAGGAAGGATGGGCTCCACCTAAATCAAGGTGGATCCAGACTGCTGGCATTAAACATTAAAAAGGACATAGAGCAGTTTTTAAACTAAGAGGTGGGGGAAAGCCGATTGGTGCGGGGGAGCACCTGGATCGGACGGAGACTTCTCTTACACGAGGCTCCATAGACAGGGATTCCCTAGAAGTTAGTCAGATAGGGAACGTGGGAAATAATATATGGGCAAGATCAGATGTGAAACAATCGTGCATAAAAAAATCCACCACGTCTGTGAGAGGCGGACATATAAATAGTGGTAGTTTTCTAACATGCTTTTACACTAATGCTAGGAGTCTGTCTAATAAGATGGGTGAACTGGAGTACCTCATATCAAAGGAGGAAGTTGACATAATAGGCATCTCAGAAACATGGTGGAATGAGGACAATCAGTGGGACACTATCATACCGGGATATAAATTATATCGGAAAGACAGAACAGGTCGTGCGGGTGGCGGAGTGGTACTATATGTGAAGGATAATATAGAATCAAATGAAGTAAAAATCCTAAAGGAATCAAAATGTTCCATAGAATGATTATGGATAACAATTCATTCCTCTAATATGAATATGGCATTAGGAATATATTACCGACCACCTAACCAGGACAGTGATAGTGATGCTGAAATGTTAAGGGAGATTAGAGAGGCTATCAAAATAAAAAACACAGTAATAATAGGAGATTTCAATTATCCCCATATTGATTGGGTTCATGTCACCTCAGGACGGGATTCAGAGATTAAATTTCTTGATGCCTTAAATGACTGCTTCTTGGAGCAGCTAGTACAGGAACCCACAAGGGGAGAGTCGATTTTCGATCTAGTCTTGACTGGAACGCAGGATCTGGTCCAAGAGGTAACTGTTACTGGACCGCTTGGAAATAGTGACCACAATATAATAACTTTTAATATTCCTGTGTTGGGAAGAACACCGCAGCGGTCAAACACTCTGGCATTTAATTTCAAAAAGGGGAATTACACTAAAATGAGGAAGCTAGTTAAACAGAAACTAAAAGGTAGAGTAATTAAACTAAAATCCCTGGAAGCTGCATGGAAACTGTTTAAAGACACCATACTAGAGGCCCAACTTAAATGTATACCCCAAATAAAAAAACACAGAAAGAGACCTAACAAAGAACCACCATGGCTAAACAGCCATGTTAAAAAGGCAGTGAGAGAGAAAAGGGCAGCTTTTAAAAAGTGGAAGTCAAATCCTAGTGAGGAAAATAGAAAGGAACATAAACACTCCCAAATTAACTGTCATAATGTAGTAAGAAAAGCCAAAAAAGAGTTTGAGGAACAGCTAGCCAAAAATTCAAAAAACAATAGTAAAATGTTTTTTAAATACATTAGAAGCAGGAAGCCTGCTAAAAAAGCGGTGGGGCCCTTGGATGATAAAGATATAAAAGGAGCGATCAAGGAAGACAGTGCCATTGCGGAGCGATTAAATGATTTCTTTGCTTCAGTCTTCACGGCTGAAGATGTTACAGAGGTTCCTAAATCTGAGCCAGCCTTTTTAGGCGACAAATCTGAGGAACTCACTCAGATTGAAGTGACATTAGAGGAGGTTTTGGAATTAATTGATAAGCTGAATAGTAACAAGTCTCCAGGACCAGATGGCATTCACCCAAGGGTTCTGAAAGAACTCAAATGTGAAATTGCGGAGTTATTAACAGTGGTTTGTAACCTATCCTTTAAATCCACTTTGGTACCAAATGACTGGAAGACGGCCAATATAACACCAATATTTAAAAAAGGCTCTAGAGGAGATCCTGGCAATTATAGACCGATAAGTTTAACATCAGTACCAGGTAAATTAGTAGAAACACTAGTAAAGAGTAAAATTGCAAGGCACATAGAAGAGCACGAATTGTTGGGCAAAAGTCAGCATGGTTTCTGCAGAGGGAAGTCGTGTCTGTCTAATCTATTAGAATTCTTTGAAGGGGTTAATAAACATGCGGACAAGGGGCACCCAGTGGACATAATATACCTAGATTTCCAGAAAGCCTTTGACACGGTCCCACACCAAAGGCTTTTATGTAAATTAGGTGGTCATGGGATAGGAGGAAAGGTCCTTTCATGGATCGGGAATTGGTTAAAAGACAGAAAACAAAGGGTTGGAATAAATGGTAAATTTTCACAATGGAGGGGGGTAACTAGTGGTGTTCCCCAGGGCTCAGTCCTGGACCGATCCTGTTCAACTTGTTCATCAATGATCTAGAAAATGAGGTAAGCAGTGAGGTGGGAAAGTTTGCAGATGACATCAAGTTGTTCAGGACAGTCAAAAGCAAAAGGGATTGTGAAGAACTACAAAAAGATCTCAGCAAACTGAGTGATTGGGCAGCAAAATGGCAAATGAAATTTAATGTGGGTAAGTGTAAGGTAATGCATGTTGGAAAAAATAACCCAAATTACACGTACTACATGATGGGGTCAAATTTAGCTACGACAGATCAGGAAAGGGATCTTGGAGTTATAGTGGATAGTTCTCTGAAGACATCCACGCAGTGTGCAGCGGCAGTTAGTAAGGCAAATAGGATGTTAGGAATTATTAAAAAAGGGATCGATAATAAGACAAAAGATATCATACTTCCCCTATATAAAACTATGGTACGCCCACATCTCGAGTACTGCGTGCAGATGTGGTCTCCTCACCTCAAAAAAGATATATTGGCATTAGAAAAGGTTCAGAAAAGGGCGACTAAGATGATTAGGGGCTTGGAAAGGGTCCCATATGGGGAGAGGCTAGAGAGACTGGGACTTTTCAGTTTGGAAAAGAGGCGATTGAGGGGCGATATGATAGAGGTATATAAAATCATGAATGGTGTGGAGAAAGTGAATATAGAAAAATTATTTACCTTTTCCCATAATACAAGAACTAGGGGACACCAAATGAAATTGATGGGTAGTAGGTTCAAAACTAATAAAAGGAAATTTTTCTTCACACAGCGCACAGTCAACCTGTGGAACTCCTTGCCCGAGGAGGCTGTGAAGGCCAGGACTCTATTAGGGTTTAAAAAAGAGCTTGATAAATTTTTGCAGGTCAGGTCCATAAATGGCTATTAGCCAGGGATAAAGTATGGTGCCCTAGCCTTCATAACAAGGGCAGGAGATGGATGGCAGGAGATAAATCACTTGTCTTCTGTTCTCCTTCTCTGGGGCACCTGGCATTGGCCACCGTCGGCAGATGGGATGCTGGGCTTGATGGACCTTTGGTCTGACCCAGTATGGCCATTCTTATGTTCTTATGGAACAGTATTGGTTCTTAGTAAGCATTACAGAAAATAGATAAAATGGGAAAATTTGGAATAGTGCTCTGTTTTGGCACAGATAACTCAATACTTACCATTTGAAAGGCAGAAGAAAATGTTATTGGAAACCAAATTGACTATAGCCCTTTCTGTTAAAACATAGTGAAGGATAGAAGTTTAGAGGGCTGAAGAAAAGAGTGTGCTTAATGGCATTCTCATTTAATAGAATACACTAAAAATTTAGACAAATTCAACAATCACCCTTTTAAGAAAGCTGAAATAAAAATTAGCTTTATAAAAAACCACGATTTTTGAAAAATACAGTCATTTAAATAAAACACGTACATGTTCCTTTTATTTAAAAAATACTTCTTAAATGAGTAAAGGAGCCAAGCAATGCTGGGTAGTCTGCTAGTTTAAGGTATTATGTGACATCATATAGCTAAATACTATGCACGTGGTGTGATAGATGTAGTGAATTTGTCAGGCCTGTTAACAGTTGTTGTTACAGAACAATTTGAAGCCTTTGCAGGCTGGGATCAATTGGCCTCAGTTTCACAATAGCATGGTATGCCCAGAGCTTGTAAAACATAGTGCAGTGATGGGGTAATCTTAAAAAACAAGAAGGGGAAGTTACCTAAGCACTCAGAAGTTCAGATTTGTATGAGAATCTCATTGGATAAAGATCTGGTCGTACGTCTGCCAAGAGCAGACTTTTTGGCACTTCCTGGTTCTCTCTAGATCAGATTCAGAAATGGCACTGGAATATGCCCATTTAGGGAACCTTAGAACTCAGAATTTTATTCTTGTACCAGTGTGGCAGTCTTTTCTACCTTGAAGAGGAGTACAGGACTCCTCTGTCTCATGTTAAGTTCAAGTGCTGAAACTTTGTATTAAGATTCAAGATAATTACTCAAAAAACAAGCCCTCCTGTAGCACCTTAAAGACTAATAATTTTATTTATTAGGCAATGGCTTTCATGGGTACGACCTACTTCATGTGAAAGCAAGAAATCTGATGACATGGATCTTATCCATGAAAGGTCATTGCCTAAGAAATAAAATTTAGTCTTTAAGGTGCTACAGGACTGTTTTTTTTTTTGGCAAAGATAATTACTGTTGGATCAAGAAGTCAATGGGATATTGGTAGCTCCAAACTGAACATAGGAAGAAAAGTCAAGGTCATTCTCCTGGCATTGCCAATGAAACATCTTTGGGACCATGCCATTCAGATGGCCACAACCGTACAAGCCTGAGTTTATAAAAGCGGAAAGCTCTATTTCCCCAATGCCACAGTTAGTGAGGAAAAGCCATAAACCTCACAAAGCCATTCTAGACACTCAAGACAAATATTTATTGTAAGATGTCAGTGTTCCCAGTTAACCTTGAGCTGCCAGTCTCTTCCCTGTTTTCTTGAAAATTAACAGCTGTTACCATGAATCCTAACCCCTTCTGTCTCAATCAGCTCAATACGGGTGTCCTATGTTGGTGGGCAAGCTCTCAGCCTGATTTGTTTGATTCTCTCCTCCTGGGTATTTGGCCTAGGTATTCTGACCTGCCTAGTGACTAGTATCTTCAAGACAGGTTTAATAAAATAAAGCATGCCAGCAGAGCCCATCAGAATGACTCCGCACCTAATCCCAAGACCACTGATGGAAATAGAAATAGGACTTTTGACTCCTCCCATGAGCCTATGGCTGATGCTACTAGCAAGGATTGAGCCCAGCACCTTAGCTCCAAAGCAGAGACCTCAACCACTTGAGCTAAAGTCAAGCCCATTAACTGGGAGCTGTAACTGGTGACTGTCCTCTGAGGATCAGCCTCAGAGAGGGGCAGGTAACATAAATGGCTTATGTTATACTTTAGTGGGCTGTGTACCAGTCATTTAGGCCAAGATCCTAAGAGGTATTTTGTGCCTAACTTCCACTGATTTCTTGTACATCTGCACCATTATCCGCCAGATGGTACAGTGCTTGGATGACATCACGTCATGGATAAAGAACAGCTGGTTGGGGCTGAACCTGGGCACGACCGTGGATGATATGGTGGGAAAAGAAAAGCCACCATGACATCTCCTTTGGTTGATTGTGCATACCCATAATTGGTCAGCTCTGTAGGTACCTCCTGGATTACTTGACAATGTTAAGCTCTGACACAGTAGCATCCACAAATAACACTTTCTACCACATCTAACTGGCTAGGAGACTCCAACCTATATTGGTGATTGTTGACCTGGCCTTCATCACCTTCTGTCTAGGCTATAGCAATTCATGAAGCCCTTAGGACGTTGTAACTAGTACAGATGCTGCAATGCATCTCCTCAGCATCACAGACTGAGAGAAGGCAGGCAACAGAGTTTTTTTTAGGGGCTGGACTGTGACTGTGGAATGAATTTCCCACAGATCAAAGGACTATCACAAACCTCACCAGCTTTTACTCCAAATGTTGAAAGACACCACTGCACACACAATTCTGTCCAGGGAGACAGGAGGAAAGCAAGAACAAGCCACATGTAACAGATGTAAAACACATTGCTTAACATACTACTAGAATGTGCTCTGCTCAGATACTGCAATGAAGATGGTGTAAGAACATAACTAGAAGTGAAAGAAGAGAACTCATCCAAGGGATTGCTGCTCTCTGTTTCTCAGTCCATCTCTGAAATATGCGTTGGCATACGTATATTTGCAATGAGGAAAGTAGTTTCCTCGTCTGGACATTATGAAGCTATTCTGCAAAATGTGAACATTTGCGCCCTGGATAAGAAACAACCGTGACTTAGATACCAAACTGCTTCCAGTTGGCTCTGCTCCCTGGATCAATAATAAGCAAGTCTCTTTCAATTTCTCTCTTTACCACAGGAAGAAAAACAACTAGTAACCATCAACAAATATGAAGTGTTAGTATCTACAACATTCAGCATCAGCTGTTCAAAGGAAAGTAGAATCCGATATAGTTGGTTGTTCATCTTTCAGATTTGGATGAGGAATAAATGCTGATACTATAGCTTCTTTACAGACATAGCTATATAGATCGGAAGCAGAAAATTGCATTTAGAATTGCATTGCATTGTACTGCATTGCAAATATACGTATGCCAACCAGTGGAAATAGTTAGTTACTAACTGCAAAAATAAGCCAGAGTTGTGTTCTAGGAAGATAGATGTGCAGTATTCCCTGTAAGCTGTATGCTTGGACAGCCACCCAGAAGAGATTCAAATGGTGCCCAGCTGATTAGTGGAGCAGCCACCGACATGTGTCTCTAGTGATGATGCACATCCACACACATCTTGATACACATAACAAAATTTATTCCACACATGGATGGAAAAAAATTAGAGGGCGCTTAGGTTTACAGGTGTATTTTAACCTGCCCTAATGAACTGAGGCTATTTGTAGTACTTATTGACAATTGTTTGTATTAGCCAACAATGAAAGAGGCCGTTACAGAAAGAAGTCCAATGGAAAAGAAGCCTTTTGCAGGTCTATTCTTACACATGCTGTCTGGGGAGGCTCCAGTTTTCTGGAACTTGCTCCCCTCCTTGTTCTGAAATAGCCTGAATTTGGTGATCTTCTGGGCAAAAAGGAATCTGACAGACAGAGTTTATGGAGAAGGTTGAAAATATTTCCAGAAATGATGAAGGGATGAAAAGGAGCTTTTGTGTAGTTTGCTGGCTGGCAGAGTTCCTCTGGAGATGATCACTTTGATGGTGCTGTGGCTCTGTTGTAACATTTAGGATGTGTTAGGGTACAAAAAGCCTTACACAGATGTCATGTTTATTATTTAAATTGAAATAAATACATGCATTTTTCAGCTAATGTTTCCAGAATTGTAAAGCATAACATCCTGGTCACGCCTTTCCTATAGTCATGTTGCCTTTCATTCTCTTTGCTCTGTTCTGCCCTCTCCTCTTGTTATTCCCATGGGTTTTAAGAAGAGCTACTTCTGGAACAGTCTCAAACCATTTAATCATTGCTGTAACCAGTGTGGCAGGTTGAAATGGCATGTGCAACCCTAGCCTGGTGTAAAAGACAAAGACTGGGCAGAAACCGAGCCCCGCCAGCCAAAGTGAGCAAGAGATGCCGGCCGGGATCCAGGGGGCTGAGTGTCTGAACTGCCTTTGTACCCAGTCAATAGCAAACCAGTGAGGCAGCCGCTGACAGAAGCTTCTGTTCTTGTTTCCCTCATGTATATTTATGCAATGATAGGATTAATCATTTTTTTAATGACTGAGCCAAAATTCTGGATTAATCTGTTTCTTCTCTTCTGCAGAAGGAACATGTTGTTACTGGGGGTCTTTATTTTAAGCAAAGGAAATTTTTTTTTTACCATAGCAAATATTAATTTGCTTTTGATTTCACAAATGTTTGAATCTTAACTATTATTTCTCTGAGGTAAGGGAACAGATCCTCTTTTGGATCAATAACTGCATAAAAGACAAGAAATGAACGGTGGGACTAAATGGTCAGTTGCACAATGGAGAGAAGTAATTAGCAGGGTTTGTCAAGGACCTGTATGGGGACCAGCAATGCAGAGAGCCACTCCAGGCCTGGGACAAGGTGAATGAGGGGCCAGGTTCCAAGCTGCAGAAGGGACAGGGCCAATAGCAAAAGTGGCTGGGCTTTGGGCATTCAGCACTGCCAGGACAATGGTTCTTCACCCCATTGGTCCCTCCCAGGCATACACAGCTGCAGCTGTGCTGCCATAGCAAATCAAACAGGCCCAAGCTCCAGCTGTCACCATTGCTACTTTGGCAGCAGCAGCAGGCCCGGGGGCAGCTGACCCCTTTGTCTGTCCCTGTCGGTGAGCCTGATTGTGACCAGTTCAGTTTAACATGTTCATAAGCGATCTGGAAGAGTTACAAGAAGATCTCATAAAACTGGATGCCTGGGCAGGAAAATGGCAGAAGAAATTCCATGTTGATAAATGTACAATAACCCATATTAGAAAATATAACCTCAGCTAGATGTACAAAATGGGGCTCTAATTCAGCTGTTACCACACAAGGAAGAGACTTTCATTGATTCCAGCCCACAAAAGTTTATGCTCAAATAAATTTGCTAGTCCTTACGGTGCCACAGGTCTTCTCATTCTTGCTGCTAAAAGATGCAGATAGGATCTCTTTGGGAGTTCAGAGGCCTAACCAGTTAGATGCTTTTGAAAATGCTACTAGGAGCCAACTTGCATAGTTAGGCAGCTAAACTTCAGAAAAGAAGTTAAAGGACAGCATTTTCAAAAGCATTAGGTGCATTACCACAACACATTGACACCCTCGTCGTAGTCTAGGACTGGCCTTTATGCTTGGTGCTGTACAAATAAGGAACAGAAAGATGGTGCCTGCCCTAAGCGACCTCTGACATAGAAGCCCTGTTTTCAAAGTGGAACTTCCATACCTATATCACTTAGATACTTTGAAAAAGTTACCCAGTGAGCTTCCTGTTCCCTAGCTGCTCTGAGTGTGACGCAGATCCACCCGTGAGCATATCCCCACAAAGCTATATTCCTTATCTATCGGTCTGGAGTTTTTAAACCTCTCATTTGTGTATTTTAAATGACTTGCCCGATTTTGTTTATGTAGCTTTTCTATGACCATTTCCAAAAACCAATTCTAAAACACAATTTGGAGCTGCTTTTCCTGGCAGCCCCAGAGGTATTGAACAATGGAGCAGAAGCTTTATTCTCATCCTCCAAACTAAGTTTAAAAAACTCCAAAAACCTAGCACTAAGCCAAACACATTTTCCCCATTTGTCAAACTCACTTTTTTCCTTTGTCAACTCTCTACACCCAAGAACATTTGATTAAAGTCCATTTGTTGTTCACCACGAAACCTTTCAAGCTGCCAGCCTTAAATTGGTGGTAACTGAGAAATAGCACTCAAACAATTACTTCACTTCCTTTGAGCCATCTCTAAACCTTGAAATCCTTCTTTTCTCTGTGTGGGTTTGAGGGAAAGTTCTCAAAGCTTGGAATTCTTCATGAATACTATGGCCCACTTCTGAGGGTCATTCCTTACAGTATCATTAGCTCCCACATGGATGAGTAGCACAGGATAGTAGTCAGAGGGCCAGATGATCCTTAATAATCCCTCTGTAACATCTCAGATATGGGCCCCTGCAGGCAGCATACCTCCTGGGATATCCCATCAGGGTGACAGGAGGATACTTCCATCCCCCTTAGAAGAGCGTCTCCAACCACCACTACCCTACTTTTCCTCCAGGGAGTGGTGGTGCAGCCCTCCTAATCTTGGGGGCACATAGTTTCTCCTCCTCTGCCCTATGGAGTTTTTCCTCCTTGCTCATTGTCGGGGCAGCACATTGGTTTTCCATCACCATAGTGGGTGGGTTGGGTTGGGAAGAGCACTACCTGTGGCCAGAAGTAACCAGCAGCCAATGTTCTCCATGTGACAGAGCTATATCCTTGTCCACCTGGTGGTATGACAGCAGTCCTCTGTAAATGGATTGCTTCCTCAGCGGTGGATGTCTTCACATGAATACTCGAGGAATTCCTTGTGGGCTCAGATGCTCCTCAGCCTAGACACTTTCTCCTGTAACTCCCCCACCTGTATTCTGAAGGATTCCACCAGCAGGACCTTTTCATGCTGAATGGTTTTCCCACTCCCCCAGCTTGATTTTCAGTGCATGGGAAATGCAGGCCCCAGTCTCTGCAAATCCACAGCAGGATCTGGGTGGAGACACCTATGTTTAGGTTGTGTGTCTGGGAAGAGGAGCAGCATTGGCAAAGACACTGTGGCCCTTCCTAACCATAGTGTCTATATTAAGACTCCCTCTCAAATGCACCTGTTTGCGATTCTCTGGCCACTCTCTACCTCTGCTCTCTTAATCATTGGCTTTTAAGGCTTTTAAGGCATTCTATCCTAAGTCAGCCCTTCAAGGCATTTTGGTACTTGACTTCCCTTGATATCAGTGGGAGTGACTTACCAAAGCTCACTCAGGACATCTGTGGGAGACCCAGGCCTACACAGTCCCAGATGAGCAGTCTAACAACTAGACCATCCATCCTTTCATTTTTTCCCTATAAGTAGGAGAAAAACATCGCACAGGAGGGATAAGATACAAAACTAGGAAACTGCCACAGCATTTCTAAGTGCATTTGCAGAAGCAATGTCCCAAGGGTGCTACAGGTGAAAACACCATTATAAGTGCTCTGAGCCAATCATGGTTTGCACATCAGTAGGATGCAGTAGCCACGAAGAGGCAGCAGGATCACAGCTGTGAAGTATTTCAATTATCAGGATCATATAGGCACTCAAATAATTGACTTCGATCATATCCTCATCTATTTCAGAAACTGTTTTGTTAGTATTATAGTCTGGGTTGTCTCAGTGCAGGTGGTGACGTGCCTCTGGTATGGCAGGTGCTCTGATGTGGAAATGCCAAAGTTGGTTTGGCCCATCACTTAATTACTTTGCAAGAGTTGTATCTTGAATGTGGTCTAGCATGGTCTTGTTTTTGTTCTGTTTCACAGCATGAAACACCTCCAGATCACTGTAATAATCTACTGCACGTTAATCTCTCATCCACATGCATAAACACAATCATTCTTCGGCAGGTTTCCCTGTATTTGGCAGATCATCTCTCTATCATCCTGGGACTGACCACTGTAAAAGATGGGTTTATTATATTTGAGGGCTATGACAAAACTAACAAAGCTGAAGGATTTCTGCTTCAAAAATGTTTGGTTGCTATTGCTATTGCTGTTGAAGGACTCTTTATTTAAATTGACCTGAATTTATACATTTGCAAAGCTGTCTTGGACCACTCCTGTAGTAAGCCAAAGACGTGCGTGCCAGTTTACCATAGCTATGAATTTATGACTGGCAGTTTGCCTAACTCCTAAAAAGTTGTATTACTTAGTAAACAACAGACCACTCCCCAGCACCATGGTACACTTTAGGGTGAGGAGTTTCTATTGTTTTAACAGAAACTGCTGTTTTGTTTTGTTTTCAACTGGACAATAAGTGAGTCAGGTTCATTTTCTGATTTCAGACACTATTGCCAAATCAGCAATTAATTGTGGGCAAAATTCCCTTAGTGTCCACCTCAGTAAGAAGCTTTGAAGAGACAGCTTTCATCTCTTACTTTCCAATCTTAAATGTTAGCTAATGATGTTTCTAAATATTTCTTTGAGTTTTTAACTAACAGATGCCGTAATTTGTTACAGTATCTCAGACTTGTCAAATCATATCTCCTCTAGGGAGGAGTCTGCTGTCTACTCAAGGATTTTTATAACAGAACTCTACCACTAATGGCTACATGTCGCCAAATGAATGATATACCTTTCTCTGAAGTTGTCTCGCCTTTCCCTTTCTATCGTCAAACAATCTGAAATGTAATGGTGCACCTCACGGCAGACAGATAGAGTGTACAGGAAAAAGCAGTGACTTTCAGAAATAAATAGAAATGCTCTTCTTGGTAGGTCTGAGTTGTAACACCTGGCATAAATCGCTGGTAACTTAACAGAAACCATTGGAATTGTATATGGCTCCCTTTTGTCTTGAGAGACAGTGGTTAGCAGGAGTGGTGAGGATCTAGGGGCAGTGTTTGAGTCTGCAGCTTCTCTCATGGCTTATCTGTCCAATATTGGATTTGCATGGTTGATTGCAATAACCATGTCGGTCTATTTCCGAATTCTTGAGTCTGAGAGCTTTTCCTTCTAAGATGAAGTTCTTTTGGGTGACTTGTACATATACTATCAAAGGATGATGTGCCTTGTCGTAGCAATTGTTGCCAGATATTTCAATATGATGATGTGGATTCCAAGGAGTTTAGATTGATGTTGAATTTTTTCATGGGGTTTTTGCATATATCCTTGAATCTTATCTTTGGTCTTCCTCTTGTTCTCGCCCCACATGACAATTCACTGAAGAGGATTTCTTTGAGAAGATGTTCGTCACCCATTCTTCTCACATGACCAAGCTATCATAGTCTTCTGCTTTTGAGGACCGCTATGAGGCTGGATATGCCAGCTGTTGACAGGACATTCGCATTTGAAACTTTATGTTACCAGTTGATATTCATAATTCTGCAGAGGCAGCAAAGGTAGAAGCCGTTCAATTTTTAATCCTGGTTCAAGTAGGTGGTCCATGTCTCAGATCCATATAGTAGGATACTTAATACACATGCCTGGTAGATTAGTATCTTTGTTTTCACTGTCTGAAAGAACTCAAATGTGAAATTGCGGAGTTATTAACAGTGGTTTGTAACCTATCCTTTAAATCCACTTTGGTACCAAATGACTGGAAGACGGCCAATATAACGCCAATATTTAAAAAAGGCTCTAGAGGAGACCCTGGCAATTATAGACCGATAAGTTTAACATCAGTACCAGGCAAATTAGTAGAAACACTAGTAAAGAATAAAATTGCAAGGCACGTAGAACAGCACGAATTGTTGGGCAAAAGTCAGCATGGTTTCTGCAGAGGGAAGTCGTGTCTAACTAATCTATTAGAATTCTTTGAAGGGGTTAATAAACATGCGGACAAGGGGCACCCAGTGGACATAATATACCTAGATTTCCAGAAAGCCTTTGACACGGTCCCACACCAAAGGCTTTTATGTAAATTAGGCGGTCATGGGATAGGAGGAAAGATCCTTTCATGGATCGGGAATTGGTTAAAAGACAGAAAACAAAGGGTGGGAATAAATGGTAAATTTTCACAATGGAGGAGGGTAACTAGTGGTGTTCCCCAGTCAAAAGCAAAAGGGATTGTGAAGAACTACAAAAAGATCTCAGCAAGCTGAGTGATTGGGCAGCAAAACGGCAAATGAAATTTAATGTGGGTAAGTGTAAGGTAATGCATGTTGGAAAAAATAACCCAAATTACACGTACTACATGATGGGGTCAAATTTAGCTACGACAGATCAGGAAAGGGATCTTGGAGTTATAGTGGATAGTTCTCTGAAGACATCCACGCAGTGTGCAGCGGCAGTTAGTAAGGCAAATAGGATGTTAGGAATTATTAAAAAAGGGATCGATAATAAGACAAAAGATATCATACTTCCCCTATATAAAACTATGGTACGCCCACATCTTGAGTACTGCGTGCAGATGTGGTCTCCTCACCTCAAAAAAGATATATTGGCATCAGAAAAGGTTCAGAAAAGGGCGACTAAGATGATTAGGGGCTTGCAACGGGTCCCATATGGGGAGAGGCTAGAGAGACTGGGACTTTTCAGTCTGGAAAAGAGGCGATTGAGGGGCGATATGATAGAGGTATATAAAATCATGAATGGTGTGGAGAAAGTGAATATAGAAAAATTATTTACCTTTTCCCATAATACAAGAACTAGGGGACACCAAATGAAATTGATAGGTAATAGGTTCAAAACTAATAAAAGGAAATTTTTCTTCACACAGCGCACAGTCAACCTGTGGAACTCCTTGCCGGAGGAGGCTGTGAAGGCCAGGACTCTATTAGGGTTTAAAAAAGAGCTTGATAAATTTTTGCAGGTTAGGTCCATAAATGGCTATTAGCCAGGGATAAAGTATGGTGCCCTAGCCTTCTGAACAAGGGCAGGAGATGGATGGCAGGAGATAAATCACTTGATCATTGTCTTCTGTTCTCCTTCTCTGGGGCACCTGGCATTGGCCACCGTCGGCAGATGGGATGCTGGGCTGGATGGACCTTTGGTCTGACCCAGTATGGCCATTCTTATGTTCTTATGTTCTTATGTCAGCTTAGGATTGTTCCATGCCTGTTTTGTACGTCTGCCATAACAGTAGTTGCCTTCCCAATTCCCATGTTCAGTTCTTCATCCATGGGTAGGTTTGTGGTGGCAGTAGATCCAAGGTAGCAGAATTGAGCTGTTGTCCAGAATGACATTGGGTCACTGAGGTATACCTTGAGTGAATACAACAGTGTTCCTCATGTTTATGTCAAGGGAAAACAACCTGAAGGCTCTGGACAGAGAATCCATCAGTGACTGTAGTGTGTCTTCATTATGAGTGACAAGAGCTGCATCATCTGAGAAGAGGAGTTCCTTAATGAGGACTTTCTTGACCTTACTTTTGGCCATGAGAATTGCCAGGTTGTAGAGAGCCATCTAATCTTGTGTGGAGAAATACATCACTGTGTGAGTTTTGAAATGCGCAATTTAGTAGAACTGCGAAGAATATGCTGAAGAGGGTAAGGTCAAGAACACACCCTTGCTTGACTCTGCTATTCATTGCAAATGGTTTCAGTGGAATTACACCAGTGTAAAATCAGTTTAAATGCTACTCAAGTCTTTGAAAGACTCATTTCTTACCATTTCTGAAAACAAGCTTAACTCTTCTGCCAGGTGGAACTCCAGGGCTGAGTTCAGTACCCAGGGGTTCATTTCCAACAATAGAACACAAAACTGGCTTGAGTTCCCACACAGTAACCTGGGAAAATTTTGCACCATCCCTGGGCAATACTTCCTCATTTGCAAGCACAGTCTGAGTGTAGAAAATAAATTTTTAATGCAAGGAGGGAAATTACCTAATATAATTTGGGAAAATGCCACAAGCAGGATTCATAAACCTAAAACTGTGAGCAGAGTGCGTGGGGCAGTGCCTTCTGCCTCATGTTCTTGAATTCTACAACCAGAAGTTCCTTTATTGTACACCCCTCTCTGCTCCCTCATCACACCCCACTCACAGTGCTTGTCCTTGGTCAGTGAGAACACATAGTTCAGAACTGCACCAGCATCAGATCACTTCTCACTTGGTGAAGCAGACTTCTGAGTTACTCTACCATCTCAGCACTTGCACTGGGCTGGCTGCTTCACCAGCTGCTGCTCCTTACCAGCTGGCCAATCTGTCAGTTGCTGGTCCTCACTATCTGGCTGCCTGGCCAGCTGCTGTTCTTGCTGCCAGGCCGCTCTGCCAGCTACTATTCCTTGCTGCCTCCCGTCAGCCAACTACTCATCACTTTCACCTGCTGTTCCCATTAGACTCCCATCAGTCCCCTCCTGCTGTCACCTGCCTGCCTGCTGTGACCTCAGTCTCTGAGGCTATGTCTACTTTATGCAGCTTTTAGCAAAACAACTTAGCTCTTCTGTCAACAAAAAACTTCCTCTCCCAATGAACAGCATTAACTTTGCAAGCACAGGAAAGCACTACAGCCAGCAAAACACTGTTCTCACCTGTGTGTCTTGTATGCACAACTTTTATCTTTTGGGTGTGTGTGTTTTTTAACACAAGTGAAAGACAAAAGGTTTGTTGTTTGGTTACTTGTGTAGAGCAGTGCTTCCCAAATTTATTTGGCCATGGAAGCCTTTTGAGCTCAGTAGAATTTTGCAGAACCCCTAGTAAGTGTCTTGCGTATGAAGCTAAAAAAGACCACAAATGAGTAAGGATCTTTTCCTCCCTTGCCACCTCTCTGATGATCAGTAGGAGTTTGTACAATTGGGGATGTACAAAATTAAGTTAGAATAAAGCTAACAGATGTGTTTAATGTTTGCAAATCAATCAAAAATTACATCTTTGAACAATAAAGGTGCCTGAAGAAGGAGACTAGTAGATGTGTAGCCCTGACTGAAATTTTCATTTAATACCACAACCAGTTTTTTAAATATGCAAAATATTAAGCAAATCATTGTTGTGGCTTTCAGTAAAATTACTATGATAATAATAGTTTAAAACACAGTTAATTCTGAAGTCATTATAATGTATTACTCTGTTCTTTCTCATTCAGAGTGCAGCTGTAGGTCCTAACATGAGTAATAGTGGCTGCTCTGCGTCATCACCTTTTTCATCTGCAAATGCTGACGCTGGTTTTGTCAGGTCATTGCAACACACCACACCCCTTTGTCATGCATGGAGTACAGTACATAGCAGTTTGGCACTGTTACATCCACATGTTACAAGATTTAGTCGGTGCATCACACTCTTTCAGCTGTTTAATCAAGTGCTGTTTGTGAGAGAGAGCATGGCAGGAAGCAGTGCCTTGGACCCATCATTGTATATGCATCCATACTGCAGTGGATCAAGTGTCCAGACCACGTTTTCCATATGCACGCCTGAAGATGTGCTCATTTTACATTTTCAATAAAAGCTTCAGTTGTTGCTTGTAAGGGTTTGGGGCTGATGTGATGCCTACACCAACTTTGGCATGTCAAGATGCCTGCCATGTTTCTGACAGGTAGATGGTACAGTTTGATGGTATGTAGCACGTAGACATGAATTTGGCTGCCTGTTCAATGACATTAATCGTTACTATACTGATGTAACCCAGCAGACAGAGGGAGTATCCAGCTTACAGAATCTTCTCGGTGCCTTTACAGAGGCTGATATATCACTGCTGTGCATACGTGGGCAGCTAATTGTTCTGGTGCAATATTTCAGCATTGCTCTGCCAGAGTCGAGATTGGAGTGGAGGGGAGCGTGTGTGTGTGTGTGTGTGTGTGTGTGTGATCACTCAAGATGTTTGTTCCTGTTCAAGTTAATGGTGCAATAATTAGAGAAAAACACCAGGGTCAGCTGCTAGTACTGAGATTCTCACCAGTTTTTTTGTTTTTGTTTTTTTTGGTAGCCATCACCACCTATTGCACAAGGATGTTGTTGGCTTTTTTATGTATGGTGGTCATATCTTCTCTGTTGATCAACACACTGCCCTAGCTTTATTTTTCTACCAGAGTGTTGTCTCTGCCTGGGGTGACCAGCATGTGCTTCAGTGCATGTTGTGGACAAAACATTTAGGCTGCATCTACATAGCAAGTTCTTTCAGAAAATCTGGCTCTTTGTCAAAAGGACACATGGAGGGTCTACAAATAAAATGTGCTCTTTTGATCTGAAATTGAAAGAATGAGGCTCTTCTTCAGGAAGCCCTCTTCTGCTACCTGTTCATGAAGAGCTCCTCCTTTTGAAAGCTTCTTTTGAAAAAAAGCACGTGGAGATGCTTTGTGGGCCCTTGTTTTGAAAGAGCAGTCCTCCTGGTGCTGGATTTTCCGATGCCTGGCCTGTTCTTTCCAAAGAGCAGTGGCTGTGTGGACGCTCTCTATTGTAAGAGTGGATTAATCTTTCAGTCTGCTTTTTTTGTGTGTGGATGCTCTCTTTCTAAAGAAGATTTTTTGGAAGAGATCTTCTGGAAGAACTTCTTTCGAGGAATTACTGTAGTGTTAACATAGCTGGGGTCCTGAATGAGTTCTATACAAACAATATCCATCTATTCTTATTTTCACAGTAACCACCCAGACGGCTTTCAGTGGAAGACGCTCTCAGCCAATGTACTCTGCTTGCTTCTGTAGCTCTGCTGGGTCTTGTGACACTCTTTGTTCGGAAGTCCTTACAACGGTCAATAACAGGAGCTATACCACCTGGTGCCAGCTTGTGCTCAATGTAGACTCTGAAACTAGTCACCAAGTTTTGGATGATATCCATGTTCTGCTCAAAGAACTGGAGATCTGTTCATAACTGCAAGTGGCTTCTTGTGATGTATGCCTTTTTGGCACATCCATCTGCAGCTGGGTTCTTTATATTAGACTTAGCCTTGGCAATCCTCGTGTCACAAGGGCCAATGAACGTAAATGCTGGTACAGCTGCCAACTCGTAACAAAAATATTCTTGATGTCAGCATCTTACTGACTTGCTTGCAGGCCTATCACTCTGGAATAGGTAAAATTAGGGTATGTTTACAGAGCAGCCTTATTTCAAAATAAGCTATTTCAGAAGAGTTATTTCAAAATAGCATATTTTGAAATAACACAGCTAAACTGAAAATTGCATTTTGAAATAGCACTTAGCTATTTCAAAATACAGCATCTACTTACATAGGGGCTATTTTAAATATAGCCATTGGATGCACTCTGGGTTATTTTGAAACAGGCTGTATTCCCTGTCTTACCATCACCTATTTCTAAATAGCTATTTTGAAACAGGTGCTGTTCCTCATAGTGTGAATTTACCAATTTTGAAATAAGCCAACCACTGTTTCAAAATTATTCTGAAATAATGGTTGTGTTGTGTAGATACTGGGATAGTTATTTTGAAGTAATGGCTGTAAGTAGGAAATAACTTTGCTGTGTAGATGTACTTTTAGTTTCAAATATTTGTTGGGTTATCTTGTACATCCTTGTCTGTCTCTGCCAGCATCTCTATTACCTTTGTCATTATGTCATAGAACCTTGTGTGCCAGCTACATTCAAAGGATTGCATTTGGAGAATTCCAATTGTATGTCTTGTCTGTGTTGACAGATGGTGGTGCCAGTCCATCATTGACAATGTCTATTTTTGCCTCTGCTGCTAAGTAGGGTTTAAGAGATCAATGCACAGCTCTAGCTTCTCACTAATGACTTTCCTGTCCCTTGTACAAACAGCAATCCTTAACTTCATTTCCTCTTAGCAGATCTCTTGTATTTGTGCCTCCTTATTGTCATTTATGTTTGCGATGTCTTCCACCAGCCAGCTGTGTATATGGGGACTAAGGCTGCATCTACACTACAAGATAAAATCAAATATATTAATATTGATTTTGTAACTTTCCAGTCCACTACACAGCTTCTGTGCACAGTCTGTGCTCTCAATTGGCCATCCACTGACTGTCCCCCCTCCCTTGATTGCATCTTATCTCTGAAAATAACACAGGGACAGTCTGTGTTCTCTTCCTTGCGTGAAGGGGTGCAAAGTTAGAAGAAAGAGGGTAGAAAAGTCTAGGAATAAAGATTTTTGTCTTCCCTCTTCACTACACAGTCATTGCCAACACAGGGGATGGCAGTGAAATCTCATACACTGAACTTATAACGGAAACAGGAATCCCAACTGGCCCTCCACCCACTGTTCCTTTTATTTTTAGAGGGTCAAAGGATGAAGAGAGAGGATAGGAAACGTTAGGGAAAAGATTTAAGAACTGAAATATCAAAGATTTTGCAAAAAGCAGCAGGTGTCTGCAATGGGCAGTAAGCCCCCAGAAATATTTTTAGGACTTTCCCCCCAGTGAGAGCAAGCCCCTGAATATCTTAGCCTCTGAGGGGTGGGAGACTCCCCTCCATTGGCCACAAGCCCCCTGAGTCCTTGATGGAATGTGGGGGGGCTTTAGTGAGGGGGGCAGTTGAAGTAGTCCTCCTGAATACATTACCCACTAGACTGACTTCTGCCCAGTGGCATCAAGCCCCCAAATATCTTAGCTGCTGAGGGAAACTTCTCCCTGTTGGCAGAAAGGCTGTGAAAAATATTTTTGGTGCGGGGGCAGTTGAAGTAGTCCCCCCACGTGGCAGAAGGGTGTATTTAGGGCAGGGGGCCAGTTGAAGTAGTCCCCACCAAATATCTTAGCCACTGGGGAGACTTCCCCCTTTCCTGCCCTTGGAGCCCAAACTGTGCGCAAGCCAGGACATGGTGCTGCCTGGCAGCACGGTCAGCACTGAACAGCAGGCACGTCCTTTTATGGGGTCAGGGGCTACTCATGTGATATGGCTGAGCATGGGAAAGACCCAGACTGTGTGGCACCTGTTGGGGAGTGGGGAGGTGTGCTCAAATTTAAACCACTGAGAAGTTTCTCGGCCTGTTATGCAAGCACGACCCCACAACAGCCTTGTTGCCCCATGGTGTGGCAGGGCAGTGGCTGGCACCAGGCAGCACAGAAGAAAATAGCAAGTGTAGAGGCAGATCGATGAACTCCATGCTGGGGCTATTTGCAATGTGTAGCTGCACTCACAGTGATAACAGCAAAGGAAGAAAGGCATTTCTCAGGCTCTTGTACAGACATGAGCCCACAGCCACAGGCTTCATGGTCCTACTTTGAAATTCATGATCTTCCTGTTACCTAATTCCCGAGCACGTGGAGAGCAGGGGCCAGAGTGGAGCACTGAGGGGCACTGGGGGCTATATATGGGACAACTCCTGAGGCTAATAAATTTGATTGTAGGACATGGTGCTTCCACACTGGCCTTTAATCAAACTTTTGGATTCAAGCTTGATGCTACCCCCAGCAGGTACCAAGGATATTATGCTATTGATATTAGTGCTCCCTAAATCGAGCTAATGGTATATACAGTGAAGACAGTCATGTGGTAATACTGCGCTAATTGCCTTTTTCGAATTTATCTCCTAGTGTAGACACAGCCAGCGATATCAAGTCTTGACAGTCTTCAGTATCAGGCAGAGCCTGGTGATGCCACCACAGTGATGGCCATGACTCATGAAGGTGGTTTCAACACGTCACTCCTGAAGAAAACGAAAGGTGCAGGGATGAAACATCAGACTCGGTTTGGTTTATAATCTGTTAATTGTCCAAAATTGCCTAATTCATTCTCACTGTGTGTAAGAATTTAAGTGAGCACACTCTGAAAATACCATAAGAATATGTCAAGTGTCTAATCCATGTTAGAGAAAGAGACATACTAGCAAGGTAGCTTTTAATATAGATAGCACATAACGCATGGCATCTCCTAGTCAGTTTTGTTTCATAACAAAATATTAGTGTGACACTTTTATTAAAAGCAACTGAAATTCAGTGAACATGGCTTCGCTGCCACCTGGCTTGTGAATCAGGAGTGGGTGACAATAAGTGCCTTTATTTCAAAATGCTCCACAGGGACAGGGTTCCAGCAGTGTCTCTGAGCTTGGGATCTCGAAATTCAGAATCCACACAAAGAACAAGTTGCTAACAAAAGCTTGCATGTGGCTGAAAGTCTAGACAGGTTTCCTCTTCCACCTCATAATCTGTCTCACGGCATGACACTGGCTGTTCTTGCGAGCTATGTACTGCATTACCAGCTATTCAAACCAGCAACATTTTCATTGTTCTTCACTATGTAAAGCTCCCATTGAGGAAGCCAAAATTACTGGTTAATTAAATGTTTCATCCAGTCTAGTGCATGAGAAGGGAGGGCTTTAGCTTAGTTCCTAAAGATGCTCTGTTACATGCACTAAATCACCCACACCCAATCAACTTTCCTGAAGTATATTTCCATTCTTATCTACGCTGATTTCCACAATATCTGGTCCTAAAGAGAATCTCTCCCTTTCATATCCTCCTGCTGCCTGAATCATTCCCTTGTCTTCTTTTAGTGACATCACATTTGCTGCTATGGCAATGAATGTAATTGCACAAACATTGGACTATGATGTCTCTTGAATGAATGAATTAGCAGAAGGAGACTACTTGTCACAGTGTGAGCTGGCCTTTTACGAGAGTTGGAGCTTAGCTGCATCTCTATCTGTGCCAGGCTTGGCTCACATCTCCAAATGAAGAGAATGAGTCCAGGGCAATGTTCCCTGTAAACTGAGTGCTTGGGTGGCCATGCAGAAGAGACTCAAATGCTGCCCAGCTGATTAGCAGAGTGCCTGCCACTGACAGCATGTGTTTGTGCTGCTGGGGCACAGCTGCACATGCCTCTATGCACATAACAAAATTTATTCTGCACACAAATGGAAAAAATTAGAGGGAACGCTGGTCTAGAATCATAGGGAGCTGAATGAACACACGAGCGGGTCCCAGGCAAATGTACACTAAACGCTCACCTTTTACTCTGAATAACAATAAACAGCAGATGACTGGAAAGGAGAGAAATTCCACTTCAGTGATATTCCATTCCATACATGCCACCTTGGGAAATTCTCAGCCCCGAAGGCTCACAGCCTGCTGCTGCAGAAGGAAGCAGTCTCTTTACCTGGAACCTTCCCCTCTCCTTGGCTCGGTTGGGAATGGGAAGTGAGAAACAGCAGTGATGGAGTAATTTTAAAAAAATGACTGGAAATGCATATTGCAATTTGTTATCACAGAGTAACATACCGCTGTGCAGAATCATGGCTATAATGTTTCAAATAATACAAATCCTTCATATTCAGCAATTGGTGATAGAAATTTATTCCTTAACATATTTTGACAAAATAACCTCTTTTCTAAACAAAACATTTTAAGTTGGTATTCACCTGTTTGTTTTAACAACAAAAACAAAAGCATTGCCGTCTGTTCCTTTTTTGCCCCCTGCCCTGCTTCCTGCAGCCCATCCTTCCCCCTTTGTTTGCCTCTAGAAAAACATGTGGGAGGTGAAGTAGTGTGGGGGGGGGGCAACCCACAACACTTTGGCTTTTCAATCAAAAGCTGAAATCTGAAAACTGACCTCTCCAAAATGTTTTCTTTTTGCCGAAACACCAAAAATTTGCATTGAAAATGTAAGATTATGTATACAGGTTGAACCTTTCTAGTCCAGAACTCTTTCATCTGGCAACATCTGTAGTCCCATATGATTTTAATTAATGAGATGGTGATGTAACCTGGGTGCGGCCAAGTTTCCTGGGGTCTCATAAATTTTGTTTACAGCCACCAGTTCTGGCTCTCAGTGTTCTGTGCTGTTATTTAGCTGTAATTTGCCCATAAATGTCTCCTAAGAGCTCAGTAAGCAGTGGAAGTGTTGGTAATGCTGCTAGGCAATACTGACCATCCAGGGTTCAGAAAATTCTCTGGTTTGGCACCAGTCAGGTCCTGAGGGTGCCACACTAGAGAGGTTCAACCTGTATAAGACTATATATAAAACACCTTCCACAGGGTATGTAACAAGCAGTCCTGTAACACCTTAATGACTAACAAATGTATTAGGCAATGAGCTTTCGTGGGTAAGACCCACTTCTTTAGATTTAGGAGTTAGATTGAGGAAGTGGGTCTTACCCATTAAAGCTCATTAACTAATAATTTGTTAGTCTTTGGCCATGTCTACACTAGCCCCAAACTTCGAAATGGCCACGCAAATGGCCATTTCGAAGTTTACTAATGAAGCGCTGAAATGCATATTCAGTGCTTCATTAGCATGCAGGCGGCTGCGGCACTTTGAAATTGACGCGCCTCGCCGCCGCGCGTCTCATCCCAACGGGACTCCTTTTCGAAAGGACCCCGCCTACTTCGAAGACCCCTTATTCCCATCATCTCATTGTGTGGCCATTTCGAAGTTTGGGGCTAGTGTAGACGTAGCCTTTAAGGTGCTACAGTACTGCTTGTTGTTTGTGAAGCTGCAGACTTACAAGGCTACCCGTTTGAGACATAGAATATGTGTGTGTGTATGTATGTGTGTATACATATATTTTTTTCATATCAAAGACTTTTTTCTTTCCAATCAGCTCTATTTAGCAAACTGGATTTCATTCTCTCACTTACACGAATGTTACTTTGGTGTAACACTGTGCCTTCAGGTGCGTTCTTTCTGGTAAATATCCATGGATGTGAGAGAAAAATCAGGCTCTAGGTATTTTTTCTCACTTGCTTTATTGCTATTTGTTTTTCCTCCTTTATCTTGCCCTGTACTTCTCTGTTATTATTCAGTAAACGTAACTCCCTCCCACTATACTCTCCATCTTCCTCCTCCTCCTTCCTGGCTAGTCTGATACTCCTCTAACTTCTCCCTTCCCTCAGTTTCCTGATTCCTGTACCTATTTCCCCTTTTCAGCCACTTTTCACCATTCTTTTAGCTAATTAAAATCTTAAGCCTTCCCTATCCCTCCCAAGTTTTTTAACGTTTTAATGTAAATAAAACCAAATGTATAGAACAATAACAGGCTCCCCACAACATTGGCTGATGTAATATTTTGATTAATTGAACCCTTAATTAAGAACATAAGAACGGCCATACTGGGTCAGATCAAAGGTCCATCCAACCCAGTATCCTGTCTGCTGACAGTGGCCAATAACAGTTGCCCCAGCGGGAGTGGACCGAACAGGTAACAATCAAGTGATCTCTCTCCTGCTATCCATCTCCAGCGTCTCACAAACAGAGGCTAGGGACACCATTCCATATCCATCATGGCTAATAGCCATTAATGGACTTAAGCTCCATGAATTTATCTAGCTCTTTTCTAATCCTGTTATAGTCCTAGCTGTCACAGCCTCCTCTAGCGAGGAGTTCCACAGGTTGACTGTGAGCTGTGTAAAAAGAACTTCCTTTTATTTGTTTTAAACCTGCTGCCCATTAATTTTATTTGGTGTTCTCTAGTTCTGATAACATGGGAACAAATAAATAGTTTTTTCTTGTATTTGTATATATATGAATAATTTAAAATATATATACAAACGAAGAATATCCTTGAATTTATATATATTGTGGTAAACCCGGTGGTAGACCCTTACCTGGAAGCTTCCGGAGCCTTCTAGAAGGACAGTATACTGGGTCTATTTGGAGACCACGACTAAAAGGCCCCTCTTAATAGAAGAGGGATCCCATTAAAAAAAAAAACATGGCCCCAACAGAGTGCGGGGGACAACTGAAGAAAAAACAGGGACGGGAGTGGAGGTCAAAGGTTTAAAACGAGGGAACCAGAAGGGGATACTGAGCAGAGAACCCTGGACAGCGCCCACTGCCCCTCTAAGGTGTCGAGAGAGCCAGTGGACGCTGCCCAAAGGAACTCTGCCCGGATTCGTGACCAGAGAGCGGAGTGGAAATAGGCCCCACAGTCGCAGGCTTCCCCCGCACCAGCCTCCTCTCCCGAGTGTTATAAATGGCTACCTTGGCCATAGCCAGGAGGAAGCTGACGAGGAGGTCCCGTGACTTAGTGGGGCCACGGATGGGGTGTGCTAGAATGAGGAGGTGCGGGGAGAAGTGCAGCCAGAACCTCAGCAGGAAGTTCTGGAGGAGCCAGAAGAGGGGCTGCAATCTGACGCACTCGATGTACATGTGAGCCAGGGTCTCCCTTGTGCCACAAAAGAAACAGGTGTCCGGGAAGGGGGTGAACTGCGCCAGGTACACGCCTGTGCTCACCGCCCCATGCAGGATTCTCCAGCTGATGTCCCCAGCTGGCCACGGGACCAGGGTAGAATAAACGCTGGCCCACCGGGGCTGCCCACCCTTCGAAGATGGTAGAAGGTCCTGCCACTTGTGGTCTGGGCGGGACATGAGGGTGGGATAGTGGAGCGTGTGAAGCACGAGCATGTACAGATGATGTCTGGGTGCGGTTCGAAAGGGGACCAGCTGCAAGGCGTGCAGCCAGCTGGGATGATGCAGGGGAGGGGGGCAGGAAGGCTCACGGAGCTGGGGACCCATGAAGAGATCTGGAGGGCCAGGAGTGAGAGGGGGGCGGGGTGCACCCTCTTGCAAGACATGGCACAAGTAGACGTGAGCGGCAGGTGGCAAGGTGGCCTTCACCTCCTTGAGTACGCGCTGGGGAGAATGTAGGGTGGAGAGCCCCATGTGCCGGGCGAGCGCTGGGGCCTCCATCCAGTCTCCCCGGCCGTAGTCCAGGAGGCCTCCGACCCTGGTGATTCCACCGAGGACCAGCCTCCAGTACACCACGAGGGACTCCACCACCTGCACACGGAGGTATGGGTTGTGTAGCAGGGGCTCCGCGAGGAGGTCTTCCCCCGCGGCGGCCCCTAAAGACCTGGAGACTGAGAGCAGACGCCAGGTGCGGAGGAGGTCCTGGTGGAAGGCTGGCAGCTTTGAGAGTTCTCGCGGATGGCCTCTCAAAGGCAAAAAAAGGAGCTGCCGGTCATATCGGAGCCCTCGGAAGCAATGGAGGAAAGTGTGCACCAGTGTGCTTCACGCCGGACTATCTGCACTATTGCTGTTAAGCAGTCCCTGAAGGGCCCGGAGGCGGAAGACATGGACCTGAGTGCGTAGGCAGGTCAGGCCCTGCCCTCCATCCTCCAGGGGGAGATGAAGAACCCCTGCAGGGACCCAGTGCAGTCCTGGCCAAAAGAACTCCAGAACTACCTTCTGGAGGTGGGCCAAGAAACCTGGGGGTGGGACAAGGGTGTTGAGACGGTGCCAGAGCATGGACAGGACTAGTTGGTTAAGCACCAGTGCCCTCCCCCATAGGGAGAGGCACTGGAGCAGCCCCGCCCACCTCCGCAACTACTCAGCCACCCTGCCCTCTAAACCCTGCCAGTTTTCCGACGGAGAGGGATGCATGGCAGATAGAAAGACGCCTAGATAGGATAGCGGACCCGCGCTCCACCGAATGGCCTGAAGTGCGGGTGGGAGGTGGCCCGCCTGCCATCCGGCCCCAACCACCAGGCCAGAGCTCTTGACCCAGTTGATGCGGGCAGAGGAGGCTGCCGAGTAAACAGCTCGGCAGGCCTCCAACCGCACCAGGTCTCTCGGGTCCTGGAGCACGAGGAGTACGTCATCGATGTACGCTGACAGAACCAGCCGCGGCCCTGGCTCACAGAGCACCAACCTCGATGGCTAGATGGCCAGAGAGTAGCACTGGCCTGACAGCGGGCAGCCTTGACGCACCCCTCGCCCGAAGCTGACCGGAGTGGTCAGGATCCAGTTGAGCTTGACCAAACACTCTCAGGCAGTGTACAGCACCCGGAGAAACCCGATGAAATGGGGTCCGAAGCCAAAGGCCCGCAGGGTGCCCAGGAGATACCCGTGGTCCACACTGTCAAATGCCTTCTCCTGGTCCAGGGACAGGAGGGCGAACAACAGACCACCCCTACACCCGAGCTCCAAGAGATCCTGGACCAGGTAGAGGTTGTCAAAGATGGTGCGGCCCGGGACGGTGTAGGTCTGGTCAGGGTGGACCACGTCCTGCAGCACGAACCCCAAGTGACGGGAGATGGCTTTAGCGATAATCTTGTAGTCCATGCTGAGGAGCGAGATGGGGCACCAGTTCCGAAGGTTGCGGGGGTCCCCCCTTTTTGGGCAGCAGGATGAGGACGGCCCACCTGCACGACAGGGGGAGGACCCCGCTTTGCAAGGACTTGGCCCAGACGCTGAGCAGGTCTGGACCGAGGACATTCCAAAACATGCGGTAGAACTCCACAGTCAGCCCGCCCATGCCCAGGGACTTGTTGGTGGGCATGAGACGGAGGGCTTCCAAGAGCTCAGCCAGAGTGAGAGGAAGCTCTAGCCGGTCCCAGTCGCCCGTGCTGACCGAAGGGAGTTGGTCCCAAAGCACTCTGCAGGCGTCAGTGTCGGTCAGATCCGGGGAGAAAAGGGTGGCGTAGAAGGCGTGAGTCCTCTCGTGCATCTTCGCCGGATCCATAAGGGGGTGCCATCCTCCGCAAGGAGGCAGAGGATATGTTTCTTGGCACCCCTCTTTTTCTCCAGGGCATAGAAGAAGCGGGAGCCGCGGTCCATCTCCCGAAGGAGCTGGATCCACGACCTCACAAAGGCCCCCTGTGCACGAAGGACGTCGAGGACCCTGAGCTTGTCCCGCTTCTCCCGGTACATGCCGCAGAGGGATGGATCTCTGGAGCTGGCGGCCAGGCGCCTCTCCAGCTCAAGAACCTCCCGCTCCAGCTGTCCTATCAACGCATCCCGCCACCGGCTGGCCCCCTGGGTATAGTCACGGCAGAAGAGCCACGCACGCACCTTTCCCAGATCCCACCACCGCCGCGCTGAGGGAAAGGGACACTGTTGCCTGCGCCAGGCCAGCCAGAACTCCCGGAAGGATGCCACAAAGCCCACATCCTCCAGCACCTTGTTATTAAAATGACAGTAGGCCGACCCCCCGCTTCCCTGGCGAGAGGGAAGCCTTCACGGCCACTAAGTGGTGGTTCAAGAAGGGGGCCGGCTGCATGCTGGAGGAGTGGGCCCGCAAGAGATGGTGGTGAGAGATGTAGATGCGGTCCAACTGGGAGTGCATGGATTTGTGGCCCACCACCCGGATGTAGGTAAAGACGGTGTCGTCATCCGGATGGTGGCTGCGCCAGACTTCCACCAGGGAGCAATGATTGATAAGCTCCCTGAGGACGTCTGCAGCGACCGGGCACTGCTCCGTTCCTGTACGGTCCCGTTCCTTGAGGGTGCAGTTGAAATCCCCACCGAGGACCAGGCACTCTCAAGGATCGGAGTCAAGGAAGGTCGCCGCCTGCCGGAAGAAGGATGTTCTCTCCGGGCCGGATGTTGGGGGGTAGACGTTGACGAGGTGGAGGGACAGCCCCTCCACCTGTACCCAGAGATACGGGAGGTGGCCTGGCATGACCTCGACACTCCCCAGCACCTCGGGCTGCAGGTCTGGGGAGAACAGGGTCGCCACCCTGGCCCGATGGGCCGAGAGGTGACTAAGGTGGACCCCGTCTCCCCGCTCCAGCCGCCAGCTGGCTTCAGCGGCTGGAGTAGTGTGGGTCTCCTGGAGGAAGGTGACCGAGTACCCCCCCTCTCGGAGGAAGGAGAGCACCCCGCACCAGCACAGCCCCTGGTGTTCAAGGTGGCAAAGATGATCGTCCGCATTTAGAGGGCTGGGGAGGTTCCTCACCAGAGGGAATGCCAGCGGTCCCCGTGGGGCCGCGCAGCAAGCCATGGCCAACACCATAGGTGATTAGGGCATCACGGAAGCCGCGGGCCTGTTGGTAGGCCGTGGTGTCCCTCCTCCCAGTCCCCTTGCCCTCCTTCAGAAGGGCCCTCACGGACTCAAGGATGAGACAGAAGTCACCCCAGCGCTGGAGGGCGAGAGCTACTTTGTTTTTGGCGCTGCGAACGTCCTCCAAGAACTTGCGCATCTCATCCGTCAGTGCATGGGGTGCCGAGGCCTTGGGGTCCTGAGTGCCCCTTGGCCTCGTATCCTTTTGGGCTCTGCAGCCAGCAGGGAAGGTCATACAGTGGCTGGGGCTTGGTTTTGGGAGGACTAGCGGTGGCGGAGGGAGAGCAGCCCCAGAGGCGCTGGGAGAGGGTGAGACAAAGGGGGCCTCCCGAGGGATTGCGGCCTCGGGGGCAGTTATGAGCAGACGAGGGTTGAGGGGAGGTGCAGGAAGAATGGGGATGGGGGCAAAGGTGATGAATGTATTGTGGGGAGGGTGAGTGTCGTGGAGAGAAGGGGAAGGCGGAGGGAGAGGGGGTGGGGGAGAGGGTGGGGGAGAGAGAGGAGGAGGGGGGGAGAGGAGGAGGAGGAGGGTCTGGAGGGGGTTGGGGCACAGTTTCTGGGATGGGACTTTGACTGGAAGAGGGGGTGGAAGTGGGGGTATGAGTAAGAGGGGTGTGGGGAGGGGGGGCTTTTCCAGGTGGCAAGAGGGCAGGGGGGGATAAGGGCGAGGTGCCATTGCGTCTAACAGCAGGCACCAGTGAGGTGGAGGGGTCGGCGTTGGGGTTTTCGATACTTGGGGGGGGGCAGGGTATGAGGGAAACACAAATCCCTCTGGGATACCCGGGGGCAGGACAACTACAGCTGGGAGGTGATCCTCAGCTGGGAGGGCGGTTGCACCCTGTGATGTCCCAGAACAAGGGAGGATCATGGTTGGGGGATTGCTGGCAGGTGGGGAGAGAGAAGGTGAGGGGGGTGGCTGGGTGTGGGTGGCTGGCCCACAGGCCTGTAGCAGCAGATCCTCTACGCCCAGAGCAGCCGGCGTAAGGCCTAGGGCCTCGACCTCCTGTGAGAGGAGGGCGAGGCCGAGGCTCATCTCCTCCAGGCACTCTGTGACAGTGATCTGGGCAGCAGCCGGAGAGGTGTCGGAGGAGGGCACGGGCTCAGGACTAGCCCCCTCTGCCCCTTTGGGCTTGGGCTCTGGGACAGGAGGGGTGATATTCTCCATTGCCTCTGCGGCGGCCTCAGTCACCACCGGCAGATGGTCAGTAGCCAGGGGTTCAGCAAATGGATCAGGGCTGGCGGCTCTCTTTAATGCCTTGTGTGGCACATCCACCCCGTCCTCCAACAGGGTGGAGTGCCGGGCGCGTGAGCTTCTTTTCTTGCGCTTCCCCCTTACCAACACCCAGTCCTCCAGAGAGGTGGGCTCAGTGGTACAGGAGGAAGGACCAGGGGACGGAGGCAATGAGGAGGGAGGGAAGGAGAAGGAGGATGGGACAGCGAGGTAAGGGACAGCCCGCCCTGGGGTGGGCCCTGTCTGGGTCCTGCTGCCGGCCCTGCCTCCCTCTCCTCCACAGACCTGGCTTGAATGCCTGCTCGGGCGCCGGCGCCTGCTTCTTCTTTCCCCTCACCATGTGCCTGGACATGCTCCAACACCCGAGCGGAGGTTCCGTCCGGGGTGGGAAGAAGAGGAGCGGTCCCAGGGCCTGTCGCGGTCAGGGTGTCACCGGTCGTGTGGCTGGCACCCGCCGGGTCGGAGGAGGTCCTGGGCTCTTCTCTTTCGTGCCGGGCCAGGGGGCAATCCCTCCGGACATGCCCCACCGCCCAACACACGAAGCACTGGGCCTCCCCCAAGGTGTAAAAGACCCGGTACTGGGCCCCTTGATGAGGCACCAGTATAGTCCCCTCCTGGGCCGCCCCGCCCTGTGCTGCCGCCGGCAGCAGTTGGATTCGCACCTGCCGGCGGAAGGAGAGCACGTGCCATAGGGCGGGGTCTTTGCAGCTAAGAGGGAGGGGACTTAGGACCGACAAGGGTTGGCCCAGGGAGGTGAGGAAAGGCAGAAGGGAGGAATTGGGAAGGAAGGGAGGGACAGAGGAGAAAACCACCCACACGCCCAGGTCCTCAAGCGGCTCCAGGGTCACATAGATGCCCCCGACCGCCAAGCCCCTCTCCACCGCCTCCTGTGCGGCGGCCTCTGACGCCAGGAAGAAGACGATCTTCCCAAACTTTCGAGAGGCCGCCACCACAGCCGCGGGCCCCACCACGCACGCCAACGCCCGCATGTAGGTCTCCACGTGGGGCGAGGCCGACACCCTGAGGCAGCGGACTCCGTGCCTCCTGGTGAGGGCAGGGAAGGGGCCGCGACTGTTGGGGATGGTATTCTGAGTGGAGGCGGAAGGAGCAGGGTGCAAGGTGGCCACCGCCACCGCCACTTGGGCGTACGACCTGGGGGCTGGGGGATCCGAGCCCTCAGGATCAGTGGTGGGAGCAGGGAGGAGGGAAAGAGGGGCTGCAGCAGGTGCATCGGCAGCTGGGGTGGAGGGCCCAGCCACGGGAGGTTTGGCCTTCCAGGCAGGGCTCTTGCCCTTTTTGGTCCCCTGGCCCTTCCTGCCCTTTTGGGGGTGTGGATTAGGGGCGGGGTCACCGGAGGAGAATGCCGCGGCGGGGGCAGCAGGAGCCCCGGAGCCCATGCCCGCGCCCTCAACCGTCACAGAGTTCCCAGCAGCCCTGGACGAGTTGGCCACTGTTGCAGAGGTGGAAGGCGTGACAGTGGAGGGGGGGGAAGGGGGGCATCTGTGGACAACCCCCCAATGGGTGGGGAGGCCATTTTATAAGGTATAAGGGTTCGTGAAAAATTGGGAGTGGGTCCTTTAACTAGTGGGGGAAGGGAGAGGGGAAAAAGAAAGAGAAAATGAAAATGGCTGTCCCTCCCCTACCAGCCAGGCTGAGGACCTGGACAGGCAGGGGTGGGGCACGAGGGTAAAAAAAACAAAGGAAAGGGAACACAAAAAGGCCACAACTCGCTACACAAGATGATAAGATGGCTCCTGTTTCTGCACTGGGATGTGGGGGGAATTTAAGATGTGTGTGTGGGGAGGTGAGTGCAAGGAAGGGGAAGGGGCTCAGGCACCTAACAAAAGAAGCGGGGGATTCGTGGGCACAAAGGGGAGGGAGAAGAGGGGGAAGAAAGGGGATGGCAGAGCCAACCAGAAAGGGGGGGGCAGGGGTATAAAGGGAGGGATGTGCCCACAGGTGCCTGAGGGGTGGGCCCAAAGCAGCTGCTGCAGAGCCTCACAGAAACAGAGGAAGGGGCAGATGGTTAGGGTGGGGCCCAGATGGAGAGGGCCCCAGCAGCAACTGGGTGTTGGGGGGGGCGGCAAAGGAGGCAGGGGCTGCAGGGGTGGGGCAGGGACCACACCCTAACACCCCACCCCCAATTACGCAGCCACCCCTGTGGAGCCCTGGTGGAGAGGGACCCCACCTAAACTCACCCCCACCCCAGCCACTCCACAGCAAGCTGTGGGGGAAAGCCCAGCCACCGCCCAAGAAAGCCCCTTACCTCCTCTGAAGCAGCGAGGATGCAGCAGCCAGTAGACGGGAACGAATGGGCCCAAATGGAGGCCCAGAAAAGTCCCCCCCAGAAGATGGAAAAAAGGGGGCGAAGGGTACCCCCTTCCCTGCCAAGAGGCAGGGCAGCAAGAGTCCCCCCCACACCACACACCCAGCAGCTCCAGAGGGAAACTAGCCAGGAAGGGTGGAGTTGGGGGAGGAAAGAAGCAACCTGCCCAAGGCAGGGAAAGGGAAGCTGGCCCAAGAAAGGGGCCAAAAGACAGTCCCAGAGGGGGTTGAAGCAGCCAAAGGCTGCCTGTCCCCCAGTACTCACCTCCCAACTGTGGGGCTCCCCAGGTGGGATCCCCGCAGCCTGGAGGACAGAGTATTTCTGTTCCCTGTCTAGGCCCAGACCTTCATTGGTCAGATAGGCCCTGTGCTCCCTATAAAAGGCTCCCCATCTGGTAGCAGGGGGAAAGGTTTTGGGAGGAGCAGGAGCAGGAGCAGGAGCAGGAGCAGGAGCAGGAGCAGGAGCAGGAGCAGGAGCAGGAGCAGAGCGAAAAGGTACCATGGGGAAGTGGTGGGCGAAGTGGCCCAGGGTGAGGCTACTACTTTGGGGCAGGGGTAAAGGTCCTGCTGGTTGCCTCTCGTTCTCATAAGGACCCTGGGCCAGAGTCCAGGGTAGAGGGTGGGTCTGGACTCCCCCCTACCCTTCCCCCGAGGGATCACTGTACTGGAGCAGGCGCGGGCCTGCAAGGGGACTGGTATTATTCTCCCTGTACTGGTCCTGCCTATGATGAGGATGGCTCGCTAAGCGGAGACCCCTGCCTTTTGGAAGGGCCTGGGCAAAAGGGGGGCCTCCGTGAGTCTCTGAGGCAGCACAGATCCGCCAGGAAGCGCAGGGACCCACAGACGCTGACAAGGGACTTTGTCACAATATACACCAGATTTACCATGTATCATTACAGTTGTATCACTGGAGTTTATACCTGGGCTAAATCTAGTTCTAATTTAAGATATTCCATGAGCTTAACTGCTGATGAATTTTCTATTTTTTAAAGATTTCCAGTGATTTGTCTTTCTTCATTTCCTCTCTTCTTTGTTGTAGTTTCCTGTTCATTTTGGGAACTGACTTTATAATCAGATCTACACTGGCTTGCATCTCTGCCTCTAAAGTTGTCTCTGGTTTAATGGGATCCATTTCCCTGGAAAGTGCATGTGCAGTGAACATGAATTTACTGGGTGTGAAGGTCATAACCAAATCACACCTTTGCATATTTAACACCATTCTATGAATCCTTAAGGTGCAGACATGTAGCGGTTTGCTGAATAATGCTGTCTCTCCGTAAGTACAATGATTGACTCTTTCACAGGCAAACAATATTCCTAAAAGCTACTTCTCAATCTGTGTGTATCAGATTGCCTCCTCAGTCAGTGATTTCATAGAATCATAGGGCTGGAAGGGACCTTAGGAGGTCATGGAGTTCAGCCCCCTGTTTCAAGCAGGATCAACCCCAAGTAAGTCATCCCAGCCAGGACTTTGTCAAGCTGGGACTTAAGAACTTCTAGGGATGGAGATTCCATCACTTCTCTCTGCAACGCATTCCAGTGCTTCACCACCCTCCTGGTGAAGTAGTTTTTTCCTAATATTCAACCTACTCCTCTCCTTCTATAACTTGAGACCATTTCTCCTTGTTCTGTTGTCTGTCACCACTGAGAACAGTTTCTCTCCATCCTCCTTAGAGCTCCCCTTCAGGAAGCTGAAGTCTGCCATTAAATCACCCCTTGATCTCCTCTTCAGCAAACTAAATAAACCCAAATCCCTCATCCTCTCCTCATAGGTCATGTGCTCCAGTCCCTTAATCATTTTCGTTGCCCTCTGCTGAACCTGCTCCAGCACATCCACATCCTTTCTATACTGGGGGCCGAAAACTGGGCACAATACTCCAGATGTGGCCTCACCAGTGCCAAATAGAGGGGAATAAGATCTTCTCTAGATTTGCTCAAAATGATCCTCCTAATGCACTCCAATATGCCATTAGCCTTTTTGGCTTCAAGGGCACACTGTTTATGCGTATCCAGCCTTTCATCCACCATGATCCCTAGGTCCCTGTCTGATGTGCTGCTGCTTAGCCAGTTGGTTCGCAGTGTATAACCATGCTTGGGATTCTTCCATCCAAACTGCAGCACTACACATCTCATTGAACCGCAACAGATTTCTTTTGGCCCAATCTTCCAATTTATCCAGGTCACTCTGGATCCTATCCAGTCCAGTCCTATCCAGTCCCTCATTCAGGTCATTAATAAAGATGTTGAACAACACTGGCCACAGAACAGAGCCTTGCGGCACTGCTCTTGAAACTGATTGCCATCCAATTATTGAGCCATTGACCATTACCTGTTGGGCCCGACCACCAAACCAGCTTTATATCCATCTTATAGTCCATGTATCCAATGCATACTTCCTTAACTTATGGGCAAGAATGTTGTGGGAGACTGTATCAAAAGCTTTGTTAAAGTCAAGGTATATTATATCCACTGACTTCCCTATGTCCACAGAGCCTCTTACGTCATCATAGAAGCTAATCAGATTGATCATGCATGACTTGCCCTTGGTGAATCCATGTTGACTGCTCTTGGCCCTTTTCGCTCTTCCAAGTGCTCCAAAATGGATTCCTTGAGGATTCCCTACATTATTTTCCCAGGGACTGAGGTAAGGCTGACTGGTCTATACTTCCCTGGATTGTCCTTCTTTCCTTTTTTAAAGATGGGCACACTACATTTGGCTTTTTCCAGTTATCCGGAATCTCGCCCGATCTCCAAGAGTCTTCAGAGATAATGGATAAAGGCTCGGCAATGATGTCTGCCAATTCCCTCAGTACCCTTGGGTGCATTAAATCCAGATCCATGGATTTGTGTACATCTAGCTTTTCTAGGTAGCTCTTAAATCGTTCCTTCCCCACCAAGGGCTGCACTCCACCTTCCCATACTGCACTGTCTAGCACTGTAGTGTGGGAGCTGTCCTTGTCTGTTGAGACTGAGGCAAAAAAAAACATTGAGTATGTCAGCTTTCCTTACTTCATCTGTCACTAGGTTACCTCTCTCATCTGGTAATGGCCTCACACCTTCCCTAATAACCCTCTTATTCTTAACATGCCGTGTTATCATGATTTGGGCACGTGTATCATGAGTTGCCTTCTAAACCAAGGACTACCCCATTGCTCTCATCAGACAACACAACGCTGGTCAAAGACAAAGAGGGCACCAACGAAAGATGGTGAGAACACTTTAGCAACCTCCTTAACATGCCATTGACCGTGAATAATAACGTCCTCAATGAAATTCCACAACAACCTGTCCTGACAGATCTTGACTTCTGCCCACTATAGATGAGATTAAGAAAGCTGTTAACCAGATGAGTTCAGGAAAAGTTCCTGGAAAAGATGGGATACCAGCAGAGATATATAAAGCGGCAAGTCTATCAGCACTAGCAACATTCCATAGCGTGATCATCAGCATCTGGGAGGATGAAAAGGTACCACAGGACCTCCGCGATGCTGTTATTGTCTCCTTTTTCAAGAGTAAAGGTCGCAAAGCAGAATGTGGAAACTACAGAGTCATATCTCTCCTCTCTGTTGGAGGGAAGATCATCGCCCGCATCGTCTTGAACTGCCTAGTAGCCAGTATTTCTGAGGCAAATCTACCTGAAAGTCAATGTGGTTTTCGACCTGGCCAGAGCACAGTTGACATGGAGTTTGCTGTCAGACAAACACAAGAGAAGTGCATTGAACAGAACATGCACCTGTATGCTGTCTTCATAGATCTGACAAAGACGTTTGATACCATCAACAGGGAAGCCCTCTGGACCATTCTAATATGACTTGGCTGCCCAAAAAAATTTGTTCAGATTATACCCCTTTTCCTTGACGACATGACAGGCAAGGTACTGTCTGATGGAGCCACATCAGCCCCCTTCGGCATCACCAATGGCGTGAAACAATGATGTGTTCTCGCTTCTGTCCTATTTAACCTGTTCTTTCCATGCATCCTTAACCATGCAATGAAAGATCTGGACCGAGGCATATACTTGAAATAGCGGCATGATGGTTCACTTTTTGACCTCCGTCGCCTGAATGCAAAGACCAAGACAGTGCAGAAACTCCTTTCTGAGGCACTCTTTGCCAACGACTGTGCCCTTATGGCTCACACTGAAAACGATCTTCAGCACATTGTCAACAAGTTTGCTGAGGCCTCGCAACTTTTCAGACTAACTGTCAGCCCCGGAAAGACAGAAGTTCTCCATCAACCTGCACCTGGATCAAATGCTCCTGTCCCGAGTATCTCCATTGACAGCACTCACCTTAAAGTAGTGGAGAACTTTAAATACCTGGGTAGTGTAATATCCAGTGATGGATCACTGGATAATGAGGTCAATGTGCGAATATCCAAAGTGAGCCAGGCATTTGGCTGTCTGCGTGTCAAAGTTCTAAACCACCATAACATCCAGATGTCAACAAAACTGCTTGTGTACAGAGCTGTTGTTCTCTCACCTCTTTTGTATGGGTGTGAAACATGGACACTATATAGGCATCACATCAAGCAGCTCGAAGTATTCCACATGCGCTGCCTCCGTAACATCATGAAGATCCACTGGCAAGACAAAGTGCTCAATCTTGAGGTCCTCAAGAGAGCCCAGATGACAAGCATCGAAATGATGATTATGAAGTCACAACTACGTTGGATCGGTTATGTCAGCTGCATGGATGCCAACAGAATCCCTTGCCAGCTTCTGTATGGTGAACACTCCCAGGGCATCTGGCGTATAGGTCATCCACGGAAACTCTACAAGGGTACCATCAAAGCCAATCAGCAGTATCAAACCTAGGGACCTTGAGGACGCCGCCAGTGACAGAACACAGTGGCGTGCAACAGTCAGAAATACCTGCATTGCCTTTGAGGAAGACCGCTGCCAGCGTCTACAAGAGGCATGTGAACGACATCACAGAGCATCAGCAATGCACAACCCACAGATTGCAAACTTCCCATGCACTATCTGCGGCAAAATGTGCACCTCTAGAACTGGCTTACAGTCACCAGAGGGCACACTATGAGACAAATAACAGATGATCTGCACAGATTTGTTGTCGTCGGATCAACAGACTACCATTGTATTATTATCATGAGTTGCCAACAAACCTCATGCTTGTGTAACATCACAACTTCTAATTCAGAGTGTGAGGTATCTGCTGAAATTTTAGGAGGCCTTCTTGTGCCTACAACTCTAGCACTGGCTTTTGTATCAGTTGTTGTTTTAAATCTTCCTATGATTCCTCCTGTTCTGCACCTTCACATCATTCATTTTTATTCTGTAGAAGTTCTCTGAACACCGCTGATTTGGTAGCTAGATTAGGTACAAATTTACCAAGATAATGAATCATTCCCAGGACCTGTTGCACATCTTTCTTTCACTGAGCACGCAGCATCATTTCAATGGTTGAAACCTTCCTCATATCAGGTTTTACACCTTCTTGAGGAATAACTTCCCCAGCAATAGTCAGTTTTATAACCTTAAAACAGATTTCACCCCATGTAGTTTGAATTTTGCACCTCTAGCTGCACTCAGGACTTCCCGAAACCTATATGTATGCTTCTTTCTTGTTGGACACCATTGCAGTGTCACACCATCAATATGTTCATAGATCATATGCATGCTTTTGTAATATGCCTCGGATGCTGATGATATGCTGAAGGGTAAGTGTAAATATCTGTGTCTTCCAAAGAGTGTATTAAATGGCATAGTTTGGAGCTATTTTTAGCTGTCAAACACCTCCGGATGTATCCAATTTGCTGAAATATCGAGCCTATGCAAACTGAGCTGTAATCACTTCTCTGGCTGGTAGTTTCATATATTTTCCTTTTTATAGCATTGTTGAGGTTTCTGGGGTAAGCGTATGTATAACTGATCATTACTTACTGTAACCCGAACACCTATGTGTAGTTAACTATTCCACATGGTGGTACCTAGACCACTTCACAGAGAAAGAATGTGTCCTCTACAGCCTGAGCTGAGAACCAGCTGGCCTTTAGCATGTGCTGTAGCATTGCCTGCACTAAGTTCCCTAGGTTTGAGTCTACCTGTGGGCAATTACAGCATCACCAGTGTCAAGGTGTGCAGTGTTCTTCAGGTTTAGACAGCCTTTTACCTAACTTGGGGGGAGGGATAGCTCAGTGGTTAAAGCTTTGTTAGGCTTTATAAATCCAGGGCTGTGAGCTCAATCCTCTAGATTTCCTTTCAACAGACTAGAGCAGGTTAGATTTTGGGGAATAAAACCAGTCAGGGATGGTGATAGGTCCTGCTGTGAGTGCAGGGGACTGGACTCAATGACCTCTTGAGCACCTTTCCAGCTCTATGAGATATGTATACCTCCCTCGTACTAACTTTATGATTTCACCATCTTCAAACTGAAAAGTTGTTATAAAAGTTGAATGTTTTCTTCTTAACAACGTACAAAAAGATTGATTTTACTTTATAATTTTCCTCCTCTGCCACTATGGCTGCTAAACACAACACAAATCTCTACCTGATTTTTGTCCCCAGTTCTCTGCAACATTGCAGACAGGATAGAGGTTGCAACACTTCCCTTTTTTGGCTCCTCTCCCACCCACTTCTTGTACTAGTTAAGTTACTTTTGTGCTCATCAAATCCACCCAAAAGCCTCTGTGCTGGGTGCTTCTCCTGTGCCTCCCTTTACAACTGAAAGCAAACTTCAAAATTACTGAAACTTCCTTTGCATTTAGCACTTCTGACACATATAACTATTTTAGGGTTCATTAAATAACAAACCACTAAATAAGGACGGAACACAACTTTAATCAAGGTGGAGAGAGTCTCTGGTGAACTACTGCACACAGGCATGCAATGTTCCCAACCCCTGCTTCCAGGGCATAGCCCCAAGTTTCTGTGTTCATGAACACTATGCTTATGAGGGAGTGCCTCTAAATTATAAACTTCAACAAACATGTCTCTATGGCTGCAGGGGCCATAATTCTGCAGAAAAGGGTGGCTCTGAATTCTACTGGGAGAATCCTGAATTACCGTAAAGCTGCCCTAATCAGCTATTTGGCAGTCCCTCTTCCTCCTAGTACAGTAGCGAAGAATGTATTTAGGGGCTGTGTGTTGGTGCTCTAATTTGTTCAGGGAACTGATACACTCTCTGGCAACCCTGTGAAGACTTAACCACATGCAGATTTAAGTACATATGCAACCTTAAAGAGGAGAGATTCCCACATCCTCAGTGATCAGGCTTGTAATTTTGCCTTGGTGAGAGATGTCTTGCACTACATGACATGTAAAGAAGAGTTCTAGGTTAAAATTTCTTCCACCGCTCAACATCAGGTGTTCATGTTTTCACAGGGTGTGGGGCAGAGGTGTCCACTTCCAGAATGTTGTTATGTGATTATCTTGTCTTGTGAAGTTGGCAGGTTGAGGGGGTGAAGAGTAGAAAATATAGGAGCATGTAGACCTATGAAAAGTGGGGGCGGAGGGAATGAAAACAATTCTGTCTTGCCAAGAGCAGGTGTTACCCAGTTTTCATTTCCGGTATGTTAATGTAGATCTACATTATGGTCAGAATAAGCAAAGGTCTACTCTGCATGGGCCTATCAGACAAGCACAGGTCCACCAACAGTGAGGAGAAAAGAGGGCAGTTGTCCCCAGGCCCAGTCCTTCAAGCGGTCTGGAATGCTGGCCACCACTGTTGTTACTCTGGGTCCCTTTGAAATGCTGTGGCAGCACTGGTCCAGCTACCCACAGCTATAAGGGAGCTGGGGCGGGGTAGCATCACAGTCCAGGAGGTGCTGAGTGCTGACTGCCGTTGGCCCTGCCCCTTCTGCTCTTGGGTCCACACCTTCTGGGTGTGCAGAGCAGAGTCCCTCTCCCCTCTTACCCCGGGGTCCGCAGTGGCTCTTGGCGCCTCTGGCCATGCACTGAGCAGACACAAGTTGTTTTTAAAACAAAGGGACAATTTTTTTTCTCTGGTTCCCCTCTGTAAAGGACTGCAGAATTTGGCTTATTAGTTTGCAAAGCTTGTCCCAAGCTGAACCTTCAGCTCTGAAGAGCCCCAGTATTTATGGATGTTTGACATTCAAAGCAGGTTCTGAGTTTTCCAAATGGCCTCTTGGCTTGCATCCATTACTTCCGTTGATGTTGTGGAATTAATTAGCAGAATCTGGATGGGTCCACATTTTACAAAAGGTTCCTAACTTTAGCCTTCTAACCAAACCCCGTATCTGAACAATCCCAAATTTAAGGTCTAATTCTACAACAGCTAAAATCAGAAGTACAATTTGTCCTTTAGGACTTTCAAAATGCAGAACCACATCCATATTTCCCATCTCTAACAAAACCTGTAAGTTCCAGCTCAGGAGTTTTGAAAATGTCCTCCTTTAGTTCTGATTCCTATTTTGTTGTTTTACAGGTGCTGATGATTGAGCTGACTCTTTTCAGACTAATGCTCTAGCAGGCCCTTTGTCAGTTCAGGGGTCACTTGGGGGTCTGAGCATTAGCCTTGTAAATTGAGGGTTGTGAGCTCAATCCTTGAGGAGACCATCTAGGGGTCTGAGGTAAGTAGATTTAAAAAAAAAATGTCAGGGATGGTGCCTGATCCTACTGTGAGGGCAGAAGACTGGACTCTATGACCATTCTGGTCCCTTCTGGCTCTGTGAGTTATGTATGAGCTCCATTTTGTTGCTGGTCAGATGCAGCAAAACCCAGCGTGGTGGGTTTTTTAACCTGACTGGTGATTACAGAATTTTTAGACAATATGTCTGTGGTGGGCAATCTGCAGCCCATCAGCGTTCTATGAGTGACCCGTGAGACATTTTGTTTACGCTTGCCCATGTGCAGGATTGCCAGATTCAGTTGGTTTTCACCCACATAGTTTTTTTTTTTCTACCAGTATTACTCAAGTGACAGGGCTGTCCTTAGCCACATGCAGAATAGAAACCAGGTGCCCCATATATAGTGGTGTGCTACACAGCTGCACGCTGCATATACAGGATCCAGGGTGCAGGGCTGATGGTGGAGCCCTATGAGGCAGCTGCAACACTGGCCAGGCATAGGGCAGAGCCCCCTTCGGCATCTGGGACCCTGAGCATTGAGCTGGCAGCAGCTGGGAACTCCCATAAACTGTGGATGTGCTGCAGCACCCCCAGTTTCCTGCATCTATGCTTCTTGTCCTACTCCTGCCCCCTCCCGAGCCCTGAATGCATCCCCCATCCCTGGGGCAGCCATTCTTCTGTCCCCCCAGTTCCTCCTGCCCTCTGAGAAGGGCGCCATAAGTAGGGCGACCATCCATCCTGTTTTCACGGGGACTGTCCTGTATTTTTAACAAAAGAGCTAAATATCCCATATATTCACACCCCATGCTGAGCTGCCCTTCCACCAAGTCAGCACAGCTTCAGCTGCAGGTAAAATCAACCAAGAGATGGATGGAAAGCAAGTGTAGCATGTACTGACTGGCCAGTTCAGGCAGCAGCTGGAGAGGGAGCTGGGGCCCTACCTTAGGGGTAGGGCAGGACATATTGGGGGGTAGGATAGTGTGTTTTGTCCCCCACTCTAATATTTTAAGAGGGACCTAGTGCTGCAGCAGAGCTTGGAAGCCCCTATGTGGGGCAGCTGCCCCTGCAGTCGGGGAAACCACTGCTGGGAGGTAGCCCAATTCCCACTGCAGGACAGCCTCCTGGGTAGCTGGGGACCCACCCACCCCCCATGGGGCAGCTGTCTCCACAGTTAGGGAGCCCCTGCAGCTGGGCAGCTCTCCTGTGGGGCAGCAGCCCCATTCCCGGAGGCGTGGGGCAGCCAGGGAGGTCCTTCATGGGGAAGCAGCCTAATTTCCAGTGCCCAGAGGCGTGGGACAGCTGGGGAGGTCCTCTGTGGGGCAGCAGCCCTGTTCCGGGTGCCAGAGAGCTATCTCATAGGATGACAGCTCTGTTCCTAGTGCCCAGGGGCATGGGGCAACCAGGGACTTGCACTTTCTCAGCAGCAGCAGCTGGGGAGCTGCTCTCCCCACCAGGGTGTCCCATATTTGGCTTAGGGAAATATGGTCACCCTACAAATAAGCCATAATGATGACTCTGTAGAGTGACATGTATCTAGGGCACATGAGGGGGTGGTGCATGCTGGCTGCACACAACACTGACCGTGAGAGTCATGTGCTCTCTGTATCCCATCAAAGTACTGCTATTGTTCAACTGGGGCACACTCTGTGAATTCTAGCAAAACTACCCCTGTCCCCAGAGACTGTCCTGGTTATGACAATCTTGTGTCCCACTGCAATGGAGGGCCACTCATGCGCCCCACTCAGTAGCCTAAGCTGCCCATTGCTGCTGTACTTGGAACACATATTCTATGGAAATAATTGAGGGGGAGAAATATTGAACCCCATGACAATCTTCTGACTACAAACATACTCTAATGAATCAGCAGTTGCATAAAATGCAATCCTTGCCCACACTGCAGTATCTCTGTGTAACATGCTTGTTATTGGCATAATGTGCCCCCACCCCATAACAGATACTACACATAGGATAACAGCCTACTGCTGAAGGCAAGTAATCAAATCCTCCTTTTGTTCAAGTGATAGCTGTTCTAGGTACCTATATGAACACCCTATCATCATGGCTGTGTCAACACTTACTAAAACTTCAAAATGGCCATGCTAATGGCCAAATAGAAGAATACTAATGAGGCGCTGAAATGCATATTCAGCACCTTATTAGCATGCCGCTGGCCACAGCACTTTGAAAGGCCCTGGTTTGCTTGCCTGCGGCTCATCTACACGGGGGTCAGTTTCGAAAGGACCCTGCCAACACCGAAATCTCCTTATTCCTATGAGCTAATGGCCAAAATGAAGAATACTACTGAGGCGCCGATTCTGATGTTGGTGGGGTCCTTTCGAAAAGGACTCCCATCTAGACAAGCCACAGGAGAGCGAACCACAGCACTTGCTAAGTGTCGTGGCTGGCGGCATGCTACTGAGGCTCTGAATATGCATTTCAGTGTCTCATTAGTATTCTTTGATTTGGCCATTTTGAAGTTTTTAGTAAGTGTAGACGTAGCCCATATGTCATATTTTTTTAATGTATGTGTTCTCTTAAAATCTGTGAGGAAGGAAAGTAATACCATCTCCATTTTACAAACAGGAAACTGAGGCACAGAGACAGCAACTTGCCCAGGTTGTGATGAATCAGAGTTGAAACTTGTTCCTCTGAATGTCAGATTAACTGCTCAGTGGTTGAGGTTTGCACCCAGGTGCTCAAGGTCCCTGGTCCAAGCCCAGCTGACAGCTGCATCAGGGATGAGTGTGTTTAGCAGTAGGTGTGACTTTTGGTCTTTTCTATTCACCCATACAAATTAAAAATTCTGTTTAGGAATATATCAGATTTTTCAAAGTGCCAAGAGAACTAAAGAGCCTTTGTCACCATGTGCAGGACCCCTGTATTGACATATGGGGTAAATGAGTCTTTATATTAGGACTAAAAATGGTCTTTTCTGCAGCCCCTGTACGCTTACTCAATGATGTCTGGTGTTAAATGATCATTAGCAAAGACTGGCAAAGAGAGGAGCTGGAAAAAACTACTAGGCAAATTGAAAACACAGTTCTTAGGGTGTAGGACCTCACAGTGCAGGGCCCATCTTCACTTCAGGATGAAGACAAAAAACATGGGAGAGGCACAGAGAACAATACGTCTTCAGTCAGGCTATTTTCACTGGATGACAATTATGGCACCTTCCTAACTCATGCAGTGTGGAATAACTGGTTTGCAGTAGAAAATTTTGGCATGCACAGCTCTGACATTTGATGCTGTAGCTATTGTTTTTAGTGGCTGTCAGGCTTCAGGATTCTGAACTGAAAGAATTGGAATGGTCACATGTTCCAAGTCACTTAAAAATTGTAATAGGGCCTCCATCAAAGATCTTATTCCAGAAACTTCACTAAGAGAATAAACTGTGATCTGGCAGCTTCTTTTATTATTAAAAAGGCAGCTGAAGATGAGCTTTAATATAGCACTATAGGAAAATAAGATCCTGAGATACATAAAGAAGGGAACCTAGAGTAGGAGTACAGAGGTTGTTTTACCTTTGTATTGGGCACTGGTGAAACAGCTGCTTGAATACCATGTTCAGTTCTGGTACCCACAAGTCAAGAAGGCTCTTAATGAATTGCAGAGGGCTCAGAGAAGAGCCGTGGAAACAATTAAAGGATTAGACAACATGACTTACAGGTAGGCTCAGAGCCGAGTTGAGTATACTCTGTAAAGATCTTCATATGGACAAATTTTTAATAATGGGCTCTTCAATCCAGCAGAGAAAGGTATAACACAAGCCAGTGCCTGGAAGTGGAAGCTATACGTATTCAGACCAGATAGAAGTGTATGTTTTAAATGATGAGAATAACTAATGAGAGAAACAGTTTTCCCAAGGTTGTTGATGGATTCTGCATCATTGGAAATCTTTAACTCAAGCATGGATGTTTTTCTAAAAGATGTGCTCTAAGAATTGTTTTAGGGGTGTGTGTTGGCCTATGTTATCCCTCAGAACTGATCATAAGGCTCCTTTCTGGCCTTGGAATGTTTGATCTGGAGGCAGCAGATGTAGACAGGGTGGAGATGCTGGATTGCTAGAAGGGGGTCGCCAAAAAGCCTTCTTTGAAAGATAGTCCTGCCTTAGGACACCAGAAATGACCCCCAAGAAGCCTTTATGAGAGAAGCAAGCTGTGCACACCAATAATAGATGGTTTCCAAAAATAATTAGACAGTTTATGTAGAACAGATCCATAAATGGCTATTAGCCAAGATGGCTAACAAAACAATCCCCTCCTCTGGGTGTCCCTACATCTCCACGTGCCAGAAACTGGGACTGGATGGCAGGGCACTGGACACTCTAGAAGGATCCAGTTTTGCTATTCCAAGTGAAGGACATGCCGTGGTGTAAGTCAAATAAATTTCTCTCTGGTGTGGGGTCGGAGGACAATGGCTGAATGGGGGTTGGGGAGGCACATGACCTCTGCATGTGACTCTATCCCACACTCAACCCCCAGCCTCCAAACTCTGTCCCTTCCATCCCAATCCCATGTTATTGGGGCGGGGTGGGGTGAGGGGACTGGGAGAGGTCCAACAACTGGAGGAGCTGCTGGCAGTTTTGCTACTTTCCCTACTATACCCTTGACAGTGGGGAAAGGACCAAAAGCCCCAGACCCATCCGTTGACCTTCCATGGAGCTATGTCTTTTCTGTCTTCCTACAGAAGCAACTCTGCCAGGGGACGGGACTGGGGGGCAGATTTGGGCTGCCTGCCCCTTTCCACATTGGGAAGGGCAGCAGGGAAAGGAGCAGAACACGGGGACCTCCTCTGGTTGCTCCCAGTACCCACTCACAGCCCAATTCTCCTATGGAGCAGTGTACAGACAGAGCCAGCGGAGAGGTAGCTCCAGGAAGGGGGCTGAAGGTGGGTGTGTCTTTCTTATATGGTGAACTGGATTGGACTGAACCGGCCTGATTGCACTGCTGAGTGTATGATACCGGCTGTGACAACATTGGGGTTCATTAAATAATAAACCAATGAAAGAGAAAGGAATAAAGCATCATTAAGAGTTTGGAGAACTTCTGTAGCAAGCTGCTGTACTCAGCCATGTGGTGTCCCCATCCTCAGGCTCCAGGGCACATCTTCAAATTCCTGTATTTATAATTCTCTGCCTTATGAGGGAGCATCTCTCTATCATAATCTTCTACAGACATGTTTGGAGACAAAATACTGGGCTAGATGGACCCCTGGTCTGACCCAGAATAGTTGTTCTGAGGGTGATACTAATAATAGCTCTAATATAGCACTTTTCATCAGTAGATCTCAGGGTGCTTTCCAAAGAGTTCAGAACCATAGTCTACATACCTCAGGTGTGGAATCTCAGGCAAGGAGACCGGAAGAGACTTGCTGAAGGTCACCAAATAGACCAGTGGAAGAGCCAGGAATAAAATCTTTAAGTGAATTCAGAGCAAAATTTATGGTGGGGGGAGCAACCTAAACCTAAATTTATGGTGGGGGGAGCAATTATTAGATGCGGGGAGCAACCTAAACCTTTTGAATATGCAGCACCTCCTCTGTCAAATAATAGGATTACAGTGTAGTATAATGGTTCCCATAAGCTGTGTCTACACGTGCACGCTACTTCGAAGTAGCGGCACTAACTTCGAAATAGCGCCCGTCGCGGCTACACGTGTCGGGCGCTATTTCGAAGTTAACTTCGACGTTAGGCGGCGAGACGTCGAAGTCCCTAACCTCATGAGGGGATCGGAATAGCGCCCTACTTCGACGTTCAACGTCGAAGTAGGGACCGGTAGACGATCTGCGTCCCGCAACATCGAAATTGCTGGGTCCTCCATGGTGGCCATCAGCTGGGGGGTTGAGAGATGCTCTCCCTCCAGCCCCTGCGGGGCTCTATGGTCACCGTGGGCAGCAGCCCTTAGCCCAGGGCTTCTGGCTGCTGCTGCGGCAGCTGGGGTTCCATGCTGCAGGCACAGGGTCTGCAACCAGTTGTCGGCTCTGTGTATCTTGTGTTGTTTAGTGCAAGTGTGTCTGGGAGGGGCCCTTTAAGGGAGCGGCTTGCTGTTGAGTCCGCCCTGTGATCCTGTCTGCAGCTGTGCCTGGCACCCTTATTTCGATGTGTGCTACTTTGGCGTGTAGACGTACCCTCGCAGCGCCTATTTCGATGTGGTGCCGCGCAACGTCGAAGTTGAACGTCGACGTTGCCAGCCCTGGAGGACGTGTAGACGTTATTCATCGAAATAGCCTATTTCGATGTCACTACATCGAAATAAGCTATTTCGATGTTGGCTTCACGTGTAGACGTAGCCATAGTGGGGTTGAGTATATAAAAAGGGGAACCTTGAGAAGGAGTACAGAGCATGTTTTACCTCTGTGCATTGCACAGAGTATTTCAGTTGGGCTAGATGTGCTGGAACAATATTCCAGTGCTCTGCCACATGGAGGAGAGATTTCGTTCCTAAGATGGCATCCTCACACTCTCTCATGCACTGTACGTTACCTGTCATACCCTGGGACCTCCCATGCCTAAATGTCAGTGCTCAGGCTGGAAGGCAATTCAAGTTGTACCAAACTTGTCCATTCAGGACTACCCTATGAATAAAGTGAAAGTGGAAATAAGGGTGAGGTGATAACTTGTAATAATTACAGACTGTTTACTTTGGGGTTTTTGGTCAGTGTTATTTTAATTACAAATAGATAAAGTAACCTAATTAATAGACAAAAGTGTAAAATTTTTCTTTAAAAGTATAAATGAGGTCTGGGAAATTGTCAGGTGCCAAAGGTGGCCTTGTCAGAAAAAAAGTTTGGGAGCCGCTGATTAGTGTACAGCAACTCTCTGCTGAGGACCTCACAATACTTCACAAAAGTAAGTTAGTCTCACAATACATGACAGAGGAAAGGGAAATCCATTCTACTGCTTGGTGAATTGAGCGTCAGCTGCACGTCCAAGGTGACATAGCTAGTCAGCTGCAAAACTGGGAAGAGAACCCAGGAGTCTTGACTCAGTCCACTGCTTTAACTACTGAGAATTGCTCCATCTCTAGAAGCTGTTTGACACTGACCAGTTAAATTGGCCAAATCTGGCAGAAACTGCCATGTTTACAGACAGCTTCCCCGCAACTACTCCCCACTCTAACTTGATGCTGGCAACTCACCAGAGCCACAACTACCACCATGCACTTCTGTCACCAATATGATGTGTAAAATTGTAGTTATTTCCTTATATATAACAATTTTAATGTACATATACATTTAAGAAATAAAAACAAGCATAGACAGCAGTTAATCAAATAGTACTGGCTTCTGTGAAAATTTGAGATATTTTGTAAGTTTCAGGTTTTGCATAAACATAATTATTTGTGCAATTGTGAAAATGGACATACTTTTATTGATATAAAATTAATATAATACATTTTGTGATTTTATTTGGAAATAAATAGAAAAAACCAAAATATTAAATCACTACTTTTTACTATTCAGCATTGAGAATCAAATACAAACGTAGCATAAGAATAAAATGTAATGGTGTGAAATTTTCAAATTAAAACCTGCAGCATTTCAGTCCCTTGTAGTCTTTCCAGAGAGCTGACATGCTCTTGTGATACCAGTTTTTCAATATTTGGTTTGCTGTTTTGAGCTGATAATACTTTAATTACCACTGATAAATATTCGTCACTTCACCTTGACCTTTCGGGTGTTTTGTTAGCTTTTATCAGTAAAAACAGCTGTTCACATAGGTATGTGCTACTGTAAGGAATGTGCCCATTACATATGCATGCCTTTGTATTTACATGCAAATGATCTCTGAAGGACACATTCCCCAAATCCTTCAGCAGTATAGAGCTCCTTCTGGCACATTCCTTACACTACCAAACATTGCCAATGTGTTGGATGCAAATTTACATACTTAACAAATTGTCTGGGCACATATCTGTAAAAATCAAGAATGCCAACTTCTTGATATTTGTTTTTTAAGAAGGAGTCACACTGGATTATGATAAGTATCATGCACATGTTTTCTTCAAAACAAAAAGCAGTCAAGTAGCACTTTAAAGACTAGCAAAATGGTTTATTAGGTGAGCTTTCGTGGGACAGACCCACTTCTTCAGACCATAGCCAGACCAGAACAGATTCAATATTTAAGACACAGAGAACCAAAAACAGTAAGCAAGGAGGACAAATCAGAAAAAAATAATCAAGGTGAGCAAATCAGAGAGTGGAGGGGTGGGGGAGAAGGTCAAGAATCAATAGAATTAGATTGAGCCAAGTATGCAGACAAGCCCCTATCGGGACTCAGAAAGTTCCCATCACGATTTAAACCATGTGTTAATGTGCCGCATTTGAATATAAAAGCCAGCTCAGATGTTTCTCTTTCCAAAATGGTGCGATAATTCCTTTTCTGTAACACACATACCTTTAGGTCATTGACAGAATGCCCCATTCCATTAAAATGTTGACTAACTGGTTTGTGGATCTGGAGTGTTTTGATGTCTGTTTTGTGCCCATTGACCCTCTGTCTAAGGGAGTTAGAAGTCTGTCCAATATACAAAGCATCTGGGCATTGTTGGCACATGATGGCATATATGATGTTAGTAGAGGAGCATGAGAAAGTGCCCGTGATTCTGTGAGTAACCTGGTTAGGTCCAGTGATGGTATTTCCAGAGAAGATATGTGGACAAAGCTGGCAGCGGGCTTTGTTGCAGGGAAAGGTTCCAGGACTGGTATTCCTGGGGTATAGACTGTGGCTGTTAGTGAGGATCCTCATGAGGTTGGGAGGTTGTCTGTAGGAGAGAACGGGCATGTCACCCAGGGCCTTCTGGAGTGTGGCATCCTGAGTAACCCTGGACACCCTATCATTTCAGGTATTGGCACCCTTACCACTGGACTATCCAGTTACGTGGACTCCCTCCTCAAACCCTATGCCACCAACGCTCCCAGCTATATCCGAGATACCACCGACTTCCTGAGGAAATTACAAAACATCGGAAAAGTTCCTGATAACGCCATCCTTGACACAATAGATGTAGAGGCTCTGTACACTAATATTCCACATAAAGACAGATTACAAGCAATCGGGAATACCATCCCTGATGCCACCACAGCCAATCTGGTGTCTGACCTCTGTAACTTTGTTCTCACACACAATTATTTCCATTTTGGGGACAATTTATACCTCCAGATTAGTGGAACTGCTATGGGCACCCGCATGGCCCCACAATATGCTAATATATTTATGGCTGACCTGGAACAACAATTCCTCAGCTCTCGTCCCCTATTACCACTCCTCTACTTAAGATACATTGATGACATCTTTATGATTTGGACCTATGGTACAGAGGCTCTAGAGGAATTCCACAGAGACTTTAACAATCTACACCCCACCATCAACTTATGCCTCGATTACAACATGCAAGAGATACATTTCCTGGACACTACAGTACTAATCAAGGATGGCCTGATCAGTACCACACTGTTCCGAAAACCTACTGATCGCTATACTTATCTACACCCTTCGAGTTTCCATCCTGCACACATGACTAGATCCATTGTTTACAGTCAAGCTCTTAGGTACAATCGCATTTGCTCTGATCCAACTGACAGAGACCAAAAACTACAAGAACTTTACCAAATATTCATAAACCTGAATTACCCACCAGGAGAAGTAAAAAAACAAATTGACAGGGCCAGACGAATACCCAGAGACCAGCTACTCCAAGATTGGCCCAAAAAAGCCAAGAACAGAACACCACTGGTCATCACCTACAGCACCCAACTCAGACCACTGCAACGAATTATTAAAGACCTACAACCTATCCTTAATCAGGATGCCACACTCCAGAAGGCCTTGGGTGACATGTCCGTTCTCTCCTACAGACAACCTCCCAACCTCATGAGGATCCTCACTAACAGCCACAGTCTATACCCCAGGAATACCAGTCCTGGAACCTTTCCCTGCAACAAAGCCTGCTGCCAGCTTTGTCCACATATCTTCTCTGGAAATACCATCACTGGACCTAACCAGGTTACTCACAGAATCACGGGCACTTTCTCATGCTCCTCTACTAACATCATATATGCCATCATGTGCCAACAATGCCCAGATGCTTTGTATATTGGACAGATTTCTAACTCCCTTAGACAAAGGGTCAATGGGCACAAAACAGACACCAAAACACTCCAGATCCACAAACCAGTTAGCCAACATTTTAATGGAATGGGGCATTCTGTCAATGACCTAAAGGTATGTGTGTTACAGAAAAGGAATTATCGCACCGTTTTGGAAAGAGAAACATCTGAGCTGGCTTTTATATTCAAATTTGGCACATTAACACATGGTTTAAATCGTGATGGGAACTTTCTGAGTCACGATAGGGGCTTGTCTGCATACTTGGCTCAATCTAATTCTATTGATTCTTGACCTTCTCCCCCACCCCTCCACTCTCTGATTTGCTCACCTTGATTATCTTTTTCTGATTTGTCCTCCTTGCTTACTGTTTTTGGTTCTCTGTGCCTTAAATATTGAGTCTGTTCTGGTCTGGCTGTGGTCTGAAGAAGTGGGTCTGTCCCACGAAAGCTCACCTAATAAACCATTTTGCTAGTCTTTAAAGTGCTACTTGACTGCTTTTTGTTTTGATAGTTTATAGACTAGCACGGCTTCTTCTTTGTTAATATTTTCTTTGGTCTTTTGAAAATCTTCAGAAAATGGTGCTGTAAACAAGAACTTATTTTCCCATGACTTGAAATCCTGGAATCTCTCCTTAAATTCACATTGCAGCAGTAGAATATTTGATGCAGAGTTTGCAAAATGTGGGCTGTGTGTTTGCTTTTATGGCCTTGGCATGTAATGAATTAAATCTTATTTTTTTAACTATATTTCCCTAAGACAAGGTTTGGTCATAAAAGCTTTTATGCTGTCATACATAGTAGTCACTGCCTGGAACTTCCCTTGAAGTTTTAAATTTGGGTCACTCGGATGTTTGGTCATAACAACTGAAAATGATAAATCTTGTACCCAGTTATTGTTATTAAGTCCGTGTCCTGTCCTTTCATTTCACGGAAAAGAATGATTTCTTCCTGTAGTTTCCAAAACCTCTCCAAAACTCTTGAACATGAAAGCCACTGGACCCCAGTATAGTATGGCAAGCCTTCACACTCAATTAAAAACTTGCTTAATAATGATGAAAATTGATGTTGGTTCAAACCACGTGAACGGATAAAGTTTATAATTTTTTCAGAACTCTAAGCACATGCTCCATGTTCATAACCCTTTTAGCACAGCACTTCCTGATGGATTATGCAGTGGATATGGTTAAATTTTATGTTTCTTGATGCTAAGTGTTCTTTTAATCTAGCCACAAACCCACTTCTTTTCCTGGTCATCGAAGGAGTGCCATCGGTTGTTATGGAAATCAAATTTGACAAATTTAAATGATATTTCTCCTGAAGTACAGTCATGCAGTTGAAAATGTCTTCACCAGTTATAGTGTCATGCATAGGTACGAGTACAAGAAGTTCTTCAGTTAAGTTGAAAACACCATCACAAGCATGCAAGAAGACTGCCAGGTGCACAACTCCTCCAGTATCTGTACTTTCATCAACAGCAATTGAAAACACTTCAAAAGGTGATGATTTCTCTTTTAATTGACCACTTAAATCACTTGCAACTGTGTTCCCTGACAAACAGATATCTTTGGACGCTTTCTTATTTCCAGGACATACAATTTCAGCAGTTTTCACCAGGTATTCACTCTTTTATAAATTCACCTTCAGGGAATGGTTTTGAACATTGCACTGTTAGTTCTGACAAAGCTTTACTGCAGCTTCACTGTCTTTGTTAATTTTTGTAAACAGACTTTGCTGTCTATCCAGCACTGTCTTTCATTCCAGTAACTTATCTTGCTGTAATTTCCCTTCTAATTTATCATACTTTTCTCAATGGTTTTCGTAATGCTGCTTGATGTTATAGTACTTTGGAACACTAATAATTTGATTGCATATTAAGCAGGTAATCTTGCCTTTCAGCTGGCAACAAAAATAACATAGTTCCCATTTGTCCTGGAAAACACGATGCTCATTTTCAATCTTTTTTTTTTTTTATAGTGACATTGTGAAGGACTTTTTATAGCACAAAAAGCTATAGAAAAGAGACACCTAGTAGTGAGGGAAGGAAGAGATAGAAAACACTGATGATAAAGCAGACCAGTGAGAAAAACCATATCAGAAAAGCCAAAACCTCTCTTAAAAAAGAGGGACCGATGGTTTTGCAGCAAACATGCAAAGCCAGGTGTCAGGATGCCTGCGTTCTATAGCTAGCTTTGCACTCTGTGCTGCCACACAGGAGAGTCGTGAGTTACTGGCACAAATGAAGGAGTGGGCTTTGAGATTTGTGTCTGTAAGGAACAACAGCAAGAGTTAATTTAAAGAAGCAGTATCTGAGCGGAATGGAGCTGTACAGACTCAGAGAACGGAGATGAGGGTTGAGAGAAACTGATCACCACCAGCTTGCTGGTGGAATGCCCCTGATGTTATGTTGCTGAAGGTTTGCTTAAGTTGGAACATTTCCATTGTGCAGGGTTTGCTTTGTCAATCCTGGTGACCAAGTTTGAGTGATGCTTTGGCTGATTTTCTGTGTTTCCCTCCCACCGTTGCACAGGGTGGGTACAACACAGTGAAACCCCTCCCCCGCCCCAACAGCAGCCTCTCTCCCCCTGTGGAGATTAGAGTGTCCCCTACCCCATTTCCATGGGCCAGAGAAGACATCACAATCCAACATTTTCTTTCCTGCACAAAGGAAGCAGGGAGAGAGGAAAGAGGTGATGAGTGGGAAGTGGGGAAGGGGTGATGGGGAGAGAGACCAAGTCAGGATCTCGCAGCTTCTGTGGCTATTGTCCAAAGTCCAGAAAGGAGATTTCCAGTTCCACCGAAGGAGAAACATTGCACTCCCCTCACCCTCGTGCATCCCCCCCCCACCCCCCAAGCTTACCCTGCCCTCCTTCTCCCCCCACCCCAATGTCTCTGCACTTCCTTCTCAGACGTGCTGGGGTTTACACTGCAGTCCCCCCTTGCACTGTGTTCTCCCCTCCCCCCACTTCAGACTCTTTGGGGCTTGTATTCCCACCACTGCAGTGTGGCCTCCATGGCACTGAACCCAGGCCCTCTGAGGCCTGCACTGCCACCCATTGCAGAGCAGCCCCATGCACTGAACCCAGGACACTTGAGGCTTGCTCTGGCCCCCAAAGCACTACCCCAGGTCCCATGAGGTATTCTCTGCACCCCCGGTACCCTATCCCCAAATTACTCTGTCTTCTGCTCCTCGTCTGCCACTTGCTCTGCCCCCAGAAGCTCCCTACCTGCAGCTGCCCCAGGCAGGCACCCCCTCCTCCTTGGCCACTGTGGGTTTCACCATCCCTCACACACCTTAGCGCGGTCACACACCTGTCTCTGGCGCTCAAGAGTGGCAGGGGGCAGGACAAACACCAATCCCGGCTCCTGGGCCTGTCCGTGTCCGACACATTCATATTAAAACCCCCTTGGCTCTCTGGAGCTTTAATATGCATGTGCTGTACGTGGAGCACTGTAGAGGTGGGATTGGTGTTTGTCCTGCTCCCTGCTGCTCATGTGTGCCAGAGAAGGGTGTGTGACCAGGAAGGCTTAACTTAGAAGTTTTATTAATATTTAGTCATGAGCCACAAAAAAGCGGGGGGGCAGTCAGGCCACATGCAGGCCCCTGGCTGCGAATTTGACATGGCTGATGCTATTGCCTATTGATTTGTGCTTTCATTCTTTAAAGCACAAACTCCTGACTAAATCCTTGGTATGAATCAAAAATCTGGCTTTAATTAATAGTCTTATGAAACAGCAATGTGGCGTCTTTCCACTTCTTTATTTTATGTAACTTTTTTTTTCTCAGTATCTGGGGCAAGATAAGAGAATGACAAGTACTTGGGAGTTAAAAAGTGGAGACGTCTTTCATCCTGAAGATCATATGCCTTTGAACCACAGCAAAGGTGGATATAAATGGATTTAAAAATGCCTTATATCAATTCCTTGACCCGGTAAGCAAGCCCCAAATGTATGTCATTTCCTGGGCTTGAGCTTTTACCCATCATCAACTTAGTTTTGTGATCACTCATGTTTTAATTATTGTAACAAATACAGTGAAGACTAATGGTGAGATTCTCTCCTGTGTGGAGCTTCCACTGGGTGCAGCAGAGATGGGGGTGAATGGCTTTTTGGTGCTTTGACTTGGAGGCAGTTTAGAGCAGCCTGTGCCAGCTGGCTATGGCTGCCAAGGAAATGTAACCAGATGACTATAGCTAGAATGTAATTTGCTCACCCCTCACTACCATGCAATAACCCCTACATTGTGTACGAACCAGCTAGACCAGCTCTGTGCCTGCAGGGGACTTTGCAGCAAGAGGGTTATGGTGAATCTTTGTGATATTTTTGCAGCCTGAAGTAGAAGTCAAGAATCCTCACCTCAAGCAGAAGAATTCTCACCTCAGTTGCTGAACCTCTCAGGATCAAGGGCAAAATTATAGAAAGGAGACAGTAGCCCTGAGCCCTTGATCCACCAGCTAGTACAGCACATGTTGGTGTGGCCAGGCCAGGTGAGAATGCAGCGATTCAGTGTAACCACCGCACAGATACAGGTAAGACTCTTTTATTGCCCTGCCAGGGATTAAACTGGTCCCACTATCAGGCAGGTAGCGATATTAGTGCCTGCTGTGCCTCATGGTGAATTGCCCTTGGGTAGTTGTGCTTGAGCACGCCAGGCAGCAGTAACCTGCACCCTGATGTGTGTTTGGGGATTATTTGCTCCCCAGAGTTTCCTACTATGTGGAAAGAAGGAAAATACAAAAATGTACATCTAGTTCTGGATGTGTGAGAATGTCAACATGCTGTTCAAGTGCATGGCCTCTGAGCACAGACAGCTGAGTGAAGTCACCAGGAGTTCAGCTCCCAGGCCATTAGAAGGTCTGACCTTCATGCCTAGCCTTGGTGAACATTTTATTACAGGTGGAACTGGTATCACGGCTTATAATTGGGCTGCCCAGTCTCTGGCACAGGGGATGTTCTAGAGACGGAAAGGAACGATGGAGCCAATCTTCACTACATGCATTATCAGCTGTTATATGGGTCTTTACGGCCTTACATCAGAAGTAGAATTGTGAGACAGTGCTGTAACTAATGTGAGCATTGGGGTGGTGCTGCTGAGCCCTAGTCCATGGGTGATTTGAGGCCTGTAGCATTCAGGGCCTGACACAAAGCCCAGTGAAAGTGCGAGGAATCTTTCTGCATGTTCCACTTAAACATTTACAGTGTGTCCTGTTTTACTCAGAAGCAACCTCCCACCTCTCCCCCAGCCCCTCACAGAGCTCCCACTTTCTTTTTTTTTTAAACTCTTCTTTGTTCCTAGATTGGAAATAAATCCAAATTGGATTTATGGCTCCCACTGTGAGCAGCAGATGAGCCAACACTTCGAAGGGGAATTGAGACATGGAGAAGAAGAACTTTCACAAGTAAATGCTTTTAATTAAAAATAAAATGGTTTGAAGTATTAGCAGGATGTGTCAAATGGCCCAGTAATTATGTGATGTTGCATCCATCTGGAAGCTATTTGGGATTGAGACGGAAGTGCTGCTTCAGATAAACGCTAGGCAGTTTGCTCGAGGCACTATTATTCAGTGAGTTGTAGAATATTAAACTGCCTCCAGAAGTGGAATTTCCCTATTTCCTGCTAATTTTCTCCCCACTCCCACCCTGCTCTCTCTTTTATGAGGTATAGCAGCTTCCAATGTCCAAATTTGGCCTCTACCTCTTCCCACCTGTTTCTTCTACAGTTCCTGCCAGGAAAATTTTCACCCACCCTGGCTACGTCTACACGTGAAGCCTACATCGAAGTAGCCTATTTCGATGTGGCGACATCGAAATAGGCTATTTCGATGAATAACGTCTACACGTCCTCCAGGGCTGGCAACGTCGATGTTCAACATCGACGTTGCGCAGCACCACATCGAAATAGGCGCAGCGAGGGAACGTCTACACGCCACAGTAGCACACATCGAAATAAGGGTGCCAGGCACAGCTGCAGACAGGGTCACACGGCGGACTCAACAGCCAGCTTCTCCCTTAAAGGGCCCCTCCCAGACACACTTGCACTAAACACCACAAGATCCACAGAGCCGACAACGAGTTGCAGACCCTGTGCATGCAGCATGAATCCCCCGCTGCAGCAGCAGCAGCCAGAAGCCCTGGGCTAAGGGCTGCTGTACACGGTGACCATAGAGCCCCACACGGGCTGGAGAGACAGCGTCTCTCAACCCCCCAGCTGATGGCTGCCATGGAGGACCCCACAATTTCGACGTTGCGGGACGCGGATCGTCTACACGGTCCCTACTTCGACGTTGAACGTCGAAGTAGGGCGCTATTCCGATCCCCTCATGAGGTTAGCAACTTCGACGTCTCGCCGCCTAACGTCGAAGTTAACTTCGAAATAGCGCCCGACGCGTGTAGCCGCGACGGGCGCTATTTCAAAGTTAGTGCCGCTACTTCGAAGTAGCATGCACGTGTAGACACAGCTCCTGTGTAGTAACTCATCTTTACTAGGTCTTTTTTGAATGGAAGTTGTGGTATCTTTACTGTCTCCTCTCTGAGCTGTAGGGTCTTTTATAGTATAACACTTTTTTTCCTCCCACATGACACAACACATTCTCATCTTCCTCGGCGTGCGGGGATCGGTGCAGGTTCAGTGTTGCTTTCTATACAGCTGCGTGGAAGTACAAAATGGAGATGCGTGCTGAAGTCTGCTTCCTAAGTCCCCCATCAAAGACTCAGAAGGTAATCATAACAACTTTGGCAACCCCTATTTGCCCCAGGAGAAAAACTCCTTGGTTAATTTCCAGACTTTTGTGTGTCGTGTTGTATTGTAGGTCTCTTAATGCTGCCAGCCAAGAAAGTGACTTGAACCAAATGGCAGGAGGCCTAAAGAGAACCTCTCTAGTGGGAAAATATAGGCAGTTTTGCTAGCACAATAGACTGACCTTTAAACACTGAAGTGTCTGTAAACATTTAGAGTCTATTTTGATCTACAGATGCATTCACATGTGGAGATGGCTATAAGGAGGTATGGGGAAAAGATGCTTAGGGAAAACAGCCAACTGTGTATTAAAGAATGAAAGAATATATAAATAAAAAAATAAATATTGAAAAGCAGCGGAATGGCCCCCAAAATTTTTGGCAAATCAGCTAACTGGCCACTTCTGCATTTCTCCTTCCATCTGCCGCAATGCTTCAGGGGCTGACACTGATTGTATTTTCTCTTGGGAATTTAGAACTGATGAAAGACAAACCCCTCTTCTGTTAGATGTGTAAGCAAATGGTGGACTAGGTGATGTGACTAAGTTGGTTTGGGGAATGCTGATGGAGCAGTGATCTTCAGGGTGGATTGAACTTCCATGTTAACAGTATGTGAGATTGTTTACTGGTCTTTTCAGTAAAGTCTTGCTTGGGGTGGGCAAAATCACACCTGGGGGCTGGATCTGGTGGACAAAGCATTTCTTTCCAACCCGCCCAGCTGATTAGCAGCACATGCATACTTACAGCCAGAAGCATGTGGTCAGCTGCCCCTACCCACATCTTGTTCTGTCTGCAGTCAAGCTGCTCCTAGGATTCTCCAACTGGCTGTGCAGAGTGGGAGGAGAGAGGGTAGTGCTGAAGTCAGGATGTTCCCCCGCTCCTGTGCCCCATCTCTGCAGAGCAGGGATCAGGGAGAGTGAGATACGCAGGAGAGCTGCTCCAGTCTCAAAGAAGGATGATAAGTGACTCAGGAGTGCAGCACAAGGGAGGGAGGCGACAACAGAGCAGGACAGATTTCCCTCAAAAAGACAGAGGGTGGCAACAGCCAGCAGAGACCCTCTGTGTCACTGTCTCACATACCCAATCTGTGCCACACACAGAGTCACTGTCACATATACACTGCAGCACACACTCAATCCGTCACAGAGTTTGTCTCTCACACACAAAGTGTTTCTCTTTTATGCTCACGCACTCTCTTTGTCTCTCTCTGTAGCCCTCGGTTCCAACCCTTCTTCCCAAGACCTTGCCCCTTATCGGGGGGCCCAGAGCCAGCCCACCACCACTACCAAAAATCATGGAGTGACAATTATTGCCCACCCAGGTCTAATAATATTTGCATATTTTTTATTTTATATGAGGTATCACAAAATAGATAATAGCCGGAACCATCAGAGAGAAGGGGGCCCAGAAGGGCCATGAGGTATTGGCCTCAAGCCCAAAGCAGGCCTCAAATCTAGATTTGTCCTCAATAATTAGTGCATTGTAACAGAAAAAGGCTAGGAAAGCATTTGCTAAATGAAAAGTATTCACATTATGTCACACTTTTATTTTTTTTCTTTTTCAGGACCTTATTTTGTTTTCATGCATCCTCATTTTTATTTGTATTATGGTGAGCGGCCTCAAAAGCCAGAAGTGGCCTGGACATCTCTGGACCTCTGAGGGGGCCTGGATAACAGTAGAGTCATTGTCATGGAAGAGCTCAGAGGCTATTTCCTCTTTGGCTCAGTCCTGCTTGTACTTCCTTCTTCTTAGTACATGTGCAATATGCCTCAGGTGACAGGATTCATTGTGGAATTTAGTCCTGAGAGCTGCTGAGTACTCTGTGTTCTCATTTATCTGTCTCAGGCAGAGTCTACACTAGCAAGTTCTTTTGGAAAGTCTGGCCCTTTTTTGAAAGAACACGCGGACTGTCTTTTGATCCAAAATTGAAAGAACGTGGCTTTTCTTCTGGAAGCCCTCTTCCACTCTTGGGTCAGGAAGAACACCTTGTTTTGAAAAAAAAAACATGTTTAGATGCTCCCCAGGCCCTTTTTTCGAAAGAGCAGTTCTCATGGCATGGGATTTTTCAATCCCTGTCCTGTTCTTTCTAAAGAGAAGGGGCTGTGTTGACATTCTCTAATGAAAGAGTGGATCAATCTTTCAACCCACTTTTTCTGTGTCTGAACGTTCTCTTTCAAAAGAAGATTTTTCAGAAGAGATCTTCTGGAAGAACTTCTTTCAAAAGAGCACTGTAGTGTAGATGTAGCCTAAAAGGGGAGGCCACACAATACTTCACAGGACTTGTATCAGAGAGGTAGCCAGTTTAGTTTGTATCTCCGAGAAAAACAAGAAGTCCTGTGCCACCTCATAGGCTAACAGATATTTTGGAGCATAAGCTTTTGTGGGCAAAGATCCGCTTCATCAGATGCATCAGCTGGTGGTGGTGGGAGGTTTCAGAGGAGTATTCAAAGAGTGGGCTTCCAGTAAAAGGGAGGTCCAGAGCTAACAAGGTCTATTCAGTCAGGGTGTAAATGGCCCATTATCAGTAGTATGTATCAAAAGAGGAAAAGCAAGTCAGATGAGACAGTGGGGATGTAGCCCATTGTCAGAATCTAATGTGGAGATGTTAACACCAAGAGCAGAGAAGCTGCTTTTGTAAGGGGCCAGCCACTCCCAGTCTCTGTTTAATCCTTGGTTGATGGAGTCAAATTTGCAAATAAATTGCAGCTCAGAGATTTCTCTCTCCATTTAGTTTGTGAAATTACTTTGTTTTAGCACTGCTACTTTTAAATCTGTTACTGAGTGTCCAGGGAGATTGAAGTGTTCTCCCACAGGTTTTCGTACATTACCGTTCCTGCTGTCTGATATGTTCATTTATTCTTTTCTCGTGACTGAATAGACCTTGTCAGCTCTAACCCTCCCTTTTACTGGGATCCCACTCTTTAAATACCCCTCTGAACCCCGCCCCTGACTCATGCATCTGATGAAGTGGGTCTTTGCCCACAAAAGCTTATGCTCCACAATATCTGTTAGTCTATAGGACTTCTTGTTGTTCACAGGACTTGGCACTTACACAGCAAGAACCTCATGAAAGAATTGTTGCATTTTAACCTGTTTAGGCTTGTGGAAATATAGACAGAACAAACACTACAAAGATAATCTGGTTTGGGTTTTGTCTTAAAGCAAAACTCAGGGAATCATTGACCTGGGCTAAAGAATTGTCTCAAATGGGACTTATGTGTGACAAAATATTTACCTCCTCCCACAGCATACTTCCCTTCCCTAAAACAAGACCCATGCCTGTATCTATCTCTTGCAGAAGGTGAGAGTCGGAATCCAATGCCAGTGTTTTTGCTGACTGTGATTTTGCTTGCTTCTTCCATCTACTGTTGCTAGATCAGCAAAGGACAGGAAGGCTGATGGTCGCCAAGTCCTTGCAGCATCTTCTGACAGTAGACAGGTGGCTTCCAGATGCCACATTCAACAGCAATGAGCTCCTGCTTCCTCTTGCTATCATGGTGTAACGGCTCCAGATCCAGAGATTACATGTATACAAGGTGCTAAAGATCTTCTTTCAGTTCAATCACTCTGTATTCTGAAGTACTACCAGCATCATGTGAAACACCAGATAACTAAGCATGGATTGGAATCTCTCAGTTGTGTACTAATGTTTCAAAGTTCAGGTTTCACTGAGCATCAGGGTCGCTAACTCTGACTGAAGCTACTGAGGGAGATTTTTTTTTTCCAACAAGACATGATATCATTTTATTTAAACATCCTATTAACATTCCTCAGATTGTTTTCAATAGTCACTGGGAGATTGATGCCAATTCTGCGAGAATCCAGGCCAATCCTGAAGGACTGGTAACCTTACTGAGAATCCAGAGCTCACCTTCTTATGCACTTTTTACACATGATCTCTGACTCAGCATATAATCACACAATAGCCCAGGATGTCACAGTATGATTTATCAGAGGTATTTGCTAATGGGAAAACCCTCAAATAAGGGATACAAATTAGTTTCCACATAGCTTGAGTCTCAGCTTTTTGTCCTTTATTTACCTGGGATGTCACACCCAGTCTGGAAGTTTAAATCAGCACACAGACTGGCTGGTTAATTTACTAGAAGTACATGTATTCTGACAGGCAGCAGATAATCATCAATTAGTTTTTCAGTTCTCTCTGCTGAAGTCCAGCATCCATAGGAATACAGGCGGAGAGCCACTGAAACATTCTGTTAGAAGGAGTTGCAGAGGAAAAAACTTCACCAAAATTGCTTATAAGTACAGTGTCATTTCATCTTTTCCAATCCTAGTCTCTCTTTCTGCTTCAGTATCAGAGAGGTAGCCGGATTAGTCTGTATCTTCGAGAACGAGAAGTCCTGTGGCACCTTATAGACTAACAGGTATTTTGGAGCATAAGCTTTCGTGGGCAAAGACCCGCTTCATCAGATGCATCTGACGAAGCGGGTCTTTGCCCATGAAAGCTTATGCTCCAAAATGCCTGTTAGTCTATAAGGTGCCACAGGACTTCTTGTTGTTACTGATTCAGTGTGTCTCTTCTCCTCCTTAAATGGTTTCCTCAGCTACAGTTACAAGTGATGACAAGTGTTCAGAGGTCTACTTTGCTGGAACCAAACATGCAAAAAGCTTTTGTCCTTCCCCAGTGAACCTGTCTCTTCTCCACTTCCTCGGGTATGTGTCATTTCTTTCCCTCAGGGTATAGTCTTTCCTTGATATTGCTCACTGTTGCTATTAAGGAATCTCTAAACTGCCTAGTTATTTTGGCTTGGGCATGTTCTCCATGGTGTTACATGCTATCTCCAGATTCAAGTCTCTAAAATAACTAGCAACAAGTGTCTCTCTTTGGGGTTTTATGTAGTGCTGTAAAACAGAAAAGTCCGGTCATATTCAGTCCACTCTGAGAGGTGCAGCTATATGCTAACTTTCTGTACAACCTGCTGGAAATTTTTAAAGTGATACAGTCTATTTTTATAAACATAGGGCCTGATCATGTGTTCGCTGGTGTATCATCATTGGCTCCATCTGCACCATGGTATGGAGTGCTGCAGAAAAACCAGTTCCAGAGTTTGCTTGCGTTATGGCTGCAAAAGGACAGTTTCCCACTGAACCTGCTCCATGGCCTGAAGTCCTTCCATGGTGCCATCTGCTGCAGACCAGGAACGGTTTGGGCAGTTCCATGCCCATGCAGCAAGGACTTAACCGCTGCTGGGCAGGACAAATAACTTCCATGCAGAAATGCCAAGTGCATGTTAAACCTGGCAGAAAGGGCAAGGAACCTGGGGACATGAAACCTGAGGGGATTTATTTGCTGGCCCTCAGTTCCCTGTTTGCATGGTGCAAGTTGTAGTTTGCATTCTTTGTTGCTTTGGTATGGGTTTATGACCAGTGTGCTGTTGGTAGCTGGCTTGCCTAGCAATGGCTTTTTTAAAATTTATTATATTCCTAATGACAAACACAGGCCTTTATTTTATTACGAATGAATGTCTGTTATGGTCACTATAATGTGCATTTCAAGTCATAAACACCAGCGAAAGGACAACTGGAATATTGTAATCAAACACAGTTATTCAATACTCTTCACTACATCAACTGTATTCTTCTTAGCAGCAGCAGATGGCGCATGACAAGGATTCACCACCAGATATGGTCCTCTTGTTGGATCATTAGCTTCTGTGGCCGAGGCTGGCTACTGACGGGAAATGTGATGTGAATGCTGATCCAGGACCCCCTATCAATCATATTGTAAAACCACAGTGCTTGCCATGGAACCACCTCTTTAGTGCAGAACCTGTCATGTTTTCCATCAGTAGAGTGCATGGCATTCAGATACCCCTCTATTATGTGATGCGTCAGTATCTCAAGTTGCTGTCGTAACTGTATAAGCACATTCACAAAATGTACCATTCTCTCTCTTCCAGTGGCCCCTTCAAGTCTGTAATATGGAAGCACAGAGCATCCCTGACTTGTATTGCCCAGGTGCATCCTGTCTTTTCTGTCTTTTTTGTTTGAAGGTGTCTTTTCTGTCTGACTGTGCCAGTTCAACAATCCATTGCTGTCATAGTTCCATTCAGAGGTGAATGACTCCTCAGAGATTCTGAAGATCACAGCAAGCCACAGTAATGGAAACAGCACATATGACATTAGACTCCAAATGGGATGGTGGGCAGTGCCAGCATTATTTCAAATACCTATTCAGCTACCAGTCTGCACCTAATGAGAATGTAAGTAAACTTCTTTTGCTAAGCCTTCTGAAATCAGTATGGCCATGGCTACACTAGCCCCTGCCTTTCAGAAGGGGTATGCTAATGAGCCACTTCAGTAGATGCTAACGAGGTGCTGCCATGAATATGCAACACCTCATTAGCATAATGGTGGCCAAGTGTGTTTCGAAAGTGCCGTTTTCAAAATGCACACTACCCGTATAGACAGGGGCCTTTTGAAAGGACCGCCTTCGGGCTTCGAAAGCCCCTTCTTGCCGAAACCAAATGGGGAGAAACTTTCAAGCTCATATGAGCTTACATGGGGAAATTGGTCTGGTACAAGATATTGCTACGTCAACCTTGGCTCTCTAAATTAACTGAACAATAGCAGATATAAAGAGATTCTGAAGATGTAAAACATAAATTACAGTATGTATGTTGTGGGACTGTCTATAACCAATACCTTCTCTTTCCTTGTGCAGTGTGATTTACCATTTGACAATGGACATCAGATGCAGTCCTTGTGGTGCCAGAGTGCAGTTCAGTCTCTCTCTGAATTCTGGCTAGATACAATAGTTTAAAATAGACTATTCCTTTAATTGAACTCCTTATGGGAGACTGTTCATGGCCCACGTGCAGGTGTGCAGCTGGCAGGCAGATTTTAAGAACCTTTCTCCTCCTCTTGGCTGGATTATGCACGGAGCACGTCTGTTAGGATATGTCCGCACTGTTGTGCTGATGAGCAGGCAAACATGGACTTGCTTACTTTAAAATAGTTGCAAAGCTGCTGTGGCCTGTGTTGGATGCGTCAATACAAGCCTGCCTGGGATCCTGGGTATGGAACCAGCAGCTAGCCCTTGCCTGTGCAGCTGTGACTTTACAGCAGGTGTTAGCAAGTTATCACAGATATGTCTACATGTGGTGCAATCACACCTCCTGACTACCATGTAGACCTACCTTTTGAGTTATCAGTGATACCATCATGGCCAATGCATAGCTACACCCTTTAACAACATGACTATTCTTTTGTACTTTGCAACTTATTTTTACTGAACTGCAGAAACCCCCTTCTCTACCCCCAAACTCAATGAAAATGATTTTACTGACGCTTACAAAGGAGAAAATCAGCAAAAATAGTTTAACTGGGGGAGACAGGGAAAATTAGTTTAATTTCAGTAGTTTTCAGTTTCCTGCAAGCCACTGGAAGGTGCTGTGTATTCTGTTTTAAAAGTTCTTTTTATTTTCTAATGTATATAACATTTGTGCCATGATTATAGAATGATCAAAATCATGTTTTAACACACCCTCTTCGTCCTCCAGTACCTTTTAAAATTGAAAGGCAAAATAGTGTCTACATTTAAGTCTTTGAATCCAAGAAAAGGGGAGTAAAAGTCATTTTAGTGAAGAGTTACTTATAATTTTGCTAGCTTTTTCTAATGACTGGGAAGGCAGGAAATGCCATGAGATAGAACCTTTTCATCCATGCCCAGCTCCTCCCAGGGTTAGAATCCCTCATAACATCACTGGCACTGACCCATATGGAAAGCAGCTGCAGTTAAACTGTGCAAAGGCTGCTCTCTTCCTGTGCCTGGAAAGCAATTTTGATTAACTGCAGCAAAAAAGAAAAAAAAAGTCTTCGTCAGTGTAATGTCTGTTATTAAAACCTGCAGCAGGGAAAAAATATTCCAGCAGAAGTAGTTTAGCTAGTGGAAACAGGAAAATGAAGTTTAAATCCATCTCTGGTTTCCAGTGCATTGTTGATTATAGGCTTCTAAATTATATTATAATAGTTTTTAAATGTACAGTATGCAATGAATTAATGGATGAGCTTTTAGCAGGTAAATTAATTAACTAAGTAATTTGGAACTGGGAAGACATTAGTGAAAACTAAGCTCACAAATCTCAGGATCTCCTTTCTTATTTTATAAATAAAGTTTCAGGGTACATCTAGACTTCCTGGGAGACTGACCCAGTAAGGGCTGATCTTCTGGGATTCGATTTTTCACACTTAGTGGGGATGCGTGAAATCGAAGACAGTTGACCCCTGTACTCCTCAATCTCACGAGGAGTAAGGGAGGTCATCAGGAGAGTTTCTTCTGTTGACTTCCCTCAGTGAGGACAGCCAGATAAATCAATCAGAGATATGACGATTCCAGCTATGCAATTGCCGTCACTGGAATTGCATATCTACAATTGACTTTAAGGTCCAGTGTAGACCTGGCCTAAGCCCTAGACAAAGGCATGTTGTTTTGACTGTTTGCTTGTCTCTCCATTGTTAATTGAGAAAAGTGTTGCCAGAGATAACGGACATTCATTTGTAGCTGAGTCCACAGGAAAAGCAAATTGAGTGAAGAAGATGCGATGGTGTCAGTTTTCTAATGGGATGGTGTCAGTTTCCTGGAGCATAAGCAGCGGGCGGGGGGCGGTAATGACAAACTTTATCTGCAGATACACCTCAGAAGAATACATTCCAAGGTTTATTGTGTTATGAGGAGAAAGAGAGAAAAAGGGTTTCTCGGTGCTGGGACTACAGCACAAAGGCATATTAATATGTTAATAGGGCCAATGAAATGTTTTTTTATAATACTCTTTAATGATTGTGAGTAAAACAGGTCTATTTATATTCCTGGAGTGACTGCAGGGAGAGGGACATGGCATTTCATGGAGCTGATCAGGTCATTAGCATAGTTCTTCCCAGCCTACTCTACATAAGATACTTTACCCTTTTTATTTAGGTGTTGATCTGGAGCAGGAGACACTCTAACTAGTGGAGTGTGAGATTATACAACGTGAGTTAGGGCTTGTCTACTCTTACAGTGCTGCAGCAGTGCAGCTGCACCAGTTCAGCCAGTGTGCTTTGTGAAGAGGCTACCTATGACCATCTGCGAAGGTTCTCCATCTTCCCAAAAGGCAGTTGGTGTGTTGATGAGAGAAGTCCTCCTTTCTGCTAGAATTCCTGGGCCAATGGTCTAGACTATACAAACAATTCCAATGAGGCTGGAGAGAGGCTGTTCTTAGTGATGACAGTACAAGGAGTAATGGTCTCAAGTTGTGGTGGGGGAATTCTAGGTTGGATATTAGGAAAGCCTATTTCACTAGGGCTACGTCTACACGTGCACCCAACTTCGAAATAGCTTATTTCGATGTTGCGACATCGAAATAGGCTATTTCGATGAATAACGTCTACATGTCCTCCAGGGCTGGCAACGTCGATGTTCAACTTCGACGTTGCTCAGCCCAACATCGAAATAGGCACAGCGAGGGAACGTCTACACGCCAAAGTAGCACACATCGAAATAAGGGAGCCAGGCACAGCTGCAGACAGGGTCACGGGGCGGACTCAACAGCAAGTCGCTCCCTTAAAGGGCCCCTCCCAGACACACTTTCATTAAACAGTGCAAGATACACAGAGCCAACAACTAGTTGCAGACCCTGTATATGCAGCACGGACCCCCAGCTGCAGCAGCAGCAGCCAGAAGCCCTGGGCTAAGGGCTGCTGCCCACGGTGACCACAGAGCCCCGCAAGGGCTGGAGAGAGAGTATCTCTCAACCCCCCAGCTGATGGCCGCCATGGAGGACCCCGCTATTTCGATGTTGCGGGACGCGGATCGTCTACACGTCCCTACTTCGACGTTGAACGTCGAAGTAGGGCGCTATTCCCATCCCCTCATGGGGTTAGCGACTTCGACGTCTCGCCGCCTAACGTCGATTTCAACTTCGAAATAGCGCCCAACACGTGTAGACATGACGGGCGCTATTTCGAAGTTACTGCCGCTACTTCGAAGTAGCGTGCACGTGTAGACGCAGCCTAGAAGAGCAGTGAAGCACTAGAATGGGTTACCGAGGGAGGTGGTAGAGTCTCCTTCCCTAGAGGTCTTATGTCCTGGCTTGACAAAGCCCTGAATGGGAGGATTTAGTTGGGATTGGCCCTGCTTTCAGGGGATAGATTCAATGACGACCTGAGGTCCCTTCATAGAATCATAGATTCCTAGGGATGGAATGGACCTCAGGAGGTAATTTAGTCCATCCCCCTGCCTAAAGCAGGATCAACCCCAACTAAATCATCCCAGCCACAGCTATGTCAAGCCAGGACTTAAAAATCTCAAGGGATAGAGATTGCACCACCTCTCTCGGTAACACATGCCAGTGCAATCTATTTCCTCATCCGGGTCATTAATAAAGATTTTGAACAGTTCGTTGGTTCTAGAACTGATCCTTGGGGCCCACCAACTGAAACCAACTGCCAACCAGTCATTGACTATTGACCACTACCAATTGGGCTCATCTGTCAAGCCAGGTTTCTGTCCATCTTACAGTCCATGTATCCAGTCCATACTTCCTTAACTTATGGACAAGAATGTTGTGGGAGACTGTATCAAAAGCTTTGCTGAAGTCAAGGTATATCACATCCATTACCTTCCCCATGTCCACACAGCCAATCACCTCATCATACAAGCTAATTAGATTGATCAGGCATGACTTGTCCTTGAATCCATGTTGATGGCTCTTCATCACTTTCCTCTCTTCCAAGTGCTCCGAAGTTGATTTCTTGAGGATTTCTTTCACGATTTTTCCAGGGACAAAGCAGACTGGTCTATAGTTCCCTGGATTATCCTTTTTTTCTTTTTTAAAGATGTACACTGCATTTGCTTTTTTCGAGTGAGCTGGGATCTCTCCTGATCTCCATGTGTTTTCAAAGATAATGGCCAAAGGCTCTGCAATGACATCTACCAACTCCCTCTGTACCCTTGGATGCATTAAATCCGGACATAGGGATTTACGTACTACTAGCTTTTCTAAGTAGCTCTTAACCTGTTCCTTCCCTACCGAGGGCTGCCCACCTACTTCCCATGCTGCACTGCCTCATGCCATAGGTTGAGAACTGATTGTCTGTGAAGACTGATGCAAAAAGAGCAGAGTACTTCAGCTTTTCATGCATTATTTGTCACTAGGTTACTTATCTCATCCAGTAATGACCCCACACCCTCTCTGATCACCCTCCTATTGTTAATATGCCTGTAGAAACCTTTCTGGTTATCCTTCACATTCCTTCTAGCTGCAGTTCCAATTGTGCTTTCACTTTCCTGATTACTGCCTGGCATTCTCTAGCCATACATTTATATTCCTCCTTAGTCATCTCTCCAAGTTTCCACTTCTTATACGCATGCTTTTTGAGTTTGAGCTGGCCAAGGATTTCACTCTTCAGCCTAACATGTTTGCTTTTCTTACTGCACATTGGGATGGTTTGTTCCTGTGCCTTCAATAAGACTTTTTTAAAATACTGCCAGTTCTCCTGAATTCCTTTCCTCTTCATATTTGCTTCCCAAGGGATCCTGCCCATCTGTTCTCTCAGGGAGTCGAAGTCTGCTTCTCTGAATTCAAGGATCTGTATTTTACTGCTCACTTTTCTTCCTTTTGTCAGGATCGAGAAATTTATCATGGTCACTGTAGCCCAAGTTGCCACACAGTTCTATTTCTCCTACTAGTTCCTCCCTGTTTGTGAGCAGCAGATTAAGCTGTGCATGGCCCCTGGTCAGTTCCTTCAGCACTTCTATCAGGAAGTTATCCTCAACATTCTCCAAAAATTTCCTGGTTTGTCTGTGCACTGCTGTATTAGTCTCTAAACAAATGTCAGGGTGATTAAAGTCTCCCATGAGAACCAGAGTCTTTGATCTGGAAGCTTCTCTTAGTTGTTTGAAGAAATCCTCCTCTACCTGATCTGATGGTCTATAGCAGACACCAATCACAACATCACCTCTGTTGCTTCTGCATCTAAGCTTAACTCAAAGACTCTCAAGTGGCTATTCTCCCTCCATATACTGGATGTCAGAGCAATCATACTGCTCTCTCACATACAGCACAACTCCTCCTCCTTTTTTTCCCCTCATCCTCTTCATCTTCTTAAACAGGAAACCTTAAAAGAAAACTGGTGACCATGTATATATAGGCATTCTAGCTGCATTCCCTTGAGGAAAAGTCCTACATAAAGCGAAACCACTAGTGCTCCTAAATAAAAACATATAGGCTACGTCTACACTAGCACACTATGTCGAAGTAGCCTATTTCGAAGTAAGGACATCGAAATAGGCCACTTCGAAGCGTATCATCTACACGTCCTCCAGGGCTGGTGCTGTCAACATTCAATGTTGAAGTAGCAATGGGGAACATTGAAAGGAGCCGCCTCGGAAGGAAATGCGGAGCGTCCATGCACACAAGCACTCCCCGTTGAAATAAGGGGCCAGCAAAGCCCAAAGCCGCTCCCTTAAAGAGCCCCTCCCAGATACACTTGCCCTGCACAGCATGAGATCCACAAAGTCGACAACCAGTTGCAGAGCCCGTGCATGCAGCATGGACCCCCAGCTGCAGCAGCAGCAGCAGCAGCTGCCAGAAGCCCTGGGCTAAAGGCTGCCGCATGCAGCGACCATAGAGCCCTGCAGCGGGTGGACAGAGCGTCTCCCAACCCCTCAGCTGATGGCCGCCATGGAGGACCCCGCTATTTTGACATAGTGGGACACGGATCGTCTACACACGCCCTACTTCGATGTTGAATGTCGAAGTAGGGCGCTATTCCCATCTTCAGATAGGAATAGCAATTTCGACGTCTCGCCGCCTAACGTTGATTTCAATATTGAAATAGCTCACAGCACGTGTAGACGCGATGCGTACTATTTTGATGATGTGCCAGCTACTTCGAAGTAACCGGCTAGTGTAGACGCACCCATAGGATGAAGAGGCCAGGATTTCACCCTCATAACTGCATAGTAAATAATATTCTTTTCTATGCTGCTTTAACAACCATCTGTTGGAATTCTGCAGCAGGGATGAACTCACCATTAAATCCCATAGGGTTAATTGTATCAGGAGAATACCCAAAGACCTCAGTTGGAGTTGAGCCCGTGTTGTGCTAGGTACTGAACTTTCACACAGGCAGAAGTGACCTCTCCCCAAAGGAGCTTACCATCTAACCTAACAAAACTCAAACAAGTGGGGAGAGGTGGAGACGGAAAGGAAAGGACACATGATACAAGCAGAGTCACCTGAGTGTCAGCAGGTGCATACCTTGTTAGTTCAGGTGATTTTCTCTCTATGTACATGTCCTTTAAGTGTGGGTTATATTTGCACGTGCCTGCTTTTATAGTCCAAATTTTCTTTGGTCCCACTTCTGTTTTTCTTAAAGTTCTTATTTCTATTTTATTTTTTTCTTAGTGACACCTTTCCAGTTCTGTTTGCCACTTTAAAATATTGTCAGCATGCCTGTTAATTGCCCATGTCTATTTTGAAACCACTCGCTAATGGCAAGAGTAGCCAAATAATACCCAGTTCCCTTCTTTTGCCTTGCATCCACCCCTAGGAAACAAAATTCTGAATGAGGCTCATTATATCTGACCCCTGCCTTAGGCTGTGCCTGGTTTCCTTGTCCCATTCTTTCATACGGAAGAAACGTTCATAAGCTGGAAGTGCTGTTGAGGATTTTTGTTCCATGCAAGTTAGGGGACAGAAAAAATATGATGTGCGAAGCTGGCGTGATGGGTTGTTTGTGGGCCCCAGTGGCCTCATTTGAAAAACAGAGTCCCTGTAAAGTTGTAATTTCCTACTACATTCTAGAAGGGGTTTTTTGTAAGGGCTGTATAAAGTACAGCAGATACAAAGTAGCTAATAGTCTAGAACCACAGCTCTGCAATAAATTTATGAATACAGCAGGATTTCAACGTTGGCAAGGGTTCCATGTTTAGACCCCTTGAGAATGTTGATTTTTCGTGAATACGGGGGGTTCCCAGGGCCCTGGTGGAAACGGTGGCTGCCAGCCCTTCTACCTGGGGCCCAGGGGAAGAGGCAGCTGACAGCTCTTCTGCCTGGGGCCCCAGGGAAGTGGCCGCTCGGCCACTTGTCAAAAATTGAATTTGCGATCATTAAGTTCCCAAATCATGAGACTCTTCTGTACAGTCTGAGGCCTGATCCCCGAGGTAAAGTTACTTTAGAAATATGATGATGTATTAGAATTACTTGTGTGAATGTCTCAGGGGTTGGCAACCCAAATAGCAAGAAGAGACACTTTTTGGCAATTCAGTAAAAAATAATTCAGGAGCTGCAATGCATGTGACTATGAGACAGTCCTTAATAAATAACGCCAAACCATACTTTTTGTAACCCCTACTTAAAGAACAGTGCACACACAGTTTGTAATGTGATGCATGTTTACTGCAGGACTTTCACAAACTTTTTACATGTTCTATTTGCTCACACTTTCCATGTGTGTTTGTATCACTGTCTTCCTGACTTTTGCTCCCAAAGCTTCTCTCTCACTGGAGGACACTGGGAAAGGGGGAGTCACCCAACATTTCGAGATCACATATTGTTTGCTATTTAGATGTGAATTGTTCATTTTGGGTCTTTTAGATGTTCACTGTTTATCAAAAATAATCATGAGGGGTTTTTTGTTTGTTTCTACTTTGCACTTATAGCTTTGGGAGCCACAAAAAGTCCTTAAAGAGCTGCATGCAGCTCCAGACCTGCAGGCTGTAGGCCTCTGAATCTAGCTGAATAAGGTGCTGTTTGAAAAACAATTGGGAAAGCAACACAATGATGCTATATGAGCAACCACCAAAAAAATGATTGGGGCTGGGGGCAATTAGAAGACAATGGCTGATTTCCATGACTAGTTGACCTGAAGTTACAGCTGTTTTTCCAAGGCTGGAACTGGGAGGCAAAGATCAAGGAGTAACTAAACTAATAGTAGGACTCCCTGGAGACGGGTGGGAGGAAGCAGGAGTTGTGAGTGAATAGTTGTTGGTAAGAACAGACTGAGATGAAAGAGGCTCGGGTCCCAGGGGAGTGTCTGCATCAGGTGAGGTCTGGCTTCCGCAGCTTCTAGGGAAAAACGGGCATGTGGCTCAATGGGGGAGGCCAAATTTACAGACTGTCCCAGCTGCATACAGCAAACTTCAGAAGTCTGAGATCCGGGGCGCACTTGCCAGGGCTTCAGCTGTGTGATGCACACCTGCCAACTTTTGGGAGTAGGGGGGGCGTGGGGGCAGGTTGGGGCTTCAGCCTTGCAGGACATGCCTGCAGGGGATCAGGGCTTCTGTCTGTGGGGGCAGTGGGGTCTCAGGGCTTCAGTCCCATTCTTGCAGAAGCCCTTATCCCTGGCCAGCATACTTTTCATACACCCAGCGGAAAAGTACAGCATACAAAGGGGGCTAAAGCACCAGTTAACCTAGCCACATGTCTTGGCAGGACCAACCATAGTCCAGGCTTACAGGAAAGCAAGACTATTCACAAATGACTGTCCCAAGCACTGGACCATTAAACTCCTTGAGTACTACTAATGGCCCTCACTTAGCACATCTAGATTAGTAAACAGGTTCGTATGCCATATGTCTAACTTCAAAATCAGGAATGATACATGCACACAAATAGAATATACACCTTCAGCAGATAATAGCTTTTCAACTGATTGATATGTTACAGAAGTATTTTGCAAAAGCATCTTTCAGTTATGCATGTTCATCTTTCTAAGCCAGTTCCCATGATGAATACGAGGTGCAACATCATGGTATGTTTCCCGAAACCTGACCTCAGAACGGATCTAACTGCTTGTCCTGGGTTCATCCATGAGCCTTCTTACATGTCCTCATCACCTGCACGTGGGCTGCGGAAAGCTGCTGCCATTCCTCTCGTGTATTAACTTTGGCCCCTAACTGTGCCAGATGGCTCAGCTGAGTAAGCAGAGCAAGCTGTCTGCTGCTCTTTGGAGAATGGCAAGCAGACTTAGGGTCACAGTTCGGTGCCTGTGCTGATGCTGGGACAGCACTTCTATGCACTGCCCCTTTACTCAGGGCTGGAGGTAACTCAGCATGACAGTAAGGCTGCAAGAGGATGCCTCAGGGAGAGTGGGGAACAGAATGGTCTAAGTTTAAACTATTGACAGGAAGTTTTTTAGTTACAGCTGCTAGCAATTATTATGAATGCAACTAAATTACCTGCAATGAACTGGCCCTTGGATAATAATAACTTCAGAAGGAACAAGCCTAATGCCATGTTCAAATTACTGTACCTAGATTCCTTCCTCTTAGAGCTTTCTCTTTGTTGGAGAAAATCTACTGTTTGAGCCCTGGATGGTTATGAAAAGCAGGTTTGTTAGATTCTAACATTTTCCTCTAAGTATCCCTATATTTGTCTAGACAAACCTAATCATTTAACTTCCTTGGTGGGACCCTTTGCCACTGCAGTGCAACAATACTAAGTTCTAGTGATCTGAGCCAAATTCATCCCTGCTGTAACTCCACAAGCCCAAAGAAATTATTGCAGAGATAAATGTGACCCCAGATGATGGCATCACTTCGCGGACAACTGTGTTTTCTGCAAGAGCACAGCACTAGTCAGTATAATTTTTGATACATATTTAATTATATCCATAATATCTCTCATGAGATAAACACTATGGATGAACAACTTTAATAAACTAATCTCCAAATAACTTTGTTCATTAATAGTCTTTACTTGACTCTGAAGAAATTACATGGCAAGGTTTTTAGCTCAGTCTCAAGACATGACATGCATGGCCAATTTCATACTGTTGAAGAATATCTGGGCTACCATATTTTAAAAAGCAGCATCCTGCAGAGAATAACTTCCCCTGTAGTCTATGTATGAGTTCTCAAAGTTTCTCCCCATTGTGAATTGCATTTGAAGCCCCTGATCTTCTTATAAAGCCAGCTCTCCTTCCAGATTCTCAATCCTCAGTCTACCCCTTCTATCTGGCAACTTGCTATATTGATTCATTACACTGAAAAGGAAGTAACAAGGAAAGTATCAACATAAGAGAAAAGGGCCTCTAAACATTACAGTGGTTTGGTTATATATATCTGATTTGTCTGTGATTTCATACTGTGCTTATCATGGTATCTGAGCCCCTAAATTTTATTTCTGTGCTATTTACCTCGAGTCAATTTTTTATTTAATTTATAAGCTGGACAATCCCAGTGAAATCATTCTAGGAGGTGTAATTGAAGGTAGAACTTAACACTGAGGTATAGAACATTAAAGGAGCAATTCATTTCATTTTAAATGATGAACCTTTCCTCCGTGCCTATACCTCCTACTTCTCAGACATCCAATTCACTTTGTTGTTGGTTCTGTTTTACTTCGTTTGCCTTTGGTGCTATATGTAACTGAGATTGTGGATAAATTTATACAAAGACACAAAGCAACTCATTAATATATACATTTAACTGAGTTGCGTTCCAAATACTTTGGCCTAAAATATGAATAACAGTGTAGAGTAAGAATATGCATATAGCAAGTTTCTTAATGTATTAGAATTATCTGGCATCTTTTATATATTTTAACTTGACAACTTACTTTGATCTGTCTCTTTTCGCTTGTAACACATAAATCCTACCTTTTGTATTTAATAAAAACATTTTTGTTTATCATCACATCCGGTATAGATAATTGTTACCTTGGGAGGAGGTGGGAAGGAGCAACCACTGTGCATATCTCTCTCTCATTGATAAAGGTAGTGGACATCATTAAGAGTTTTATCTGTGTAAAAGTTTTACACAGAGTAAGATGGATTTATTTGGGCCTTTGATCATCTTTGTGGGCTGAGTTTCTGGGTATTATTAAAGGCTTTGCAGCTGAGGCCTTCTGGAACTGAGCTGGTTCAGTGTTTGTGTTGCTGTGCTGGGGGCTGTTATCCCAGCTCTGTGCCTTGGCTGGGGGAGACCAGAGCTTCTGGCCCAGTGGGATAAAATGGAAGGGAGACCCAAAGAGTAGAAGGCAGGCACCAGTGGCATGATTAGCATACTAGGCGACAACCCCAAGAGGACGTGTATGATTTAACTCCTAACAACCTAGTCACAATAGGTGTGTTCTGTTCCTGAAGTCTTTTCCCCTCTGCAACTAGCTGTCAGGGGAGAGCTCATTCAGACCCTGCTTACATATTCAAGAATTACCTACATTTACATACAAAAGTTTTGATGGCTTCTGAAACATAGAAGACAGTAAGTCCCAGGACTCAGAAGCTGTTTAAAACTTACTGCTCAATTCTTATAAACTACAGGTTGTTTGTACAGGTTGTGCCTCCCTGGTCTGGCACCCTCAGGACATGACCTGTTCTGACCCAAGGAATCAGTCAGACCAGGGAGATGAATGCTGGCCCCTCTGGTGCCCCCGGCAATGGGGATCCACTCCGATGGTAGACGAGGTGCTGGCATTGAATGAATGGGGATGGGCAGGGAAGGCACTTGGGGGAAGAGGTAAGACAGATGGAGGGCCCTAGAGCCAGGGGCACAGTTCCGCAGCCACTGGACTGTGCTCCTGACCCCCACTGCTGTCCACAGCCCCTGCCACTGGCCATGGCTGCCAGCCACAGCCCCCAGACAATGGGCTGTGCTCCTGGCCCCTGTGGGGCTGAACTCCTGACTCACGCCACTGACTGAAGGGCTGCACTCTCGTCTCCTGGTCCTGAGGCTCTGCAGCCACTCTGCCTCTTCTCCTCAAGTGTCCCCTCCATTCCCATTCCTCCCTGTCATGATCATGAGGGTTAGCCAGCAGCCTGGGAGTAAAAGGGTTAACCTCCTTAGCCAGGTGGGGTTGGCCTATAGGAATGTAGGTAAGAATTTCAAACTGGGACAAAGGAATTTTTGGCTCCTCCCTTTTCTGTCCTCTGTTCCTTCTTCTTCTTTCCAGCCATGAAACAGACAGAATATCTCCCTACAAGAACAGGCCCTCCTGTCTTCTGTAAGTAGGGTAAAGTTTAGATAAATCCTTTAGGCTTTATTGTGTTATGGTTTGGGAAGTGGGATCTGATGTCTGTGCACTTTTTAGAAATGTTCTTTTACTCTCCTTGGCTGTGTCTACACGTGCCCCAAACTTCGAAATGGCCATGCAAATGGCCATTTCGAAGTTTACTAATGAAGCTCTGAAATGCATATTCAGCGCGTCATTAGCATGCGGGCGGCAGCGGCGCTTCGAAATTGACGAGCCTTGCCGCTGCGCGGCGCGTCCAGACGGGGCTCCTTTTCGAAAGGGCCCCGCCTACTTCGAAGTCCCCTTATTCCCATGAGCTCATGGGAATAAGGGGACTTCGAAGAAGGTGGCATCCTTTCGAAAAGGAGCCCCGTCTGGACGCGCCGCGCAGCGGCAAGGCTCGTCAATTTCGAAGCGCCGCTGCCGCCCGCATGCTAATGACGCGCTGAATATGCATTTCAGCGCTTCATTAGTAAACTTCGAAATGGCCATTTGCATGGCCATTTCGAAGTTTGGGGCACGTGTAGACATAGCCCTTGTAACTAAGTTCTAGGCCCCTGGTGGAGGCTCCCCGTGTGTTTTACTTTGTGACTCTTCCATCTAGTCATGAGGCCTGCAACACAAATATTGTTGTAATAATAAAAGTTCTCTCTTTTTCTTTTTATTAACCTGGTATTGGTTAATGTTGGTGTCCTGGTTTTTTACTTTTGGGGCTGAGATTTCCCAAGTAGTCTCTCCCTGGTTTCCTTATTATTACTTGGGTGGTGGCAGCGAATTTTATCCCCAAAATCTAATTTTTTTTAGGATTTGGGGGGGGAAGTTTATACCAAAACCTGGTAGATAAGGTTTTGGAGGTACTTTTGCTGGCCCCCACTTCTGCATTTGTCTTGCTAGAGTGGGGAAGAAGCCATGACGCTCCCTTTCCTTCCTTCTGCTTCAGTGCTGCAAATGGGCTGTTTGCAGTGCTCCAGAAACTTTGGGAGGGCAAGGGGTGAGCTGCTGAGCACGAGGCCTGGTGTTGTCCCAGCACACTCCAGCCCGTGAACACCAATGGGGTAGCTGGACCATGAGGCTACGTCTACACGTGCAGCCAACATCGAAATAGCTTATTTCGATGTTGCGACATCGAAATAGTCTATTTCGATGAATAACGTCTACACGTCCTCCAGGGCCGGCAACGTCGATGTTCAACTTCGACGTTGCTCAGCCCAACATCGAAATAGGCGCAGCGAGGGAACGTCTACACGTCAAAGTAGCACACATCGAAATAGGGATGCCAGGCACAGCTGCAGACAGGGTCACAGGGCGGACTCAACAGCAAGCCGCTCCCTTAAAGGGCCCCTCCCAGACACAGTTGCACTAAACAACACAAGATACACAGAGCTGACAACTGGTTGCAGACCCTGTGCCTGCAGCATAGATCCCCAGCTGCCGCAGAAGCAGCCAGAAGCCCTGGGCTAAGGGCTGCTGCCCACGGTGACCATAGAGCCCCGCAGGGGCTGGAGAGAGAGCATCTCTGAACCCCCCAGCTGATGGCCGCCATGGAGGACCCAGCAATTTCGACGTTGCAGGATGCGGATCGTCTACACGGTCCCTACTTCGACGTTGAATGTCGAAGTAGGGCGCTATTCCTATCTCCTCATGAGGTTAGCGACTTCGATGTCTCGCCGCCTAACGTCGAAGTTGGTGCTGCTACTTCGAAGTAGCGTGCACGTGTAGACGCAGCTTGAATGTTGACAGACTTTGGAAGTCTGGACTATAGGCATCCAACCTATAAAAGCCTCTTGTCCACAAAAAAAATCATGGACTCTACTACATATTAGAAGTGTGCATCATTACTTAGTAATTGACTGGACAGTAACTATTGAATGGTCTTATCTTTCTTACCTGCCACAGTCTGTTAAAGCTTTGCTTTCCCCTTGCTTTTCTAAGCAAAACTTCTATGGATGGCCTATGAGTACATTCTATTTGATAAAGAATTAAAATCATTACAATATAACGCCAAAGTAGCTCTTTAAAAACTAATTCAACTGAACTACATAGGTCCCAAATTCCTTTGTTTAGTAAAACAAAAAAGCAGTCCTGTAGCACTTTAAAGACCAACAAAATAATTTATTAGGGTGTTGAGCTTTTATGGAGCAGACCCACTTCTTCAGATCTGACTATTTCCAGATCTGGAGAAGTGGGTCTGCCCCATGAAAGCCCATCAACTAGTAAATTATTTTGTTAGTCTTTTAAGTGCTACAGGACTGCTTTTTTGTTTTGTGAAGATACAGAGTAACACAGCTGCCTCTAGCCGTGTCTACACGTGCACGCTACTTTGAAGTAGCGGCACTAACTTCGAAATAGCGCCTGTCACGGCTACACGTGTCGGGCGCTATTTCGAAGTTAACTTCGACGTTAGGCGGCGAGACGTCGAAGTCGCTAACCCCATGAGGGCATGGGAATAGCGCCCTACTTCGACGTTCAACGTCGAAGTAGGGACCGTGTAGTCGTTGCGCGTCCCACAACGTCGAAATTGCTGGGTCCTCCATGGCGGCCATCAGCTGAGTGGTTGAGAGACGCTCTCTCCAGCCCCTCAGCTCAATGGTGGCTGCATGGAGCGGCCCCTTAAAGGTCCCCTCCCCCTCCCTTCCTGTGCAGGAAGCTGAGGGAACATGCAGGCGGCAGCCCAGACACGCGGCCAGCCTGCACGTCCCTCAGCCAGCACAGCCACCCACCCAGCTGTGATGGCTGCCCAGCAGCCCCCCCAGCGCCCCCAGGGGACCCCCCCACAAGGGGAGCCATGGCAGCCAGCCCAGCCAGAAGGGCAGCCAGGCTGGCAAGCGGCAGCGGGGCCCCTCCTGGACGGAGGCTGAGCTGCGGGACCTGCTGGGGCTCTGGAGCGAGGAGGAGGTGCTCCAGGTAATGGGGAGCAAGAGGCGGAATGCGGATGCGTTCGCTCTGCTGGCCGACGGCCTGGCTGCCTGGGGTCACCCTGCCCGCACTCCTGATCACGTCAGGAGTAAGGTGAAGGAGCTGCGGCAGGGTTACTCCCGGGCCCGGGATGCGGCCAGCCGATCTGGGGCCGCCCCCGTCACTTGCCCCTTTTACAGGGAGCTCAGGGACATCCTGGGCCCCCGGCACACCTCCTCCCCTCCGGCCACCCTTGATACCTCAGCCGACGAGCCCCAGCAGGCCCTGCAGCCGGAGTCCGCCCCGGAGGTAAGCCCCGCACCCCGGGGGCCCCCCCCCAGAGGCCACCCCCGGGACATCGCAGCAGGAGGAGGAGGAGGAGGGGGGCTCCTCCTCTGCAGAATCCGGGCTGCAGATCCTCCTCCTGCCATCCCGGAGCAGCAGCCGGGCCTCTGCCCCCCAGGGATCTCCGGACCGTGGGAGCGGACCGACAGGTAGGTACCCCCCTCAGGTGTACACCCCTGGGCTTGAGGGGCGGGGGGTAATAGATATGTGTCCAGGGCCCCCCACTTGCTCACATGGCCATGGCCCCAAGGACACCAGGGCCATGGCCCTCACAGCACTGCATCAGCCCCTGCCCCCCCCGACCCTGCACGACAGTGCCATGCCCCATCCCTGGGGCAGGGGAGAGCGGAACCTCGAGGGGCCCCCGGGAGGAGGGGGTGGGACACCCCACAACAGCAGCAGCAGCAACAGCAGCAGCAGCAGCAGCAGCAGCAGCAGCAGCAGCAGCATGTGATGGAGTGGGGGGAGTGCAAAAGGGAGACTCAGGCTACATATGAGCAACAAGAGCCAAATAGCTCCCAGGGGCAAAGGAGGATCCTGGGGCTACAGCTGGCAGGTGACACCTCTGCCCTGAACAAAGAGGAGGGAGGAGCCGAGCTGGCTTGGAATTGGGGAGTGAGGGCGGGGGCCACAGGTAGAGGCTAGGGGAAGGGAGAGCTGGAAGGCAGCCAGCCTGAGGAGGGGGAAAGCTGCATCCCAGAGGGGCCCCCCTTGGGGTCTTCTCCCCACGACGGGTTGGAAGGACTGTCTCTTCCGACAGCTGGTGCTGTCACTCCTGGGAGAAACTGGCCATCTGTGGCCTAAGAAACCTCTCCTGTTGTCAGACCCTGCGGGGTGAAGTGAGAGTCGCTCCCACCAGGGGACGGGGTGCAGGGCAGGGGGACCCCTGAACCCCATCCATCCCAGCAGCATCTCCTGGGGACGGGGATGGGGAACCTGCAGCACAGGGCTGGGGGGACAAAGGCCACGGCTCGGGGCCCACACTAACGCCTGTCTCCATTCTTCTTCCCCCCTTCCTCTCCTGTGTTCCGCACCTGCACCATCAGAAGGACCGGAAGAGAGCGCCAGCGAGGCCTCAGTGGTCCCGGACAGCCTCTCCGGGACCATCGCTCCAGGCCAGCCCCTCGGCCGAGGACCGACCGGCCCCACGGCGGGCTAGACAGCGGACCCCGCACCACCACCAGCCGTCGGCGACGGACCCCCAGCTGCTGGCCATCCACCGACGGCAGCTGGAGGTCGCGGAGGAGCACCTGCAGCTGCAGGAGCGGGCGCTGGCCTGGCGCCAAGAGGCATGGGGGGCCTACATGGAGACTTTTAACCGCCTGGTGGACTACCTGGCCCCCCATGCCGCAGCGCCCGCCATGCCTGCTCCACCAGCCGCACCAACAGCTGCTCCGCCCGTCGCCGTCCCGTCCGCTGTCGCCCCGCCACCCACCACCGAGGGCCGGAGCGCCGAGAGACCCCTGGAGCCACCTGAGACTCGCCGGGCATATCTTCCGGTCCGGCCCACCCCAGCCAGCCCCAGACAGGGCCGCGACCGCGGCGGGGCTCCCAGCCGGCCACGCCCAGTGCCGGACTATAGGGGCGAGGGGCCCGGGACGTGGCCCCCCCCTTGTATATAGTTTAAACTTATTATTTGGTGCCCCCCGTTTGCCCCGTGCCCCCCATGTAAATAGTTCTCCCCTTTATCCTCCCTGGTTTTCTTTTTATTAATGAGGACACTTGTTTCTTAGTATTGTTTTATTTGTACATATTAGTTTGTTTCCACATGTTTGTATATAGTTTGTTCTTGTTTCATATATTTACAGTTAAAAAAAAAGGTTCTGAAAGAAAAAGAAGTTTAAGTTCAGCCACAAGTGCGTGCTGTCATTTGTCCAGGAAAAGTGGGAGTGGGGGTGCGGTGGGGTGCTCCATGGTGTGGGCATTGGGGCAGGAGTGTGGTGGAGGAAGGGGCGGGCAGTGGGGGGCCTGGGCAGAGTTCACCCCACGGCCTCATCATTGAAGTGGGCCCGCAGGGCCTCCTGGACCCGGGTCCCTTCGGGGTCCACCTGCCGACTGGGGGCAGCAGGTGGCTGGACGTGTGCCCTGCCGGCCTCCGCAGCCCAGCCCTGGAAAAAGGTGTCCCCCTTGCTCTCCACCAAATTGTGCAGGGCGCAGCAGGCACCCACAATCTGGGGGATGTTGTTGGGGCCTGCATCCAGGCGGGTCAGGAGACATCTCCAGCGTCCCTTCAGGCAGCCAAATGAGCGCTCCACCACCTGGCGCGTGTGGTTCAGGCGCTTGTTGAAGCGCTCCTGGCTAGCAGAGAGATGGCCCGTGTAGGAGTGCATGAGCCACGGGCGGAGGGGGTATGCCGCATCTGTGATGATGCAGAAGGGCATGGTGGTGTCCCCCAGAGGGATCTCCTGCTGGGGGATGTAGGTCCCTGCCTCCAGCCGGCGGCAGAGGCCCGAGTTCCGGAAAACCCGGGCCTCGTGGGTGCTGCCAGGCCAGCCCACATAAATGTCCTGGAAACATCCCCGGCTGTCCACCAAGGCCTGGAGGATGACAGAATGGTAGCCCTTTCGATTCAGGTATCGTCCTCCACTGTGATGCGGGGCGCGGATGGGGATGTGAGTCCCATCCAGAGCCCCGAAGCAGTTGGGGAAGCCCAGGGTGGCAAAGGCGGCGATGGTGGCATCTGGGTCCCCCAGCCTCACGAGCCTTTGCAGGAGCATGGCGTTGATGGCACGCACAACCTGCAGAGAAAGCACATGGGACAGCACCAATGAGGGTGAGCAGGGTGTGCGTGGCCCTGCCCTGCCCTGCCCTCCCCCGCCCTGGCCTCCCCTCCCCTCCCCTGCCCTCCTCTGCCCGGGCCCCCCTCCCCTGCCCTGCCCTCCCCCTGTGGCTTCTCTTACCTCCATGAGGACAGCCCCCACGGTGGCCTTGCCGACACCAAACTGCTGCCCCACGGATCGGTAGCTGTCGGGAGTGGCCAGCTTCCAGACAGCGATGCCGACCCGTTTCTGCACTGTGAGGGCACGCCGCATGGCGGTGTCCTGGTGCCTGAGTGCGAGGGTGAGCCACTGGCACAGCTCCAGGAATGTCTGCCGGGTCATCCTGAAGTTCCTGAGCCAGCGGTCGTCGTCCCACTCCTCAAGCACCAGCCGCTCCCACCAGTCGGTGCTGGTGGGGTAGCTCCACAGCCGCCGGCGTGTGAGGCCGGGGCGGGTGGCGGGGTGCTGCAGGGTTAGGGGTTGAGCCCTGCTGCCCTGGGGGCAGCTCCTCCTCTGGTGTAGCAAGGAGGTGCTCAGCTGCCTCCCGCATGGTATGGAGCAGGGCAAGCCCTGCTCCTGCTGGGAGGGCTGGGTGGACCTCTGGCTGCTGCTGCTGCTGCTGCTGGGGGTCCATGACTGCGGCGCCCGGGGTCTGTGTGCCTATGGCTCCTCAGACCGCGTGCTGTGCAGGCTGTGTGTGTCTGGGAGGAGCCCTTTAAGGGAGCGGCTAGCTGTTGCCCCGGGAGCGCTAGTCCGCCCTGTGACCCTGTCTGCACCTGTGCCTGGCATCCCTATTTCGATGTGTGCTACTTTGGCGTGTAGACGTTCCCTCGCTGCGCCTATTTTGATGTTGGGCTGCACAACGTCGAAGTTGAACATCGACGTTGCCGGCCCTGGAGGACGTGTAGACGTTATTCATCGAAATAGCCTATTTCGATGTAGCGTGCACGTGTAGACGTAGCCTCTCTGTGTTTAGTAACTAAATCAAATTTTTTGCTTCCTTGTTAGTAAGTGGCGGGACACCCGGTTAGCATCAGGGGTAGAGAAATGTTAAGCATAGCTTTCCAATATATATTGAAACACAAATTCTGCTAAAGCTGCAGTTAATGATTTACATTTTTTCATACTCTTGTTTCATCGCAGAATCTTGAGCAAGGGAAGAAACTCTAAATACAAGGAACATAAGGTCCATGAGTAAAGGTCATGTTCTTGGTGACTTTCCAGAATTGTTGGTTGTGATTCAGATACACAGATTGGTGCTCTTACAGCTGGGACATAGAGAGTGGCTGTGTGATTTATAACCGTCTGTTGAATCATTTGTGTAAATGGGCTCAGGGGATCCATTCAGGATGGGAAAGAAACTCAAGTGTCCATAGTTGTTTGGGTGTTCCATCCAACTCAGACTTTATTGGGTTTTGCAGTGAGCTTCAGGGACACTGAAATAGGGTTGAATTGTAAACAAGTGGCTTCACAGTTTAGTGCAGTTCACGGCTGTACTTTCATGGCTACCCTCCACTGCTATAAGGCTGGATAATTGTGGAATATTCTAGGTAAAATTAGGATTCAAAATATAAGCTCAAGCCTCCAGTTAATATTTAAAGAGGGCAAATAACAAAATTCTGAGGAAAAGGGAAAAATCTATTGACCATCCCATAAATTCTTAAACTAGAAATAACGAGAGACAGACTGGAGTTGGAAGACCATTTCTATTAGTAACTATTCCAAATGCTAAAAAATCCAAGAGGAGTCTTTCCTAATGTTCAAAGTTCTTTTTCTCTGTACGCTCTTAAACTTCTCCTACAACACCAGTTAGTTTAACTGTGACAATTAAATAGACTATTTGGCCATCAGCCATTTAAGAGGATAACCTGTGGATTCAACTATGATTTTAAAAACTAAACACTGACACACACAAATTAGCCTTATTAGAACACTACTGCCTTTCTACATTCATACAAAACAACATAGTTCTGTGTATACGTAGTGCGAGGCATGTAGCAGAGAGCTGTTGCCTTAGGTCAGGGATGCCCAACATTGCTCAGCTCAAGGCTGCTTTGAGAATTTACCATGAGCCCAACCTAGTTTCCATAAAAAGAGATGGATTATGGCTAAACACATTTTGAAAAAAGTTATGCACTCCTTGGAGACCTCTTAACCTGAGCAGCCTCCCCTCATGATGGGATTTGTAGTCTTGACTAACCGTACCTTCATATTAAATGCATGGACATCCTGGGAACTGCATCCGGTCCATGAAACATGTCTGGTTCACAATTGTCTTAGTCTAGGTACTGTTGACAGAAAGATAACTTTCAGAGGAATGAAATGCATCAGTGCCTAGATCAGTGGTTTTCAATCAGTGTGCCATGGCACACTGGGGTTCCATGAGACCTGTCCAGGTGTGCCATGAAATTTTGTCAATTTCTTCTTGTGGTAGCTCATTGCCCAGCCATCACAGGGGGGAAATTGACAACCCTGTGCCAACTGGGGCTCAAGCACAAAGGCTGCCTGTGTCCCAGATGGTGCAGGGTTCATCAATTCCCCTCCCCCACCCCCAATGTGGGTCTTTGCAGAGCCACTGGGAGGAGAAATGCTGACCCCACAGGACCCCGTTTATGCCGGGAGGCAGCCGAAATACTGTTTCCCGGTCTGAACGAGCTGGCAGGGAGCCTAGCCCCACTCCCTGCTGTAACAAAGGGGAGGAAGGGTGGGAGTCTGTTGGAGCAGGGACATGATTTAAATTCTGTGTCCTGGCTCCAATGGCCTGGAAGGGAGGGGAACCTCCTTTCCGTGGTTACTCATTTACTCAATATCCCTAGCATGGTGCTGAGCAGATTGTGAAAATGTCTCTCACTGTGTATTTTGTGGGGGATTTGAAACATTAATGCATTTGGTCCTTGATTAGCTTGTTGTATGCACTACGGTGTTGCAAACCTCTCTAGTAAGACTGCAACCATAGTAAATGTAAGTAAATGTGACGTTTATGAGCAACTGATTCAGCTAACAACAGTAGGTGTGTGGTGGAATTTTTTGTCACACTGAAATGTGCTGTGCTCCTGAAAAGGTTGGGAACCCCTGGTCTAGATCTATATTCCATGGAACACTGGTGTTCTGTGAACAACTCAGAGGTGTGCTGTGAGCATCTGACACTTTTCTGATAGCGTACACTGATGTTATATATGTTCTGTTATTAAAACTAGATACAATATTACTTTCTTATTGCTATGATACCTGATTAAATTACTTAATTTTGGTTTTGCTCTATATCTTGCTAGGGTTTTTTTTTTTTCGGTCTGACAACAGTTATTTTGAAGAAAATTTTCATAGCTGTTCCACACTAAAAATATTGTTTGGTGTTCCTTGATCTCAAAAAGTTTATGAAACCCTGGCATGGATGATGTCAAGTATCGGAGGGGTAGCCGTGTTAGTCTGGACCTGTAACAGCAACGAAGGGTCCTGTGGCACCTTATAGACTAACAGAAAAGTTTTGAGCACGAGCTTTCATGAGCACAGACTCACGATGTTGCTGTTTCTCATGGTGCTAGTACTCAGTACCCACTCTCTGGATTGTCACCTTGTCGCGGTGAGTGGGCTTGTGTTTTTCAAGGAGCCTGAGAGCAATGCCGTAGGGAGCCTTTTTCTCCTTCAGGGTCACCCAGAGAGGCAGGGTCAAGGGAGAGGGTCCAGACAAGGAATGATCCTAAAAATACTCAATGGCAGAACAGGCAGAGAAGGGTAAGGGTAATGCTACAAAGGCTGTGGAGGTAGATGTAGGCTGCAGCAGATGGGAGACTCCTAGTCATTGTGGATCCCATGCCATTGGGCCTGGGCCTTCTATCCATCAAGGGCTGTGTGGTGGCTGCAGGACAAGACTCCCCACATTATAGAAGTCATGCACAGGCCTCTTCCTCTGCATACTACTCTCCTATGCCAAGACAAAGCTCCTTATATACTGCACAGTTGTTATTCCAACACGACTGATGCATGTGAAACCAGGACAACATACAAGTGTTGTCTGAAGGCACTTGAACTATATCATCAACACTGCCTCAGGAGACTCTTAAACATCTCTTGGGACAACAGGAGCATGAACACTAGGTTCATTGAGGAATGGTGACACAAACCATGAGGCAAATGGGGAAGTGGGGTATTGGGAAGAAACACAAGGAGGAAGGAACAGTAAAGGAGGACCCCAGATGCAAAAAGAGAAGATAGGCCAATAAGCTAATTATCTAAGGTATTTGTACACTGATGCAAGAAGCCTGGGAAACAAACAGGAGGAATTAGAAGCCCTGTCACAGACAAAAGAGTTGATAGGAATAACGGAGTCTTGGTGGGATGACTCACATAACTGGAGTATGGTCATGGAAGGGTATAAACTGTTCAGGAAGGACAGGCAGGGAGAAAAGGAGGAGGAGTTGTGCTGTATGTAAGGGGAAAGTATGATTGCTCAGACCTCCAGTATATGGAGGAAGAAAAGCCAATTGAGAGTCTTTGGGTTAAGCTTAGAGGTGGACGCAATGGAGGTGATGTTGTGGTTGATGTGTGCTGTAGACCACCAGATCAGGTGGATGAGGTAGACAAGACTTTCTTCAGACAACTTAGAGGAGCTTCCAGATCACAGGGCCTGATTCTCATGGGGTACTTTAATCACTATGGCATTTCTTGGAAGACCAATACAGCATCATACAGACAATCCAGGAAATTTTTGCAGAACGTCGGGGATAACTTTCTGGTAGAAAAGCTGAAGGAACTGACCAGGAACCATGCACAGCTTGACCTGCTGCTCACAAACAGGAAGGAACTAGAAGGAGAAATAGAAGTGGGTGGCAACGTGGGCTGCAGTGAACACGAAATGGTAGATTTCAGGGTCCTGACAAAAATAAGAAAGGTGAGCAGTAAAATACAGACCCTTGACATCATAAAAGCACTTAGAAGAAGGCAAAGTGATCTGGGGCAGTCAATCTGGATTCGCTGAGGTCAAATTATGCCTCATCAATCTGATTAGCTTTTGTGATGAGTTAACTGGCTCTGTGGCCACGGGGAAGTCAATGGACTTGATATACCTTGACTTTAACAAAGCTTTTGATACAATCTCCCACAATATTCTTGCTAAAAATTTAGAGGAATTATAGACTGATAAATGGACTGTAAGGTAGATAGAAAGCTGGCAAGATGGTTAGGTCCAACAGGTAGTGATCAATGGCTGAAGGTCTGGTTGACAGCCTGTTTCAAGTGGAGTGCCACAATGATCAGTTTTAGGATCGGCATTGATGAACGTCTTTATTAATGACCTGGATGAGGGAATGGATTGTTTCCTCAGAAAATTTGCAGATGAGACTAAGCTAGGGGGACAGGTAGATATGTTGGAGGGTAGGAATAGGGTCTAGACCTAGATAAATTGGAGGATTGGGCCAAAAGAAATCTGATGGGGTTCAACAAGAAATGCAGAGTCCTACACGTGGGACAGAAGAATCCCAAGCATTGTTACAGTCTGGGGATCAACCAGCTAAGTGGCAGTGCAGCAGAAAAGGACCTGGGGGTTACAGTAGATGAGAGGCTGGATATGAATCAACATTGTGCCCTTGTAGCCAGGAAGGTTAATGGCATATTGACGTGCATTAGGAGGAGCATTTGTAGGAGATGTTCAAAAGTTATTATTATTCCCCTCTATTCAGCACTGATGAGGCCACATCTGGAGTATTGTGTCCAGTTCTGGGCCCCCCCAGTACAGAAAGCATGTGGATGCATTGAAGGGAGTCCAGCAACAGGCAATGAAAATGATCAGGGGCTGAAGCATATGACCTATAAGGAGAAGCTGAGGGATTTGGACTTATTTAGTTTGCAAAACAGAAGAGTTGGGGGTGGGATTGGATAGCAGCCTTCAACTTCCTGACAAGCATTGAAGCCATTATCATTCTTCAACAACTTCGTTGGACTGGTCAGGTGGTTTGGATGTCTGACCAGCACCCCCCAAAAAAATATTCTGTTTTCTGAGTTGAAGGAAAGACAGAGGAGTGTTGGGGGCCAGATGAAGTGATATAAGGAAATGCTGAAGGCACACCTGAAATAGTGCATCATAAGTGTCGACACATGGGAGAACCTTGCCCAGGACAGTCCCCAGTGGCAAGACGTAGTCTGTGAGGGGGTAGAGAGGTGGAGAAGAAGAAAAGGACAGCAAAAACTGCTCTCTGCCCCTCCAACGACTACCAACACTTGGCCCTTCTGAGGTAAGACCTGCAGCTTCCAACTGGGCTGATCAGCCATCAATGGACTTATAATTAGGAGGGTGACATGAAGATGTCCTACTCATTATTGAGTGACCACCAAGAGTGCTCAGGATGGGTTAGATGCATCAGCTGCTGGAAGTGGGCCACATCATCCCTGACTGAATTGACTTTGTTAACACTGGCCTTCCTCTTGATTGGTACTCCCTTCTTTTCATAGATGTTGAACATTATTGTTTGGTATTCCGTGGTCTCAAAAAGTTTAAGAAACAGTAATCTAGATGATGTTGCTGTTTCTCATATATTTAGACCTGCCTCTGGAATCTCCACTACATGTATCTGACAAAGCAGGTCTTTGCCCACAGATGCGTCACCTCAGTGCCCACCCACCACCCGCTAATCCTAGGAATGGGGCTGCTGAGGTGCTGGTACTCAGTACTCGCAAGTACCAGCACAAAAAAGCACTGCACTTCAAGCAGGATCAACCCCCACTAAGTCATCACAGCCAGGACCTTGTCCAGCCAGGACTTAAAAACCTCAAGGGATGGAGAATCCGCCACCTCTCTAGGCAATGCATTCTAATGCTTCACCACTCTCCTGGTGAAGTAGTTTTTCCTAATATCTAACCTATACCTTTCCCTCTTCAACTTCTGACCATTACTCCTTGTTCTGCCATCTGACACCACTGAGAACAGTTTCTCACCCTCCTTTTTAGAACTCCCCTTCAGGAAGTTGAAGGCTGCTATTAAATCACCTCTAAGTATTCTCTTCTGTAAATTGAACAAGCCCAGATCCCTCAGCCTATCCTCATAGGTCTTGTGCGCCAGACCCTTAATCATTACATTTCACTTCCTGCTACTCTGGGTCATCACAATACCTCTAGGAAATACGGGAAACCTGCTGTGAAATAATTCTACTCTTATTGTCTAGATACTGGACACAACAGTTTCTCAAGCTTCCTTTTTTAACATCATGTTCTTAAAATGTTCTGAACCTGCAGGTAGTACATAAAGCAAACATAAGAGTGATGAAAAATGGTTGAATTTTAAAGTTTATATGATTGACTATTTGGAAAGTGCTGTGCATTTGTTACCATGTGAATATTTTAATATAGTCATTACTGTGTTATTGTGGAATAATAATATGAAAGATAACAAATATGCCTTCTGTGAATGTGAATGTCTCCAGAGTTATCTGAATCAATGGATGTTATGGGCTATTAATTATAGTTTAAAGTGGTAGATGATAACCTCAGAGTTGATTTGTGATAGTAAATGATCATCTTATTAGATTAAGACCTGCCAGTGGTTTTCTGCTATGGATTGTAACCAATATGATGGCCAAGAACTCTGGATTCCTTGAAAAGGCTGTCAGTTCTGGGGAGACTACAAGATCTGCACACTGTGCAATGAAACTTTAGATCTCTCCAAGCTGCTGAAGAGTTGTGCATCACAATTTGTAGTGTACTTTTTAACATGAAGATCAGTTTTTGTATACTTAGACACTAATGCACATATTTAAGGAAAAATCAGGCATAAGAGGCTGTCAACAAAGTGGGGGTTTTGCTGGTAGAACCATGTTTACACTGCTTTTTTTCTTCTGGCAGCAGCTTCTGCTGGCCAGTGAATATGCAAATGAGTGTCCACTTGCATTTTTCAGACCACCCATTTGCATGCTGATGTCAGCAGTTTGGGTCAGTGTAACTGTAGCCATGAAACACATTTGGGGTGCGTCTACACTAGCTGGCTACTTCGAAGTATCTGGCACAGCATCGAAATAGTACGCATCACGTCTATACGTGCCGTGAGCTATTTTGATGTTGAAAGCGACATTAGGCGGTGAGACTTCAAAATCGCTATTCCTATCCAAAGATGGGAATAGTGCCCTACTTCGACATTCAACGCGTCAAAGTAGGGTGTGTGTAGACGATCATTGTCCCACTACGTCGAAATAGCGGGGTCCTCAATGGCGGCCATCAGCTGAGGGGTTGAGAGATGCTCTGTTCAGCCCCTGTGGGGCTGTATGGTTGCCGTGCACAGCAGCCCTTAGCCCAGGGCTTCTGGCTGCTGCTGCTGCTGCTGCTGCTGCAGCTGGGGGTCCATGCTGTATGCACGGGGTCTGCAACTGGTTGTTGGCTCTGTGGATCTCATGCTGTGCAGGCCGAGTGTGTCTGGGAGGGGCCCTTTAAGGAAGCGGTTTGGGGCTATGCTGGCCTCTTATTTCGATGGGGAGGGCTTGTGTGTGTGGATGCTCTCCATTTCCTTCCAGGGAGGCTCCTTTCAATGTTCCCCGTTGCTACTTCGACGTTGAACGTCGACGGCACCAGCCCTGGAGGACGTGTAGATGATATGCGTCAAAGTAGCCTATTTCGATGTCCTTACATTGAAATAGGCTACTTCGACATCGTGTGCTAGTGTCGACGTAGCCTTGGTTCACAATTGTCTTAGTCTGGTCGGTTCACAATTGTCTTAGTTCTCTCCTTCTTTCTTTCTATCAATGTCGAACACTCACACGGGAAGCTATGTGTGTTCAGAATCTCTGGAAATCAGGCAGGTCCCCTATTTTGATGCCGAAATGAGCTCTACAGTCCATTATTTCAGGAATCCCCTTCTAAAAGTATAGGCAAAACAATTCCATGAACTCCTACTTGAGAGACATCAGCCTTGATCCTGCACTGTTGGAGGCAGTGGGACTTTCACCACTGACTTTCAGAGGAGCAGGCCCATAGTGTGATGAGGTCTGGTGTATTCACAAAGTGCAAGAAGTGCCCCAGTGCCAGGGGAAAACCTTTCCTTCAGTTATGCTTATCCCATTCTTTGTCTTCACTGGCCCATCCCTGAAGAGGTTTCAGGGGGAACTATTATCAGAGTTTTCTGGCAGTGACAGCTCTCAAAATAGGACAATGAAAAACCATGGTACAGCAATGAATGAGCTAAATCATGGGGATATGCTCTGCTCAAAGAGCCAAGAGGCAGTATTTTTCATTCTCCAAATCGTGTGATTTCCACATACTTCGTTCTGTGCTACTTGCTGTCTTTAGCAGTGGGGACTGCAGGTGGGGGATTCTCCGAGGGCTTGTCAAGACTAGAAAGGTTTTACCATTTTAACTATCCTGATGTGGTTAAAGCAGCAATCTTCCTTATTACATCCCCTCCCCACTCCCAGCTCCGAGTGATTGAAGTTATTATGAGAACAGACTGCTTATACTGGTTGGGATGGACTTGCAGCTTCCCTGTGATCAGAGATGCTGTAACAATTTTTATAGTGAGGGTGCAGAGAGCCACTGAACCAAACTGTTAACCCTGTGTATAATGGACAAGTCTGGGGATGGGTAAGCACGCATACCCCCACCCCCTGGATTCTAGCACCTCTGCCTGTGGTAATGTTTTTTAACTGAATTAATTTGTTTTGCATTAATGGCTTGAGTTAAGTGCAACTGACAGCCCTAAGCAATATGCTATCTAGATGTATTTATTTTCCATTTCATAGAATAACACTTTTAGTTAATGATCAGATGTTTTCTTCATTTGACTGCTCTGTTCTATGGAGGAAATAAAGTTTTCATTGGTTTGCAACACCCACTAGCTCTCTTCAAAGCTGAAGTTAAGAAATCCTGCCCTGAAAACTCTGGGCGTACTATGCCATGTGCATTTGAAAGGTTTTCTAGCCTGTGCATGGTTAGACAACAAGATGATTTCTTTAAAGTAGACACTTCTTCATTGGCACTGATGCATTAATGTCCCCAGTACTGGCTGGATTGCATTGGAAAGACCTGTTTAGTAAGGTGGTGGGGCACTGCAAGTAAAAAAACCTAAAATAATTAGGGGGGTGGCTGAATAAAAAAAGAAAAGGTTGAGATGCCCTCAGACAGGTTGAGATGCCCTCATGTGTGCCGAATTTGTGGAAATGGACTGGGAGGGTCACTTCTGTGACTAAATCAAGGGTGAAGACGACAGAGTTATCACTCTTGTCCACACACAATAACAACTCTCCTGTTTTCTCAGAGTGGTTGACAAGAGTAAACAGAAAAAGGATAACTCCTCCTCAGCGGTGCCAACAGCTGCTGCAGGCCCAGGGACAAGGTGCGAGTGGGGGGCCTGGCTTCACACCCCCAGAATGGGCAGGGCCAAGGGTTGAAGGGGCAGGGCTTTGAGCTGTGAGCCCTGGGCCCCACCCATGTCCCCTCAAAGCTGCAGGTGGAGCGACAGCAGAGAGCTCTTGAGCATTTCAAAGGGGCCCAGAGCTACAACCTCCACTGCTGCTACTTCAGCAGGGTGGTGTCTTGAGCTCTTAGCCCCTTTGAAATGCTGGGCCCAGGGGCAACTAGCATCTCCCCCTGCCCCCACCCCCTGTCAGCAGCCTTCTCCCCCTTGAGACAGCATGTGCAGAAAAGTCACTGGCTCCATCCTTCGCCACCGTGAACCTGTCCTCTCTTCCTCCACTCTTATCCGTCGGATTGTCATGCCATCCCAATGTTTTCTTTCTCCCTTCTCTTTGAGTAGGATGGGCATCCAGTGTCCCTCCTTGATTCTCCAGTAGAGCCATACTACCTGGGGTGCTCCTACCCACAACTGCCTGGAAATCCCTCTGTTAAAATGGTGGGAACAGAGTTAACACAGCAAAAGTTAATACACTCTCGTAACAGCAGCTTTGTGTCCTTTCTTTGTGCTGTGAGGGAGGGGACAAACTCACAGGGGCTTGGCTGGCTTCCCGATGAGCCCCTAACCCAACTCTTCCACTGTCAAAGAGCTGGAAACTAATCAGGCATCTCTTGTGGGGCAGGGGAATGGAAAAGGCTGCAGAGGCAGAACTTTCCTTCCTGTGGGTGCAGACTCATTTCTGCAGGCACATGAGGAGGTAGAAGTTAGACCGTTTGCCTCATGTTATCACTCAGTAGAAATTAGAGCAGCAATCCACTCACTCATTCACAAGTTTGTCTTTCAAGACGCCATGTCCACCAGGTATTGAACTGTTTCTCATTATGTAGTGTTTACACAAAGGACCCACTTTGTTCAGCTGCCAAAAACAACAAACACTGCGCAGAAGCCTACAATAGTGGAGAGGGCTGGCTTGCAGACTGTACAGCTCTGGACGGCCAGTCCTAAGCATCCATATGCAGCCTCTAGGGAGCACAATAGCTGGGTACGAGAGACTGTTTGGAAAGCTTTTTTAATTTAACAGGCACCATTTTACCACAAGAAATTCTCAGCTTCCCCCCCTTGTTCTTTAAGGGTCATAATGACAGAGGTGTGTCTCATCACAGCCCAAGCATTCCACTCTGCATGAAACTGAGGTTTCGTTGTTTGTTTGGTTTCATCATCAGAAATTTCAATCAGTGACCACAAAAATATGAAAACCCCCCACCTACCCCAAAATAGCTGAGAGCCTAGTGGTTAGGTCACTCCATATGGCTGCAGTTGGGAGTGAGCTTTCCACCTGAGTTAGCTGTCCCCTCTTCTGTTATATGGGAGCCTTAGGTTCAAACTGCTGCTCTACCTGTCAATGTTGTCTTCCACATGCCAGGCAAGTGCCATGAATATCAGGCTGTACATTGTGATTCTTGTTCTCTGGCCCAGAGGCTTTTAATAGTGTAGGAAAAAATGCATAAATGGCATTATATCAATGCCATATTCCAGATTTTATTTACTGTTCAGAAATCACACCAAGTAGAACAGTTTCACCAGGAAAGAGTGTGTGTGAGGGATATTGAGGTTGTGGTTTTAAGAGTTATAATTGTTCCTGAGAGAAGGGTTGACACTGTATTTTTTATTTTATGTATTTTTAAAACTTGTATTTATTGTATTTTGTACTGTGGCCTAAGGCTAAGATGCCTGACAAACAAACAACTTGGCTTAGATTATTATATTTATCTTGACTTCTCCTATTTTCCCTTTTGGTCAATTAATTTAGTAAAATATCTACTCTGTGGGTTCTTCCACATTTTTACCCCTTTTCCTATTCCTCTAACTGTAGAGAGGTTAGTGACAAAAGGGGAAAAAATGTAATTCTGTCACTCCCACTTGTCAAAATTTCCCTCAACTTTTAACTTTTTCATTAAGGAAATAAATATAAAATTGAAAATCCTTTTCTCAAATATTTTTAAAAAAACTACTTCAAGAGCCAAAGAATTCTCAAGCAAACATTCAACTCAAAGTATACTTTTATAACAAAGTTAAATAAACTCTAGAAAATGTAATCTGTAATTAAAATTTGTCCGTGTTTGTATGAATAGCCCCACTGAAGCTAAAACAAAACTAAAAGTAAATAAAATCTGAAATACAAAATTTATACAATGTTGTATGTGTCATAATTTTCTGCAATAATGAAAGCTATCCCAAATATTTAATGTTAGTTGAGTCTTTAAACAGAAGCCATCCAATTAAGATAATCACCTGGTGTTGCTTATAAGAATTACGGCCACCTTCTCCCCCCAAAAGAGCTCTTTAATCACATAACACTTTCTGATGGAACTAAAAACTCTTCTGTGCCAAAAGGCATGAAGTAGGAGGTTGGTGATGAACGCCATCCTGAAATAAACTATTCCACAGCCACATGCCAAATGAACTTTGTGTTCTAGACTACAAACGCCAAAGTTCATTTTTTATGATACAACAATTAAAAACAAAGTTTCTGTTTTCTTAGTGTAATTTATACACATTCAAAAAGACTGGCTGGCGTTGTAAACCCATACTATTTGCTCTTCATGTTCTTGTATTGATTTACGCAGTGATCTTTATGAAAGAGTCTGTAAATGCATTATGTTATTTATCTAATGTGTATTTTTTTTTAAAAAAACAGACGTTTTAAAATGCACTTCAAAAGTTTCAAACTGTGACAGTCCTTTCATTTTAAAGTGTGTTATGTGAGAGAAAAAGCTTTTGCTGTTTTATGGTGTAACAGATGCCCCAGGCACTGTCCATTCATGTGATTTATTTATGTTCCCATCACCAACACCATCATAGTTTCATGCAGGAATATTCAGTACTTCTGTATGTGCAGCCCTTTCCCACAGGACCAGGGAGGAATGGAGCTTAGATACTGCATCACAACCTATTTGCCACAGTCTCCCAAAAATCATTCCTTGCAGAACTCTGTGGTGTACTGTGCCCGTTTGTGGTTTCTTTCCTACTCCCACAAGGCCTCAGGCTAGCTGATTTGGGTTATTTCCTTAGGTCTATGCTGAAGTGCTAATTCCCAGCTTCTAGCACACAATGTGCTTTTATGTGAATATAAATAAATGGGCTATTAGGATGGCTGTTTGCCACCAGGTGTGTTCCAAGAAAGTAAGCAATATACAACTGTCAAGTTTGTATTCCTATAATGCCATTTTATCTCTAGCAAGCATAAAATAACCCTTGAGACACAAGACAGAGACATTGGTCTTAAGATTAGGTCAGGGGTCAATAATTTCCAATAGTGCCCTAGTTTTTTTAAAAGAGGTCTGGTTCATGAAGTAACCCAAGTAATTCCTGGGATTTTAAAGGGAGACCAGCATAAAGTATGTGTTGGGTTCCATTACCACCTATAAAGATGCTCATCACAGATGCATCCTCACTGGGATGTGGTGTATACCTAGATGACCAGGTAGCTCAAGAGTCCTGGTCTCTGCAAGGCTACAATTCAGTCTTCTTGAGCCTTGAGAAGTACCTGAAGTATGCAAGACATTTCTGCTCCTATTCAGTCCAGACAGGTTCAAGTCAGATCAGACAGGACCCTGGCCTATTTTAACAAGGAGCATGATCCACCCGACTGCTGTGAAGAGAGCCAGCTCTGGAACTTGTGCATTTGGCATTTCCACAGAGATCATGAGTGGGAATTCTATCCGTTGGTAGTGTAGTACCTCTTTCATCAGCATTGTGCCTCATCCTAGCACCTTTCTTGCAGAGTAGCAGAACAAGAAGAGCCCAGCATGTTGCTTCTGAGCTGCTGAGGACCTCGGTTCCATGGTGGAATGCTGATATGTACAGTGGCCAGACCCACTGATACATGCCTTTCCTCCCATTGTCCTGCTACCCTTCAGCCTTGGGAGAATCAAGCTGGACAGGGCAGCAGTGACCCTGATACCTCTCTGGTGGTGGAGACAATTCCGGTTTACCATCACCCTGCAGATTGCCTCTCACCCATGTATTCACTTACACCTGTCCCTGGGTTTTGGAGGGAGAGCAAGCACAGAGAGAGCTTGTTGACAGGACATGCAAGCCATCCTTAATAATAGCAGGAGGCCCTTTACAAGGAAGTGTCAGGCTGCAAAATGGAAATGATTTCCTTAGAGGTGTCAACGTCCTGTGCAACTGGGAATCCATCTCATCCTGGAAGATCTTTGTCATAGTTTCAGGTTAACAGCATCTGTATCTCCTCCTCTGTGGTCCACTCCCAGGAGTGCCTGATCAGGTCTCAACAGCGCTCCCTCTAAGCTGAGCACTGGGGTGGCACCCAGCAGAGATTCAGGTGCTGCCCAGCCTATTAGCAGGGCACCCACAGCCATTCGCAGTGGGCACCATGTGTTTCTTTTGGTGGTGCATATCCATGTGTGCCTTGGTGCACATAACAAAACATATTCCACCCATGGATGGAAAAAAATTGCAAGGAACACTGGTCTCAGCACTCCAGCCATCACCTGTCTCCAGGCAGGGACCCTCCTTTCACTCCCTTCTGACTGGAGGGTTCTAAGGCTGGTGCCCTACCTGACACTGTGTGAGCCTCCAGCTAACCATGCTGCCTATCAACCAGCATCTGTGTGTGTCTTTCTCTCTGAGGCCTATGATCAGTGCACTTCTAAGCAAGCACATTTATTCTTAAGATAAAAACATTTTGGGAAAGTGTAATGAGAGCATTAAATAGATTTAACCACACGCTAAACATAGAGGCTGCTTCTACACTAGCCCCATCCTTTCGGAAGGGGCATGGGAATGAGGCATTTTGGCAGATGCCCATGAGGCGCTGCCATGAATATGCAGCACCTCATTAGCATAATGGTGGCTGTACGCGAGTCCAAAATGCCGCTTTCGAAATGCACGCCGCCTGTGTAGATGGGGCCTTTCGGAAGGACTCCCTGGTTTCGAAAGCCCCTTTTTTGTATGTAGCTGACTTTATGCTAATGAGGTGCTGCATATTCATAGCAGCACCTCATTAGCATCTGCCAAAATCCCTCATTACCATGCCCCTTCCGAAAGGAGGTGGGTAGTGTAGATGCGGCCAGAGATACTTAGCAGTTTTAAGAGATCTGTAGAGAGTGAAAGCTTTTCCAACTCTTGCACAAGGGCTGCAGCTCCCATTGCGCAAAAGGATCTGTCCCTTTGCTGGATCAGAAAAAAAATGCTGTGAGTCAGCTTAAATGCAGCCTTTTTATGCCCAAACACTTTTCTTTCACTGTTGGGCTCTGGAAAGCTCAGGTTGAACAAGAATATGCTAGTTCCCCAGGGGGTGGTAATGTGGAAGCACCTGAGAGATTTACCTTTATCACCTACTGGTTTTGGTGCCTGGAAATGTTGTGGTAACCGTCCTCCTTGGAACTGTGTATAGTCCTTGGCTCTCAGTGATATATCAGCTTAATGCAATATGGTCTTCAAATATATCACCTGAGGTTGCAGTGTCTGTCACAAACTTCTCTCCTTACAGTTGTTGAGCCTATATTGAGGCAGAGGGGGCTTCCAGGGGGAGGGTTTCCTTCTGGAAGATCCTTTCAGGCTGCATGTCCACATGGCTGTTTTGGAGTCCAGAAGAGCTTCTTAAGGCCTCTGAATCACGTGGCCATATGCTAAAAAGGCATGGGAAATTTACCTCCACACCTCATTAGCATCTTCCAGGATGCTCATTGCCATGCCCCATGTGCAGAAGCAGCCCCTGTCTACACACGCCCTATTTTGAAATACCTATTTTGAAGCAGGCACTATTCTTCTTACAGACTGTGTCTGCACTAGCATTACACTTTTGAAAGAGACGTACAAATGAGGAAATTGAAAATGCAAACAAGGTGCAGATTTACATATCTGGTACCTCATTTGCATATTCTCCTTTCAAAAGAACTTCTTCTGAAAGAAAAAAAACACGTAGATGTGGCTCTTTTGAAAGTAAACCTCATCTTCGAAAGAGTCCTCCTTCCTGAAACAAAATAGGAAGATGGGTTCTTTCGAAAATGGAGTTTACTTTGAAAAGAGCAGCGTCTACATTGTCATTTTTTCTTTCAAAAGAATATGCAAATGAGGCAACAGATATGTAAATATGTACCTCATTTGCATTTTCGATTTCTTCATTTGTATGCTTATTTCAAAAGTGCAATGCTAATACAGACATAGCCACAAAGTGGTTTACCAATTTTGAAATAAGGCATCTGTTATTTCAAAATGATTTTGAAATAGAGGTTGTGTTGTGTAGATGCTCGCATAGTTATTTTGAAATAGCGGTTGCTGTTTTGAAATAACTTTGGCATGAAGACATACCCCCAAGAGAACATATGTGGGGACTTTAAGGGGACTTTCAATTTTCAGAGAGAACAAACATGGTTATACTTATGTTCTTATCATTTTTGATAGATAATTGTATGCATTTCATTCCCCACCTCCCCGCCAACTCCCTGGTGCCTTCAAGCAGAAGAGACAGTTTGGTTCCATGTGAGCAAGTTCTTGTGCGGCATCCGCTCTTTCTTCCTGTCTCTAAAATGGGAAGGTGGCCAAGGGGCATCCAATCAACATGAATGAGTTCTTCTTTTGGGATGGTTGAACGAAGAGCCCTGCAAACAAAGAGCCAACACAGCTGGAAAAAATAGGAAAGAGCAAGACATCACTGAAAACCAGATGCTGAATTCCTGTTTTCCTTCAGGAAAAAAAAAAATTGTAACAGAAAAGTGCACTAAACTTTTCATATTAGAATTAAACCAAATGAAAAGATCACTCCTGAGCTCTTGAGTAGACTTGTTTTATTATTTTAATTAGTTTGAAATAAGTTTGACATATTTACATTTGAAGTGCTGTTATTGATTGGAAAAGGAACTTGGGCTTTCTTGCCTGGCAATGATCAGTGAGGTTGGTGCATTTGACTTGTTTTGTCTCTTCTAATACTGCTTTCACAGAATTGTTGTTTTTGGATTAGCTGCATTGCAGAGTTAATTTACGTGAGGGAATTTAACAGACAAATCAGAAATCCTTTTCAACTGTGTCACGGTGCTTATTGTGATGGAACAGGATGTAAGAGGATGGGGGAAGGATGGAGCAAGAAAATATTGACTCTACTGGGAGTGGTCTACTGAACAGCACAAAAAGTCTGGGGCCTCTGGCACTGCAGTAATATACAGTAATAGCTGAAACCTGATCCCCATTGCCCTGTGGGTATGTGTGCAAGTTTAAAACTTGAAGTCTTCAGCTGAAGGCAGAGGGCCTATAATCTGTGCCCTGCCACCCAGGGCTGAAGCAATCAGGCCTTGTCCCCTGGCTGTGGGTCTTCGGTTCAGCTTTAGCCCCGAGCCCAGCAGCTGAAAGTTAGCCTTGACGAGCCCATAAAACAGGTCATGACCCACCCTGGAGAACCAACCCATAGTTTGAAAATTGCTGAACTAGTGGGCAGGACCCTAGATTGGGAAACAGGAAGTTTTTACTGTTTTCTCTGTGTGGCCATTGATCTGCTGTGTGGTCTTGGGACTGTCATGTCTTTTAAGATCTTAAGGTCTCCTTGACAGGGCTGTCTCCTGCTATGTGTTTTCACAGGACCTAAGGCAAGCAAATCTTGTGCAGGCCCTTTAGATGCTCCTGTAAGACATATTGCAGCAGTCAACACTATCTTCTTTAGACAAATCCTCTGACTTCTGTCTGCACAAATGGCAAGTGCTTGATAGCTCCATGGTGCAGCAGGCCAACCCTCTGTACAGGTGACCCAAGATTCACGGGTTTGTCCTTGTGCAATTCAGGGGGCAAAAAGATCCCTGAGGGCTCTGCCCATGACCACTGGCTACTCATTGAGCTGACAACCTCAAACTCTGTGGTCTAGACTTGGATTTCAGTTACACTTGTGTCAGGCCACAATCCCGGAAAACATCACAACCCAGGACAGCATGTGTTTAAACAGGTGCATTACTCTGGGGAAGTTCTATAGCCTGAGTTAGAAAAGACCTGGAGAAGTTCATGGAGGACAGGTCACTGAATGGTATTAGTCATGATGGTAAGAGATGCAGCCCTGACTTCTGACTGACATAAGCTGAGAGTGGAAGACAGGGCGGGTCAATCCATTATTTCCCTCATCTCCTGAAGCTGTGGTTCAGGCCACTGTCAGAGACAGGATATGGAGCCATATGGACCATGGTCTGACCCATCATGGCACCAATCATTTAAGCCAGTGTGTGGGACTTATTCACCTGCTTAAATTTAAGCATGTGCTTAAGTGCTTTGCTGAATTGGGGCTTAAATCTGGGGTCAGTTTGAATGTCTTCAGTGTTGTTATGCCAGATTTAGGCTCAGGTAATTGCCATCAGCACCTTGTCCTCCTGTGAGTTTCAACAGAGCTTATGGAATATCTTCCTGTATTCCCTTGGGCCTTTCTGTGGGATGGTACACTCTGGCGAGTGGACAGGCACTCTCCTGCGAGTCTGCCTCTTTTCTGAGGAAGTGTCTTGCTCAGGATTAGGACTGCACAAACAGTTCATACATTCCAAGGCAGAAGGATGGGTTATGATCATCTGGGCAGACCCTGCATTACACAGACCAGAGAATGTCACTAGCTGATTCCTGCACCCAGAGCTGTCCCATCCATAGATTGTTTCAGGGTGATTGCCCAGGCCTGTGCTTCAGGGGGACCCAGAGCCTAGGTGAGTTGGGGCTGGCAGCAACCCCATCAACCCCAGGCCTCTCCATCCTATCCCAGCCTCAGGGATATGGGGCTTTGGCAGTGCTTCCAGCCCACTCTATTCCATCTCAAGGGTCATGGGGCCTGGATGGACCAAGGGCTGGCATCACTCAAGAGAGGAGGGCAGAGGTTGGGGGAAGAGACAGGATGTAGGCAGGGCAGGATAGAGCAGAAGCAGAATCTTGGGGGAAAGAGTGGAGTTAGCAGGGGGCCTGAGACAGAGTAGGGGGCTTGTCCAGCCCTTCCTGCAGCAAGACAATAGCTTTTCTTTGAACAAAACAATGTAGAATCCACTATTGTTGCAGGGAAGTTGTTCCAGTGATAAATGGGGGGAAGGGGTAACTCGGTAGCTTGAGCATTTGCCTACTAAACCCAGGGTTGTGAGCTCAGTCCTTAAGGAGGCCATTAAAGGACTGGGGCAAATAGATGTCAGGGATGGTGCTTGGTCCTGCCCAGATGACATTCTGAGGTCCCTTCCAGTTCTAGGAGTTGTGTATTTCTAATTTAATTTAATTACCCTCACTAATGGAGAGGATCCAGCAGAGGGCAACCAAAATGATTAAGGGGCTGGAGCACATGACCTACAAGTAGAGTCTGAAGAATTTGGGCTTATTTAGTTTGCAGAAGAGAAGAATGAGAGATGATTTGATAGCAGCCTTCAGCTTCCTGAAGGTTAAGGAGGGGTTCTAAAGAGGATGGAGAGTGGCTGTTCTCAGTGCTAGCAGATGACAGAACAAGGAGCAATGGTCTCAACTTACAGTGAGGGGGGCATCTAGGTTGGCTATTTGGAAAAACTATTTCACTAGGAGGGTGGTGAAGCACTGGAATGTGTTACCTAGAGTGGTGGTGGAATCTCCATCCCTAGAGGTTTTTAAGTGCTGGCTTGGCAAAGTCCTGGCTGGGATGATTTAGTTGAGGTTGATCCTGCTTTGGGCAGGGGACTGGACTCAAGGGCTTCCTTAGGTCTCTTCCAACTCTAGGATTCTATCATTCTATTACCAAGGAAACTGGAGCTTATTTTAAAAATTGTGGCTGCTTGCTGTGAAGCTCACATTCTCATTATGACATTTTCAGTGCAGGTGGAACCTACCTTTAAGTCGACCTCGAGGCTGAAAAGCTGGGATGAGTTGTTTCTTGCTTGACTAGGGAATTTTATGAAAATATCCACACCACTGGTCATGCTAGTGAACAGAGTGTGTGGTTCTAAGCTCATACTCTATTAGATATTAGATATTCTCTGTGTGCCCAAGAGCATAACCACTGCAGTGTGAGGATTTGATGGCACACAGGCTTGGACAGAGAGATCAAATGATTAGTAGGGGAAGTGGAGATCAAACAAACAAGAAACTTCAAACTAGAAAAAAAAACTTGGCAGAGGGCTACACTGAGTAAATGTAGAATGTGAGGTGAGCAGCAGGGGAAAAGATAAAAGCAGATGGAAGGAAAGGGAAGTTTCAGTGTTACTTCTTTGATGGGATTACACTGTGTAGCTGCCTACACAGCAACTGTTTAAAACAGCATTGTTGCTTTATCATTTATTTTAGTTTTCTTCCTTAAGAGAATTGAGCTTTTTGATCCATGCCCCTTACTAGGGACTTTGTTGAGCAATTAAATTAGATCCCAAGAGTAAAACAGTGAAATAATCACGGAAGCATCAAAGGAAAATTGGTAAATAATGGTTGCAGAGCTACCTTTTGTTCATTGTTGACCCTTCTGGTAGTAATATTGTTGCACAATGTGAGCAAAAGTTGGTTTTGTAAGTGTTCTTGAAGGGATATTTACAAGCTGCAACTGAGCCCTTTAAGATGGGGTCAGGTCCCAGATGCACCCTGCCTGAGGGTGCTGGGAGTGGTAGTTCTTGGGGCTGCTGGAATGTATAGTCTGCAGCAAGGGATGCTGGGACAGGGACAACCTACATAGAAGCAGCTAGTAGTAGGCATCCTTCGATCCCGAGGGATCATGGGTTTGCGCCCCAGTTGGACTGATTTGAGCAGCATCTTCTGTGGCTGTGCAATCCAATCCAGGAGTGGCAGTCCTTTCTGCACTGTGAGTAGCAGTAGGCAGATGTCACTCTGGCATTATGGGCATGGATCTTCCTGAGGGCTCTCCTGTCTTCCGCTTCCTTCACCAAGGTAGTTTCATACATAAAAAGAGCTTCCTTCACTCCCTGTTTCCACGCATGCCTGTCTGTGGCGAGTGAATGCCAGGTGTTCCCACCGACAGAGAGAGCGCTGAGGTCACGCTTGCACGTGTCCTTGTAGCGCAATTTAGGTTGCCCTTTCGGCCTCTTTCCAGATGCCAGTTAGCCGAAGAGGAGGTCCTTCGGTATTCGGCCATCCGTCATGCGTGAGACATGGCCCAGCCAGCACATATGCCTCTGTTTCAGAAGGGTGAGCAGGGAGGCAGTGCCTGCCCCCTCAAGCACTGCGCTACTGGGGACCTTGTCCTGCCATAAGACACCGAGTATGCGCCTAAGGCAGAGCATGTGGAATGTGTTGAGCTGCTGCTCTTGTTTTGAGCACAAAGTCCATGTTTCACTGGCGTACAGCAGTGTGCTCAAAACACAGGCTGTGTAGACCTGCACCTTGGTGTGTACAGTGAGCTTATAGTTAGCCCATACTCTCTTCGTCAGCCTGGAGAATGTTGTGGCGGCTTTTCCAATGCGCTTGTTGATCTCGCTATCAAGTGACAAGTTGTCCGAGATTGTCGAGCCTAGGTACACGAACTCATGGACGACTTCCAGTTTGTAGTCTAGGATGTTGATAGATGGCTCGTTACCCACATTTTGGCCCATCACCTGGGTCTTCTTTAAGCTGATTGTGAGGCCAAATTCCATACATGCATCTGCAAAGTGAGTTATGAGTGACTGCAGTTCCTGCTGAGTGTGAGCAGCAATAGCTGCATCATCAGCAAAAAGGAACTCCCTTAGACGCTTCATAAGCACCCTGGTCTTCGCTCGAAGCCTCGACAGTTTGAAGAGGTTGCCATACGTTCTCATGCGGAGAGAGATGCCCTCTCTAGCAGTTCCGAAGGCATATTTGAGCAAAACTGCAAAGAAGATGCCGAACAGTGTTGGAGCCAGCACACACCCCTGCTTCACTCCACTGAGAATCTCAAAAGGTTCGGATGTGGATCCGTTGTATAGGACGGTCCCCTTCATGCCTTCATGGAAGGCCCTAATAATGCTGAGCAGAGTTGGGGGACAGCCGATCTTAGCCAGAATCGTGAACAGACCTTTTCTGCTGATGAGGTCAAATGCCTTGGTCAGGTTGATGAAGGCAATATACAGAGGTTTGTTCTGCTCCCTGCACTTTTCTTGTAGTTGCCTAACAGAGAAAACCATGTCTATGGTGGACCGTTCAGCTCTGAACCCACACTGAGACTCAGAAGCAGCTAATTTGCCTGATGATGTGAGAAAGGGCGAGGCAGGATTTAGACAAAGGAAGTTGTATTGGGACACAGATTAAGATTAAGATTGTTATGGATGTCTGCTTTAGGTTTACAAGCCCATCCTACAAGGAGATGCGTACAACCTAGGCAAGGCTGGGGGAAGACTTCATGAATTTTGAGTTGAACTTTGGTCACCCAAGTGGAGCTGTGATTTAGCTGGCTGGCTGTACTACCACCCCAGTGACATAGCAAGAGAAAAAGAGAGAGAGAAAGGCTGTGTCTACACTATGAGCTAAAATACAATTTATTAAATCGATTTATTAATGCTGGGTTTTGTCCATTCAGTTTTGAGCATCCTCACTTTCCCACATGCTCCCCACAAAATTGACTTCTTGCTGCCACACACAAGTAGCTTAAATTGAGTGCTGCAGCAGTGTATTGTGGGATCCTGTCCCATAGTTCCCTGAGCCCTGTAGCATTCTAGCTATTTTCACTGGTGCAGCATGGGAAAAAAGGACCCACAAGTAGATGTGGGTATGTGACAACATCTTCCCACATTTCATTCCCCTCTTTCTCCTGTTCTGTTAAACAAACAACTGTTTTTCCACATGGGGTTTGTGTTGCGTTGTAAGAGAAGTGCTTTTTATAACTGAGGGGAGAGGAGGAGTAATCAGCCAGTCCAAACCGACAGGTTTTTGAAAACGGGTTGCAAAAGCACTGGATCTTTGCAGGCTTGGATCTGGATTTAGACCTCCTGGCAAAGAAGATCCTCAGAAGAAGAAGTTGGCTGAAAGACCCCTATCTACAGCCAGCCCCAAAAATCATGACCGCCCAGGGAGAGCCACCACCAGCTCCTATTAATAGTGAGCCTATTCTTGGATCTAGGTTTGGACCTCAATCTGGATTTAGACCTCGTGGAAAAGAAGTCCCTTAAAAGAATAATATGTTTAAGTAGACATGGGTGCTACACTGAAACCTCAATGAATCATTGAAATATTTATGGCTCGGGGCAGCTAAAAGACCCCAGACTATAGCCAGCCCCGAAAATCATGACCACCCAGGGAGACCTGCAACCTGTCCCTATTAACAGCGAGCCTATGGTTGGCTCTAGTTTTGGACCTGAATCTGGGTTTACGCCTCCTGGAAAAGAAGAAGAAGCCAGCTAAAATACCCCCGGCTCCAGTAAACTCCTGAAAATCGTGACCGCCGAGGGAGGCTTCTCCCGGGTGGCTGAAAGGCTTCCTACTACAGCCAGTCCTGAAAATTGTGACTGCCAAGGGATATTTGCCCCAGGTGGCTAAAAGACCTCTGGCTACAGCCAGCCCCTTGGCCTTTGGCTAAAGTCCATTCAAAAATTTTCTCTCAGAGGACAGCCTTGCTAGTAGCAAAGTATTTTCTTCAGCTGCCCAAAAATCATGACTGCTCAGGGAGACATCTCAGGGCTGGCCACAGGATCTTCACTATGTACAAGCTGCCTGGCACCTTGAGTAGCACGTCATTTTATTGGTTCGGGGTCAAGCCATGTGATGCGGCTGGGTATGGGAAAGTTCCAGACTGCATGGCACCTCAGGAGAGAGGGAAGCTATGGGATCTGAGGGTCAGGACAAAATGTAAGTGGCTGAAAAGAAGTTTCTCATCCAAGCATGACCCCACCCACTGATGAGCTGCCCCATGATGCGGGTGAGGGAAAGTTCCAGAACGCGTGGTGCGTCTTGGGGCGGCGAGGGAGGGGATGTGGAGGGAAGAACAACAGGAAAAATGGCTGAAAAGAAGTTTATTGTCCTATCAGAGAAGCACTGCCCCCACTCACAGCCTAGCTGCCACATGATGCAGGAAGGCAGTGGGTCATGCCAGGCAGCACAGGAAAAAAGGCAGCTAGCAGGGGTATACACAGAACCACAGACCCCACAGCTGTGCTAATAGCAAAGAAAAAGAAAGAAGATTTTGCAGCCTCTCATGACCCTACAGCCTCAGGCTTCCAGGTGCCAAAAGGAAACGGTCTTCCTATTGCCTAATTTCTCCACACTGCAGAGCAATGGAGATGGAAGAGGCCAGAGCGGAGACCTGTGGGGCACTGTGGGGCATACACAGGACATGTCTGGAGGCTAATGAATTCAATTTAAAGACATGGCACTTCCACACTACCCTTCATTTGGCATTTTAAATTCAAACGCTTCCCCTGTCAGGTTACTACGACAGTATGCTATCAATATTATGTCGATTTTAGTGCTCCATAAATCGAGCTAATGGAATTTACAGTGAAGACAGACACTTGGAAAAATTGGGCTAAATGACTTAAAATCGATACTATCTCGTAGTACAGACATCGGCAGAGTCAGAGAGAGACAGAGAGGCAGTATTGCCTTGGCACAGAGGAAAGACCATCTTGTGTAATCTGGCACCGTCTTTACACTTTAGCATGTTACAATGAACACACGTGCACACTCACTCCCTTTCCCTTTTCCTTCATCAGGCTCTTCTGCTCTTACCTGGGTTCTTACCTGGGTGGATCTACAGTCTATACAGGCTCCCCAGATGGAGGCTAAGAGCAATGGTTATAGGACTAAGGATAGGGTGGTCACTGCCTAGGTCATCTTTATAGTCTTGCCATGTGAAGGGAAGCTCTGTCCTCCTGAACTCATATTCAGTGGAGGACCACATGATTAGTTCACCTTTGTGTCCTCCCTTTGTTGGGGCATTCTGCCATGGGCAGATTCTGAGATGGCACATCTCAGTCAAACTCATAAGATGTGGATTTGAAGTCTGAGTCTCTGATTGCCAGTCTTCCTGGCTGGGAGGAGACCATGCCTTCCATTGTGATCCTTAGCTCTAAAACTTGTCTAATACTGGTATACAGCCAATATCTATAACTTTGCAAACAAACATGATACAAACGTATAAACGGCATAAAAAAATTCAGTGAATCACCAGCTTTCGTTAGACACCCACTTGGCCTTAATGCAGTGGTTACAGAAAAGGTTTTCATATTGAATTTAAGAATCCAGTAATGTCACAGTTAGTTAGTTAGTGTTTTGAGTCATTGTGACTCAAAAGACACCATTCCATGTGAACTCATTGAACCGTGGGAACTCAGCACTTCTGCAAATTGAGATATATTTACTTAGATGCCTAAGGTTTGGGCTCATCAAGGCAACATTTTCAAGCATACCCGCCTCAATTACTAATCTCTTTCCCTTATAGCCAGTGTTGTAACCCTCTGTGACAACTCTTACTTTTTGCCCATGGGTGATACTGCAGTTCAGTTGAACATCTGGTATACAACACAGCATGTGACATCACACAACAAGTTTTGGGCTCAGAACCAATGATTCTATAATACAGAGCTAGAGATATATTGCTTTGTAAAATGCGCTGTAATTTGCAGGGCTTGATTGCTATGGCTCTCAGACATCCTAACGCCCAGCTGGTCTGGCAGATTCTGGCATTGATTTCTTTGTCAAGGGAGACATCATTGGCTATCACACTGCGAAGGTACTTGAGCTCCTCTACTGTTTTTAATTCTGTTCCTTCAATAAAGATTGAAGCAGGGAGAGCAGCAGATCCTGGAGCAGGTTGAAACACTACCTCGGTCTTTCCTAGGCTGATGGTCAAACCAAAGAAGCAAATGGCATCAGCAAAATTGTTGATGATGAGCTGGAGATCAGATTCCTTGTGTGCCATAAGTGCACAGCCGTCAGCGAAAAGGGCTTCAAGGATGAGCCTCTCAAGTGTCTTGGTTTTAGCATTCAGACGGCGAAGGTCGAAATGTGACCCATCAAGTCTGTATTTTATGTAGACTCCATGGTCCAGGTCCCTAACAGGCGAGTGTTGAATCAGCACAGTATCCGACAGTCCACTAAACTGAAAGCGTACAAGGCTGTAGCCCTGAGCAGTCTCCTGTATGGCTGTGAAACCTGGACCTTGTACAGAAAACATAAAACTGCTGGAGCACTTCCACACACACAGCCTGAGGTCAACACTGCATATTCGATGGCAGGAAAGAGTTACGAACCTGGAAGTCCCGGACAGAGCAGGAACCGTGAGCATCGGAGCCATGATTCTGAAAGCCCAGCTTCGCTGGACAGGGCATGTCGTACGAATGGAGGAGTCAAGAATCCCTAAGCAACTCCTCTATGGTGAACTCTCCCAGGGCAAAAGGAATCAAGGAGGCCTCGCAAGAGATATAAAGACTGCGTGAAGGCCAACATTGCTCATGCTGGTTTAAAACCAGATCAGCTAGAGCATCATGCAAAAGACTGAACAGGCTGGTGCGCTCTCGTATGACACGTGCATGACAACTCTGAAGACCAGTGACGCATACGCCTCATTGATGCTCGTGAGAGGAAGAAAGCAACAGTAGCAGCTGCACCAACAGAGCTAGGACAATTCCCTTGCCCCCCGCAGTTGAACATCTGGTATAGAACACAGGATGTTCAAAGCTTGGACTCCTCAGCCACATGCAAATCCACAAGCAATGAGCCTGTGCAAGCTCAAGATGTCATCGTCGGACATGACGGACTATCTACATATTGCTATGGACCGAGGTCCTTCCTGCCTGTCTCCAGTGACTGTCCAGGATGAAAAATAAAGATCTCATGTGTTCCTTAGCTACCCTATTCCTCCACTTTTCTTGGCAAGACACTTTTAAACCAGTGTTCTCCCCTCTCCAGAGAACAAGATCTGCTGTCCAACAGTCCATTAAATATCATCTTTGGTAACAATGGCTGCTCCACATATGCTATCTTGCATTGAGACACCAAGAAATGGAAGGCACTATGAGATACAAAAGACATCTGATCAGAGTCTGCGATGTTAAAAAAAGAGGTGCAGAGGATCTGAGTAAAAAAATCAAAGAACAGGTTAGCGTTTTTGTTTTCACTTGCATTCCTTGGTTTACATTCTGAGTAAGGACCTACAAAATTCACAGCCGTGAAAAACGCATTGTGGTTAATGAAATCTGGTCTCTCCCATGAAAACTGGCTATTGTATTAGGTTGTGGTGTAGCCACCCTTTCTTCTCAGCTGCCTTCAGAGCTGGGTGGCTGGAGAGTGGCAGCTGCTGGCCAGGCATCAAGCTCTGAAGGCAGCACCACTGCCAGCAGCAGCACAGAAGTGATATGGGTGGCATCATTTTTTGACAGCCTTATAGATGAGTGATGTGGTTCCCAACCCCACCACACACAGTCTCCCTTTGTTCCTCAAGTGCTGAGCCTGGAGCTGGGGAAAGGCAGGGCTGGGGATAGCCTAGGTGGGGGCTCCTACCTTGTGTCAGGCTTCAGCTGCTGGTCCCATTTGGGCTGAGCAGAGCAGGGATGGCACTTCTTTTCCCCAAGCTGCTCCTGGGGCTGAGTCAGATCCATCTCCAGGAACCTACCCCGCTGCAGGAAGCTCTGTTGCTGAAGGCAGTGCTACCACCAGCAATGGTAGTAGGCTTGTGACTCCCCCTTACAGCCCCTTTTGGGTCAGGACCCTAAGGTTAAAACACAATGAAATTGCTGATTTAAGTTTCTGAAACTGTGTAGTTTATAATTTTAAATATTCTAGATCAAGACATTTATCAGAATGGACTGTGACTCTGGTAGGGCCCGAACTGTGAGTGGGCATAAGCTCTTCCTCCCCAATCAAATAGGATTGAGGTCTACTTCAAGGAAATCATTTGAGTCATCTGGCAGCATTTATAGGGGACGGGTTATTATCCGTGTTTTGTTCTCATTAGGCCCTGGTCCAAATCCTATTGAAATCACTAAAAAGACTACCCTTGCCAGCAGACCACTTTGAACCAGGCTTTCTGTGTTCTGAACCTGGTGGGTTTTGTACACACAGCATCTGGGAGTACTCTTCCCAGCCTGGGGGGACAAACACAGGCAGATGCGCACACATTAGGACCCTAAAAGACCCATGTGGCCACAGCAGCATGGGCAGCAGATGCAATTAGCTGCCCATATATGTGCCCCTGTGGCTGGGCAAGGTCTTACTTGGGTAGCTTGCCTGAGCTGCCACCCATGCTGCTGCAGTGCCACTGGTATTTTTAGCATGCTAACTCGAGCAATGCAAGGGCTTCTGTCTACCTGTGCGGGGAAGCACTCACCCAAGCCCCATGTGCACGTGTCACAAAACGGGCACTGCTGTACAGTTGATCAGGCTGGCAGCAGGTGCCAGATAAGAACTCAGAGAATGATTAATGTCTACAGCAAAAAATATTTTATTGCGTGCACCTCTAGTAACATTGAATAGTTAACAAGCAGAAAGTAACGTGTAGCTTGAATGGCTAATGGTCTCATTGTTATCTCAATTTAACAGCCTAATTCTTAACTCAATTACGTACATATACACCCATAAACCCATTCACACATAGGCTGTGTCTACACTAATCTTCAAAATGACCATTAGCATGGCTATTTCGAAGATTTCTCTTAGTGTAGACATGACCGTACATTCACTCACTCTCTCAGGCTGGCCAGACCACAGGTAATGTTTGTTAGCTGACTGAGGTGAGATTCTGACTTGCATGTCATGCCATTATGCTGAATTGATGACACTGACTTGTGCAGCAAATTGATGTACTATTCATCTTCTTGGTACTTGGTAGGAGGCAGTCTAGAGGGAGTGATGTTCACTTCATTGTTTGTACCCCTCAGTTCGGGTGGCGTGGTCCTCAGTTCATTGGTTGTGCCCATCAATTCGGGTGGGGTGTTTGCCCAGGACCAATTTTGGAACACCCTGCTTCCACAACCCCAATTCTTCTTGCCTCAGCCACGAGTGATGCAGCTAAAGGATACCCAGGGGTGAGGTGGTATTGGCTGCTCTGTTTGGAGAACAATTGCTCCTGTTTGAGGTGCAGTCCCTTCTGGAGTTCCTTCTTGGGCAGTGTTTCTCTGCACTGCTTCTAATGGAATGGTCAAGCCTTTCAGGTTTTCCTTGGGGAGCTGAAGGTGTTTAGCATCACACAGGACTGGGTGAAATGCTAATGGGTTAATAGGAAAGCACAGAGCAAGTGTTTTAAAAAACAAAACACAACATACAAATGCTGCCGTTGAACAGCAAGTCTGACAAATCCCAGTTTCAGTTTTGGGGCTGCTCCTTCTGCCTTAAAATAAAAACATATTTTCCAAATGTTAACTCTCGGAGGGAGAAAGTGTTACATTAGTATAGACTCATTGAGAGTGGCTCACATTCAGACTATGGAAAGATGTAATGAAGGATAACGGAGATCTGGAATACATTACGCATCTACTACTGGTAGAGCAGTAAGGACTGACCGCAGTCTTGTTTGGTTGCTAGCTCTATTAAGTAAGAAGAAATCTTTATTCACTCAAATGTCAGGTCACTTTGTCCCTTCCATAGCAGTGGGTGGAAATCAGGATTGTGTATGGTGTGTGTGGCTCCATTTTGTTGCCAGGAAAAAGGAAAAACTAATGACTCATCCCAGTATAAAATAACAAGAACATTCCTTTGCCCTGTTTACTTAGATCTTGCTGCCTTTGAAATCAATTGCAAAAAATCTCATTGATTTCCATTTGTCTCTGGCATTTACAGACTCCTCATCTCCATGGTGTCTACAGTCCTGTCCACACATAAATGTGTAATGGTTTAGTTATAGTTCAAGCTCCTGCTGCGGTCACACATTTTGGGTTAAAGTTTTCCCCAATCAGTTTATGATAAATTGAAACTGATGTCCTTATGCAGGCTTTTGCACCCATACATCAAGTTAAATAGATGTAACTCCACATATACACAACCTCCTGCACACTGGTATAAATCAGGGATGATGTCCCTGAAGTCAGTGCAGTTACATTATAGTGAATTGAAGAAAATGAGAGGAGAATGAAGCCCTAACACATCAATGGGAGCAGAATAATTGGGAGGTGTTCTTGGTTCCTGGGCCAGGCCTGTGGAACATATCTGCAGTAATACAAATATTGAGATGTATTCGTTGATTTCTGCATTTAAGTGAGATATTTTAATGGGATATGTATACATTTGGAAAGAGTTGATTTTCATTTCCTGTTTGATTAGTTTGTTTTTCTCTCCAGCTGGTGATGTTTTTGACATGTGGTATTGTTTGTGTCTACTCATTTCTGGAATCTTTCTTAAAGGAACTTCTTGCCACCTAAATTCTAAATGCTCACCAGCATTGAGTTGCAGTAGTAATGCAAAAAGAGCAGCTGCATTTGGCTATGGGAAACCAGCAAAACAACACCAGTTTTGTCTCTGCCACTTCGAGGGGTTACGACTCAAACCAAGTCATCCTTCTTCATGGGACACAGTACAACTTAATGAATGTTTGCAAAGTAACGTGAGATCCTTGGATGAAAGGTGCTGTGTACAGTAAGTGCAAAGTATTATTACTAAAGACATGTGAGCTGGCCAGTGTAACGTGACATGATGTGACAATGGAAAGAGTCAGTAGACCTTTCCTCATCCACCAAGGTACTACAGCATAGTTACATCAATGTGTTTTAGTTCTCAGTCAGTTTGACTTAAATCTGGGATTTTGTTGTGGTGGCTTTTTTTTAAGATTATTTTGTTGTCTACATGTGAGCAAAATAGGTAGGGAAATTTGTAAGCACCATCCATGTGCAGCAAAGGAGTGGAGGGAAGGATTTTCTCTCAAAAGTGAGGAGGATTTCCTAACATTTTCCCTTCTCAAATCATCTAGATGTGTCTAATAACAGCATCTCTCACACAGCAAGAGTGCCGCGCGCTTAACAAACATTAACCAAAACCTAATCTTAGTTAGGCAAGTTTCTTAAGTGTCATTATCCCCACTTCATAGAGTAGAACACAAGCATAGCACAGGGAAAGAATATTCCCAATCCTACACAGCCAGTCATTGAAAGAGTTATAATAGAAACCCAGAGAGATGTCCAGATCCCAGACCTGTTTCTTATGCAGTACATGGCTCTGCAGCTTCTGCAGCTCAATGAACAGCCCCATAAGTACAGATGCCTCGTTGGCTTCCAGTTGTTTCAATTTGATTTTTTTTTCAAAGGTGAGGGAGGTGAATACATCCCAGTAACATGAGGAGTAACTCATCCTGTTGCATCAGTGTCAATGGGCTACTCCTACACAAACATGTTAGGGCTGTCACTTGGGGTGCTGATCATGTTCCTGAGACTGCCTACTTGCCCTCTGGGGTGCCCCACCCTCCTCTTCTGCTGGGCCAGAAGCTCTGGTCTCCCCCAGCCAAGGTATAGAGTTGAGGCTACAGGTCCGACCAGCAGAGCACCACAGAAGCTGAATCAGAGCAGATCTGGGAGGGCTTAGCTCCTCAGATGGGACCCAAATCCCAAATAAATTCATCTTACACATATAAAAGTTTTACACAGTGAAAGCTCATGAGATGTTCATGCTCTTTATCAATGAAATATGCACAGCTGTTTTCTCCGTCCCACTGTCCCACCTCCAGGTAACAATTATTTACACTGGACTGGATAATAAACAAAAGTGTTTCTATTAAGTACAAAAAGTAGGATCTAAGACATTGCAAATGAAAACAGATAGCTCAAAGGGAGTTACTAAGCCAAAATAAACAAAATATGCCAATTAAACTGATACAGTGAGAAACTTGTTTCCTGCAAATTCTTACCCTAACAGGAGTTCTAATCATGTTTTGCACAAGCTAAGCAACCTCCTAACTTGGGCCCAATCCTCTCGTCATTCAATCTTAGATGTTTCCAGCAGGCATCTTGGTTGGTAAGTGGAGATCTTGTGGTATCAGACCACTCTGTTATTGTTTGGTTTTCCACCTTTACATCTCGTTTTGCCCATGGCAAGAATATTTTTTTGTGTTCAATTCAAATGTCTCTCACCTTGAGTGGAAAAGTACAAGATCCAAAATGGGTTCCAGCAGCAGGTGGCCTGGCCACGTCTTTATAGGACCAACCATAGTCTGGGCTTACAGAAATGCCAAAGCCATTCACAGATGATTGATTTGAATACCAAGCCATTATTTGCCCTCATTGGAGCATTTAGAATTAAAAAAAGATTCACATTTCATAGTTCTAACTTCATATGCAAAAATGATGTATGCACAAAAATAGAATATACACATTCAGAAGACTGTAACTTTAAAAGTGATATGTCACATGATGGATTTTGCTTAAAGCATCTTTGCGTTATGAATATTCATATTCATAAGTCAACTTTCATAAAGTATGGGGCATATCAGCATTATTCCTATTTCCTAGAGGAGGACACAAGAATGAAGGAATTTATGCAATATCACACAGCTAGTCAACGGAAGAGCTAAGAATAGACTATCATCATCATAAAAGAACTGTTATTAGTTAAATGATGATACAGGTTTGTGTGTGTGTGTGTGTGTGTGTGTGTGTTTTCCACCTTATTGCCTCAAATTCACCTAAAGTGCATCCTATTAGCTATTTCAGCTTTAAAACAGCTACATTAATAGTTAATGGCACATGAAACCATTTGCCAGGCTGTGGTATTGTCTGCATTAGCAGTTGTGGTTTACGGTTAATTGCAATGCTTTCATTTTCAGTGGGCAACCTTTGGATAGCTTCCTGTGGCTGGTTTTATATATAGTGTGTGGGAAAGTTGGAAAAAATACTGAAGAAAAATAAGCTGTGTTCAAAATATAGGCTACTACAGAAAAGTTTACTTTTGATCTTTCAACCATTTTTCTTAGACTCAGATCACAAAGACAGCTGTCTGGTGCGTGGCTATGCCAGAGGCTAGTAATGCTTATTAGAAAAATAGGTTACATATGTATTTACTTAGGACAAAATCCTCTTCCCCATGTGAAGCCGAAGTAGAAAGGCTGTGGTCTGGTGAGTATCAAAGGATCAGGGAAACAGAAGCCTCCTCTGAGCCCATACAGGGCTTGCAATGATGCTTCTCTGTTACAATACATTTCCACACACAGTAAGGAGTAGGTGCTTGGCTAGTAGTCCCATGTAGTCATGAATCTTCAAGTCCACCTCACCTGCTGCTCCCTGGCAGCACAGAGAGCCCCATGGAGCTCAGCTCAGCCTTGTCATGGGCTGCTTGTATCTTCCCTGAGCTACACAACTGTATTCAGGGTGTCCTGGGCAGTGTTCTCTCGATTTTTTCCAACCATGGGTGGAATAAATTTTTGTGATGTGCTCCAAGGCATGTGCAGATGTGCACCACCATAGAAAAACATACTGCTGGCTGTGAGCAGCTGTGGATGCTCTGGTAATCAGCTAGGTGGCACCTGAATATCTCCTGGGCAATCACCCAGGCACTCAGCTTACAGGGAACACTGATCCTATGTTCCTAGGGGGAATTGGCCCTAAAAGTTCACATGAGAATGATACAAAAAGTAACAGTGGGTTGGTGAAAATGTTGGATTAAAGTTAATTTGAAGAGAATGTTGCACTTTTTTCATTATTAATGGTAATATATTATTAGTTTTATGTTATTAAGGTGCACAAATTATGGCCTGCAACTACTATAACAGTAACTATTGCTACTGTCTTGGCTACATGGAATACCACTGAGAGTGGTACTTCTAGAGAGTGAGTCCCATGTGGACTCTGAAGACAAACTGAGAAATCTGTGCATGCTACTTGTGAACCACTAAGTTTAAACTTCTATTTAGGTAAACTTGGGAGTTAATCAAAAGTTTTTTTTTCAAAAATATTTTGGCTTATTATATGTTTGATGATCATTTGCTTATTCATATTTAGTTCTTATCTTTCTATTTATAGAAGGTGGCTCCTGCTGGTGAACTTATCAGTATGTGTTAATCACAGTCTCTATGTTTTACTTGGACTGCAAGATCACTTTGTCTCTCTAAAAGACTGTAGATTTAAGTGTGCCGCCATTGTCTTTTGAATAAATCCATAAATCAATGCTGACCTTGATGCAGACAGTATTATTGTTAGAAGCAGAGTGCATTCAGTTTCCATTGGTCTCTGCATTTTACTTGTGACAACAACCGGTCTGTGGAGAATTCAGGATATAGGCATTTACTGCTCCAGTTATGCAGCATGCTGCCAGACTCCTAAAAATATCCACAGCTATTGGATAGACTGACCATCAAGAGGCATGCACAATGCACCTATTGGAAAGATATAGCAGTGGGCAAGCAGCTAGGAAGCCTGGGAGGCATTGTCTGGGAACTGAATTGTGCGGTGCCTCCTTGAGCCATCTATACTGCTTCTGGTCGGCATCTTAATAGTCCTTTTGAGGACATAATTACCAAAAGGATAACTGAATAATTGGTTTAGAAAATCTTGCTGTACTGAGAACTCATATTTGCATGGGCAGCCTCTGTTACCTACCTAGTATTGAAAATGAAACTACACAATATTCTATCCAAAACTCAGATGTGAGGATGAGAGTAGTTATTAATGGTTTGCAGTCATACTGGAAGGGCATAACAAGTGGGGATCTGCAGGGGTCTAGTTTGGGACTGGTTTTATTCAATATCTTCATCAACAATTTAGATATTGGCATAGAGAATATGCTTATTAAGTTTGCAGATGATACCGAGCTGGGAGTGGTTGGAACTGCTTTGGAAGGTAGGGTCAGAATTCAAAATGATCTGGACAAATCAGAGAAATGGTCTGAGGTAAACAGGATGAAGTTTAATACGGACAAATACAACGTACTCCACTTAGGAAGGAACAGTTAGCTTTATGCTTACAGAATGAGAAATGACTGTCTGGGAAGGAGTACTGCGGAAAGGGATTTAGGGGTCCTAGTGGACCACAAGCTGAGTATGAGTCAACAGTGTGATACTAACAACAAAAAGTCCTGTGGCACCTTATAGACTAATAGATATTTTGGAGCATAAGGTTGCATAGGCAAAGACCCGCTTCATCAGAGCTTATGCTCCAAAATATCTGTTAGTTTGCAAGGTGCCACAGGACTTCTTGTTGTTCTCGAAGATAGAGACTAACACAGCCACCTCTCTGATACAGTGTGATGCTGTTGCAAGCCCCCCTCCTCCAAACATTGTTTTGGGATGCTCTAACAGGAGTGTTGAGAGCAAGATATGGGAAGTCATTCTTCCCCGCTATTCAGCACTCATTAGGCCTCAATTAGAGTATTGTGTTCAGTTTTGGGCCCTGCATTGCAAGAAACGTGGAGAAATTGGAGAAGGTCAAGAGAAGAGCAACAAGAATGATTAAAGGTCTACAGAACATGAGCTTTGAAGGAAGACTGAAAGAACTGGGCTTGTTTAATTTAGAAAAGGGAGGATTTAGAGGGGACATGATAGCGGTTTTCAAGTAACTAAAAGAGGGTTACAAGGAGGAGGGAGACAAATTGTTCTCCTTGGCTTCTGAGGATAGGACAAGGAGCAATGGGCTTAAACTGCAGCAAGGGAGGTTTAGGTTGGACGTTAGGAAAAACTTCCCAACTATCAGAGTGGTTAAACACTGGAATAAAGTACCTGGGGAGGTTGTGGAATCTCCATCACTGGAGATATTTAAAAGCAGGTTAGAAAGATATCTATCGGGGATGGTCTAGAGCAGCGGTTCCCAACCCTTCTGAGACAGGAACCCATTCTGACAATTCAGGAAGACCTTGTGACCCAAGGCAATTCAAAACTGCAGCAAAAGAGAGAGGAGGTTCTCTCCTGGGAAACCTGCCCCCCTTCGCCCCCCCCATCTTAAACCTTTCTCAGCCACCCCCTAGCCCCTTGCCCCAAGGCTTAAACCCCTCTCACCTAGGGTTGCTAAATTTTGGGGAAACTTAGTGGTACAGGCAGACCCACCTGTGGGATCCCCAGCCAGTGCTGCTTTTCCCAAATAAGATTTCCAAAAACTAGAGTGGGAGGTGGGGACCCTGGAAGCCTTGCAGCTGGGAGCCTTCTGGGGCACGGAGCCCTGGCTGGCGCTGCCAGCTGTGGGACCCAAGCCAGGGTGGGAGGTAACACCTGCAGCCCCCTGGCTTGAAGCAAGCTGGGGCACCTAGCTCTGGCCAAAAGCTCCAGCTGCAGGTCCCCACCTGGGGTGTGGGCAAACCCCTCAGAGCCCTGTGGCTTGAAGCTGAATGGAGTCTGGCTAGCAGTGCTAACTGCAGTACCCCAGCTGGGGTGGGAGAGAACCCGCCACAGCCCTGTGGCTTGAAAACGGCTGGGGAACTGAGCCCTGGCCATCAGTGCCAGCCATGGGACCTGGGCCAAGGGGGGCAGGAGACCCCATGGAAAAGTGGTTGGAGCCAGCTGGGGCATGGAGCCCTGATAGGTTCTCAGCCCCCTCTGTCACCCGGTCCATGGGCTTAAAACTGTCTTAGCCCTCTCAGACCCCCCACATACCTCATAGGGGAGATCCAAGCTGCCACTGCTGACCCTCCACTGCTCCTTCGTTGGGCTGCTTCCTTCTTTGCGCGGCTACCTCCAGCCCTACTGCTCCCTTCCCACACCTGCAGAAGGGCAGTTTCCTCCCCTGCAGGCTTAAATGGGACTCAGTTTAACTGAGTTCAGGGTGGGATCACTCCTGCCTGCTGTTAAACCAATTAAACTGAGTGCCGTGCCAGCGTGGCAGGGCAGGGACTGTGAGTTGAGGAATCAAGTGGCTGCAAGTGGCTCCTTAAGAGCCCAGCTGGTGACCCTTAGAAAATCTAATCATGACCCATGTTTAGATCCCAACACATAGATTGGGAATCCCTGGTCTAGATGGTGCTTGGTCCTGCCATGAGGGCAAAGGACTGGATTTGATGACTCCAGTTCTAGTGTTTTATGATTCTCTGATTCTAAGAGATGCTGTCTGAACTTGATATATACCCACATATCTTCAGTGTTGTCACTTTTCAATGATGGTGGACTCCATATTACATGAAACTGCACTTTAGCAGGGCTTCCTAGCAAAGTTCCCACTAATCTTTTCCCTCCATGTGCAGATTTTTTCCACCCATGTACGAATTTTTACCACCCATTTGTGGAATAAATTTTCATGTGTACCAAGGCATGTGCAAATGTGCACTACCAAATAAACATATAAAACCCAGCTGTGGGTGCTCTGGCAATCAGCAGGGCAGCGTGTGAATCTCTCCTGAGTGGCTTCACAAGTGCACAGCTTCCAAGACAGTAGGTGATGATACTTTCAGGGCAGGTCCGCACTTGAAATGCTTGAGCAGTGTAGCTGCAATGCTTTTAGTGCTTCAGTGAAGATGCTACTGTGTAATGCGGGGGTTTCCCAGCTTTGGTCTTGGCTCATCAGGGTAAGCCACTAGGGGGCTGTAGTGAGTCAGTATGGCCTCCTGCTCATATTGGTGTTACTGGGGGGGCGGGGCAGGCATGGCCTGCCCATGGCTAAAAGGCCCCTCTCACAGTGAGGGGGGGCCCACTAAAAACACCCAGTCACCAAATGAATACGGGGGACAACAAAGGAAAAAACAGGGACGGGAGTGAGGGTCAAAGGTTTAGAATGAGGGAGCCGGAAGGGGATACCGAGCAGAGGACCCAGGACAGCGCCCACCGCTCCTCGAAGGTATCCAGGGAGTTGGTGGACGCCGCCCAGAGGAACTCTGCTCGGATTCGTGAGCGAAGGGAGGAACGGAGGTAGGCCCCACAGTCGCAGGTCGCCCCCTCTGCCAGCCTCCTCTCCCTGGTTTTGTAGATGGCCATTTTGGCCATGGCCAGGAGGAGGCAGACGAGGAGGTCCCGCGACTTTGTGGGGCCGCGGATGGGGTGTGACAAGATAAGGAGGTGCGGGGAAAAGTGCAGCCAGAACCTCAAGAGGAGGTTCTGGAGGAGCCGGAAGAGGGGCTGCAGCCTGGCGCACTCAACGTAGATGTGTGCCAGGTTCTCCCTCATGCCGCAGAAGGTGCAGGTGTAGGGGATGGGGGTGAACCGCGCCAGGTACACGCCCGTGCTCACCGCTCCATGGAGGATTCTCCAACTGATGTCCCCGGCGGGCCGTGGGACCAGGGTGGAATAGAGGCTGGCCCACCGGGGCTCCCCACCCTCCGATGGCGGCAAGAGGTCCCGCCACTTGTGGTCGGGGCGGGACACGAGGGTGGGGAAGTGGAGCGTGTGAAGCACGAGCGCGTACAGAAGATGTCTAGGCGCGGTTCGGAAGGGGACTGGCTGCAAGGTATGCAGCTGGCTGAGGTGGTGGAGGGGAGGGGGGCGGGCAGCATCGTGAAGCTGGGGGCCCACGGAGAGGTCCGGAGGGCTAGGAATGAGAGGGGGGCGGGGTGCACCCTCTCGCAGGACCCAGCCGAGGTAGACGTGAGCAGTGGGCAGCAGGGCGGCCTTCACCTCCTCGAGTACGCGACGGGGGGGAGCGTAGGCTGGAGAGACCCATGCGCTGGGCGAGCGCCGGGGCCTCCATCCAGTCTCCCCGGTCGTAGTCCAGGAGGTCTCCGACCCTGGTGATTCCACCTAGGACCAACCTGCGGCGCACCACGGGAGACTCCGCCGCCTGCACACGAAGGTGGGGGTTGTGTAGCAGCGGCTCCGTGAGGAGGTCTTCCCTCGTGGTGGCCCCTAAGGACCTGGAGGCTGCGAGCAGCCGCCAAGTGCGGAGGAGGTACTGGTAGAAGGCCGGCAGCTCCGAGAGGCCTCGCGGACGGTCTCTCCAGGATAAATAGAAGAGCTGCTGGTCGTATCGGAGCCCTCGGTAATGGCGGAGGAAAGCGTGCGCCAGCGTACTCCATGCCGGACTATCTGCACTGTTGGTGTTGGTGTTGAGGAGTCCCTGCAGGGCCCGGAGGCGGAAGACATGGACCTGAGTGCGCATGCAAGTCAGGCCCTGTCCTCCCTCCTCCGGGGGGAGATGGAGTACCCCTGCAGAGACCCAGTGCAGTCCTGGCCAGAAAAACTCCAGGATTAACTTCTGGAGCTGGTCCAGGAACTTTGGAGGTGGGACCAGGGTACTGAGGCGGTACCAGAGCATGGACAGGACTAGTTGGTTCAGCACCAGTGCTCTCCCCCGTAGGGAGAGACACTGGAGCAGCCCTGCCCACCTCCGCAACCGCTCAGCGACCCTGCCCTCTAAACCCTGCCAGTTTTCCAGCGGAGAGGGTTGCGTGGCGGATAGAAAGACGCCTAGATAGAGCAGCGGACCCGCGCTCCACCGGATGGCCTGAAGCGCGGGCGGGAGGCGGCTCGTCTGCCATCCCGTCCCGACCACCAGGCCAGAGCTCTTGACCCAGTTGACCCGGGCCGAGGAGGCTGCCGAGTAGATAGCTTGGCAAGCCTCCAGACGCGCCAGGTCTCCCGGGTCCTGAACCACGAGGAGCACGTCATCGGCGTATGCCGACAGGACTAGCCGCAGCCCTGCCTCTGGAAGCACCAACCCCGTCAACCTTCGACGAAGGAGACAGAGGAAGGGCTCGATGGCCGGAGTGTACAGCTGTCCTGAGAGCGGGCAGCCTTGTCGTACTCCCCGTCCGAAGCTGACCGGAGCGGTCAGGGTCCAGTTGAGCTTGACCATGCACTCCGAGGCAGCGTACAGCACTCGGAGAGACCCGACAAAGCGGGGTCCGAAACCGAAGGCCTGCAGGGTGCCCAGGAGATACCCGTGGTCCACCCTGTCGAACACCTTCTCCTGATCCAAGGACAGGAGGGCGAACGACAGGCCGTCCCTACACCCAAGCTCTAGGAGATCCCGGACCAAGGACAGATTATGGAGGATGGTGCGGCCCGGGACGGTGTAGGTCTGGTCAGGGTGGACCACGTCCTGCAGCACGGACCCCAAGCGATGGGAGATGGCTTTAGCAATGATCTTGTAGTCCGTGCTGAGGAGCGAGATGGGACGCCAGTTCCTGAGGTCCCGGAGGTCCCCCTTCTTGGGCAGCAGGGTGAGGACGGCACGCCTGCATGACAGGGGGAGGACCCCGCTTTGCAAGGCCTCGGCCCAGACACTGAGCAGGTCTGGGCCGAGGACGTCCCAAAACACGCGGTAAAACTCCACGGTCAGCCCGTCCATGCCCGGGGATTTGTTGGTGGGCATGAGGCGGAGGGCTTCCGAGAGCTCAGCCAGAGTGAGAGGGAGCTCTAGCCGGTCCCGGTCACCCGTGCTGACCGACGGCAGTTGGTCCCAGAGCACCCTGCAGGCGTCAGCGTCGGTTGGATCCGGGGAGAAAAGGGTGGCGTAGAAGGCGCGAGCCCTCTCGCGCATCTCCACCGGATCCGTAAGAGGGGTGCCATCCTCCGCAAGGAGGCAGAGGATGTGTTTTTTGGCACCCCTCTTTTTCTCCAGGGCGTAGAAGAAGCGGGAGCCGCGGTCCATCTCCCGGAGGAGTTGGATTCGCGACCTCACCAAGGCCCCCTGTGCCCGGAGGGCGTCGAGGGCCCTGAGCTCGTCCCTCTTCTCCTGGTACGTGCTGCAGAGGGATGGATCTCTGGGGCTGGCGGCTAAACGCCTCTCCAGCTCAAGAACCTCCTGTTCCAGCTGCCCTATCAGCGCATCCCGCCGCCGGCTGGCCCCCCGAGTATAGTCACGGCAGAAGAACCGCGCGCGCACCTTTCCCAGATCCCACCACCGCCGTGCCGAGGGAAAGGCACGCCGTTGCTCGCGCCAGGCCAGCCAGAACTCCCGGAAGGACGCAACGAAGCCCATGTCCTCCAGCAGGCTGTTATTGAAGTGCCAGTAGGCCGACCCCCGCTTCCCCAGCGAGAGGGAAGCCTTCACGGCCACCAGGTGGTGGTCCGAGAAGGGGGCCGGCCGCACGCTGGAAGCGTGGGCCCGGGAGAGATGGTGCCGCGAGATGTAAATGCGGTCCAACCGGGAGTGTACAGATTTATGGCCCACCACTCGGATGTAGGTAAAACCAGCGTCCTCGTCTGGGTGGTGGCTGCGCCAGACGTCCACCAGGGAGCGATGGATGAGAAGCTCCCTGAGGACGCCCGCAGCGGCCTGGCAATGCTCGGTCCCCGTGCGGTCCCGCTCCTCGAGGGTGCAGTTGAAATCCCCGCCGAGGACCAGGCACTCGCGAGGATCGATGGTGTCGAGGAAGGCTGCCGCCTGCCAGAAGAAGGGGGTTCTCTCCGGGCCGAGTGTCGGGGCATAGACATTGACGAGATGGAGAGGCAGCCCCTCCACCCGCACCTGGAGATACAGCAGGCGGCCGGGCACAACCTCGACGCTCCCCAGCACCTCAGGCTGCAGGTCTGGAGAGAACAGGGTCGCCACCCCGGCCTGGTGGGCCGAGAGGTGACTAAAGTGGACCCCGTCTCCCCACTCCAGCCGCCACTTAGCTTCGGCGGCTGGGGTAGTGTAGGTCTCCTGTAGGAAGGTGACCGAGTACCCCCCCTCCCGAAGGAAGGAGAGCACTTGGCACCTACGGAGACCCGACCCGCAGCCCCTGGCATTTAGAGTGGCAAAGATGATCGGCGCCATTTGGAGGGCTGGGGAGGATCCTCGCCAGAGGGAGTACCGACGGTTCCCGTGGGGCCACGCAGCAAACCGTGACCAACCCCGAAGGTGACGAGGGCGTCACGGAAGCTGCGGGCCCGTTGGTAAGCCGTGGCATCCCTCCTCCAGGTCCCCTTGCCCTCCTTGAGAAGGGCCCTCACGGATTCCAAGATGGTATGAAAGTCCCCCCAGTGCTGGAGGGCGAGAGCAACCTTGTTCTTGGAGCCACGAATGTCCTCCAAGAACCGGCGCATCTCTCCCACCAGCGCATGGGGTGCCGAGGCCTCGGGGTCTCCAGTACCCGTCGGCCTTGTGTTCCTTTGGGCCCCACGGCCAGAGAAAAGATTGGGGTGGGGACTGGGGTCTGGTTTTGGGGGGGATGAGGATGGCAGAGGGAGAGCAGCCCCGGAAGTGCTGGGAGAGGGCGATGTAGGGGGGGCCTCCCGAGGGATTACGGTCTCGGGGGCAGGTATGAGTGGGCAGGGATCAAGGGGAGGGGTAGGAGGGGGAGGGGTGGGGGTGAGGGCAGGGGGGATGAGATTCATCAGGGGAAGGGAAGGTTCATGAGGGGGAGGGAGAGGGGTTAGTGGGGGAGGGGGAGGAGGAAAAGGAGGGAGTGGAAGGAGAGGAGGGTCTGGAGGGGGTAGGATTGCAAGTTCTGGGGCGGGGCATTGGCTGGGAGAAGGTACGGGGATGATGGCAGGTGATGGGGCTAAGATGGGAGCAGGGGTGGGGATATGGACAGAAGGTGTCTCGGGAGGAGGGGCTTCCTCGGATGGTGGGGCGGGGGAGGGGGGTAGGGGCGAGGTGCCGACATGCTCGGCAGGAGGTGCCAACTGGTCGAGGGGGTGGGTGTCGGGGTCTTTTGTTTCGGGGCCGAAGGCAGGGGACATGGGAAACTCTGCTTCCCCCAGGGCGCCCAGGGGCTGGCCGACTCCCGTGGGGAGGTCATCCCTAATTAAGGGGGGGGTCGCCTCATGGGACGTCCCAAGGCAGAGGGAGGTGGTAATTAAGGCGTCGCTGGTAGATGGGGAGGGGGAGAGTGGAGGGGGTGGGGTGAGTGGATGGACAGCCCACAGGCCTCCAGTAGGAGGCTGTCCATGTCCAGGGCCACCGGGGTGAGGCCTAGGGCCTCGACCTCCTGCGAGAGGAGGGCGAGGCCAGGGCTCACCTCCTCCGGATGCTGCGCAGCAGCAGTCTGGGTGGCGGCCGGAGGGGTGTCGGGGGAGGGCACGGGTGCACAAAAATCCTTCTCAGCCTCCTCAGGCTCTGGCTCCGGGGCAGAGGGGATGTTACCTTTCTTAGCCGCCACCGCGGCAGCCCCCGTCGCCCCCGGCAGATGATCGGTAGCCGGGGGTTCGGCAGGTGGGTCTGGGCTGGCAGCTCTTTTTAGTGCTTTGCACGGCACCTCCACCCCGTCCTCCGACAGGGTGGGGTGCCGGGTGCACGCACTCTTTTTCTTTCATTTCCCCTGCACCAGCGCCCAGCCCTCCGAGGAGGCGGGCTGGGCAGTAGATGAGGAGAGGCCAGGGGACAGGGCCGACGAGGAGGAAGGGAGGTAAGAGGGGGGCGGGGCGGCAAGGGGGAGGGACGACCCGCCCTGGGACAGGCCCTCTTCTGGTCCTGCTGCCGGCCCCTCCTCCCTCTCCTCCGCAGGCCCGGCTCTTGTGCCCGCTCAGGCGCCAGCGCCTGCTTCTTCTTGCCCGGCACCATGCAGCCGGGCATCCTCCGACGCCCGAGCGGCGATGGATCCGTCTGGGACGAGAGGAGGAGGGTCGGTCCCAGGGCCTGTCGCGGTCGGGGTGTCGCCGATCTCGTGGCTGATGCCCCCCGGGTCGGAGGAGGTCCCGGGCTCCCCTTCGTGCCGGGCCAGGGGGCAATCCCTCCGGACGTGCCCTGCTGCCCGGCACATAAAGCACCGGGCCTCCCCCAGGGTATAGAAGACCCGGTACTGGGCCCCTTGATAGGGCACCAGTATAGTCCCCTCCTGGGCCACCCCACCCTGTGCTGCCGCCAGCGGCAGTTGGACCCAGGCCTGCCGGCGGAAGGAGAGCACGTGCCGTAGGGCGGGGTCTTTACAGCCTAGGGGGAGGGGACTCAGGACCGTCAAAGGCCGGCCCAGGGCGGTGAGGAATGGCAGAAGGGCAGAGTTGGGAAGGAAGGGTGGAACAGATGAAAAAACCACCCGCACGCCCAGGTCTTCCAGTGGCTCCAGGGGCACGTGCACGCCCCCAACCGCCAGGCCCCTCTCCACCGCCTCCTGGGCGGCGGCCTCCGAAGCCAGGAAGAAGACGATCTTCCCGAACATCCGGGAGGCCGCCACCACGGCCGCGGGCCCCACCACCCGTGCCAACGCCCGCACGTAGGTCTCCACGTGGGGCGAGGCAGCCACCAGGAGGCAGCTCCTGGTGAGCTCGGGGAAGGGGCCGCGACCGTTGGGGATGGTAGTCCCGGCAGAGGCGGAAGGAGTAGGGTGCGGGGCGGCGGCCGCCGCCTGGGCATACGACCTGGGGGCCGAGAGGTCGGGGCCCCCAGGAGCGGTGGAGGGAGCAGGGGGAAGGGAAGAAGGGGAGGCTGCACTCGGTGTTTGGGCAGCCTGGGGGAGAGTCCCCGCCACGGGAGGTTTGGCCTTCCGGGCGGGGCTCTTGCCCTTTCTTTTCCCCTGGCCCTTCCTGCCCTTTTGGGGGGGAGGGTTTGGGGCTGGGTCGCCAGGGGGCGCTGCGGCGGAGGCAGTAGGAGCCCCGGAGCCTGCGCCCACACCCTCAGCCGACATGGTGGTAGAGTTCTGGGCAGCCCTGGATGAGTGGGCCGCCGTTTCAGGGATAGGAGGGGTGACAGTGGAGGGGAGAGGGAGGGAGGGGTCACCAGATGACCCTCCAGTGGGCGTGGGGGTCATATTGGTGTGTCTAAGAGGGAAAAAATTTATTGGGGGTGGGGGCCTTTAAGAAAGAGCGGGGGAGGGGGAGGAGAGTGGAAGGGAAGGAAGGAGTGAGGCGTGGCTGCCCCTCCCCCACTGGCCGGGCTGAGGACCCAGTCAGATGGGGGAAGGGCAGGGCAAGGGGAGTGAGGTCAGGGAAAGGGAGACACAAAAAAGGCCACAACTCCCAGCACAAGATGGTAAGATGGCTCCTGGTTCTGCACTGGGATGTGGAGGGAATCAAAGTTTGTGTGTGTGTGTGTGTGGGGCTCAGGCGCTTAAGTAAACAAAAAGGGGGGGGGGAAGGGGCGTGGGCACGCGGGGGGGCGAAGGAGGAGGCACAGCCAACTTAGGGGGGATGGCGGGGCTAATGGGGGGAGGGGTTGCCCACGTGCGCCTGAGGGGTGGGCCCGTAGCAGCTGCTGCAGAGCCTCGAGATGACAGGGGGAGAAGGAAGGGGCAGCTGATTGGAGGGGCCCAGGTGGAGGGGGCCCCAGCGGCAGCTGGGTGTGGGGGGGCAGTAGGAGAGGGGGTGGCCGCAGGGGTGGGGCAGGGGCCACACCCTAACACCCCACCCCTGGCTATGCAGCCCCCCCCCCGGAGCCCCAGTGGAGAGGGGCCCTGCCCAAACTCACCCCTCCCCAAGCCACTCCACAGGAGGCTGTGTGCAGGGAGCCCAACCGCCGTTTTGAGAGAGCCCCCCACCTTCTCCAGGTGGTGAGGATGCAGCAGCTGCTAGATGGAAGGTGGGCCCAAATGGGGGGCCAGCAGTTTCTCCCCCAAAAGATGGAAAAAGGGGGGGGGCCCTGCTCTAGGGCAGGGGGCAAGAGGCCCTCACCCTCCACCCACTCAGCAGTTCCTAAAAGGACTAGCTGGAGAAGTGGAGGAGAGGGGGGGAGAAAGGTAGAGCCTGCCTGCCTGAGGCAGGAGGGAGGCTGACCCCAGAACGGGGGGGCGGGGAAGGCAGCCAAGGCCGGCCGGCCCCTGGTAGCTCGCCTTCCAGCCGTGGGAGGGGGGTCCCACGGCAGCAGCAGCCCCGCAGGAGCGCCTGCAGCAGGCCTCCTGCTGACTCAGAGGCAGAGGAGGCTACGCAGAGGCCCTGGTGGGCGAGCCCAGAGCCAGAACACCAGTGGCCCGCTGCTCAGAGGACGGGGCCTAGGGCTAGACAGGCCAAGGGCAGGGCTCGGGACCCATTAAAGCCTGGGCCTCCGGGCAGGGAGGAAGCGCCTGCGTGAGCTCCCCGGCACCAGGGGCAGAGGGCCTGTTGCCGCCTGGCCTGGCCGGAGGAGCAAGCCCCCAGCGGCCCTGCGCAACCACGGATCCAGATGCCCCAGGGGGACTACCCGGACTTCCCAGACCTGCCAGGACCCTCATGCCGGCGGAGACGCCCCGCCTTTGAGGAAGCCCCGGACGCGGCCATACCGGCGAGGGTGAGCGACAACGAGGCCCCATGAACGGCCTGCCCCAGAGTTCCGGCGGACCCCTGCAGCCCCCAGGCCCAGGATCGCCTCGGGCCCACCGTGCTACCACCGCCCGACTATCCCAATGACATCGACATGAGCGACTGGCTGGAGCCCGCGAAGGTGGACGATTTGGAGGAGACCAACCCCGCGGTACCCCCTGACCAGATGGACTGGGACCTTCCCCCAGTGGAGGTACAGGTAGGAAGTGGCCCGGGGAACGATGCTCCCGAACCCATGGCAGTGTGTTGAGGCCTGGATCCCCACTGCCGTGGTCATGTGTGAGCGACCCCCAGGGCCCCGGGCCGGGTTGCAGTGGAGTGGGAGGGCCTGCGACCCCCTACCCCCTCCTTGACAGGGCCAGCCCACGCTGGGCCTGTGCTCAAACCCGGGTGCTGTTGCCCCGCCCTGAACTGAGGGCTGGGCCGGGACTGTGTTACAACTGTGAACTGCTGCCCACCCTGAACTGAGGGCTGGGCCTGTGCTGTATTACTGTTGTGGACTGCTGCCCTGCCCTAGCCTGAGGGCTGGGCCTGTACTGGATTACAACGGTGAACTGCTGCCCCGCCCCGAACTGAGGGCTGGGCTGGTGTTATAACCCTCTTTTGGTTGCCGCCCGCCCTAGGCCAAGGGCTGGGCGTCCCAGGACCCTTATATGGGCCATGAAACACTTTACCAGCTACTCACAGCTGCACAGCCTGGATGTGGTTCACCATTCCCACCATACCTGCGGATGAACAGGTAAACAAAGGCTCACACAGTCCACCATCAGCTAACCTTGATGAGCTGTGACCCAAAGTTTGAAAACCCCTGCTACGGTGGAAAGAGTTCTCCCATTGGTGCAGTTCATCCACTTCCACAAGAGGTGGTAGCACTGCCCATTGTGAGGGTTAGGCTGACCCAACTGCATCACTGACGGGTTTGGATTTTTCGCTCCCTTGAATGATGCAGTTATACGAATGTGTGTCTTTTGTGTATACCTGGTCTCAGTTCATTCCTTTGAGATCCTTCTTTTTCAGGGGCAGTCATGCTGAAATCTAAATATTGCCTTTCTTGTGAACACACACTTCTAAAATCTCACCAGTGGGAGATGCTTGCAGATATTGCTAGGGAATCAGGCCATGTGAAATGAGCGGCACCTGACAGACTATTAGGGCTTGTCTACACTTGCCCCCAACTTCAAAGGGGGCATGGTAATCAGGGTGAGGGGAGATTAGTAATGAAGTCCTGCGATGAATATGCAGCACTTCATTAGGTAAAGCTCCCCTGTGGCAACTTCAAAGTATCAAATTTTGAAGTGCCGGCATGCACGCTGCTTCAGAGTTCCTGCAGCTCCACACGTTCCAGCACTTCAAAGTTTGACACTTTGAAGTTGCAGTGGGGGAAAATTAGCCTAATGAAGAGCTGCATATTCACTGCTGCACTGCATATTCGCTGCAGCACTTCATTAGTAATCTCCCATTGCCCTGATTACCATGCCCCCTTCGAAGTTAGGGGCAAGTGTAGACCCAGCCTTAGAGAACTGGTGTCATTGACTGGACCATTTGGATAGCTCACCTACCTGCAGTGTTATTTTAGAGAATTTAGAGTTTGTGGAAGTCTGTTGGCTTGACCCACATCTACATCATTCATTTATTCACAAAGTAGATAAAGCCGCACAGCCTACCCCTTTTTACCCAGCCATTACAATTCAAGCCTAGTCTGAATGCAGCAGTCCTGGTTACAAGAGTAAAGACAAGGTAAAAGAGACATTGTTTGTCTCTCTCTTATAAAGGCATAAAAGAGAATTATATTTAGTGGAGCCAAAGGGCATGGTTAGTCTCTCATGCTAGTGTAAACCAGGAATATCTCAGCTGGAATTATTAGCCCAATAACAACTTGGCAGCTGTATAACACAGTGTTGCCAGGTCTCATGATTTTTCATGCGTGTTTCGCAATCTTCCATCTCCTGGAATCACTTGTTACATGAAAATCTCCGCTTTCATTTGTGTGTGTGTGGAGCGAAGCTTCTTGCCCTTGTAGTTGTGGAAGAAAGTTTGAAAACATGAACCAAACACATTTTGGAATGTCAGAAATGAGAGCTGGATGGAATTTACTTGTCAAAGAGTAACTTACTTCCAACACAAAAAAGGTTTTGGGATGATTGAAACTATTTGTGAATTTGGGGCAAATTTTGCAAGTCATTTCAGGCAATTCAAAAAATGAAAAAATCTGGAAAAAAGTTAAAATAGTTCTGTTTACCAATGAAATAAAAGTTTTACATTTTGCATTGAAATTACATAATATTTCAAAATATAGTTAGATCATTTTTTAAAAAAATCTAAAAATAAAATGAAAGATTATTTTAAACAAAAAAAATCATTTCCACTGAAAATGATTTTTTTTTAAATTTGGGCAAGAAACCAAAAAATTTTCATTTTGATTCATTTTGAACCAAATTATTTTTGGATATTTTGGTTCTGCCACCAAACTGAAGAATCAGTTATTCCCTCAGTTTTGTCAAAAACCCAGACAAGTAAGCCACACTAAATTTATATTTTCAAGTCTCATGTTTTTAAAGGTCATCTTATGATTTTAAGGCCTGACTCATAATTTTAGAATGAAAGAGGTTGGCAGTCCGGTAAGACCCTTGATTTAATGGAATTTCACTTAATTCTCACTGATACAAGTGAGCTAGGAATTAGAATTTCCACGTGGAATGAGAACATGTAATGAGAAGGTCCACATGTCACTTGGAATCTATATATCCTCTTCCTCAAGCACAATCAGGAAGTGCCCAACTTTATTACCCTGCTGGAGCTGTCAGGGAATTGAGACGCTGACTGGAAGGTGATTGGTATACCCACAGCTTCAACTTTGTTATAAATAATGAAAGCCAAAAGCCAATTCCCCCAAAGCAACTCTTTCCACATAAGCTGGGTCTGATGTCGGTACATTTTAAACCCATTTTATAAATGAAACTTCTGTAGCTAGTCTACTAATATAGCAGCCTATGCAACAGAACAGTGAATGCATCTATTATGATATTCAGTTGCTCACTGAATATTGGTTCCAAATTAAACCATTGTGGATATTGGCAGTCTTTGTCCAAGAGTTCTCTTTTCATTCATTCCATCCTTTTCCTTTTTCTTAAATAAAATATATCAAAGCTGCCATAGTTCTCACATAATTTATACAGACATGATTTCAGCATAGCGTCTGCCAGTTCAAAATGGACAACAGACTACTTGGAATGTGAAAAATCATTTTGTTGATTAAAAATGAGTGAGAAGTTGATGTGCATTTTTCTAAGGTTGCAGGGTTTATTTATTTCTTCTCTTTTTTGGTGTAAAATATACTCATTTAGCCAGGGCTTCTGTAGGAAAAAAGGCATGTACTGATGCCAACAAACTATCTGAGAGATGGTGATTAGTAAAAAACAAAATCTCTCAAAGACTCTTAGATGGAAGGCAATGAGGTATTTCAGAAGTTGAAGCAGAATATAGCATTGGCTATAAGAACAAGATGTTAAAGATCAAAACTCAAGCAAGGAGCATAAGTTGATTTAAAGAGAGTTAAATCCATTCATAGTGGTATGAGACCCAGAGTATGCCCGTTCTCTTGTTTAGGTCACTCTTAAAAACCCAGGTGATGGCCATGGGAAGCAAGTTTATAACATACCAAATAAACAAAAGCCCATAAATCATCACTTCTTGAAGGCTAATTGCAGCATGTCTTCTTTTAGAGGTTGACTCTGCAAGCATTCAAGCAGGTGCACAGCTTTATTTATTTGAGCACTGCCCTGAACTCTTTGTGGCTATGTCTAGATTACAGGAATTTGTCGACAGAAGTTTTCAACGGAGAGGAGTCACATTGCCCGGCTGCTCTATTGACAAAATGGCCAACAAGAAGCACAACAGAAAGGGCTGCTCAGTGTCCGGAAGCCCTGTCTGTTGACAGAGCACCGCCACCCCCGCCCCCCCCCCGGTAAAGTCCAGACTGGCTTTCTGTCGACAGATCGCTGTTGACAGAGGTGTTATGCCTCGTGGGGAGTGGGGCACAGCTGTCCACAAAAGCGCTGTGTTCTGTCGATTTACTGCCAACAGAACATGTTGGAATTCTGGATGCTCTGTAGATTTTGTCAGAAAAACAGTTACTTTGCCGACATAACCCTCTAGCGCAGACATAGCATGTAAGAGTAAAGTCACTCAGATGGATAATAAGAGTTTGTGAAATGCCTGCTCTTCTGGCTGGTGCAGAAACTGAATGGAGGGTCTGCAGAGGTAAAAACGTGAGCTGCTACAATTTGAACTAAGGACCAGTGACTCTTCAGTTGCAGCTGTAACAGAAGCTTATCCTCTGAGTTTCAGACATAGAGGACAACCTGGAGCATACATACACCAGCAGGCTACTTTGTCCTAAGACGCCAATTCCGCAATCTGATTGAAGTGAATTACGTTCTGCATGAGTGCCATGATACATCCCTGTAGATTAAATTGTAGGATTGGATCCTAGTCTCTGATCCTACAAGCACATCTGCAAAGTAAAGTGTATTGGCGTAGTTACTCAGGAATAAACTATCCCTTTACAGTATGGGAATAATTCCCTGTATAGACACTGTTATTCTGGAGCAAATTACTCCACTTCCAAAATGGAGTCACATGCATAATTTTGCTATATGAGTGGTCCTATTTATGTCAATAGACCTAGTCACTAGGTTAAAATTATGTATGTGCTTAAGCTTTCGAAGGATCAGGGCCTTAAAGTGTTAATTCTTTGGCTAGGGACCGAATTTGGGTATTGTACCGTTGATACTAACCACTGCGTAGGACAAGAGAAGGGAAAATATTATTCACCAAGTTTCTCTGACAAATTTCCCATTATTTCTTGGGAAAAAATATTTTAGATTACTTGTCCCGCTATCAAACTGGGTTGATGATTTGAATCTGAGTGCAAATATTTTATGATAAAGTTTGCAATATTTTTCTGTGCTCTTAGACAGATCTTTCTTTTAATTACTGATCCAAATCTATGAGGAATATTGACTCCCTCACTGGATAGGGTTGAACATTCCAACCTTTTGCATGTCCAGAGTTGCCCAGCATAGAGCAGGGTATGCCTTTCACCAGCAAATAATGTTAATGCATCAGTGAACAAAACATGGTTGAGTGAATGACAGTTCATAGCAATGATTTATAATGTTAGTTTCTCTCTGTATTACAGTTAATGAAGGGAGCCTAAGGAAGTTTAGAAGTTCCATTCACATAAGCATTTGAATTCAGATGCTTCCAAACAGTGCTCTCGTAAGCAAAACGGGGCAGGAAATTTCATATGCTCACCCTTTTGTGTGAAAACCTCTGATATTTCTTATGCCTTCTGTTGCTGCACAAAACAGTTCTGACTTTTTTCTGGTCCTACATAAAATAATAATTGATTTTGTTTGGTAAAATTTTGATTAGTTTCTTATCATGTTCATCTCTCCCCAGTGCTAACCTGTTAGATTCGCCTTTGATTTGATCCAGCTCCCATTGATGTTAATGGAAGTCAAGCCCTCATAGATGTTTGAGGGACAGCTGAGCTCAGACTATTTTACCTTTTCCAGGTATGAAGAAGATTAATTTCCTTTAGTATCTTTGTTCAAATTAAGAAAAATAACAGTGGTGGTGGAGGTGGCATATGCAATATATGTAGCTGAAATCAAGTTTCATCGCCAAAGAAAGGCAGACCCTAATGTTAAGATCTGGATGCTGACTTTCCATATGCTCTGTAGAATACTCAGATTTAAGGTAGTCTTTCTTGTAATGAACAGGAGAAACAGTATTGATGCTCTGAGAACATTTTGTATGCCAGTCATGTGCGTGGCTTGCTCAGATATGCGAACAACATGGTTATTACATAACATAGGAGTCAAATGGGAACACTGGTATCTCAAAATACCTCAGGAGTCTAGGTGATGACACTAAACTGACCATGACCAGATCTAGAAGTGTTCCTGTTCTAGGCATATCAGAAAATCTCTTTCCCTTTATTCAACAGGATTTTGGGGAGAAATTGAGAAGTATCATCCTGAGGAGTGAAATTAATGTTTCTGTTGCTTTGAATTGCAGACAGAGTTAGGCTACATTACAGTGGCAAGTTTTGCCAACAAAACCCTGGTTTTGTTGACAAAACTGGAACAACCACACACAAAATGCATTTCATTGACAGCTTGTCAACAAAACAGCATTTTTGCCGGCAGCAGTCTCCCTCTCAACCATAAGGCATAACGCTGCTGTCGACAGATTCTGTCAACAGAAAAACTTTGTGGACTTTCTGGGGGGGGCCTTCTCTTGACAGATCAAGCATCCAGAACAATGGGTGACCCTGCCTGCTGTGCTTCCTGGTGCCTGTTTGTCTGGAGAGCAGCTGGGCAATCCGGCTGCGCTGTTGACAGAGTGGAGTGCTCTTCCGACTCACTTTTTGTGTGTGGCCGCACTCTGTCGACAGAAGGTTTGTCAGGAAATATCTTCCAATAATGACTTCTGTTGACATATTTGTGTAGTGTAACTGTAGCCCCAATGTGTTACCTGTATGGGTATGTCCAGACAGTAATCATTGTTTTATTGTAAGTTTAATTAATTGTTACGAAGTTGCGCATATGGGACCTCACTGAAATAATACCATTTACAGTATATTTTGTTATCCTAGTCTGCCTACGCTGGCTTCAACAGGAGTAATGCTCTGCGCTTCTGAAAATAATGCTGTTTATTAGTACCTCAGTATGGAGTTAAGCTTCTAAAGTTAAACACACAAGCTGTTTCTACATTACAGAGTTCTGTCAACAGAAGTCGCTGTCAACAGATATTTCCCAATGGAACCTCTGTCTACAGGACATGTCCACACCTAACACAGGCGCACCCTGTCAAGACCTTCTGTCGATAGGGAGTGGCCAAACTGCCCATCCCTCTGTTGACAGAACAGCCAACTGGAAGCTCTGCAAACAGGGCAGCCTTGTGAACAGGAAGCCCTCTCTGTCGACAGAGGGCCCCCCCCAGAGAGTCTACACTACGTTTTTGTGTACAGAATCTGTTGACAGATGCCCTATGCCTCGTACAGTCCAGACAGAACTCTACGGGGAAAACTGCTGTGTTCGGTCAACAGATTCTTGACAGAAAGCATTTGCAGTGTGGATGCTCCCTAGTTTTGTTGACAGAAGGTCTCTTCTGTTGACAGAACTCTAGTGTAGACCCAGGTAATTTCTGCAACTCTTAGCCAAAATGAACACAAATGTGCCCTTATATGCATATGAGAAAGGATAAAATGGAATACACAGAATAAAAGGATTAGAAGATTTTATATTTATATTTAGAGTGCTTTATTTCTTGCTGGTACTGTGGAAGAGGTAGTCCTTGCTAGGTAGCTGATTGGCTGGGATGATGGTGGTTTGGAAAATTGGATTTATGTCTTAGTAGCTAAATTGTATACACAGGAAAATCCCTCGGCTAAGCAACCATTATTAGGTTATTCAATTATTATTCAGTAAAGGAGGCCATTTGCATTAGTCAAATAGATGTTAGAGAGTCCCTGACCTGGAGACATGCAATTATGTTAAGTCTAAAACCTAGATGAGCCTACATTTTTGTAGTGCAGATAAATGTCAGAGAAGTAAGCTAGGGAACCAGTAACTCTACAACAAATAAAGACTTCTCACTGACTACTGTTTAAAACAGAATCTGTATTAATGGGAAAAGGTGAATTCATGAGTTCATACGTGTTGTTATTTGCTAATTCCCTTTTTAATGAAAGAGAGATATGTACAGCAGTTGTTCTCTTCCCCTCCCCTGACCCAACAATTATTTACACTGGGTTTAATAATAAACAAATGTGATTTTATTAGTATAAAAGCAGGATTTCAGTGGTTGTAAATGATAACAAAGTGATCAAAGTAAGTTACTAAGCTAAATAAAACAACACATAATAGCTAAGCTTAATACTCTGAAACACTTGCCATATAGTAACAGAGAGATAGCTGTGCTAGTCTATATACTATCAAAACAAAAAAGCAGTCCAGTAGCACTTTAAAGACTAACAAAATAATTTATTAGGTGATGAGCTTTCGTGGGACAGACCCACTTCTTCAGATCATAGCCATACCATAACAGACTCAATATTTAAGGCCCAGAGAACCAAAAATAGTAATCAAGGTTGACAAATCAGAAAATTATTATTAAGGTGAGCAAATCAGAGAGCAGAGGGGCTGGGGGAGTCAAGAATTAGATAAAGTAATGGAGTGGGCCATTTTGTTAACGACCTGAAAGTCTGCATTTTACTGGGAAGGAACTTTCACAGCCATTCGGAAAGAGAGACTGCTGAACTCTTTTATATTCAAATTTGACACATTAACACGGGGTTTGAACTGGCATGGCAATTTTCTAGCTAATTATAGGGCTCTTTTACATACTTTGCATTATCTAATTCTTGACCTCCCCTCCCAGCCCCTCTGCTCTCTGATTTGTTCACCTTGATAATTTTCTGATTTGTCAACCTTGATTACTGTTTTTGATTCTCTGTGCCTTAAATATTGAGTCTGCTCTGGTATGGCTATGGTCTGAAGAAGTGGGTCTGTCCCACGAAAGCTCTTCACCTGATAAATTATTTTGTTAGTCTTTAAAGTGCTACTGGACTGCTTTTTTGTTTTGACACTTGTGATATGAAATTTCTCACCCTACCGGTAGTTTTAATTAACATATTTTTTCACAAACTATGCAGCCTCTCAGTGTGGGCTCAATACTCCCTCTGGTTCAGTTTCAGATGTTTCCAGCAAGCCTCTTGGGTGATAAGTGGAGCTTTCCTGAAGTCTGGCCACTCCCCTATAGACTGGTTTCCCACCTTTATGTCACTTTTGTTCAGGGAAGCTTTCACTAGCACATCTAGATATGTAAGCAGGTTAATACTTCATATTTCTAACATCAAATACAGGAATAAGAAATACAAGCACACAAATAACATTTACACATTCAGCAGATTTCAAGGGTTTCAATGACAGACTACATGCCACATTTTGCACAAAGCCTGTTTGAGTTAGGCATAGTCATAATCAAAAACTCATTTCCATAAATAATATGGAGGTGCAATGTCATAATAGGTTCTACTCCTGTCTCTGCGTATGATGTGACCTTACAACAGTTGTTGAATGCTTAAAGTCTGTTTCCCCAGATGTAAAGCAGGTACTTAACTACCTTTATAAAGTGCTATGACAGCTACAGATGAAATGTGTGATCTATCTGAAAACAATCATCAGCTTTCTCCTAGGTAGGAATGGCTAAAACAGGTGCGACTGGATCATGTCTCAAGAGTTTCCTCGAATCAGCCTGAACACACATTTCCCGTTATGTTTGAATATACTCACCCTAATGCCCATGACTATCTTTGTTACTTACTTTGTCCCTATCACTTGTGTCAGAGCAGCTCAAAAGCTTTAACGCATCCATCTCCCCATGCCCCTCTAAGCTAGGGCAGTATGATTAGGCTCATGTTATGGATGGTGAACTGAGACACAGAAAGGTCACACATGAAGTCTGTGGTCAATCAGGGAATTCAACCTAAATGTCCTGAGTCCCAGTTTAGCACTCTGACCATTAAACTATCTTATCTCTGTAAGTGACCCAAAGGCCTCATTTTCACTTATCTCAGCAACCCTCTCTCTGACTTCTTGCTTCTATATGCTCTACATTTGCTTATCTGACAAGGGCATCCTAAACCTTTTGAGGCGTGTCTGTTTCTAGTGCCTACAAGGAGAGTAGTTAAGAAGTAATTCTCCTTTTACAAGTGAATGGAAAAAGAGGAAGTCACGTCAGTACCCCCAGGTATGGAAGTCATAATAACTCAGTTGGAAAAAAATGGTAAACTGGGAGGTATTAATATTTTTATTGGGAAAACTTTACAAAAGTAGGTCAGGCAAGCCTTTGATAGCTATACTTGTCCCTTCAGGCTGACTAAGAGGGTAACTACATCATAATAAATTGCAAGGAACTCATTTCCATCTAGTTCCATAAAATATGTAATTTGTAATCCACCTCATCTTGTTACTGTCACTGAAAAATCAAAGAGCCAAAGCTTGAAAGCTGGAATAACAAAGCCTGTGCAAAGGGGCTCGCTCCAAAGAATCTGTGCTAATGTACAGTGGGGCTAAAAGAAGGAAACCTTGAAACATGTGCTTCAGTGTCTGTTCATCCAATATGTTGATGGACAATACCTTGATCTGAGGGGAGGAATGGGACTAAAGAAGGACTCCTCTAACGTGAGGTGTTGCCCTGGGGTATGTACACATTTGTTGAGTGCCCGTCATTTGGGGTGCAATAAGGAAAGCCACCTCTGTAGAATAATCAGAGCACAAAGGAGATCTCCTCAGCAAACATGTAAGGGTATATGAAGTTCTCTGGCACAGATTATCTACTGTCTAGTCCTCTGCTGCCACAGAAACCCAACATTTCAGCTATACTTGGGTTTTGTATGGGGGCAGGAGTCTGCTCATACTTCGAGCCATGCTGCTAGCCAATGTTCCCTCCAATGTTTCCATCCATGTGTGAAATAAATGGTTTTATGTGCACCAGGGCATATGCACATTGGCGCCACCAGTAGAAACACAGTCTGAAGGATGTGGGTGGCCATGGGCACTCTGCTAACCAGCTGGGCAGCATCTCAATCTCTCCTGGGTGGCTGCCCAAGTGCTCAGCTTACAGGGAACAACACAGCTGCTTGTCATGAAATAGAGGGTGGGAAATGACATGGGCGTAGTCCTTAGTTATGCAAGCAGCCCCATTGACTCTTCAGATGAACTGCACAAATGGCCTGTAGGATCAAGCCCCTGACCCCATTTTCCAGCCACAGGATACAAAGATATCAGGTTTTGTTGTGCTTTGCCTCCTTGTGGTACAGCTCTGCCATCTGCCTGAGAACAAACTGGGTGAAGTTTCACAGACACATCTCATAGAACCACTATGTTGGCTGTTAAAGAGCTGGGACCACATCCGGATTTACATTCTAATACTGCCAAGATTCCCTAATGGTTTGTATTAAAAGTTGTGACCGGGTGCACCAGGCTTTTATGACTGCTGTTGGAGGCCTCACTGCTCTGCCCCAGGAAAAAGTTCTCAAAGAGAAGCAAATATTGGACCTCTGGGATTACCTAGCCAGGTATCCCAGGGGCAGTTATTTGGAAACCAGTGAAATCTGGCCTTCCAGTGACTAGAAGGGCTGGGACCAGTGACAGCCAAGCAAAGCCCAGCGGGCTGAAATAGAAGGAGCTGCCTGCTGTTTGCAAGGCATTTCCTTGCTGGAGGCAGAGGACTGAGGAAGAAATGCTCCCTAGACTGGAGACAAATCAACTACACCCCTTGCAGGCCACAATCAGTGGCAGGAGTTCAGAGGGCACCCTGCTCACTCAATTCCTGGAGAGGGAATTTAGCTCAGAAAGGTAAGAAACGGTTTCATTTATAATTGGCCCTAAATGACCCATGCCCACCCCCGCCTCAACCCAGAGCCCCTTCTCACTCCCCAAATTCCTTAGTCCCACCCCTCAGCCTTGAACTGACTCCTGCCCTCAAGCCCCACATCTCCGGCCTCACCCTAGAGCTGCACCCTAGCCAGAGGCCTTTCTCCCTCCTGCAGCCCAACCCTCTGTCCCAAATCAGTGAAAACGAGCAAGTGAGAGAAGGTGGGGCAGAGCAAGTGACAAAGGAGGGAAGATGGAGTGAGTGGGGGGCATAGCCTTGGAGGAGGGCTGAGGTTTGAGGGCAGGGGTGGTGCAAGGGTGTTTGGTTGTGTGTGATTAGAGAGTTAGTAACCCTAGCCAGAGGACTGACCCACACAAACTCTGCAGAAGGTTAGCTGCAGGGAGCTGGAAAGAGTGGGCGGTGTCTTGCTGAGGCACAAAGGGGTGCTCTAAGAGGTACGTGCAGCCCATCACAAACATATGTTTTAAAAGATGTTTTATTTTCTAACAGTCTAAATTGATATTAATCAGGTTAATTGGAGACTTGTTAAATTGGTTCTTGCTGTGGATGTGACGTGATACTGCCTTAGGGGTTTTTCTAAAACTTGTCATAATCTTGCAAAGTACTAGTGAAGTCACATGGCAAAGCAATGAGTTCCTTGGTTTGTCTCTTCATTAAAATGCAGAAGGGAAATAACCTCTTCCTTAACTAAGATGTCTGAATTGCTGTCTGGTTGGGCTTTGTTGAAATCTGGAAGTAATCGGTATACAACTACAACTTGATTTGATTAACAAGTAGAAAATATTTGAAAATGCATGAGGGCATGCTGGGACCAAATCCATACTTGGTGTAAGGGGGCACAACTTCACTCTAGGCCTGATCATGAGCCCAGGTCTATATAGCATAAGTTGCCCTGATTGTCAGTGAGCTGTATTTGATAAGTAATACAAAACTAAGGTATTAGGAAAGTCCTTGCCTTGAACAAGGAGTCAGATGTGTGTGTGTTTTGGGGGAGGGGGTAACACAGTTACCGTGACATATCCGTTAGAGGACAGTTCTCAAAAAGATTTAAGGGCATTTTTTTACAAGTGCTCAGCACTCATAATCAAGACCAGACTTGCAAAACTACCCAGCAGCTCTCATTTTACTACATATGGCTACTTTTTAAATTTGAGAAGTCCTCGCAGTGTCCTCTGTAAAATAATACTTCTCTGCGTCAGAAGGTGTTATGAACATAATGTCTTAATAATGAGAGGGGCCCTGATACTATGATGGTTGACTGCTATATAATCAGATTGCAACTGGTGAATCGATGATGGTAGTCCATTCATCCACCCTGACTGTGAGATCATTTTGACCCATACATTTTGATGGATACAGCTGTGACATATCTTTACATAACTTTGAAAAACATTTATTTTTGTTGCTATGCTTTATATCGTCAGACACCAACATTGAATAATCTAATCTTCAATTCATCATTTGTACTATTTATTTGTTCTTTACCTCTCTCTTAATGGGAACAAGAAAACTAAACTATTGCATTTCACTTGCTGCCATGCAGTGCCACAATGCTCTTGTATTTTAGTGAGCAGAACAGCAGAGAAGTGCTCAAAAGCCTGTTTTGAATGGAACAGATATGTGGAAATTGATAATAAACATATTTTAGATTGATAACATTGAACCCTGGCTTTTCACACTTGATTAAACTGTCACATCCCAACATTGAGCTCCAGAAGTTTGTCAAGAAATGCACTTGTAGTGCTTAGATTGTTAACCTGTGTTATAATGACAGTTATCCCAAAGTGAGATAAGCCAGACATATGCACTGCCCACCTGAAATCTGTCTCTTTAAGTATTTCTCTCATTTGTCTTGCAAAAACTCCTTAGCAATGGGAATTGGGCAGCTAACCCACCAATGTCTTGTGAAAGTCCCACTCACCATTATTATATGGGAGAGGTGGGCCACCTCCAGCCCATGAGGCTGAGAGACCTTTTACTAGTATTGACCATCTGCAGGCACCACCTGTCTGCAGCTCCCAACGGCTAAGTTTCACTGTTTCCAACCAATAAGAACTCTGGGGGCAGTGCCAGCAGGTGAGGAAAACTGGGAACATAAACTGCAGCCAGTGGGAGCTACTAGGTAGGGTGCCTGCGAACAGTCAACCTCAGCAGAATGTCTCATAGCTTGCAGTCAGATTACCCTGATGGCTGCAGCCAGCCCTTGGGCTGCAGGTTGCCAACCACTGCTGTATGGTTTACAGTGTCAATCAAATCACGCTTAGCTTAATTCAGTGTCTGTTTCCTATGGTTGTAAGTCACAATCATGGCATAAAGTAGGAATTCTTTGGTAAGCAAAATAATGCCTCTGAATTCTCCTAGACATTGATCAAAGCTCATATTTTATTAGTTACTGAGAGTTGCAAGACTATATAAACTGCTGATCTGGAGATCAGATTTGAAGAAGTATCATTTTATAGGAAAACTTAAAAAATAATAATTAGGACTGATCACTGAAGAATAGAATCTTTCAGTATGTATTTTTTTCCACTTTAGTTTAGACCTGCAGTGACCAATATACTTCCCATTCGCCACATGAGGTGAATGGGAAACAGTGGTGTAGCGAAGTGGAGCATCCCCCACCTGCTCCATGCATGCGAACCACCAATTGGTGGGACAATCATGTAGCGGCAGTGGCGGAGGTGGCTTCTTCTGTGGCTCTGAGCTGGCTTGTGTGGCCCTGGTGGGCTGCCATGCAGCTCTGGGTGTGTCTTGCGGTGTGTGCACATGGCAGCAGCTCCAGCTACATTTAGTGTGGTGTGGCTCTGGCAAGTAATTTCTGGGGGGAGTGGCGCCTGGTTGTGGGGAGGTGGCGTCTGGTGTTGTGGGTGGGAGGACTGTGGTGATTGTGAAATTTCTTTTGGACACCACTGGTTTAGACAGCGCCTACAGAAACACTAAGACTAGTCTCAGAGGGGCATGTATGTTAATTTGTATCTTTGCGAAACAATGTAAGTAGTTCTGTGGCACCTTAAAGACTAACCATTTTTTGTTAGTGTCAAATAACATGCCAACAGACCTGTCTGCAGGCCTAAAGGTTTTAAAAAGCAGCCTGCAGGGCTCAGAGAACAAGAGTGGGAACTTCCATTCCTGTGGCACAACCAAGTTCCCATCCCTATGCTATGGCCTTGGACCCCGTAAACATAAACATGAGATAGCCATATCATCTCCTGACATCTGCGTTTAGATGTGGGAACTTAGAGAGGCCAGAACCAGGGCAATCTGGGGTTCAAGCCCATGAGAATGTTACAAGTGGTGTTGAGCCTGTATGCACACACCCAGTAAACAGCTAAGAGATAAAGTTACTGTGAGTTCCTGCTCCTAGCTGAGTTTCACTTGGGCACTCTCAGCCTCAGGAGTGCCCTGTACCTTTTCCTCCAGCATTAGCAACGTCTGCCACGGCTGTACTGTGAGGCACTTCAGGACCGGAACTGCCTGTGACAGATGGGACGTAAGCATGCCAAATAACCTCTTGCCCAGACTTACATATTTCTGTTGTACTTGGCTTATCAATGTGTACCTTGTGAATAATTTGCAGTAGCTTGAGGTAGATAAGCTTAATAAAGCACTATTATCCCTAATCGGCTCTGAGTTGAAGCAAATCTCCTAAAGCCTGTCTGGCCTTGGCCTTGTGAGTTGACGGTAGCTAAGGAGCTTTTATGGGAAAGATCCACTTCCTCAGAATCTGTTAGGCTATGGCTACACGAGCAAGTTATTCTGGAAAATCAGGCCCTTTTTCAAAATAACACGCAGAGCGTCTACACACAAAATGCGCTCCTTTGATCCAAAATCAAAAGAATGCAGCTCTTCTTCTGGAAGCCCTCAAAAGAGCAGTCCTTGTGGCACTAGATTTTTCAGTCCCTGGCCTGTTCTCTCAAAAGAGTGGGGCCTGTGTGGAAAGAGCAGATTGATCTTTTGTTCCACTTTTTTGTGTGTGGACATGTTCTTTCAAAAGATGACCTTTTGAAGGAGATCTTTGAGATCTTTTGAAAGATTGCTGTAGTGTAGATGTGGCCTTAGTCTTTAAGGTGCTACAGGACTGCTTACTAAGAATGCAGGTTATTAAACTAGATAGAAAAGTGGTTTGGGCCGGTATGGTCATTCTGATACTAGATGTTTAACAGGAAAGTGATTTTCTTATTCCAGTAATCCCATGGTCAACGGTACAATACGAAACAAGGGGGAGAAATTTCTGCCTCTCCACTCTGGGATTTCAACCAACTCCCTTTAAAGTTGGTGGAAAGACTCTTTCTGAATTCATTTGTAGTTGCATCCCTGATGCAGAAAGTTTAATAAACCCTTGTGACCATTACCCTAGCTATTGGAATTGCAAATGCAATTTTTAACAATACACATGCCTAATCCTTTCTTAAATATTAGTAAGCGACTTTTCTCATACTGAGGGATTATGAAAAACAAAACTTCCAATCTTCCATTAGCCGAATGTAATCTGGAATAATATCCATAATCCCTCAACAGGAGGAACATGGACTTGGATACTCTGGTCTCATCCTTGTTACCATTGCTGTGTAGATATAGGTCAAGCTCTACTCTTCTGAAGCCTCAAGGCAAACTGTAAAAAATCTACCCAATAAGTAGATGGCTTGCCAAAGTCCTGCTGTTCATACACGCAACCTAAATCCTTCCAGAAAAGAACTGTTAAAAATAATTAAAGTGATCTAAGGGAATTGTTAACATCTTTACACATGACTGGTAAAATAAACCTTCTTAAATTTAACTTTTGCAGGGTAGCCAAAAATCATTTCAAATAATGGCTGGTTTATTTTTATACATATATGAATTAATCCTCTTTGGAATCTATGATAATATGTTTTAAGTCATTGTCCCTCTGAAAATATGAAAGTTACAGTTGTCTGTATGTAGTAGGCCTGTAGAGAAATCACGCAATAGAGCCATTCAATCAGACCAAATTTAAAATTAATCTGTTGAACTCTGATGAAAATCATTCTGGTTATGGGGACTTGCCTTGGTTGCTATTACATGCTCTTTCTAGGCCTCTTCCAGGGTATATAAAAATGCCTTGGATTTAACTGAACAGCACAGAGCTATATAACTGTAGGAGTGTACATCTGAAAGAGAAGTCTCTTAAAAATAGAATTCTGATAACAAGGAGTACCAGGACTTAGCTCTTGGCACTAGGTACCAGACCCAAGTTTCAAATTCAGACATTAACAAAAGATCTGGAGCACTTGTTGTGATGTGTATAGATTATGAGCTGCCTGATTTCATTGTATTGACACTAGTGGCAGAGTTGGTGAGTTTCTTGGATTGTCATTATTACAAGGCCTGTGCATCTACCATAAATAAACCACTTTTTTCAATTAGTTATTTAAATGTCTTTCTGTTAAGAAACCTGTGTCCTCATTTTTTTTAAATGCATGCTGCTACTATGGAAGTAAGTTGTAGAAATTTTTTGGGCATTTTCCAAGACTTTTTTCTTTGTCTATATAGAAACACACATGCATATAGACATGATTGTTTTATATGTTTATAATATCCAATGGCACTAGTTCTAAACCATTGCACTAGGTGAACACCCAATCACACCCCCAAAACTCTGGCGGACTCCAAATTACACCCCCAATTCTACACACTATGTACTATGGCCCTTTTGCCCCTTTTTGTCTCGAGAGACAGTGGTTAGTTAGCAGCAGCGGTGAGGATCTATGGGCAGTGTTTCAGTCTGCAGTGTCTCTCATGGCTTAACCGTATTTTTGGTCTGTCCCCATGCAGCCAATGAGGAAGGCAGATGTGATAGCTCAGCACCTTATTGATTGGGGGCTGCCCGGCTTGAGGTGGGCAGTAGCTGACAAGTAGAACGCGATGACTTCTCCCACCTATGAAAGTGACCCATGACTTCCTCCTGTTCACCAGTTGAGGAGGGCTTATAACCCGTAACAGCCACTTCCCATGTTGTTTCCATGCTATCAGCAAGGATGGAGAGTCTTCTCCATTTGGCACTCTCTTACACACTGCTTTGCCTGGGCTAGTGTTTGCAGCAAGTATGTTGCCCAAGCAGCATTGAATTGAATCCAAAGGAAAGACAGGAGTCAGTATGTTTGGAACTACATGCACTTTATTAAATGAAAAAGGAAACGACAGCGTAGATTTTCAGACGGCAACTAATAACATTATTGGGAGATATTTAATTTAAAACTTATTTTGTAAGACCATTTTTACTTATCTGGTTTTTTCATGGATCCCCTGTGATACCCTCCTGGATCCTGAGGAGTTCGCGGACCCGAGGTTGGGATCCACTTCCCTGTGGAATAGAGGTGTGGTGTTCATTTATGATAAAAGATGCACAGATATTTGGGGACAATATGTCCAATATGAAGACACTAGTTCTAAATCACATCCCATCCTGTTGCATGTTATCGGAAACATAAAATACCAGAATATTTCTTAGATCTTTTCCATCAGTAGTTGTGTTACCGCTCTTCAAAGCTCACGTAACCTAACCTGGGACTAATTTTTGTTTCTAGACTTGGAGTTAGTGCTAATTCAGAAAATGTCATTGTCTGAAGAGATATTGGATGCCGGCCTGGTAAGAGGTTAGGAAATTGCTTTAGTTGGAGCTGTGGCGGAAAAAATGGAAATGGTACATGGAATAAGCATGAATTACCTGTAAGGACCCATCTATTTGCTTAAATGTGGTCTGGCAATGCAGAGTGGCTAATACCAGATGACATAAGGATGATGGATGGGAAGGAGTTCTTAGAACTGGAGAGAAATTCAGCAAACTAGTTACTGAACAGTTACATTTGGCTTTTTTTTTTTTCTGTATGTGAGAACCAGGTCGTCCAAACACTAGCAGGAGCAGGGTATTAGCTGGCTAATAGGGAGGAATGCCAAACTGTATTATTTTTGTTGAAAACGTTTCTTTTCAAAATCGAGGGTTTTTATCTTTTCTCTTTGCATCTTTTCCCCTTACCTCTGCCCACGCCATATTTTCCCCCTTTTGACTATTGAGGGCTGGGTTAGGAAAAGAAAACAAACTAAAAAATCTTATGAACATTTTGTACCCTTTGTGTGGAGGGAATGAAAAAAATTAAAACCTCAAGTTTTGTGAAAAAAGCCATTTTCAGAAACTGGAAATTTTGGCAAAAGAAGTTTTTAACAAAAAATATCTTGGCCATCTGTTTTCCTGACACTTGTATCTTCTAATGACCTAGACCAGGTGCCCCAAGGAAATCGTGAAACTGAGGGCAGGTCTACACTAAGTAGGTAAGTTGATTGTAGATATGAAATTCTAGCTACATCAATTGCATAGCTAGAATTGACTGGTCTGCAATGGACTTACCTGCCCATCTTCAGAGGGAGGTTGATGGGAGAGCCTTTCCTGTCGACCTCCCTTACTCCTTGGGATATCATGAAGTACAGGAATTGACTGCTTATCCCCGATAGTTCGATTTTGCATGTATCTACCAGGTACGTGACTTCGAATCCCAGAAGGTCGACCTTGGGTTGATCTTCTGCATAGTATTGACAAGCCTTTAGTTTGGGTCAAATCTATAATGTATGTTTGAATATGTACCTTACCTGAATACTCAGGCAATGAGAAGGTGGTGCTCAGTTTGCTTAGCTCTACGGGCAGCAATGAACTGCATGATGCACCCACAAAAATCTGCTTTCCAGCATGACCCAAACTTCCTATCATAATGTATTTGAAAAGCTTTTTGCCCTAGATGTGCAATGAAATTGGTATCTTTTACCATTAAATCACGTCGTCTTTCATTTGAGGAGGATAAAGTTGGGGAGAAAACAAGAGCTAACAAGACATCTACAGCCTTCCAAAACCAAATCATATGGGCTACAGATACACGGGCAGCGTCTGTTGACAAAACTGGGCTTTTGCTGGCAAAGCTTGCCGAACATCTACGTGCTTGAAGTGCTCTGCTGACAGTTTGCTGACAAAACTTGGCACATCCTCTGGCAGTATCCTGCCTCTGTCAACAGTATTCTGTCGACAGAAGTGCCATGAAGGGCTGAGTCTACACTAGCACCCTCCTTTCGAAAGGGGCATGGTAATAAGCGAGTTGGGCAAATGCTAATGAGGCGCTGCCATGAATATGCAGTGCCTCATTAGCATAATGGCAGCTGCGTGCTATTCGAAAACCAAATTGGAAGAAGGGGCTTTCAAAGTCTGGGGGTCCTTTCGAAAGGTCCCCATCTACACAGGCAGTGTCTGATTCGAAAGAACCTCATTAACATTTTCCCAACTCGCTTGTTACCATGCCCTTTCCAAAAGGAAGAGGCTAGTGTAGCATAGCCAACATGTAGCCCCTTCTGTTGACAGAGCGGTCCTTTATGGAGCCAGCCAGGTCTATGGCATGTGCATCTGACTATATTTAAAGGGGTCTACTGTTCTAGAAGCCCTAGCCAGGAAGCCGGCGGCATGGCTCCAGTACAGCTGTATGTGGCCAGAGGACACACCCTGCCAGCCACTCCCAGCAGCCTCCTAAAATGTCCCAGGCTGCTGGAGAGTATCCTGGGCCCTCACAGAACACAGAAGAGGGCTCCCAGGAATCTGCATGGGGCAGCAGGAAAAAGGCCCCATCCTGGTCAGGGCATGAAGTCTGGGACCTGCTAGACCCAACTTTGAAGGACCTTAATGCCCGGGGCTGCACTCGGATCATCAAAACCCAGGTGCAGTGTGGCCACCCCACCTGCACCCTCAAGCACGTGCAGGCAAAGGTGAAAGAACTCCACCAAGGCTATGTGCGGACCCTGGATGTGCAGTGGAGTTTGGGGCAGGGACAGACACCTGTCCCTACTTCATAGACCTGGACCACATACCTGGGGACAAGGATGGGGCCCCTGTCAGTGGGCACCATTGTAAGTGGGAGGAGGCATCCCCTCTGGAGATGGTCTTCCCAGAGCCTGAAACCCCACTGGAGCCAGCCCATGATCCACAGTCCGATCCTGAGTTGAGCCAGGGGATGCTTATCATAGCACTGGACTTGTTGGGGGCACTGCCACAACCTTGGCATGGACCATCTGGTGAGTACCTTGCCAGGTGCACACCTCTGGGCCTGGGGGGTGAAGGGGCAGCAAGGTGTTCCATGGGGCCTGCTGGGATGGCTCAGGCGGGCATCTGCAACGAGGGCTCGCCACTTGCAACCATGTACATGGCAGTGCATATCATCTGCACACTGGAGACAAGGAATACGGAGCACAGGTGGTCTTCTTGTCTATACTCCCTGTGGAAGGAAGGAAGGGGTCCATGGAGGGATCATTGAATCACAGAGGTAAATGTGTGATTGCGTAGGTGGTGTAGCAGGAAAGGACTTGGTTTCTTTGACCATGGGATTCTGTTTCGTGAACAGGGATTGCTGAGAAGAGACGGGATCCACCTCACTAAAAGAGGAAAGAGCATCTTTGCGGGCAGGCTTGCAAACCTAGTGAGGAGGGCTTTAAACTAGGTTTGCTGGGGGAAGGTGACACAAGCCTGGAGGTAAGTGGGGAAGGAGGAGGGAACAATCAAGTGGGTTTCCTGGGTGAGGAGGAGAAAGTGGGCCAATTGGCCGCTTCCCTAAGATACTTGTACACTAATGCCAGAAGCCTGGGGAACAAACAGGAAGAATTAGAGGCCCTGGCACAGTCACACAAGTATGAGGTGGTTGGAATAACGGAGACTTGGTGGGACGATTCGCATAACTGGAGCACGGTCATGGAAGGTTATACATTGTTTAGGAAGGACAGATGGGAGAAAAGGAGGAGGAGTTGCGCTCTGTGTGAGGGAGCAGTATGGTTGCTCAGAGCTCCAGTATGAGGAAGGAGAAAATCCAGTTGAGCGTCTTTGGGTTAAGCTTAGAGGTGGAAGTAACAGAGGTGATGTTGTAGTTGGTGTCTGTTATAGGCTGCCAGATCAGGGAGAGGAGATAGATGAGGCTTTCTTCAGGCAGCTTAGTGAAGCTTCCAAATCACAGGCCCTGGTTCTCATGGGAGACTTCAATCATCCAGACATTTGTTGGGAGACCAATACATCAGAACACCGACAATCCAGGAAGTTTTTGGAGACTATTGGGGATAACTTCTTGGCACAAGTGCTGAAGGAACCAACCAGGGGCTGTGCACAACTTGATCTGTTGCTCACAAACAGGGAAGAGCTAGTAGAAGAAACAGAAGTGGGAGGGAACCTGGGCTGCAGTGACCATGAGATCGTAGATTTCAGGATCCTGACGAAAGGAAGAAGGGTGAGCAGTAACATACAGACCCTTGATTTCAGAAGAGCGGACTTTGACTCCTTAAGAGACTGGATGAGCAGGATCCCTTGGGAAATGAAGATGAAGGGGAAAAGAATTGAAGAGAACTGGAAGTATTTTAAAGAAGTCTTACTGAAGGCACAGGAACAAACAATTCCGCTGCGTAGTAAGAAATGGAAAATGGTAGGCAACCAGCTTGGCTTAACAGGGAAATCCTTAGTCAGCTTAAATTCAAAAAGGATGCATACAGGAAATGGAAACGTGGACAGTTGACTAAGGAGGAGCATAAACATACGGCTGGAGAATGCCGGCGGTAATCAGGAAGGCGAAAGCACAATTGGAACTGCAGCTGACAAGGGATGTGAAGAGTAACAAGAAGGGTTTCTACAGGCATGTGAAGAATAAACGGGTTATCAGAGAAGGTGTGGGGCCATTACTGGATGAGGGAGGTAACCTAGTGACAGATGATGCAGGAAAAGCTGAAGTACTCAATGATTTTTTTGCCTCAGTCTTCACGGACAAAGTCAACTTCCCAATGACGTTCCTAGATGATGCACTATGGGAAGGCGGAGGGCAGCCATCTGTGGGGAAGGAACAAGTTCTGAGCTATCTAGAAAAACTAGATGTGCACAAGTCCATGGGTCTGGATTTAATGCACCCCAGGGTACTGAGGGAATAGGCAGAGGTCATTGCTGAACCTTTGGCCACCATCCTTGAAGACTCTTGGAGATCGGGGTAGATACCGCATGACTGGAAGAAGGCAAATGTAGTGCCCATCTTTAAAAAAAGGAAAGAAGGACAATCCAGGGAACTATAGACCCATCAGCCTTACCTCAATCTCTGGGAAAATAATGGAGGGAATCCTCAAGGAACCCATTTTGAAGCACTTGGAAGAGGGAAAAGTGATCAAAAGTAGCCAACATGGACTCACCAGGGGCAAGTCCTGCCTGACCAATCTGATTAGCTTCTATGACGAGGTAACAAGCTCTGTGGACATGAGGAAGTCAGTGGATGTGATATACCTTGACTTCAGCAAGGCTTTTGATTCAGTCTCCCACAACATTCTTGTCCATAAGTTAAGGAAATATGGATTGGATCCTTGGACTATAAGATGGATAGAAAGCTGTCTTGATGATCGGGCCCAACGGGTAGTGGTCAATGGCTCAATATCTGGATGGCGGTCTGTTTCAAGCGGAGTGCCACAAGGCTTGGTTCTGGGGCCAGTGTTACTCAACATCTTTATTAATGACATGGATGAGGGACTGGTTTGCACCCTCAGCAAGTTTGCGGATGACACAAAACTAAGGGGAGAGGTAGATATGTTGGAAGGTAGAGAGAGAATCCAGAGTGACCTGGATAAATTGGAGGACTGGGCCAAAAGAAATCTGATGCGCTTCAATAAGGAGAAGTGTAGAGTCCTGCACTGGGGGTGGAAGAATCCCAAACATTGTTACAGGCTGGGGACCGACTGGCTCAGCAGCAGTACAATGGAAAGGGACCTCGGGGTTATGGTGGATGAAAGGCTGGATATGAGTAAACAGTGTGCCCTTGTAGCCAAGAAAGCTAACGGCATAGTGAGGTGCATTAGGAGGAGCATTTCGAGCAGATCTAGAGAAGTAGTTATTCCTCTTTATTCGGCACTGGTGAGGCCACATCTGGAATATTGTGTCCAGTTTCAGGACCCCCAGGTTAAAAAGGATGTGGGTTTGCTAGAGCAGGTTCAGCAAAGGGCAACAGAAATGATTAAGGGTCTGGAGCACAAGACCTACGAGGATAGGCTGAGGGATTTGGGCTTGTTTAGTTTACAGAAGAGAAGACTTAGAGGTGATTTAATAGCAACCTTCAACTTCCTGAAGGGGAGCTCTAAAAAGGAGGGTGAGAAACTGTTCTCAGTGGTGTCAGATGGCAGAACAAGGAGTAATGGTCAGAAGTTGAAGAGGGAAAGGTGTAGGTTAGATATTAGGAAAAACTTCTTCACCAGGTGGGTGGTAAAGCATTGGAATGTGTTGCCTAGAGAGGTGGTGGATTCTCCATCCCTTGAGGTTTTCAAGTCCCGGCTGGACAAGATCCTGGCTGGGATGACTTAGTGGGGCTTGATCCTGCTTGAAGCAGGTGGCTGGACTAGATGACCTCCTGAGGTCCCTTCCAGCCCTGTGATTCTGTGAGGCAGCCGCCGGCCTGTGGCTAGACCTATGGGGAACCATCCAAACTCCCAGAGCCTGAGGGGTGGCCAGCCTGCCCCTGCCAAGGTTGGGAGGGGACATCTGCACAGCCAACTGCCCGACCCCCGAGCCTGCACCACTGGATGCTGGTGTGAGCTGCACTCATGTGGGGGCAACCCTGGGGAGGGCACAGCTGCATTGGGTCCCTGCACCCAAGCCGGGACCCTACGTGACACTGGGGGAGGAGGAAAGTGGTCAGGCCAGTCCCCCTGACAGCACAGGCTCACTGTACAGCAGGGCCCTTCATGTCAGGGAACAGACGTAAGCACCTGGGACAGCTCTGTCCCAAGGCCCAGGGGTGGGGGCTGCATCCCACAGGACCTCAAGAGGTCATCAAGTCCAGCCCCCTGCTTCAAGCAGGATCAGCCCCAACTAAATCATCCAAGCCATGACTATGTCAAGCTGGGACTTAAAAACCTCTAGGGATGGAGATTCTACCACCTGTCTAGGCAACACATTCCAGTGCTTCACCATGCTCCAGGTGAAGTTTTTCCTAATATCCAACATACTCCTCTCCTTCTGTAACATTAGACCATTACTCCTTGTTCTGCTATCTGACACCACTGAGAACAATTTCACTCCACCCTATTTAGCCTTCTTGGCTACAAGAGCACACTGGTTAGTCGTACCGAGCCTTTCATCCACTATAATCCCTAGGTCCCTTTCCACTGTACTGCTGCTTCGCCAGTCAGTCCCCAACCTATAACAATGCTTGGGATTCTTTCGTTCCAAGTGCAGGACTCTACACTTCTCCTTGTTGAACCTCATCAGATTTCTTTTGGCCCAATCCTCCAATTTATCCGGGTCTCTCTGGATCCTATCTCTACCCTCCAACGTCTCTCCCTCTCCCTCTAGCTTGGGATCATCCACAGACTTGCTGAGGGTGCAATCCAGTCCTTCATCCAAGTCATTAATAAAGATGTTGAACAACACTGGCCCCAGAACTGAGCCTTTGGGCACTCCACTTGAAACCAACCGCCATCCAGGTATTGAGCCATTGAGCACTACCCATTGGGCATGACCATCTAGCCAGCTTTCTATCCATTTTATAATCCATGATTCCAATCCATAATTTCTTAATTTATGAGGAAGAATGTTGTGGGAGACTGTAACAAAAGCTTTGATAAAATCAAGATATATTAGATCCACTGACATCCCCACATCCACAGAGCCTGTTACCTCATCATAGAAGCTAATCAGATTGGTCATGCATGACTTGTCCTTGGTGAATCCATGTTGACTACTTTTGATCACTTTCCCCTCTTCCAAGTGCTCCAAAATGGATTCCTTGAGGATCCCTTCCATTATTTCCCCTGGTGCTGAGGTAAAGTTGACTGGTCTATCGTTCCCTGGATTGTCCTTTCCTTTTTTAAAGATGGGCATGACATTTGCCTTTTTCCAATTATTCGGAATCTCTCCTGATCTCCAAGAGTCTTCAAGAATAATGGCCAAAGGCTCTGCAATGACATCTGCCAATTCCCTCAGTACTCATGGATGCATTAAATCCAGACCAATGGATTTGTGTACATCTAGTTTTTCTAAGTAGCTCTTAACTTGTTCCTTCCCCACTGAGGGCTGCCCTCCACCTTCCCATTCTGCATCGTCTAGCACCGTAGCTTGGGAGAATTGGGGGAGCTGAGCTTGTTAAAGCCAGCTACAAGGGTGTCCACATTGGTGATGTGGACGAGCCATTGCAGCAGGATCTTGTTGCTGGCATGCACCACCTGCGGGGAGAGAGGACCAGACATGCCTGTGAGTCACTGGAGGAGAGAGCACCTCTGGGCCCTGGTGAGGTCCACAGCCCCCTAACCACTCTCCCCCTGCCCCCATGCAACCTGAGGGTGACTTACATCAATAAGTATGGCCCCAACAGTGGATCTTCCAACACTGAATTGGTAGCTACCACTCCGTGGGCCATCAGGTGTTGCCAGCTTCCACAAAGCAATAGCTACTGGCTTTCTGAGGGTGAGGGCGGGTTGCACATTGGTGTCCTCTCTGTGGAGGGCAGCGGTGAGCCAGGTACATAGCTTGAGGAAGGTAGCCTTCTTCATTCAGTTCTGGGTCCACTTCTGGTCACTCCACTGCCCTATCATCAGGTGGTACTACCAGAACCGTCTGAGCCCCTTAGCAGGTGAGGGTGGGAGAGGTACTGGGGCACCACTGGCATGCTCTGTGGGCTACCTCTCATGGTCATCCCACCAGATGCTTTGGAACACACCAATGAGGACGAGAGGCAGGGCCAGAAGTAGCCTCAGTCCAGTCTGAGCCTGGGGCTGCTCTGGCATGATACTGGTGTGGCTAGACTGGCTTCTCACACTGAGGTCTGGGGTGCCTGCACGGGCTTTGCTGTGCCTCCAGGGGTATGCACGGCTTGGCATGGACATGAGCTGTGGGCTGTGGGGGACTGTGGGGGGGCCTTTAAGGGCATGCAGACCAGTGCTCCAGGAAGGGCTTGCCCTCCATGCGGGTCACGCTTCTGGTCTTAAGGGGCCCACTCTGTCAACAGAGCTGACTGGCTGCGTAGAGGATCTCTGTCAACAGAGTGGATCTCTATAGTGATCCGCTGTACATGTGGCTGCGATCTCTTGATGGATATTTTGCCAGGGAAAGTCTGCCGACAGTGACATCTGTCCACAGAGGCTCCCCGTGTAGATGTAGCCGTGGTCTTTATTTGTTATAACCCTTCTCTTTTGATTACTGTCCTACACCAGTGTCATGTCTTATTTGATCTAATCACCATTTAAGTCTGGGACATGTTATTTAATAACTTTGTAAGTTTCAGGTGTATCTATGATGTTGTACAAATATGGCTGTGGCTGCCTAGGACTTCACAGTTGCACTGTGGCTATCTGCTTATTTCTGGTTCCTTCAAAAGCATAAGCTCCTACAGTATCAGCAGAGGAAAAAGAATCCTCATTCACTGTCTAGGGCCTATCACACACATCCGTCCAACAGAGGGATGGGTATGCCCATACCATATGAAAACATGGTAGTCAATTAAATATCCTTCTAAATGTATAGTAATCGTGCTTCTTTTAGCTCTGTACTACAGCCCATTGATATATGTGGGAGCCATCTCTATGAGCAAGGGTACAAAATTAGATGTCAGGCCGGGAGCAAAAACATCAGTATTACTAAGTACATGTAACTGAATTGCAGGGCTTGGGAACCTAACATCAGAGTAATAGAACAAATCAGAGAACAAAACTTCTTTTTCTAAACTTGAGGACTATCTCTAAACTATCTACAATTTGACACAACTTTTTGCAACGGCAAATAGTGATGTGTCAGAAATTCTGTCTTAATTTTTTTGAAGCCTCTGGCCTACGCAAAGAGCTAGTAACATACTGGAATGATTGGAGTGAGTGTACCATAAAATGGCTTGGATTTGCTCATCTGGCTTCAAGTTCAGAGGAATGACCAGTAAGTTGACTTATGTTCTTAACAGTGTAGACCCAGAAGGGCTTGAGCAGATGTTGCAGGCTTACTCCAGGCAAATACACAAGATTTTGTGGTTTCTCTTAAGTGTTTGCTAATAACTACCACATTGCAAAGTCAGATGTCCTTTCTCAACAGCGCTGACTATTCATAATACAATACAGATGATTTCATCTGTGGTTAGGGCTTCTCTTTTTCTAGTAGAGCTGTGTAAAGTCTGAAATGCTCAAATTTACACTCTAGCAACATTTTTGGAAAAAAAAATACTCTTAACAGTTCACACCTCTGATTTGTTACCACAGTCCTGCCTATACATTTATTTGTTCATGTAGCTAATCTTAATATACTGTGCACTCTCTTGCAGCTAAAGAACTGAGTTAGACAGGCATTTATTTTGGAGAAAAGTTTAGAAGTAGTAAGAGTTTCTTTGTTTTCAGAGCAGGTATACCAGACTACTGGATTTTACTTCTAACTCTGTCACTTGTATTGGGACCTTACCCAACACTTGTATTCTGCATGTTGTTCTGTTCCTCACCTATCACAACATGGAAATCATGGTATGTTATCTACTTTTCTTAAAGGAATATTGTAAAGCTTAATTAAGTGGCTTTCATGTTAATTAATAACAATGGTTAATTATATTATTGACTATGATTATTATTCCAGTCCTGGTTGAACTTCCTTTCCAAGTTTCAAATAGGAGCAAACTCCTAAAGAACCAAGTTTTCACTTGAGGTGAAATTCTGGCACCATTGAATTCATTGGCAGAATTCCCACGGACTTCAAAAAGGTCAGGATTTTACTCCTAATTTTTAACTGTCAGCTCAGCTTTCTTTCATTAGAATTGGGAGACATGAAGGACACTTTCTTCTCTAGTCAAATTTCTGATGGCGAATTTGTCCCAAGAGAAATATACAGTATACATTTTCCCTTCTGATCCTAAAAACATTGGAAGAAACACCCCCTCTCATTTTATAAAACATCATGGGATTTAAAATGTATTTTAATGGCTTTTGTCTGTAATGAACCCTGTTTAAGATGTTAATATTTTTTGACAAGGGCTTCTCTTGTGTCTGGCTTTTGAAAGGCAAATCCAGTATGTATAATGGCCTTATTTTAGCCATGCAGTGGATTGAAACCAGCAGAAGCTGATAGTAAACAGCTTTTTTCAATGTGTATGAAGTTCATTTTTTTGTTCTGATTTAATCCTGCTTTGGCTCTTTCTGCACGCTGGGAAAGCACTGTTTAAAAAGAAAATAAAACTGAGACATTCAAACTCTCTGCTTCAGCTTTTTTTCTCTGATTATTCCCTTCCTTAAAAAAGGGACACAGTTGTCTGTAATGGAGTTTTGATCACTTTATTGGTATATGAGTAAATATTGCAGAAATTATGTAGGCTAAAGATTTCCCTAGCCTAGCAGAAGTTGAACCTGAACCTCAAAGGAGAAGTGTCCAGGTTCATCCTTAGTGATACGGCCCCTAGCAGCTGATGCCCAGGGAAAAATGGACATACTTAGGAGTCTAGGCTGTTCCAGAGTGCAGACTGCTGGTGGTGTAAATTAGAGCAGCTTCCTCTCCTTCATCTCCCTCTTTTCATCCTCATTGTTAACACAGTGAAAGACAGGAACAAAGGATAACAGTCCTTAGCACTTTCTGTCTACAGATTTCAGAGGAAGGGATGCATTTTTGGCCCAACGCTATTTAAACCCCCAGCAGTCTGTTCCCCCTTCAACTTTCTCTCCCATTTGTCTGTACATCTTGCTTCCCTAAGCCCTGGTCCTGCTCACTTTTCTTACCTACCCCGGCCTGCCCTCCTCCCCCAGCTCAGCCCTGTTTGATTAGTTCTGCTCTGACAGCCCTGTTTCTGTGTGGGTCTCTCCTTCCCTACCCTTCTCACTTTGCTACTTGAGACTTATTTTGACCTCTAGCTCTTCTCTCCAGATGCAGATCTGCTCCTGACAGTCCTGTTGCTTTCCTTCCTCTCTCCTATCACAGAAGAAATGCACCCTGGTAGCAACATGCTGTGGAGAGGGACTTAGGCTAGATTCCAGCTTAGTCCTCTCCAGCTCCTCACTGGAAGGGGAGGAGGCAGAACTGAGGTCAGGAGTTTTTGGCACCATCCCTTCCCCATCCTCCAATGAAGAATAGGAGGGAGTAGAGCTGGGAAGCAGCCTATTTTCCCACAGCATAAGGAGCCAGCAATTATGTTTACAGACTCACCATGGAACCCTGGGATGACAGAGAGGAAGGACCCCACTCTGAAATTGTCTACCTTACCTCTTGTTCCATCTTATAAGTAATCTTTGCAATGCATCATTATGGCTGTGTCTACACGTGCCCCAAACTTCGAAATGGCCATGCAAATGGCCATTTCAAAGTTTACTAATGAAGCGCTGAAATGCATATTCAGCGCTTCATTAGCATGTGGGCGGCAGCGGCGCTTCGAAATTGACAAGCCTTGCCGCCGCACGGCGCGTCCAGACGGGGCTCCTTTTCGAAAGGGCCCCGCCTACTTCGAAGTCCCCTTATTCCCTTCGAAGAAGGTGGCGTCCTTTCGAAAAGGAGCCCCGTCTGGATGCGCCGCGCAGCGGCAAGGCTCGTCAATTTCGAAGCGCCGCTGCCGCCCGCATGCTAATGAAGCGCTGAATATGCATTTCAGCGCTTCATTAGTAAACTTCGAAATGGCCATTTGCATGGCCATTTCGAAGTGTGGGGCACGTGTAGACATAGCCTATGAGACCACGTGGTCTTGTTTTTGTGGTAAGTAAACAGCAAAGCAGCAAATAATCAAGTAACTTTACTCATGTGTTGGTTGCACGATGAGGACTCTGGATTTTATCAGAGAAAGGGAGTGCTACCAGAGCACTGAAGTTCCCTCCTCCCTATGGGGCAATCCACCTTTTCCTCTCTTATATGAGTGCTTAATTAAAAAAGAAGTGCTGCCTAGGTGGAAATGCAGCTATGGCATTAATCAAGAGGATAGGAATAGGGATTCTAAGATGGCACCAAAAAAGGCATGGGTTTTATTGTCACTTTCTAGGGATAACTCTTAAAATCTCCTTTTATCTTTGCCACCTACTTCCATCCCCATCCCAGCTGTACAGTCCCACCCCTCCACATTTTGAGCTGCAGTATCCAGTGGGATTTCCCTTTTGCTCCCTCTTCCAGTTGCAGTCCCCACCCAGCCCTAAGCACAAACAATGATTACACACATTTAAAATGAAAGTGGTAATTTTTCTTTGGCTTCCCAGTTTCATTTGAGTCACTGCGCTTTCCCCCTTCACATTTCTTTTTTGAGTGTCATAGGTATAAGGCCCGTAGTTGATACACATGTTTGAAATCAAATCAATTTCCCCTTGTCTGCCACCTCTTCTTAACTGTAGGTCCCCACCAGAGCCCAGGTTCCAGTCATGATTAACAGAATACACACATGTTTCAAATAAAACCTTCCTTCCAGTCAGCACCACCCCCTGGCCCAACTTCCAGCTGCAGACTTGCCTACTGCTCCGTCTCCATCGTTTTTGCCTTTCAGCCTTCTCTGTCTGCCATCATTAGCATCATTCATCAAATAGCATTTGTGCTTTACAAAGCTGGATATTAATACCATGATCTTCATTTTGCATATGGGAAACTGGGATGCAGAGGGGTTAAGTAATTGGCTTCATATGCCAGAGTGAGGCAGACGTAGAACTGGGAATAGAAGCTAGTGCCAGATTCCCAGCTGGTTTAAACTGACAATGCTGCCCCATGGAGCAATGCCAGAGCACACCAGCTGAGAATCCGGCACCTGGCTCTCCTGACTCCCAAGCCTGTACTTTGTGCACTGGAGCATGTTTCCTTTCTGAGATTTCACTTTCTTGGAAGTGTGACTATTGCTTAACTGTGGTTTATGCGCTGGCTGGCTAAGAGGGTATCTTTGGGCATTGGTGACTTGTGGTAGCAGTTGGGAGATGCGCCACTCTCCTATGCCCTTGGCAAAATTTTAATTGCTAAATGGGGTGATCTCACAGACCCTCCTTCCCCTCTGAGTGGCCCTGCCTGCATCCCTCTCCCCCTGCAGGTACCAGTCACTGCTGTGTTAGTGGAGCACACGGTGTGACACCTTCACTCACAGTCAAGATTAAGATTTTTTGTCTCAGACGGGTTATGATGGGTTATTGCCCAGGCCTTGTCTCTGACTTCTATTAAAAATAATGGGGGTGAGCTGAGGGGAGTGACAAGGGCTGACTGAAGCCTAAGCCACGCAAGGCAGATGGCCTCCAGCTGCTGCCATGGCAGCCAACAGCTCTGGGGCCACATGTCAACTCTGGGGCCTGCTGACAGCTCTGGCCCCACTACATCAAGGCTGAAGTGGGAAATATCACAGAGTTCCTGACAATGATGGAATCCGTGACTTCTGTGACCTTTGTGCAATAATCTTATCCTGGCTCATGGGCAAGTTACAGTCACAAGTATGCTGGACTCTGGGCAGTATGTGTGTGTGTGTGGGGGGGAGGTTGGGGGCGGGGCTCAGCTGCAGAAGTGGGGCTAGTGGTAGGCAGCCCTCAGCCCTGCCTGGCCCACACACATGGGTCTCTGACAGCCATTTAAAGGGCTGAGGCCCTTTTAAATTGCTGGGCCCCAGAGCAATTGCCCCCTTTACCCTTCTTCTCCGCCCACGTCCATGGCCCGGTGTACAGTCACAATACATAGGTGCTTAGGATTCTATGCCAGAGTGAGTAGCCTTAACGGCGCTCATGAGGGAATCCTAGAACATAGAACACTAGAACTGGAAGGGACCTCGAGAGGTCATCAAGTGCAGTCCCCTGCTCTCACAGCAGGTCCAAGCGCCATCTGGACCGTCCCTGTCAGACGTCTATCTAACCTGCTCTTAAATATCTCCAGGGATGGCGATTCCACAGCCTCCCTCAGCAATTTTCACAGAGGTGGATTAGGTTGTTTTGAGCTGCTCAGACACATAGGATGATCAGTGCTGGCTAAAATGGAAGTTGATTTGGTTCTGCTCCTGTAACTGAAACTTCTGCTTGCCGTGCAGCATCAGTTCAGATGGGATGTTCCAAATTCCAACTGCTGTGTAAAAGCACATTGCTTCCAGATGGCTTTCTGACATGAGTCATGGGCTGCTGAACAGGGAAAACACGGATGCCTGAAGCTCAGTTGGACCTTCAGGTTGTTAAAAAGTTGGGGTACATGAGATACTATTTTCAGATCCTGGCTTAAGAGTGAGAGAATCACATGATTCCTCCCCAAGACAGGAAAGGACAAGAGGCCTATTGCCTCCAGGGATTCTCTGAGAGAGATGAGAATGGTGACTGGGGGGACAGCTAGCCCCACAACTGTGTCAGATCTGAGATTTGAGCCCAAATCTGCACAGCCCATGCCAAGAACACTATCTAGAGCTGGACAAAATATTTCTGGTGAATGTGTTTTCTGGACAACCTACTTTCTGCAGAGCACGGACACTATTTACCAGTTCAGCTCAAATTTGGCAAATCATTTCATCTGGAAAAACCTTCAGTCTGATACACTGATTTGGCTCAAAATTGAAGAGGTTTACTTCAACCTGAACATTTTTTTTTTGTTTCAGTGAAAAAATGAAAAAAATCAGTTATTCACTCCGCTGCAACCATATCCTTGAACAGCTGCAAAGGCTTTCCCCTTAGCCTTGGTCTTTTGAACTCTTTATCCCTGCCTTTTAGCCAGGATTCTGATTTTCAGATATTTAAATTACTCATCTTCTCCACTTGCATCCTTCAAGCTGTGCACATTACTCTACAACCTCTCCAGGTCACATCCCACTTCACAGAAACATCCTAGAGAAAATACTGGCCCTTCCTCTTGGCATGCTACTCCCAAGATAAATGGCACATGCTGTGCTGCTGTTGAGGTCCCCTGGGCAACATTTTCTTTAGGACAAGTTTGTACTGCCTATGAGATACAAGATAAACCTTGAACTACGTGCACTTTCTGTATTTGCACATGGTCCCCCTGGCTGCGTCTACACGTGCACGCTACTTTGAAGTAGCGGCACCAACTTCGAAATAGCGCCCGTCACGTCTACACGCGTCGGGCGCTATTTCGAAGTTAACTTCGACGTTAGGCGGCGAGACGTCGAAGTCGCTAACCTCATGAGGAGATAGGAATAGCGCCCCACTTCGACGTTCAACGTCGAAGTAGGGACAGTGTAGACGATCCGCGTCCCGCAACGTCGAAATTGGCGGGTCCTCTATGGCGGCCATCAGCTGGGGGGTTGAGAGACACTCTCTCCAGCCCCTCAGCTCACTGGTGGCCGCGTGGAGCGGCCCCTTAAAGGTCCCCTCCCCCGCCCTGACTGCAGGAGGCTGAGGCAACGTGCAGGCTCCTGCCTGCACCCGTGGCGAGCCTGCACAGCCCTCAGCCCCTGACACCGGCCATGGCTGCCCAGCAGCCCCCCCAGCCCCCCAGGGGACCCCCCCCAAGGGCAGCCAGAGCAGCCAGGGCAGCCAGTGGGCCAAGCAGTCTGGGAAGCGGCAGCGGGGCCCCTCTTGGACGGAGGCCGAGATGCGGGACCTGCTGGGGCTCTGGAGCGAGGAGGAGGAGCTCCAGGTAATGGGGAGCAAGAGGCGGAACGCAGATGCATTCGCTCGGCTGGCCGACGGCCTGGCTGCCCGGGGTCACCCTGCCCGCACTCCTGACCACGTCCGCACTAAGGTCAAGGAGCTGCGGCAGGGTTATGCCCGGGCCCGGGATGTGGCCAGCCGATCTGGGGCCGCCCCCGTCACTTGCCCCTTTTACAGGGAGCTCAGGGACATCCTGGGCTCCCGGCACACCTCCTCCCCTCCGGCCACCCTTGACACCTCGGCTGACGAGCCCGAGCAGGCCCTGCAGACGGACTCCGCCCCGGAGGCAAGCCCCGCACCCCGGGGGCGCCCCCCGGAGGCCATCCCCGGGACATTGCGGCAGGAGGAGGAGGAGGAGGAGGAGGGGGGCTCCTCCTCCACAGAATCCAGCCTGCAGATCCTCCTCCTGCCATCCCGGAGCAGCAGCAGGGCCTCCGACCCCCGGGGATCTCCGGACCGTGGGAGCGGACCCACAGGTAGGTACCCCTCTCTGGTGGACACCCCGGGGCTTGAGGGGCAGGGGGAACAGAGATGTGTCCAGGGCCCCCCACACGCTCACATGGCCATTGCCCCAAGGACACCAGGGCCATGGCCCTCACAGCACTGCAGCCATCAGCCCCTGCCCCCCGCCACCCTGCATGACAGTGCCATGCCCCATCCCCGGGCCAGGGGGGAGCGGAACCTCGAGGGGCCCCCGGGCGGAGGGGGTGGGACACCCCGCAGCAGCAGCATGTGATGGAGTCGAGGGAGTGCCAAAGGGAGACTCAGGCTACATATGAGCCACCAGAGCCGAGGAGCTCCCAGGGCCAAAGGAGGATCCTGGTGCTACAGCTGGCAGGTGACACCTCTGCCCTGAGCAAACAGGAGGGAGGAGCCGAGCTGGCTTGGAATTGGGGGGCGAGGGCGGGGGCCACAGGTAGAGGCTAGGGGAAGGGAGAGCTGGTAGGCAGCCAGCCAGAGGAGGGGGAAAGCTGCATCCCCGAGGGGCCCCCCTTGGGGTCTTCTCCCCACGACGGGTTGGAAGGACTGTCTCTTCCGACAGCTGGTGCTGTCACTCCTGCCAGAAACTGGCCATCTGTGGCCTAAGAAAGCTCTCCTGCTCTCAGACCCTGCGGGGTGAAGTGAGAGTCGCTCCCACCAGGGGACGGGGTGCAGGGCCGGGGGACCCCTGAACCCCATCCATCACAGCAGCATCTCCCGGGGACGGGGATGGGGAACCTGCAGCACAGGGCGGGGGGGAGAAAGGCCACAGCTTGGGGCCCACACTAACGCCTGTCTCCATTCTTCTTTCCCCCCTCCTCTCCTGTGTCCTGCACCTGCACCTGCACCATCCGAAGGACCGGAAGAGAGCGCCGGCGAGGCCTCGGTTGTCCTGGAGAGCCCTCCGGGACCCTCGCTCCAGGGCAGCCCCTCGGCCGAGGAACGACCGGCCCCGTGGAGGGCCAGACGGCGGACCCCGCGCCTGCTACCGGCGGCGGCCACAGACCCCCAGCTGCTGGCCATCCTCCGCCGGCAGCTGGAGGTGTCGGAGCAGCACCTCCGGCTGCAGGAGCAGGTGCTGGCCTGGCGCAGGGAGGTATGGGGGGCCTATATGGAGACCATCAACCGGCTGGTTGACTACCTGGCCCCCCATGCCGCGCCGGCAGAGCCACCGCCCGCCATGCCCGCTCCTGCAGCCCCACCACCAGCTGCTCCAGCCGTCGCCGGGCCGTCCGCCGTCGCCCCACCACCTCCCCGCGAGGGCCACCGCGCCGAGGGACCCCTGGAGCCACCCGAGACTCGCCGGCGCCGCTACCTTCTGGTGGAGCCCGCTCCCACCCAGCCGCGGACCAGACTGCAGGCCCGGCGGAGCTCCCGGCTGGGCACGCCCAGTGCTGGGCTGTAGGGGCGAGGGGCCTGGGACGTGGCCCCCCCCCTTGTTGGACAGACTTTGGGGACTGCTTTATGTTACTGCCCCTGTTTGCCCCGTCCCCCCCTGTAAATAGTTCTCCCCGTTCTCCTCCCTGCTTTTCTTTTTTGTTGATGGCGCACAGTTCTCTGCTTTGTTGTTGTATATTGTTTTATTTGTGCACATCTTGCTTTTGTTGAACGTTTGTCCCTCCTTTTTGGTTTCTGTTTCACATATTTATTTATTTACAAAAAAAAAAAAAATTCGTTAAGACAAAAAAAACATTTACGTTCACCCACAAGTTCGTGCTGTCATTTCTCCTGGAGAAGTGTGGGGGGGGCGGTGGGGTGCTCCATGGTGTGGGCGTTGGGGCAGAAGTGTGGGGGAGGAAGGGGCGGGCAGTAGGGGGCCTGGGCAGAGTTCACCCCGCGGCCTGTTGCTCGAAGTGGGCCCGCAGGGCCTCCCGGACCCGTGTCCCCTCTGGGTCCACCTGCCGACTGGGGGCAGCAGCTGGCTGCACGTGTGCCCTGCCGGCCTCGGCGGCCCAGCCCTGAAGAAAGCTCTCCCCCTTGCTCTCCACGAGGTTGTGCAGGGCGCAGCAGGCACCCACAATCTGGGGGATGTTGTTGGGGCTGGCATCCAGGCGGGTCAGGAGACATCGCCAGCGTCCCTTGAGGCGGCCAAATGAGCGCTCCACCACCTGGCGCGCACGGTTCAGGCGCTCGTTGAAGCGCTCCTGGCTGGCGGAGAGGTGGCCCGTGTAGGGGCGCATGAGCCACGGCCGGAGGGGGTAGGCCGCATCCGCGAGGATGCAGAAGGGCATGGTGGTGTCCCCCAGAGGGATCTCCCGCTGGGGGATGTAGGTCCCCGCCTCCAGCCGGCGGCACAGGCCCGAGTTGCGGAAAACCTGGGCGTCGTGGGTGCTGCCAGGCCAGCCCACGTAAATGTCCTGGAACCGTCCCCGGCTGTCCACCAAGGCCTGCAGGACGACTGAATGGTAGCCCTTCCGATTGAGGTATCGGCCTCCACTGTGGTCCGGGGCACGGATGGGGATGTGAGTCCCATCCAGAGCCCCGAAGCAGTTGGGGAAGCCCAGGGTGGTAAAGGCGGCGACAGTGGCATGTGGGTCCCCCAGCTGCACGAGCCTGTGCAGGAGCATGGAGTTGATGGCACGCACGACCTTCAGAGAAAGCACATGGGACAGCCCCAATGAGGGGTGAGCAGGGTGTGCGTGGCCCTGCCCTGCCCTGGCCTGCCCTGGCCCCCCTGCCCTGCCCTGCCCTACCCTGGCCTGCCCTGCCCTGGCCTGCCCTGCTCTGCCCTGCCCTGCTCTGGCCCCCCTGCCCTGCCCTGCCCTGGCCCCCCTGCCCTGCCCTGCCCTGCTCTGCCCTGCCCTGGCCCCCCTGCCCTGCCCTGCCCTGCCCTGCTCTGCCCTGCCCTACCCTGGCCTGCTCTGGGCCCCCTGCCCTGGCCTGGCCTGGCCTCCCCCTGTGGGTTCTCTTACCTCCATGAAGACAGCCCCGACGGTGGCCTTTCCGACACCAAACTGCTGCCCCACGGATCGGTAGCTGTCCGGAGTGGCCAGCTTCCAGACAGCGATGCCGACCCGTTTCTCCACAGGGAGGGCACGCCGCATGGCAGTGTCCTGGTGCCTGAGTGTGGGGGTGAGCCACTGGCACAGCTCCAGGAATGTCTGGTGGGTCATCCTGAAGTTCCTGAGCCAGTGGTCGTCGTCCCACTCCCCAAGCACCAGCCGCTCCCACCAGTCGGTGCTGGTGGGGTAGCTCCACAGCCGCCGGCGTGTGAGGCGGGGGGGGGGCGGGGTGCTGCAGGGGTAGGGGCTGAGCCCCGCTGCCCTGGGGGCATCTCCTCCCCTGGGGCAAGAAGGTGCTTAGCTGCCCCCAACATGGCATGAGCCAGGGCAAGCCCTGCTCCTGCTGGGAGGGCTGGGTGGACCTCTAGCTGCTGCTGCTGCTGCTGCTGCTGCTGCTGCTGCTGGGGGTCCATGACTGCGGCGCTCGGGGTCTGTGTGCCTATATGGCTCCTCAGACCGCGTGCTGTGCAGGCTGAGTGTATGTGGGAGGGGCCCTTTAAGGGAGCGGCTAGCTGTTGCCCCGGAAGCGCTAGTCCGCCCTGTGACCCTGTCTGCAGCTGTGCCTGGCATCCCTATTTCGATGTGTGCTACTTTGACGTGTAGACGTTCCCTTGCTGCGCCTATTTCAATGTTGGGCTGAGCAACGTCGAAGTTGAACATCGACGTTGCCGGCCCTGGAGGACGTGTAGACGTTATTCATCGAAATAGACTATTTCGATGTTGGCTGCACGTGTAGACGTAGCCCCTATGAGAGAAGCTCCCAGGGCGCGACCATTTGGGAGAGGTGGGGGAATAGAGAGGGGAAGTAGGTGGAAAATTGGCAACTAATGGCCTAGGGGATCATTTTATTTAGCTGGAAGGTGGAGATGTGCCTCCATTTCCTTATCTCACTGTGTTGCAGTGACCTGGTGCTGGGGTTGATTTTACGAGACAGCAGCTGAGAAATTGCTCTATTACTGCCCCAGAAGCTTTGTAAGAAGCAACGCCTGCACTTCAGTCGATTGCTGGTTTCTGACTGCTCTGAGAGTTGGGCTACTTGTTGCCTCAGGGAAGGGCAGATAGCTTTGTAAAAGTGCATGAGCTGCCAAAAGAATTTCCTGGATTTTTCTTTTTTGGCCCTCTGCAACCACTGACACATGCTCTTTCTAGCTTAGGGAAAGGGGGTTGCAGGTAACTTTCACAGAGCATAGAGCCCCAAAATTCTTTAATCTGGCCCTGGCCAGTATTGGCAACCCTAAACATTTAAATATCTTGGGTCTCTCCCTCCCCAATAAGATTGGCTTAAAAAGCACATGATTTTTTTTTTTTAAACAAAAATTCAGATGATCTTTCTGTTTTGTTTCTGGTCTCTGGAGAGTGCTTGGCTCATGAGTTCAAGCTTTTTCCCACAATCATAATGGCTACAAATGTATTTCTTTATGGCTATTTAAGTGAAAACTGAAATTCTTTTGTTATCACATCTATTTGGGAGGACGTGTTTAAAAACTCGTGCCAACCATCAAGAGACTGGTGGTAAAATCAGAGAGCGAGCAGCATTCCATAAGTATGTCTGCAGAGCCTTGTCGCTTTGGTCCCAGGCGGTGGCACTGGAATAAGTTTTAGGATGGGGATGTTGAGGTGCGCCCCTACACTGACCTTACTTTGTCCTCATCCTTACTGCCCTGGGCTGAGGCTGCAGCTGGGTGGGTGGCTGCAGAGCCCTGGGCATGGGGCCCATGGCTGGGTTAGGGGGACCTGCCGTAGAGCTTGTGGGACTGGTAGCTGGGGCTCCCCAGAGGCAGTGGTGCTGGTGGATTTGTGATGGTAGCTGAGACCCTGGTGCTGGGTGCAAAATCTGGTGGGGTGCTGCAGCATCCCCCACATTCTGACTTCCTGTTCCTGTGGTCACAGGGAAATTTAGGGCTTGTCTACATAGAAGTTGGGAGCAGTGTAGACACCCCAGTGTGAGTGATCATGAGCACACTAACTCAGCTCAAGCTCGCGTGCGAAGCAGATGTAGCAGTACTATCTTGGGGAGCCTCTCAGACTAGCTGCCAAAGCACACACCTAGTTGGGGTTCAGATGTGTTTGTAGTGGTGTGGCCTGCCAGAGCTGCTGGGTGTACTGCCACAGCCACACTGTGATGTCTATGACATAAGCTAGATCAGGTGTGATGAGGACCACCCTCCCAGCTGCTCTGTACATATCAACTTCATTCACAGGAAGCCACAGTTAAGTCTACTTTGCAGTAACCTGCTGTCCACTAAGCATGTGGGTGGATCCTGCCATCCTGCATTAAAAGTACCTTAGTGGGCTTTGGCCAACTCCTGTTCCAGAGCAGAACAGACCAAAGGACTCTATGGACCTTGGTTAGTGAGTGGAAGTCTAGCATGGGGTGGATTTACTCTCCAGCTTGCTGTAAACTAAGCGTCTGTGTAGATAAGCCACTCAGGGTGGGATCCATGTGGGGATTTAAGCACTGCAATGCTGAGTGTCACAGCCTCTGAGTTTTTGTTGCCTACAAAAACCCAGGGACACTGTACTCCACAAAGCTTGAGTCAAGCCCTGGGGTTCCCAGTACGATGAACAGGCAGCTCGGGAGCTGCCTAAGGAAGCCAATAGGAGATGCCTAGTGCTTAATTGGTAATGAAAGAGGTGCCAGGTATCAAGCAATTTCTTTTCTTCATTTTTTTTTCTTTCACAACTGTGACGCAAGCCTAGAGGTGCTGGAGCTATGTATGGACTGTCAGCCCTAGAGGTGCTGGGTTTCTGCCCTGGAAAGCTCTGGCACCAACTAAGCACAGGAAATGTTGCCCAGTGGTATGTGTGTGCTATGCCCTGTGCCTTTCCCAGGCTCAGAGGGTACTTAAATCTAGTCTGGGGGACTCACTCAATTTCTTCCATTGACATTGTTTGACTGCGAACAAATGAGTGGGGGGGAAAGGAGGACTGGACCTTGGGTCTCTCACCTTCCCAGGCTGTGCTCACACCACTGGACTACAAGCTGCCTTTGTCAAATTAGGCATGTGAAACACATGCCCTTTCTGCCCAGGAGCAGCAACTCTGTCCGGGAGTGCACTGTGGTGGGATCATCCAAGGCATTAACTTAGTTGTAATGAAGGTGTGTAAATGACTGCTGAGCGAGCATAATATGGGCAAATGTTGTGCATGAAAATCTTGCACCTCCACCAGTATGCTCCAGGCCTATATTTACTGTAGTAGTTCTCAGACTTTTTGGTGACCCCTCTCACTCAGCAAGTCTAAGTTCGACTCCCCCACCCCTGTTTTTAATTTACAACGGGGAGTTTTAATTTAAGTGGAGCTGGGGATGACAGCTCCTGTGCACGGCCAGGTTTGGAATCCCCTGCAGGGTCATGACCCAGTTTGAGAACCATGGCGCTGGTGAAATGGTCCTTCTACCCCAGTTCTGAGGCTTTCTGGATCAAAGTGTGCATCACTCATGCTAACCACTGGAACCCTGAGGCCCATGCCTGCACAAAATACGTGATTCCTGCTGACTTCAGTGGGAGTCATTCATCCTGTGGTGGGCAGCAGTTAGCCACTGGAAATTAGAGATGGCATGAAGTCAAATTGTCTAGTGGTTTTGAGATGAGATAAATATCCACTGGAGACTGTGTGATACAATCACCACAAATTCCTTCCCATTTGTGACCCAATTGGTACTTTAAAATAGATGTGAAATAAATGTTCTTTCATGTGGGTTGGCCAGTTGTTTCCCAGGCTGGAAATTGGGATTTAAGTGCTGCTTTGTTGCCAGAGCAGGACTCCTATTCCAAGGCTTCTTATTTTTTTGTTCTAAGCCATTCCTCTCCCATTGATTTTGCACACCGTTCATCACTGTTGGTGAGGCAAAGACCTTCACTTTGCATTCTGGAGATGAAAATCTCTTCGAGTACATTACAGAATAGTCTTTGTCCTTTTCTTTCTATTCCTCGCATTCTGGTTAGTGACAAGCATCACTGAAAATGTGTTCGTAATAAATGGCAGAACCGCTTAAAAATATTTGACCAGTTGCCGTCAAGCCAGGCTGTTCGCTGAACTTCAAAAGCCAATCTGCCAAGCCACCTTGCAACATGCTGGGGTCAATTACAGAGGGTTCCTCAGAGCAGGGAATGGCCAGTGTTGTGCTATCCTTGGCATCAGTACCCGACACAGTACGTAAGGAGATAAGAATTAGTTCAGGCCAATGGTCTAACTCCATATTTTATCTTATGACAGTGGCCGGTATTAAAGTGAATGAACAGAACTGGGTCATGTTGAGTGACGATCTCCTGTCATCTAGACCAACTTTCTGTCAGTCAGAAGCTCAGGGACACCAAGAGCATGGGTTTGTGTCCCTGACCATCTTGGCTAAGAGCTGTTGATGGACCAATCCTTCATGAATTTATCTAACTCTTTTGTGCTCTTAGTTATATTTTTGGCCTTCATGGCATCCCCTGGCAGCAAACTGTGCAGCTTGAGTATGTGTTTATGTGCAGATGTACTTCCTTATGTTTCTTTTAAACCTGTTTCCTATTAATTTCATTCATGACCCCTTGGTTCTATGTCGGGTGTAGGCAATAAGTCAGATGCAGAATTCACCAGAGTTAGTTGCTGGCAAGCTGCTGGTGCTTTATTTACCTGCTGGTCCACAGGTCAGTCTGCTTGCAGCTCCTATTGCCTGCATATCAACATTCCTGGCCAATGGGAGTTGTGGGAAGTGGTATGAACCGGGACACTGCATCCAGCAGCTAGCATTAGCCAGGAATAGTGATCAAAAGCTGCAAGAGGCTGTACCTGTGGACTGTCCAGTAAATAAAGCACCAGTGGCCCCTAAGGGGCTAACCCAGGTGAGCCGGTTCTGGCCCACAGACCACTTATTTCCCACTCCTGTTCTATGTGAAGTGGCAAATAACACTTCCTTATTCGCTTTCTGTGCAACTTTCATGATTTTAAAGACCTTTTGACCGTAGTCATGTCTTTTTTAAAGAAGAAGAGTCCCAGTCTTTTTTTTTAATCTCTTCCTATGGAAGCTGTTCCAAATCCCCTAATAATTTTCGTTGCCCTTTTCCAACTATTTTTTAAGATATATGACCAGAACTGCATATAGTATTCAAGCCATGGGCATACAATGGGTTTCTAAAGTGCCATTATGACATTTGCTGTCTTATTATTTCCCTTTCTTAATGATTCCTAATATTCATGGATTTTTTTGACTGTAGCTGCAATATTTTTGGAGAACTATCCATGGTGATTCCAAGATCTCTTTCTTGAGAGTTAATATCTAATTTACTCTCGGTCATTTTGTATGTATATCTGGGGCTGTGTTTTCCAATGCACACTATTTTGCACTATCAACTATTTTCTTGCCCAGGCATCTCGTTTTGTGAGATCCCTTTGCAACTTTCTGCAGTCTGCTTAGGACTTGAGTAATTTTGTATCATCTACAAATTTGATACCTTATTGTTCACTACTTTTCCAATTCTATCATTTTCTGAATATGTTGAATAGCACTGTTTCCTGGATAGACCTGGTGTGATTTTAAAAATATTGTATGAAGCACAGGAGGTGGTAATGGTCCTGCTTTGAGCAGGGAGTTGGACTTGACAACTTCCTGGGGTCTCTTCCTGTCCTAGTATTCTATGATTCTATGAGCACTGAAGGATGGAGATTTGTCAATAGCACTGGTGTGATAATAAAACATATTGATGGAAAAGGAGACGTCCTTTCTGTAGCACATGACTATGCAAAGAGTTTTTAAAGTAATAATCAGAATTGCGAGTAAAACAAAATCACATGTTCTTTATTTAAAGTTTCACAGTTGAATCAAAGAGAAGTAATGGGTTATTTGCTTCCATTTATCATACATAGCTAAAGAAGCAGATTCTGCAGTTGTTGCCAGGAAAAGCTCCTGTTTAGCTTAACTGGGCCCAAAGGTCTTTCAAAAGACATTTAAAAAAAATCTCATCTAAAAATATTAGACTAACTCGGTTGATATGTGGGCTAGCTTGAAATACTGAAGGTGTATTTCTTTATAAGAAGTCACGATTCATCTAAATTGGGAACCGGACCACAAGATGTAAGAATGAATGTAGAATTCATAGGAGTGATAAATTAAAGGAGAAGATGCTAACATGGAGTGTGGTAATGGGAGAAGGAAAAGGCATTATATGTGATAAACACAAAGATGACCTATTCATTTCACACATAACAAGCAGTCCTGTAGCACCTTAGAGACTAACAAAGGTATTAGGTCATGAGGTTTCGTGCGTAAGACCCACTTCCTCAGATAATTGGAGCAGATAAATAGAATCCAGGGTTTACATAGTGGGGAAGGGGGTAGAAGGGAAGAAGGACATGGAGGGGGGAAGGTTACTTGTCATTAGTTAGACTAGTTGATGAAACAAATTAAGTAGGATGTGTCCCATTCCTGCAAACATCAAAGTTGGGAAAATTGCCCTTGACAATTTTCGTATCAGTTTGCCACAGCAGAAAGACTCTTGCGTTTGAGTTGAGGATAGAAATAATTGCACTCCAAAGAGAACATTTGTAAATGTTCAGGAATGCTCCTGCAGAAAGTGAATAAAATGGTTAGCATAATATTTTTAGTGCCCTCTCCCTGAACATTGAGAAGCAAAAATGCTGGTACAGTAGAGAGTCTGGGTTCACACTGGCGATGGAGAGAGAGCGACTATAGTGCTATGTCTCTAAATAACTTTTTACTCAGATGATCCATATTAAAATAGGTCACTTTTGGGAGCTTCACCTGAGGAACATAAACATGTGGCTTCAGAAGTTCCCCAGAAGTGAGCTGAGAAGAATGCTGTAGGAGGAATTGGAAAGAAGCCACAGTGGAATGACTGCACAAGGGATCTCAGCTTTGCTTGTGCTGGCACTGAGCACCTTCCAAAAACGTAATGTTTGGCTGCTCGTGTTTAATGGTTTGTTTCTGGAGAGAACATACCCACAGGTGCTAAGCAACCAACCAAGAGGCAGATCTGTGGTAAGGAGGGATAAATAGACCTGTTGGAGTCTAGCAGGTGTGTTTTTATTCAAGACTTCAATCTGAAGGGATTTGTGTTTGTATGCTGATGATACAGAGATCTAAAGGGTGTGCAGGGGAAATCCAGGAAGTTGTCACCTAGCCGACAGGCAATGCAACGTGCTCTGAGTGCAAGAGCTAACAGTGTTATTCCTGGATAGAACATGATGAGAAGTGCATAATAAGCTTGTTGCAATTGTCATCATAGGGAGCTTATTTGATTAAACCCAAAACTTGAGTGATGACTGGCCAAGACAGGACTACAGAACAAAAAGAGGGGTGGATAAAAATAATCTAATGCAAATATTATGTAGCTCCTCAGATCAGTGGTTTATGGTGGTGAGTAACCATAATGACTTAATTTGGGAAAGTAAGGAACAGAGAAACTAAGTGGTTGCACAAACTCTGCTCCTGCAAACAGCAATGCATGTGCGTGATTGAAACATGAGCAGTCCTGTTGAAGACAATGGGACAAATCTCAATCTTAACAATAAGCATGTTCAGATGTGTGTTCAGGATTGGGGGGACAACAATTCAGTGACAAAGGTGATAATGAAATGGAGCACCTCGTTCTCTTACATGCCTGGCTGGTAGGGCTTGCGCGAATGCTCAGGGTCTAGCTGATCACCATATATGGGGGCCAGGGAAGAATTTTCCACCTGGTCAGATTGGCAATAACCATCTTTCTTTTTGTAACCGTCCTCTGCATCATGGGTTGCTTGTTAGGATTATCTGGGCATAGATCAGGGCTTATTTATACTAGTAGCACTGCACCTTGCGTCACTGTAGCATTTAGTGAAGATGCTGGCAATGCCAATGGGAGAACTTGTCTCGGCATCAGTATTCCAACTCCTTGAGTTCATGGATGCATGTATGGCTAGAGCTGCTAGCATTTAAAACTCTCAGCATGGGCTCTGGCCATGCTCATTATGGGTCTTTTCTCCTACAACTGTGCCTGCTTCATCATTTATTGATAAGGAATAACCACTGTTTCATTTTACAGCAATGAAGGGTCCTGTGGCACCTTATAGACTAACAGAAAAGTTTTGAGCATGAGCTTTCGTGAGCACACACTCACTTCATCAGATGCTGGTCATGGAAATCTGCAGAGCCAGGTATAAATAAGCCAGAGCAAACCTGGCCCTGCAGATTTCCATGACCAGCATCTGATGAAGAGAGCCTGTGCTCACGAAAGCTCATGCTCAAAACTTTTCTGTTAGTCTATAAGGTGCCACAGGACCCTTTGTTGCTGTCACAGATCCAGACTAACATGGCTACCTCTCCGATACTTGTTTCATTTTACTTACACTCAGCTCCTTGATTTAAGTTTGGTGGAATTTTGGGGACTGATCTTAATCCCACTGAAGTCAGTGTATGTCTTTCCACTGACTCAACACATTCATGAGATTGTCTGCAATTGCTTCATCTGTGTTAGTAAGAGCACAGTGCTAAGGCAGATACTTTAAATATGTTGCAAACTATCCTGTGGGTTCATGTGCATATAGTGCTTTGTTCTAAATGGATAAGGTATAAACACTGGGTTAGTGTGGGAGATAATATTCATTAAACCTATATGTAAATTCCAGAATTCAGTTAAAAGGTGGGTCTTGCATTTATGGGAATTTGTGTGCCTTAGCAATATTGCAAAAGAAACAAAATCCACATGGATTACAATAGTGACTTTGATTTATCCTGATCTCACTTTAATTTAACCAGTAGCAGTTTTTTGTATTGTCTGTTGAATTTTTCAAAAAAAGTCTTGCCTTTTAATAAATCCTTTGCAAAGAAAGATGTAGTCAGGGGAGTGCAAGTAATTTATTAATCTCTTTATCTAATCATACACTCCCAACAAATGTGAAGTTCCATAATCTCTGTAATATGGTCACTACCTTATTCACCTTGCAGAAATCAGAACAGGAAAATATTCCCTTACAATTTTTTCAACATCTGGGGAGTCTAAAAAGGATGATCAGGGTCCAGAGGAGCCTCTGAAGAGTTCAGCTGCATTTCTCCCAAGCTGCTGAAGTGAAAGATCACCCCTCACTCTCTGGGGGGGCCCTTTCTCTCTGTTTCAATCACATATTCAGGGAAAGAGGAGCCTTTCAACTTCACTTGGGTGTAGGGAGGGCAGCAGAAAGGACATGTCAGAAAAATATGGGGTCCTCATCGAAATCTGGTGCTGCAAGCCAGAGCTGCATGGATTGAAAGTATGCATTACCCAAGTACTTTTGTGTATCTACAAAAGGTTGCCTAAACAAATGTTATGTGCATAACTTGATGGTGCAGTGAATTTGTTACACAGAATTTACCCTTGTCTTTTCTGACAAAATTGTGCTAAGTGTTGAACCTCTCTAATCTAGCACCCTCAGGACCTGACTGGTGCTGGATGAGAAAATTTGCTGTACCATGGGAGGTCATATTGTCCAGCAGCATTACCAACACTTTCCAGGTTTACTGGGCTCTTAGAAGAGACTTAGGGGTAAATTACAGCTAAATAACAGCACAGAGCACTGAGAGCCAGGACTGGTGGCTGTAAACAAAATTTATAGGACCATGGAAACCTTGGCCACACCCATGATAAGTGGACATCCAGCTAACTAAAATCATAGCTGGATCACAGATGTTGCTGGACGAGAGAGTTCCGGATTAGAGAAGATCAACCTGTACTTTAAATATCCTAGGCCAAATCTGCTCTCATTATTACCAGTGAAACTATTGCCCGTTTCATTAGGACAAATAAGGGTGGAAATTTGACCATCTGTGCTTTAAAAAGATGGGTGCCTATTCTGGACCATGTTCTAGACACCGTAGAGTTAAAAGGGTCTCCTGTGGGCTGGGAGACAATCCCCCAGTGCAGGATGAAAATAGTGAGTGAACCTATCTGGCTTTCTTGCCATTTCTGGGGTATATGATATTCGAGGTCAGAAAGTAGTAATTCTGCGCTGCATAGCAGCTCAGGAAGGCTGCCATAAGTTAGATCAGCCTCTTTACTTGGCCACAAACTCTTGCCATCCATGGAAATGAACAGGAATTACAACAGCAACGAGAGGGATAGAGCCTATTCTGAGAATGCAAGCGAAACTTGCTGAGCCTTAAAGAAATATATATTTAAAGAAACATCTCAAACTTTCTTCCTTTATGTCAGGAGCCTGTATTTGTTTTATGGTTGTCTGTAATGTATGCCTATTGCAATGTATAAATAACCAGCCCAGTGTTTCATAAGAAGAAAAGTAGACAGATTCCTGTTGCTACCCCAAGACTTTGCAGACCCTTTTAAAACAAAACATTTTCCCTATCTCTGACTCCCAACCCTTCTGATCATTCACAACACAAAGGCACGTCCACTTTTGCTAGCCCCCGTTCACTCTTTATGAAGCTCTGTGGTCTCTTCTGGCCCACCTGCTAGCAACCAGGAAGTCACGAGATATAGGCTGAAATTCTAACTTTACTGGAGCCCATCATAAAATGCTCAATGATTTCAGTGGGGACACTATTTTACCTGCAATGTAGGGCAAGATTCCAATCAGAGCACCTAAGAACAATTCATTGTCGGTTTATGAATATCTGATTGGCTTGCAGAGAGGTAATTAGAATGGACTTGGCTGTTAGTTTAATTATATGTGCATTGTGTGGGCTACTGGAACCCTGAGACCATATATTGTACTCGCATTGCTTGGAAAGCCTTTTTCTGAAATTTGCATATATTTCTGTTATTTAAAGTCAAACGAAATATATGGCAATTTTTCGTGCTTTTGAATCATGTGGAGCCTCTTGCTAATAAAGCTCATATGTTTATTTGCAAGTGTCAAAAAGCACAGACAGTTTCCTCATTTGGCAAAGATCATGAGAAATGTCATATTCCTTTATTTGGTAAGTCACATCGCACTGCAAAATTAAAAGGAAAGTGCTCTTTCAGCTGAATGTGAACCATTAGCTTGAGATGCCTAAGATAGCACTGAGGGTCAATCCAAGGAATGCTTTATGGTCATAATTGGCTCCCATAAAACTGAAAATTACTTAAACGTGCATCCAATCCTACAACATTTAATTGTTTTCCATGATAAACATGTAGTGAACATTCCCTTTACTCTCTACAATTTTTACTATCAGCACCCACCTTGTTTGTTCCCACCATAACCTTGATTGGGTGCGGGAGGGTTTTGTGGTGTTTTTCATATTTTATAACCTAAACCTCCTTCTCCCTCTGTTGGAAGAAGGATTCCACTAGCTAGAGCAAAGGTGAGTAAGCTTTTTACATTGGGGCCCACTTTTCATCCCTGAAATTAGCAGGTCCTCCCCGCCAACCTATCTAATGCATATCTGGAGCAGCATTCAGTCGATTTCTGTGTTTTGTGTTTGTTGCTGCATAATTCAAGAAACCAGTTTTGCACAAGTATATGCTGGTGAAGGGTAACAACTGATGAATTGCACGTCTTGATAAAGCTGATTCTTCTTGACATGAGCCACCTCAACATGATCCACTCTCCCTGAGAGTGAGTATGGGGATTTACAGTGGTACATAACCGGTGATTACACCACTGACTGCCTGCGCAGCACTGATTAGTGATATTGTCCCACTCTCTGGCTAATATGGCATTACATAAAGACACTTATTGTGGCAAACACAAATGAAAATTGCTTTTAATAACATTCATAAATGCTTAAATATTTTTAAATCATAAAAAGTGATTGCAATAGAATTTTCTCACGGAACCCTTATTTTCACTTTACGGCACCCCGGGGTGCCACAGAACACCGTTTGGGAAACACTGCTCTAGAGTAAAAAAAAGAGCAGTCCTGTGATCCAGACTAACATGGTGACCTCTCTGCGACTATCTCTAACATGAGTGTCTTAGTTTGGTGTTTGCACAGTATTCTAGAACTGACACAGGCAAACGTTTTACCTTGTGCCCCACTTTTCATCCCTGCAATTAGCAGGGCCCTCCCAACCTGTCTAGTGGGTCCACAGGGGTGGGAAATTTGGGGGGTTGAGCCAGTGGGGGATTTAATGGGGGCAGTGCTCTGGGAAGAAGGGGAAGGGGCTCTTAGTCTGCCTAGCGGGAGGCTAGGCAGACTGAGAGCGAGCCCAGCAGCTTCACATTAGCAAGTTTCGCGCTATGTGAGGCCATATGAAGCGAGGGATTACTGTAAGAATCGGGAGTCAGCTGCATAAGAGCTGGGTCGCATACTCTGGATTTTCGTACTCTGAGACCTTACTGTATGTAAAAACCTTATTAATCGGCATTTAAAAGTGACTACAGATACATAAAAACAGTAACGTATTTCAGTGTTTTTAATGAGATGGATGAGTCTGACACTCAGCAGCTGATTGTGCTTTGCCCCCTTTGTGAAATTTCATGTGGTCACCTACTTTGCACACCCCCGTTCTATAACACTGAAACTTTGAATACTTCCCCTAGTCTTCAAGTCCTCAGTGACCATCATTAGGCACCAGGACACTTTATCTGTCCTAGGCTTGCCTCCTACTTTGCTGTGGGTGGGTGAGAGCAAAGGGTAAGTGTCTCCTGTGTCATACATGCAGGTAAGTCTGCTCCACGTGGAGATTCCTCAGAATGGATCACCATATTCCCTCAATCACCCAGTAAGGGGGCACCTCAGAACTTCCAAGATTCAAAGACACTGTGAAAATCTGGACCACAATCTCACCTAATATCATAACAAATATGGATAGACCTACCTACACTCCATGCAAATTTCAGCCCAGGATGGAGAGGTTAAGCTGGGATTTACTTCAATTCTTTTGGCTTGTGTTTGACTTTGTTTCAAGAGCTGAACTCTTTCCAAAGAGGTTGACTCATCCTGAAAACCTGCATTTCAGATGTTTGGTGGCACAGCCTGAAGTGATTCTAATGACATCAGAGTTACGTCTACACTAGTCCGTTCTTTTGAAAGAGCAGGCCCCACGTTGAAGTAGGGCGCAGAGTGTCTACACATGCCACACGCTCTTTCGAAGGTAAAGTTGATGTTAGGTGCCACAGGAATTGAAACCGCTCTTCCAAACAGAAAATAGGAAGAGGCCGGTATTTCGACATCTTTTTTCGAAAAAGGACGTGTAGATGTTCCGCGTCCCACTTTTTCAAAAAAGCGGGGCCCGCCATGGTGGCAATCAGCTGTTAGGCAGAGATGTGCTGCCCAGTCCCTGCGGAGATTTATGGTCTGTGCGTGCAGAGACTCTTAAAGCTGCACGGACCAGGAAACCCCATTGCAGGAAGCTGAGAGTGTGCAGGGAGCAGCCAGACAGCTATCGCAACCCTCTTCTCCACAGGGAGGGCACGCCACATGCAGGTGTCCTGGTGTCTCAGGGTGGGGGTCAGCCACTGGCAGATCTCCAGGAAGGTCTGCTGCCTCATCCGGAAATTCCGGAGCCCTCGGTCTTTGTGCCACTCCCTCACGACCAGTTGCTACCACCACTCGGTGGTGGTGGGGTAGCTCCAGAGCCAGTGGAGCGACCGTGGGGGGCCCAGAGGACCCCATGGTCTGGGGCATCCCCTTCTGCCCCTGGGAGGGCCCCTGCCAGGATCTGCAAGGTGGCCACCAGTGCTGTGGCCAGCAGGGCGCCCACTGGTGGCAGCCAGCAGGGTTTTCAGCTGCTGCTGGTCCATGCTCGTTCCTGAGGGGCACTGTGCCTGCAGGGCTTGTGCCAGCTCCACAGGCCTTGTGTTGTGCAGGCCAAGGGTGTTGGGGAGGGACTCTTTAAAGGAGTGGCTTGCTGTGGCCCTGGAAGGGCTTGGGCTCCCCACCACCCCGTTCACAGCGTTTCCTGCCCCCTTCTTTCAAAAGAGGGCATGGGTGTGTGTGAACACTCTCTTTCAATGTCCTGGATGGCCCCTTTCAACGTGGTGCATGGCCCTTTCGATGATGCTTGTCAACGGCACCAGTCCTGGTCCGTATGTAGATGCTCCCCATCGAAAGGATGTCTTTCGACCACTGTCTTTCAAAAGGTGCCCGTTTGAAAGAGTGCTCTAGTGTAGACATAGCTCAGATGATTCTGCTTCGGACAAATTTACAGAGCAGTTTTGCTGGTTCCAATAAAAAAATCCTCAGTCTGACTGCTTTGTAAGAACCACTTTCAATCATTCAATATCACAGGGTAAACAATTAATAAGAAACTATATCATGAATCTAATTTAACTTAATAGAATATAGCATATTATGCATTACCTAGTAAAGAACAGTAATGTATGGTAGGAAGTGCTTTATGCCAAAAGAGTTATATGAGGGAATTTGAAAAAGCAATTATGTTCAGCAAGATGCCACTAGAGGGGGTGGCTGTGTTCAGAATTTCAGTTTGGTAGAAAGCAGAAGGCTCAAAATTGAAACCGGCCAATGTGTAATGCATGTGGCTTCTTTTTATTGCTATGGAAACTGCAAAACAAAGAGTAAATATGTCAACAATAGCAAAAGACAATTTTAATTTTTATTCCAGTTCAAATGTCACACTTTTGTAATGTGCGCCACTGTAACAAGATACTGCAGATGCAGCCCAGTGCAGTGAGCGGGTCTATAGGTCTGTAAAACACAAGACCCTCATTATTTGCCAAATGGGATCACAGCACGTAGGTCTGTTTAGACACTGTGATGCATTGTAAAAGGCTTAGCTGCAGAGATACCCATAGAAGCCCTCCCTCTCCCTGTGACCTTTTAATAAAGAACAGCTGTAGTCTTCAAAAGTGGACAACTCATCAGACTGCCTTGCTTTGCCTAAGAGAGACCCTCTAAGGTCGTATGTAAAAAAGCAATAATTTTTCAGCTGAAATTTAAAATGTGGCAAAGGACTTGCTGGTGTGAAGTTATACCGTGATGAGAGCTGCACTCACTTTTTGAAGGCTTTGTGTGGTGCCTATGCAATTTTAAGTGGATGTGCAATACTCGGTAAATAGCAAAAATCCTGGTGAAACATCTCAAGTGAAGAAACATCAAAAGCCAATGGACTAAATATATTATTTCTGAAGGCAGAATTCTGGATGGTGCTTGGACCCGCTGTGAGGGTAGGAAACTGGACTCAACCTCTCAAGGTCCCTTCCAGTTCTAGTGATCTATGATTCTATGGAATAAAGGCGTTTATTAAATGTGAACTGGCAGGCCAGCTGTGTGATAAACATTGTGGCAACCTGGTAAACACTTAAAATGTGAACAAACATGGACCTTCTCACAACTGAATGTATTTCAGGCCACTAATTAGCCAATAATGTCCACTCCACGTGACTTTGAAGTTAAACTAAGGCCATGACACTTGGGCATTAAGCAGGAGAACAAGGTCAGTCTTAGATTCCAGAAACCTCTGCTTTCTTGGTTGCAGTGCAGCCTAATTTTTCTTGCTAAAACTAAGGTCAATGCACTAAATCAGTGAGTTGAACAGATAAGATCCTCTTCAGATTATTTTGCAGGGCAAATGAATAGCCTGCGTTATCAACGTTGTCTTATATCAGTGTGACAGATGTGCAGAGCGGGCTGTAAATTGTTAACCAGGTGGTTCTTGGAAGCAGAATTTCCCAGCTCACTTTCATATTGAGATGTGCTGCCCCTCCTTGAAATTCCCCTTATGGTTCTTGTTACTCATCCAGTGAAACTTCCCCATTCAGAACAGAGATCATTCCTGTAAGTGCCCCTGGATTAGTGAAACAGGGTTCTCAGCTTCCAGAAATGAAAGGTGAATTTGTTTTTTAGAGGAAAAGCCCATGTTCAGCCCTTTGAAATGCTAGCAGGGCTCTCTGATCTGGAAAAAAGCAAAGCCAAAACAAAAAAAAAAACAAACCCTAAATCTGAATTTTTCTTCTACAACTACAGCCAGAGGGTGACTTTTCCAAAAAGGGCCCATGAGGGTTTGGCTTTGTGTCAGCCTGTGAGTCAGAGTACTAGTGGATTTGTGTTAATTGCAGAAGCCTCTGCTTGGTGGTGGTGGGTGAGCTGAGTGCCTGTCAGCATTTGTTTCTTATCCACTGTGTGATATCTCAGACATAAAAGTTTGTTCTGAGATTAAACTTGGCACAGTAGGTCTTGATGAGAGCAATTCCCTTTTTTTATGAATTTAGAAGGGAAAAAATCCAGCTGGTCATTTGTAACTTACCCTTTCAGAAATAATATATTTAGTCCATTTGCTTTTGATGGTTTTTCACTTGAGATATTTCACCAGGATTTTTGCTATGTACAGAGTATTGCACATACATTTAAAACAAAACTAAAAATGAGAAATTCTACAACATTCATCTTGTTCTGTTGAGGAGGTGAATTAGATGATCTAATATTTTAATCTTTGTGATTTTATGCTCATCTGTAATTGCATATTGTAGATACAAAATATTCAAACCCAGATACATGCAGTATAATGTCTCATAGAACATACTGTATGTTTTGAATACACATTGATTGCGTCTAAGCTCCATTCCCCTTTTGGAGGAGGAATGCAAATGAGTGAGATAAAAATGCAAATGAGTGTTGATTTAAAAATCTCATTCTTCATTTGCATAATCTCATGTGTTCGTGTTTCCACAAGAGACTTTTCCGAAAGCAAAAACAGACGTGTAGGCTGGGTTCCTAGAAGGAAAAAAAAGAAACATTTTCGAAAGAGCCCTTCTTCCTGAAACTTTGGAAGAAGGGTTTCTTCTCCTGAGGAATCCCATCTACATGGCTGTTTTTGCTTTTAGAAAAGTCTGTTCTGGAAACACGATTGCATGAGATTATGCAAATGAAGTACAAGATTTTTAAATCAGCACTTCATTTGCATTTTTGATCTCCCTCATTTGTATTCCTCCTCCAAAAGGGGAATGTAGTGTAGCCGTAGCCATTATGAATACTGAAACACGCAAATTCTGGTCAACTGCCTTTGCCATTTATGGATCCCTAACATGGACTGCAAGCTAGTTTTTCATAGCAATTTATATTGTGAATGTCAGCATGAAAAAATGGTCCAAATATGTATTAGTAGAAGATTTACCTGGCATTTGTCTGGTCTTTAATGTTTGGATTTTTTAAAATAAAATGAAAATGTTCATGCTTCGTTTAAATCATTGCTCTGGGGTAGGGATGGAAATGAGGGGTTCAGTATACAGGCTGCCCCAGTGAGAGAGGACTATCCGAGATGTATCTCCCCACAGCAGTGCGGAGCCTGGTAAGAAGCCCATCGCCATGGCTACTGCAGCAGGCAGAGCCGGGGGAGGGGTACCTGTCCCCTAGCTGGGGCAGGTCCAGTTTTTCCGGGTAGAGGGAGGAATGCAGCAAACTGTGCAATTTCCCCTCACTCCCTGACAAAGGGAAGTAGTTAATGATGTCCCTGTAAGAATTGGGAGCTTCTGGTTGCCCCCTCTGCCCTCCAAAAGGGTGGCTGGGGGTTGGGAAGCTCAGGGCTGGGGCAGTCATGGACAGAGGCAGAGGGGTGTCCCCAAACCAGCCCCTTTCACCACCTTGGTGGTTCTGACTCATTTCTGTGTTCTTTTAGGAGGAGACACAATCCCATTCCGGGCACGTCCCATTGGCATGGCACAGCCAAATCCAGACCTTGCTTTAAGTCATAAAAATGCTCTGCATACTGAATTTGGTGGCCCTGGCTCTTGCCATTTACAAGAGTTCTGGAACAAACGGACAAACTCTCTCGAATATATAGTAGATAAACATCAACCAGCTTCATTGGAATGTCATCTCCTTAGTCGCTTTGTTAAATGACATCTCTGCTCCTTCACACTTCATACTCATTTGGGATTTAAAAGAAAACCAATATCAAAGGTGAGGAGTTTTTCAAATGGTCATGGGCTGATCTCAGGAGAAAGTGTGTGTGTGTGTGTTGGTGGGGAGAGGGCAAATTCACCACTACCACTAGCAGGAAAAATTCAGCTGATTTTAATGTCTCTGTAAAGAATCACTGAATTTAGGGGTTCTTGAATTTAGACCTTATTTTAAGTGTTTTTTTTTCTAGAAAATTATACTGTGTTTTAATTAGATCTGATATAACTACCAGGAGACACTACCCTTGCTGTCTTAGGATCATGCCTATAAATGCATATAGCAGTAAATCAATAGGAGTTGTGTATGTGTAATGACAGCAACATCTTTGCCTCTTCTCTGTCTCAGCTGAAAGGTACCTCTGATTTTTAGCTTTTTTCTTAAAAAGTGATCTAGAATCAGTCTACACTTCCTGAGCTTTTAACTGGGTAAATACCTCAAAAAGGTGTTAGCAACTATTCACTTTAGTAAAAACTTGAATTTGGTGGCCGATCCTCTGCAGGTGAAAGGTGACATACCTTTATCAAGATCATTGGAAGCTGATTTACACCTCCTGAGGGTCAGTTCTTTAGTTGTTCAGTAGGTCCTCAAGGGCAAACTGAGGAGGATCACCATATTTTATTCACAGCAGAGGCATCCCACTCATTTTGAAATTACTTAGGATTCTGGAAGTTCTCTGGCCACACAGTGCAGGCTCAGAAGTTTAACATTTTTATTAGCCTAATTGTTCCTACACCGTCATTGTCATATTTCATTAGCACAGTTATGCCCTTTCTTCTGTCATGCTACCTATTCTTATGTGTCCTCTTTAGCCTTTACATTTACTTTGAGTTATGGGTGAAGATTACAAGGAGCTGACAAATAGATCTTGAAAAGCTTTTCAAGGTCAATTAATTGGTCAGCTTTTGTTTATTTCATTCTGTGTTTCTAGGAGCTTTTTGATCACATATTCATGGCAATGACTTAGTCCAAAGTGATTCCACTTAATATGGCTAAATGCAGTGCCTTGCATAGTGACAAGTATCAGAGGGGTAGCCGTGTTAGTCTGTATCTTCAAAAACAACAAGAAGTCCTGTGGCACCTTATAGACTAACAGATATTTTGGAGCATAAGCTTTCAGGGGCAAAGACCTGCTTCGTCAGATGCAACAGATGCATCTGACGAAGTGGGTCTTCGCCCACAAAAGCTTATGCTCTGAAATAGCTGTTAGTACTTGTTTTTGAAGATACAGACTAACACAGCTACCCCTCTGATACTTGTCTCCAAAGTGATTGTGCTGTGTCTTCACTTCCTCCAGGTGGTAGACATGGGAAAGTGGCAGTGCTGGCCCTACAGTTAGCCCAGCGGTCTGCAACCAAAATAGCAAGAAGAGACATTTTTTTCAAATTTGGTTACAAAATCAATACTTCAAGATCTGTGATGCATGTGAATGCAAGACAGTCCTTAATAAATAACATTAAACTGTGTTTTTTGTAACCCCATTTTACGAATAGCGCACACACAATGATTTGTACCGGTTAGAAATTTTAAATTACTTTCACCCCTGGGTTGGAAAGCAAATGAAGAAAAGGAAAACACTGCATCTGGGGATAGGATCTTAAGTGGAAAGGAGCAATGGTCACATCAACCCTCCACACCAGTGTTTCTCAACCTTTTTATATAAATATCCCTTTTTAAAAAAATTGTGAGCACCACCTGCCCCATCCCTTAACCCAAATCCCCTTCTGCTCCTCCAGAGCCAGACACCCCCAGCCCCTTCCTCTCGTCCTACTGTAATCCAATGCTGTCAAGTTTTTAAATCTTGTTCTCCTACCAGGTGCCAGGTATTTAGGCTGTCTTGGATATTTCCAGTCTCTCGGGCTGTGTCTAGACTACAGGGAACTGTTGGCAAAAGATATGTAAATTACACACTGCAGTTAGCATAACTTTTGCTGACTGTTCTGCTGGGAGAGGCTTTTCTGACATTTGGCCCACCCATACTGGGCAAAATGTCAGGAAAAGCCCCCTCTGTTGAGATATCCCTTCTTCCTCATGGAACGAGGTGTACAGGGATGTCAAGATAATGCTCCTGACTAGTAGATCTCTTCTGAGAGATCTGCTGTCTGGATGTACACTCTCTTGGCAGCTTCTGTTGACAGAAGCTTTGTTGACAGAAGCCTACAGTCTGGACACATCCCATTGGTGATTTCTCCAGTGGTTCTGCCTATTCCTACAAAGTATGATTCTGCAAGGCTCTGGGGCAGGGCTGGGAATTAGAAGTTTGGGGAATAGAATGGGGGTTCCAGCTTTGGGAAAGGGCTCAGGGATGGAGATTGGTGTGCAAGGAGTGGTTACAGACTCTGGGCTGGGAGTGTGAGCTTTGGAGCCGGGGGGTGGAGATGAAGGCTGTGGGATGCAGGTGGGTGCTCAGAGCTGTGGAGCTCAAGGTGAGGCATGGGGTTGGCGTTATCTGGATAGAGAAGAGGGGTCCCTTTCCCCCAGCTGTAGCAGATCTGTTCTGAGGCCAACAAGAACAAGACATGAGAAGTCATTCTTCTGCTCTATGCTGTGCTGGTTAGGCCTCAGCTGGAGTATTGTGTCCAGTTTTGGGCACCGCAGTTCAAGAAAGATGTGGAGAAATTAGAGAGGGTACAGAAAAGAGTGACAAGAATGATTAAAGGTCTAGAGAATGTGACCTATGAAGAAAGGCTGAAAGAATTTGGCTTGTTTAGTTTGGAAAAGAGAAGATTGAGGGGAGACATGATAGCGGTTTTCAGGTATCTAAAAGGGTGTCATACAGAGGAGGGAGAAAACTTGTTTTTCTTGGCCTCTGAAGATAGAACAAGAGGCAATGGACTTAAACTGCAGCAAGGGAGGTTTAGGTTGGATATTAGGAAAAAGTTCCTAACTGTCAGAGCGGTCAAACAGCGGAATAAAGTGCCAAGGAAGGTTGTGGAATCTCCATCGTTGGAGATATTTAAGAACAGGTTAGATAGATGTCTATCAGGGATGGTTTAGACAGTACTTGGTCCTGCCATTGGGGCAGGGGGCTGGACTTGATGGCCTCTCAAGGTCTGTTCCAGTCCTAGTGTTCTATGATTCTCTCTGATACTTGTCTCCTTGGTCTTTTTTCCCCCTACCCTTTCTGACCTTCACAAGGTAGGTTTCCTTGATGATCAGTCCCATCTTCCATTCCTGGTAGGCTTTCCTCTTTCTCTTAATAACCTGCTTGAGATCCTTACTTGAGAACCCAGCCCACTCCTGGTGATCAGTGCTTGTGATGTGTGTGTGTGTGTGTTATCTCCTTCTCCCCTTTGCCCAGGTTCTGTTCTATCATTTTATTTCAATGGGCTTTGGATCAAATTTATAACTTTGGATGAACTGATTTTAGTTCAGGAGCCTAATTTGATTCTTTGGGGCATCTGTGTTATACTGTTAAAGCCAGTCTTGAATCCAAAGACATTTTTGGTGTTCCTGTTTGAAATGTTATTTTTTTGAAGTGGCTGCAGGCCACAGAGCCTATTGTAATAGCATTTGCCTTAGAATGTGGATTTCTACCTGGCCCAGTTATCTAGCAAATGTCATCGCACCCTTTCCCTTTTGTGCTTTCACAGGTCCCATGCACTCACTTTGAGGACTAATACCCTAATCAAGACCCCACTGATCTCAATGTGGACTTAGTAAGTGCAGCATCAGACATTAGTTCCTATTCTTTCAGGTAATGCTCTTATTTTAAAAGATCCTTTTATTTTTCCTTCTAATATCTTGGATACAGCCTTGGCAGCTCTTGAGCCAGAAAACACTTGACAAAGAATTACAGAATGCTAGAATCGAGTCTTGTACTCAGGGCAGGAACAAGCACCATCGAGACCGTCCCTGATAGGTGTTTGACTAACCTGCTCTTAAAAATATCCAATGATGGCAATTCTACAACATCCCTAGGCAGTTGAATACAGTGCTTAACCACCCTGACAGTTAGGAGTTTTTCCTAATGTCCAAACTATATCTCCCTTGCTGCAATTTAAGCACATTGCTTCTTGTCCTATCATCAGAGATTAAAGAGAACATGTTTTCTCCCTCCTCTTTATAACAACCTTTTAGGTACTTGAAAAGTGTTATCTCTTCTTTCCATCCCCTTTTTTGGACTAAACAAACCCAGTTCTTTCAATCTGCCTTCATAGGTCATGTTTTCATAGCTCTTTTTTTTTTCCCCTGTTCTCTGGACTTTCTCCAGTTTCTCCAAATCTTTCTTGAAATGTGGTGCCCAGCACTGGACACATTACTACAGTTGACACCTAATCTGTTCAGAGTAGAATGGAAGAATTACTTCTCATGTCTTGCTTACAACACTCCTGTTTATACATCCCAAATGAAGGTGGTTTTTTTTTAAGTGTCACACTGTTAAGTCATATTTAGTTTGAGGTCCATTATGACCCCTAGATCCCTTTCTCTAGTACTCTTTCCTAGACAGTCGTGTCCAATTTTGTACGTGTGAAACTAATTATTTCTTCCTAAATGGAGTATTTTGCATTTGCCCTTACTGAGTTTCCTACTATTTACCATATTTACCATTTCTCCAGTTTGTTTAGATAATTTTGATTTATAATCCTGTCCTCCGAAGCACTTGCGACTCCTCCAGTTTCTTATCATTCACAAACTTTGTAAGCATATTCTCCAAGCCATTATCTAAATCATTGATTAAGATATGAAACAGAATCAGTCTTAAAACTGATCTCTGCAGAACCCCCCTCATTATGTCCTTCCAGCATGACTGTGGACTACTGATAACCACTGTGCCACATGACTTCTTGTTGTTTTTGAAGATACAGACTAACATGGCTACCTCTGTTATACTTGTCTGTGAATGGTTGCTCAACCAGTTATGCACCCACCTTATAGTAGCTCCATCTAGGTTTTATATTCCTAATTTATTTGTAAGCAGGTCAGGTGAGACTGTATTGAATGCTTTGCTGAGTCTACCACTTCCTTCTTATCCAAAAGGCTTGTCACCCTGTTAAAAGAAAGCTATCAGGTTGGTTTGACATGATTTGTTCTTGACAAACCCCTTAATTATTTGCTCCATTATCTTTCCCGGCACAGAAGGTAAGATGGCCAGTCTGTAGTTTCCTGGGTCTTCCTAATTTAATTTTTTTTATAGATAGGTGCTATATTTGCCCTTTCTAAGTCTTCTGGAATCTCTCCCATCTTCTATGACTTCTGAAATACGTTGGTTAATGGCGGCTCAGATATCTCCTCAGTCAGCACCTTCGGTATTCTGGCATGTATTTCATCAGGCTGTGGTGACTTCAAAACATCTACCTTCTCTAAGTAATTCTTTTAACTTGTTCTGTTCCTATCTTAACTTCTGAACCACCTCATTTTCTCTAGCGTTCCCTATGCTAGACTTCCAACCTTCTCGGTGAAAACCAAAACCAAAACAAACACCATTGAGCGCCTCTGCCATTTCTACCTTTTCTTTTATTGTTTTTCCTTCTTCATTGAGAAAGGGTCCTACTCTGTCCTTGGTTTTCCTCTTGCTTCTAATACATGTGTAGAATGTTTCTTGTTACCCTTTACGTCCCTACCTAGTTGATTTCTTTGTTTTTTGTTTTGCTTTTTGTTTTTGGTGCCTTTGGCCTTTCTAACTTTTCCCATACACACTTACACTGTGTTTATATTAATCTTTTGAAATTTGACCTATTTTCTAATTTTTGTCAGACTCTTTTTTGATTTTTAGATCGCTCAAGATGTAGGTGGATGGTTTGGACAGTTATGAATAATTAATTGGTTGTGTTTTCCTAACAAGTTCCTCTGGTGTATTATTTTGTCCTTTCATGTCTAAAAGTCACCCTATCTTAAAGACAACCAGGTTTCATTTTTATAAAGAGGCAGAACAGCAGGCAGCTATCATTGGCAACTTACATGTGTTTAGCAAGTGTGCATACGTTTTTTTTTTTATTTTATGTCAGAAGCATCATTTCCATTACAAAAAATCACATTATCACTGCCTTCTGATTGAATTCTTAAAACTAAAATGCCTCCCCAAACATTTGCTAACATTCTAGATATTTTGTGTACTTACAGGAATAAGCATTACCTTCCTTGTGAAGTGATTGGAGATTGACAATGAAAAGTGCTATATAAGGACTTAGTATTATTATTCTTTTCATAATCCTGACTGTGTTCACTATTAGCCTATGCGACTGGTGTTCTATATAATATCGTCAGGTTTCGAAACATGGAGAAGTTTCCCAAGCTGCAGATTCTCTTTCAAGAGGAGAATCTGTCTGAAGTGCCTCCTGCATCACCACTGTCCTGGTCCTGGCATAAGAGTCATAGTAAATGAGGAAGGGAAGATTTTATGTTGCACTTCTGTAAATCCCAGTTGGTAATTTGAGCCATTGTCTACCTGACATTGTTAAAAACTCTTTCTGAGGGGATAGACTATGATACATATTTCATAGACAACCACACATAAGCTAGAGGTCAGTGTTCTTGGACTTTTATCTTTACATTTCTCGGAGGTCAGCAAAACCATCCAAGTTTGAGGGAAGAAAGAATCAGTTCAATAGTTCTAAAATTCATGAAAATGTGAAGTTAGTCCTATTAATGTGGGATTCACTTAAATATTAGTTTGTTTTTAACTTTTTTATTGGTCCAGATGATTTAATAATCCATATTCATAATGCATTTGCTACTTCACACAGGGGGTAACAGAAAAAGCCATTAAATTCAACTACATTAGGTTCATAGCAGATTAGAGAAATAACAATATTGTAGTATTTGGAGGTTAATGAAATTCAATTTGATTTCAAAAAGCATGACATTTTCCTGAGTTAACATGCTATTATTTTTCAAAGGAAATGGAGTAATCTAACAGGCATTTTAACTAACTGGCTGTATATTCTTGTTGAACAATAAGAAAGGACTGAATGTCGAAGGGGAATGAAATGAAACATGCAGATACCTGGGACTTGAGGTTTGATTTTACGTTGTTTTTGGCAATACCCAACACTTTAAAGTTTCAAGGGATTTTTCAGTTTGATTAAAATGACTTGTCACATCCTTATAAAAGGAGGAATATCCTAACAGAAATAACAAAAATCAGCTAGGGAAACAATTGTAATTCCCTGATTGTGGAATGGCATTTGAACATAAAGGTAAATATATATATTAACATAATTTTTTAAAAAATCAAGAGCAATGACTCTTTTCTCTATTTATGATTCCTTTGAACTCCCAATCTCTCACCATTCTCATCACAGTCATAATTCTGTACAACTCACTCACTCCCCTTAATTGCCCAAACCATTGTCATTTCAACCGCTCAGTAACTAAATATATACAATTAGGCAACTCCCTTCACATTTGTTTTTCATTCTAAGCTTAAAGGGTGAACAACAGTGAGCTTTTGAGCTGTCTCAAGGGAGAAGAAAAGGAGTCTGAGTCTCTGGTGACTACCTCACTATAGCTTTAATTCAAATCTGAATCTCCCATTAAGGTCAGGTCTGTAGTGGTTTGAAGTTTGCCTGTTCGTTAACCTCTCCACTGAACCGAAGACTCCTTAGATCCTCTAATTAGTTATAGTCTAAGCTTTAGTAACTTTCTAGAGTTTCCTCTCTGAGATGGAAAGACAAAGGTTCAGACAATGGTCAGGAAACTTTAAAACATCTTATCCATCAGCAGCTAGATTAGACAAGAGCAGTCTTGATGGATGGAAGGTCCTCTGTGTGAGATAAGAATTAGATGGATAAGAGCATCAGCAGGCTCATTTTTACAAAAGACTAGATTGGTCTATCTCTATTCAACAACATTCAGTTCTTCATTTACCCATTAGAGGATAAACATTGTTATTGGCAATTATTACTATTGCTCACACAAATTCACTAGGTATACACAAGTTGTTTCATCAACAGTGCCTTATTTCTTAGATGCTCTGGTAGTTTAGATCTTATTTCCAGTGGAACTGAAAGGTAGCTAATTTCTGACCATTATTACATCCTATGTGGCCTACCAAGGTCAGAGAAATTGCCGTTGGTGTATGTCAGGCAGAATTTGACCAAGTATAGATTTTTGAAATCTCCAAAGTAGTTTATTTCCTGATACAGAGTTTAACAAGTTTATCATTAAAGAGGTATTATTGTATTGTATTTTAACAGGTAGCAAGCCAAACAAGAAGCACCTAGGGTTGTAACTACATCCTGATCTATTCAGCAATTTGAAATTGCATCCACCAAGAGCATGTTTTGATATTGTTAACAGCCGGTGGAAGGCAAAGAGGAAGCGTCTAGATTAAAAAAATGAGCACGGGATTTAGTTCTGTAGCATGTTCAGCTGTAAATTATTGACACAATGCAGGCAGACGGAAGAAATCCAGTATTTAGTTACTTAGGATTGTCTTACTAGACTGTCCATGATCTACTAATTTTAACTCTGCTCCATAAGCTACTTGGAGCTTTTCTTCCAGTTGGTTTTCATTAGCTGCTTTTAGAATCAAACGGCAGATAAGGAAATCATTTACAGGGACTTCCCTGTGCTCTAACAGAACACGAAGCGACATCCAATCAGCTCACACCAGTTCCACATTTGTGGGGCAGGCACATCCCCATGTAAGCTAATCAGAAATTAACCACTCAAAAACTGGAGTAAATTATACTTTTCTGTCTAATGGTGGCTAAAAGCTGGATATCTGATTATTTCCTTTAAGCAACAAGGTAGGTTTGTAGACGCAGTATGCTGCTATAGCTTTGTTTTCAATGTGCAGACAGATAGGGAGACCACAAGGCATGTGTTACACAGGCTCTATTTCTCCATCAGTCATATTTTGGACATCCCAGGGTCAAATTGCTTCAGTATGACAATTTTCCTGGATAAGGCTCATAGTCATCCATAGGTCATGCTACTTAAATATCCAAATCACAGTCTGCTGGGATTACGCCATAGAACTACCCACTCTTTCTGTGAAAGAGTTAATAATATCTGGAGGCTTATGCCATATTTATGACAACTTATTTATCACTACAATATGTTCGTTCAAATGTTTTCTTTGAGCATGAAGACTTTTATTAGGCCTATAGTTATAATTACATAAATTTATAGCACTATAAAGTACAGTATCTTGGGTGACCTTCCCAAAATTTATGGTCCAACGTAGCAGATTTTATGTATCAGTTTTAGTAGCTGTTTCAGATTATATTAATCACGTTTATTCAATATCCTTTAAGCAAACAGATCCAAATAGTTGAGAAGATTTGTGTTTCACACAGGCAGTTATCTACCTAGGAACAAAATCAGACACAAAATTCTGAGAAATAGTATTTAGAAAAAAATGAGTAAAATAGTAAGTTGTGATCTAAAATCACCTACTCATATAGAATGGCATTCAATCAACAGGTACATTTAGATATCAAGGTCTGATAAAGATCAGCTAGTCTGCACATACATTGCAATTTTCTCAGAGGCCATGTGATGGGTATCCATCAAAACACATGTGGTGGAGTCCTGGGTTTGTTGAAATCAATGTCAAAATTCCAGTTGACTTCAGGGGGGCCAGGTCCTGGATTTCTTCCTTAGAATGAGTGAACCAAAAAAGGGGCTTATCTAATGAGAGATAGTGAGGTGGGGAAACAGTGCTGGACGAGATTGTCTCAACAATAGGTACCGATGGCAGCAAGGAGGAAAAGACATGAGAATGTAGGGAGAAAAGGAGGTAAGATAGGCGATGTAATATGGTATTGGACCAACTTCTGCTGGAGAGAGAAACAAAGTTTCAAACTTACCCAGAGTTCCTTTTCAGGTCTTGATAATCAGTGTCACAGCTAAACATGAGGTGGAACAGACTGCTCAGCATAAGGAGTTAACACATGTTGCAAGAAACAATTCACAATGAAGTGGGGCAATTAAAACCTTTAGTGATAGGACAAAGAAGTGGATTACTATGTTTTTATGAGATAAAATCAGAAAAGGAGGCAGAGAAAATAAAAGGGAGGCAAAGAGAAAGCTACAGAAGAGTGTGGGTGATAAAAAAAACAGAATAGAAGAAAATATACTGGCTATGTCTACACTAGGACACTACGTCGAAGTAGCCTATTTCAAAGTAAGAACATTATAGTAGGCTACTTCGATGATTATCGTCTACACAACCTCCAGGGCTGGCAACGTCGATGTACTTTGACCAGGGGGCCCAGTGAGTGACCCCCCGGCCATCCCTGCACCCCGCCCCAGCACCCACACCCCACCCTCACCAAAAGCACATGGGACGCAGGTTTTTGGAAAAATAAAACTATCATTATTTACAGGAACAAAAATGTCACCTCTTTTTGGCATATAATATTAGCAAATAAAACAGATTCAATGAAAATAATAACTATATACAAGTGGGGACATCTGTAATAAACTATGTATGCGGGGGTCCACTATTAATAACTATATGCAGGGTGGGGACAGCTATGTACGGGCAGGCCACAAATCGGCCCATCATTCTGGGGCGGGGGTGGAAGGGTGCGAGCCAGGGTCCCCGGCGAGGCCGGTTGGGGGCTGAGAGGATGGGGAGGTATGGCTGAGGCGGGTCCTCGGCCCCGGGTGGATCCTGCCCTGAGGAGCTGGTGGGCGGGGCAGGAGGCAGGACATCAGGCGGGCAGCAGGCAGGACATCAGCAGGCGGGGCAGGCAGCACAGAGGACTTCGCGGGGGGCAGATGGGCCACCAGCTCCTCAAAGGTGTCGGCCACCCGGTTGAAGGTGGCCATAAATTCCTGCCAGGCCTCCCGGCGCCAGGCGGCCTCCCGCTCCTTGAATTGGAGCCTCCGCTCCATGAGGTCCGCCTGGTGCCGGAGGGCCGCAGCCACCTCGAGGTCATATGTGGTGCGGCAGTGGCCCCAGTGGGGGGTGGACCTGTCCCGGGGCAGGCAGTGACCCCGGGCATTGGTGTTCCGGTGGTCTTGGAGGGCTGTCTGGGACCATGGATGGTGCGGCTGCAGAAATAGGGGGAAAGGGGGAAGGGAGGCCGTGAGTACCCAGCCTTGACCCATGGCCCACCCCGCCTCCCCTCAAGGGCCTGTGTCCCCCACCCATCCATCCCCCATTGGTGCATGCAGTGATCCTGTGGGTGGCCCTTCCAGTGGTCCGCCCCCTCCCATCCCACCAGGGGTGGGGCATGGCACTATCCATGGGTGGAGGTGCTGCTGGGCATTGGTGGCTGTGGCACCATCCCTGTGCCGTGGTGTGCCCAGGCCATGGCAGGCTGGGTTGGTGTGGGGATGTGTGGGGCCTCCCGTCAAGTGGTACCCCTGCACCATGCTCAGGGGGTCTGTGCCCTGTGGGGTACATACCTGATGGTGCACTGCCAGGATCAGGAGATGCCCATCTAGTGGACACCCGGCTGCAGCTGTGGGATGGGATGTCCCTCATGAGCTCCCCCTCCTCGCTGGACCACTCGGTGGCCGGGATGGAGGGTCCCGGCTCTAGCCCTGAGGGGGGCAGGGCTGGTCTCCAGATCTGACCCTGGCTCCATGGCCGGCTGGGGCTTGTTGGCCGTGATGTCAAGGGTGGCTGGGGAGATGAGGTGCCCCGGGGGTCCATAATAGCCCTGAACTCCCGGTAATAGGGGCAAACGGTGGGGGCAGCCCCAGACTGGCTGGCCAAGTCTCGGGCCCGGGCATAACCCTGCCACAACTCTTTGACCTTACTCCTGACATGGTCAGGAGTGCGGGCAGGGTGACCCTGGGCAGCCAGGCCCTTGGCCAGCCGGGTGAATGCCTCCGCATTCTGCTGCTTGCTCCCCATGATGTGCAGCACCTCCTCCTCCCCCCAGAGCCCCAGCAGGTCACAGAGCTCAGGGTCAGTCCAGGAGGGGCCCTGCTTCCTACCCTGCTGGCTGGAGGCCTGGGATCCCTGGGATGGCCTGGAGGGGGAGCTCTGGGGGCGCTCGGGAAGCTGGCTGGCTGCCATGGTGTCCCTCTGGGCTGTGCAGGGACACCTTGTGGCAGGGCTGCTGCGTGCACACTGTCAGCGTCCTGCTACAGGGCTTCTGGGTCTGTGTGGCTTTAAGAAGCGCTGGGCGCAAAGATCATAGAGCCCTGCAGAGGCTGGACAGAGCGTCTCAACCCCTCAGCTGATGGCCGCCATGGCGGACCCCGCTATTTCGAAGTAGCAGGACATGGATCGTCTACACACACCCTACTTCGATGTTCACTGTCGAAGTAGGGTGCTATTCCCATCTTCTGATGGGAATAGCGATTTCAACGTCTCACCACTTAACATTGATTTGAACATCGAAATAGCACACGGCGCGTGTAGATGTGACGGGTGCTATTTCGACGTTGTGCTGGCTACTTCCAAGTAGCCGGCTAGTGTAGACACAGCCACTGTCTTTCAAAGTAAAAGAGGAGGAAAACGTGTATGTTTAAAATGGGAGAAAGCAAAATGTTCTAGAGACAGACAGAGGCATAAATTTTGGAGAACAGTTGAAGGGTTTAAAGAAATTTAGGGGAGAATTTCACACTGCATGGTAGTTAGATTTTCCTTCTCAACCAAACAGTTCAGGCTTGACTCTCTTCTCCCTGAGACAGTTTATACTTAACAAGCAGTCCTGTTGCACCTTAGAGACTAACAAACTTCTTAGGTCATGAGCTTTCATAAGTAAGACCCACTTCCTCAGATGATTGGAGTAGACAAACAGAATCCAGAGTCTACATAGCTAGGGGGAGGAAAGATGGGAAAAAGGGGTCACCTGCCATTAGAAGGACTACTTGGTGAAGCAAATTAAGTAGGATGTGTCACATTCCAGCTAATATCAAAGGTGGGGAAATTACCCGTGTAATGCATAAGATAGTTGAGATCTCTGTTAGAGCCTAGTTTAAATGTGTCAAATTGCAAATGAATTCCAATTCAGATGTCTCCCCCTCTCTCCCTCTGTAATCTTGTGGTAAAATTCTTTTGTAGAAGAATGGCCACTTTTATATCCATTATTGAATGTCCAGGGAAGGTAAAGTGTTCCCTGGTAGCTTTATGGGTATTCCAGTTCCTGATGTCGGATTTATGTACATTCATCCTTTGGTGCAGAGGCTGTCCCATTTAGCCAAGGTACAAGGCAGGGGGGCATTGCTGGATACACAATGGCATATATCACATTAGTAACTCATGTTAATCTGTATTCTAACAAAACAAACCAGCAGTCATGTAGCACTTTAAAGACTAACAAAATGATTTATTAGGTGATGAACTTTCGTGAAGAAGTGGGTCTGTTCCACAAAAGCTCATCACCTAATAAATCATTTTGTTAGTCTTTAAAGTGTTACAGGATTGCTGTTTTGTTTTATTATATATCACGTGAGCGGATGTGCAGGTATATGAGCCCGATGGTGTGGTTGATGTGGTTAGGTCTGATGGTGGTGTCGCTTGTATAGATATGTGGACAGAGTTGGCAATGCAGTTTGTTGCAGGGATAGGATCCTGGGTTCGTGTTTGTATGGTATGGTGTGTGGCTGCTGGTGAATATTTTCTGGAGGTTGGGTGGATATCCATAGGAGATGACTGGCCAGGACTGCTTGTTGTTTGTGAGGCTACAGACCAAAACAGCTACGCCATTAAGACAGTTTATACTTGTGTAATTCCATTGTGTAATTCCATATCCATCTGGATATGAGTAAACAGTGTGCTCTTGTAGCCAAGAAGGCTAACAGCATACTAGGGTGCATTAGGAAGAGTATTTTGAGCAGATCTAGAGAAATGGTTGTTCCCCTTTATTCCACACTGGTGAGGCCCCATCCGAAATATTGTATCCAGTTTTGGGCCCCCCATTATAAAAAGGTTGTAGATGTGCTGAAGCAGGTTCAGCAGAGGGCAACAAAAATGATTAAGGGGCTGGAGCACAAGACCTATGAGGGAAAGCTGAGGGATTTGGGCTTGTTTAGTTTACAGAAGAGAAGACTTAAGGATGATTTAATAGCAGCCTTCAACTTCCTGAAGGAAAGCTCTAAAGAGGAGGATGAGAAACTGTTCTCAGTGGTGTCAGATGACAGCACAAGGATTAATGATCTCGTGTTAAGAGGGAGAGGTGTAGGTTGGATATCAGGAAAAACTATGTCACAAGGAGGGTGGTGAACCATTGAAATGCATTGCTTAGAGAGGTGGTAGATTCTCTATCCCCTGAGGTTTTTAAGTCCTGGCTTGACAGGGTCCCGGCTGGGATGACTTAGTTGTGGTTGATTCTGCTTGAACCAGGGGGCTAGATTAGATGACCTCCTGAGGTCCCTTCCGGCCCTATGATTCTATGATTCTATGATTGAGCTCAGTAGAGTTATTCTGGATTTATTCTGATATGAGAGAAGCACCAGTCCCTAAAGTTGCTTGAAATAGGTCTTATATCTTGGGTCTTCTAATAGTAATAGGCTGCACGTAATGTTCGAAAACTGTAAAAGTGTAAAAACGTAATAAGAAAAGCCAAAAAATATTTTGAGGAACAGTTAGCCATAAATTCAAAAAACAATAGTAAAATGTTTTTTAAGTACATTAGAAGCAGGAAGCCCACTAAAAAAGCAGTGGAACCCCTGGACGATAGAGATATAAAAGGAGCAATCAAGGAAGATAATGCCATTGCAGAGAAACTAAATGATTTCTTTGCTTCAGTCTTTACGGCTGAGGTTCCCAAATCTGAGCCGTCCTTTGTAGGTAACAAATCTGAGGAACTGTCCCAGATTGAAGTGTCAGTAGAAGAGGTTTTGGAACTAATTGATAAGCTAAACAGTAACAAGTCTCCAGGACCAGATGGCATTCACCCAAGGGTTCTGAAAGAATTCAAATGTGAAATTGCAGAGCTATTAATGGTGGTCTGTAACCTATCCTTTAAATCAGCTTGGGTACCCAATGACTGGAAGACAGCTAATATAATGCCAATATTTAAAAAAGGCTCTAGAGGAGACCCTGGCAATTACAGACCGGTAAGTCTAATGTCAGTACCAGGCAAATTAGTAGAAATAATAGTAAAGAATAAAATTGTCAGACACGTAGAAAAACACAATTTGTTGGGCAAAAGTCAGCATGGTTTCTGTAGAGGGAAGTCGTGTCTTACTAACCTATTAGAGTTCTTTGAAGGGGTTAACAAACATGCAGACGGGGGGATCCAGTGGACATAATATACTTAGATTTCCAGAAAGCCTTTGACAAGGTCCCTCACCAAAGGCTCTTACGTAAATTAGGTGGTCCTGGGATAGGAGGAAAGATCCTTTCATGGATTGGAAACTGGTTAAAAGACAGGAAACAAAGGGTTGGAATAAATGGTAAATTTTCACAATGGAAGGGGGTAAGTAGTGGTGTTCCCCAAGGGTCGGTCCTGGCACAAATCCTGTTCAACTTGTTCATCAATAATCTAGAGAAAGGGGTGAGCAGTGAGGTGGCAAAGTTTGCAGATGATACCAAGCTGTTCAGGATAGTCAAAACCAAAGTAGATTGTGAAGAACTTCAAAAAGATCTCAGCAAACTGAGTGATTGGACTGCAAAATGTCAAATGAAATTTAATGTGGGTAAGTGTAAGGTAATGCACATTGGGAAAAATAACCCCAATTATACATACAATGTGATGGGGGCAAATTTAGATATAACAGATCAGGAAAGGGATCTTGGAATTATAGTGGATAGTTCTCTGAAAACGTCCACGCAGTGTGCAGTGGCCGTCAGCAAAGCAAATAGGATGTTTGGAATTATTAAAAAAAGGGATAGAGAATAAGATGAAGAGTATCATACTTCCCATATATAAAACTATGGTACACCCACATCTTGAGTACTGCGTGCAGATGTGGTCTCCTCACCTCAAAAAAGATATACTGGCATTAGAAAAAGTTCAGAAAAGGGCAACTAAAATGATTAAGGGTTTGGAAAGGGTCCCATATGAGGAGAGGCTAGAGAGACTGGGACTTTTCAGTCTAGAAAAGAGGAGATTGAGGGGCGATATGATAGAGGTATTTAAAATCATGAAGGGTGTGGAGAAAGTGAATATTGAAAAGTTATTTACTTGTTCCCATAATATAAGAACTAGAGGACACCAAATGAAATGAATGGGTAGTAGGTTCAAAATTAATAAAAGAAAATTTTTCTTCACACAGCGCACAGTCAACCTGTGGAACTCCTTGCCAGAGGAGGCTGTGAAGGCCAGCACTCTAACAGAGTTTAAAAAAGAGCTTGATAAATTTTTGGAGATTAGGTCCATAAATGGCTATTAGCCAAGGGTAAAGTATGGTGCCCCTAGCCTTCAGTCAAAGGCTGGAGACAGATGGCAGGAGACAAATCGCTTGATCATTGTCTTCGGTTCACCTCCTCTGGGGCACCTGGCACTGGCCACTGTCAGCAGACAGGATACTGGGCTGGATGGACCTTTTGTCTGACCCAGTATGGCCGTTCTTATGTTCTTATGTTCTTATATTTTGTATGTGATTCAGCAGGCAGAAGTTAGAGCAATAAAAAAGGTGCATATCCATAGCACCCAGAGAAAAGCTCATGATTAACTAAGTTCCTGGTGGCATAAATTATAATAGTTTCACTGAAAGCTCTAGATCTTTTTCAATTTACACCATCAGAAAACTTGGCTGTATGTCTCAGGTTTTACTGTGGAATCCTTGGGAATTAGGCCACTGATTTCACTGTGCACCTGAGCAGGCACAAAATGACCTGTTGCATCCATGAGTTTAATTTGAGAACTCACACGTTTTAAGTTCTAGCTAGGAATCCGTCAGTTCTTCATAGCAGGACACTCCTTGAGGAAACACGCTGATAAGTCAAAACTTCACAGAGGGGCACTGCGCTGTGCCCAGAGTGGCCCTATGTTCACAGTTGGAAAGCTAATACTTATCTTCTGTTCTTGACTGTGCTCCAAAACTAACAAGAGACGGGGGACCAAGAAATGCCTGTTCACGCACACTTTTGTTTTTCTTTTATACCCACTGGCCTCCTCCCCACGGCCAGTGTAAAAACCTCTCCCTTTCTTGTGACAAAAATATAAACAAGGCAACTGAATGGCTCAGGGGATTTGTAATGGGATCTAGAGCCTTTCACCTTCAAGTACTGAGCAAACCCTGCCTTTGATCCACATTCAGTGGCTTCTAAGGAAAGACTTGATGGTCTGAATCTGGTGTCAGATGTCCACATCAAGAAGCCACCAAAAATTGGGCTAATTAACATCACTGTTGGGTGCCTCACAAGAGCTGCAGAAGGCTGAAATGGTTATTCCTGCAGAAAGAGGGGAACCACTGGCAAAGCTCTGTAAGGGAAAGCTTGCTCAGACAGCACTCTTGTTGCATACCCTGTGCTTAGGCAGCAGACTTTAATCTCTAGGAATGCCAGTTCACATTTTCTGAAACTGTAATAAAAGATATTAATATCAATAAGGAGAAAAATGCATGTAAAGTAAGAGTCGGATAAAATATGCTAAGTTATTGTGAAATCTTTTTTTAAAGCATGCCAACATGTAAGTTCTCATAAAACAATACTTGGTGGCTGAGAAACACAATATGGTGCATCCATTGCTGAGTTAAAAGTGGACAAGTGGAGTACATCTATACCTCTGTAAAAGACCCACAGAATGGCTGTAGCTTGTCCTATCAGCTGATTTGGGGTCAGATTATGGGGCTACGAATTTCAAGGTAGTAGCTGGGCTTAGGCAGAAGCCCAGCCTCTGAAACTCAGTGCGAGAGTGGGTCCCAGAGTCTGGGCTCAAAACATCTACACCATGGTTTCCCGAAGCGGGGAGCATGGGTGAGGAAATTCCAGGGGGGCATGAAATGAGCTGGCCTTTGCTTCCAGCTCTCAGCCTGTGCTATTTTATGTGGGCGACCCGGCGCAGCTGCTACAAAAAGGAGGGTTCCGCCAAAGGCCCATATGGAGCTAGCTGCCTCCTGCAAAGAAGTGTGGGTTAGCAGGGAGGGAGGAGGAGGAGGAGAAGGGGGGAGCCTCGCTTAGAGGAGGGGAGAGAGACAGAGTAAGAGTGGGGGACTAGTGGTGCCTGGCTTTGGGGGCAGGGAGGGGCTCGGGTGGGCAGCTTGTAGGGCTCGGGTGGCTGGCCCCAGCTGTACAGGGCTTGGGAGGCTGGCCCTGGCTGAGCCTGGTTTGGGCTAGTGGCTGGCCCCAGCTTCGGCTGGTGGGCGGACAGTTGGCCCCAGTGGCTGGCGGGAAAGCAGGCGGCTGGTTCCAGTGGCTAGCGGGTGGGCGGTTGGCCCCCGGCTGGCAGGTGGGCAGGCAGCTGGCCCCAGTGGCTGGTGGGCGGGTGGGTGGCTCTGGCAGTGGAGGGATCAGGTGGGTGGGTGGCTCGTGTGGGCAGCTCTGGTGGCTGGCACGGGGCTCAGGCAGCTGGCCAGCTGAGGCTGCACCAGGCATCCGCAAAGTGGGGGCTGTGCCAGTAGCCTGTCCAGTCCATAGTCAGCCTCTGGGCTGGGCTGGGGCTGGCACAGTGTCTGGCACCCCAGTCAGGGCTGCAGCTGGCCTCTGCAGGGCACAGACTGCGCCTACAACTCTGGGGCCATGCCAGCAGCCCATCTGGGGAGGAGCTGGTACCCATGGGGCACAGGCTATGTCCTACATGGGGCTGGAACCAGCTGTCACAGCCTGTGGCTGGGCTGGTGTGAGCCCAGCAGAGGTCAAGGTCCAGCAGGAGGTAACGGGGACCTGGGGCTGTGTGTGTGGTGGGGGCACTAAGGCTTCAGGGGTTGGCTCGGGTCAGGGTGGCACAGCTCCATTGACTCTGTTATCTGCTATTTTCCAGACAACTTTTCTGGCAACCCCATTCATAAATTGGTAAGCAATCCATTCAATGTCAATGTCAATACATTGCCAGAAGTATTCCAAGAACAAGCATTTGAAATGAAATACGATTCAGGTGCAAAAGAATTTCGAAAACTCAAGATTGGAGGAATTTTGGATAAAATATTTCTCAATGTACTTGAAAGTTGGAGAAGAAACACTACATATTGTTCTTCCATTTTTGTAAATGTATCCCTGTGAAAAAAGGTTTTCAAGTTCACTCACATTAAAAATGAAACAAAGAAATCAACTGGATGTCAAAACTATTTGCACTGAGCACTTTCATCTTTCAAACCTAGCGTTTCCCAACGTGTGAAGAAAATGCAGCATCATCCTTCACATTAACTTAATTTTGTTTCTGCTGTTTCTGATGTTAAATTACATTTTTATTAAAGTTTTGGGACAAGAAAAACTATTTTTACTTTTTTAAAATTTTAAATAACATTTTTATATCAAGGTTTTGTGTTTATTTTAAATTATGAATTGAATTTTAGGTTAGAAGAGGTGGGGGGCATGCAGGTCTCTCAAAAATCAAAAGGGGGTGTCTGATGCCGAAAAGTTTGGGAACCACTGATCTTCAAGGCAATTGTCAGCCCTTCAGCCTGATCTGTGGATGTGCAAGGCAATTGACCTGGACTCTGTGCTGAAGGATTTTTATTGCAGTGTAAACTACTCTAAGGGATTCATCCCATACACCTGGGTTCTAAAGCCTCATGCTGTGGCTAAGTACCTGCACTAAGAATTTCCTTTCAGATGTCCTTTCCAACAATACTTGCTCCGTTTTGGGACTCATTTTGGACAAATGATCCATTTACACATAAGACTAAAATAGTTAATCCTGCTCTATGCTTTCATATGTGTGTAAAAGGGAAGAAGAGATTAAAGGAAGCTTCTTTTCCTTATGCAAGCAGCAGGGAAAGATCCAGTGTTGCTTGAAGAGATGGGGTTTACATCTTAAACTTGAGCAGCCCAGGCTTATGGCAAAGTGAGCAAGGCAGATAACTTGTGCCTTACACATTCGGGGCCCTGTGTTCCAAGTGCCCAGGCCCCACTGTCAGCATAATGCCTTCGTCCTTGGCCACTGCTCAGGCCCTATTGTCAGCTTGCTGCCTTGGGCCCTGCAGACTCTTTGGGCAGACCTAGCCTCATAAAACATAGGGGACAGGGATATCTCAGTAGTTTGAGCATTGGCCTGCTAAACCCCAGGTTATGAGCTAAATCCTTGAGGAGGCCATTTAGGGAGGAGGTCAAATTGATGCCAGGAATGGTGCTTGGTCCTGCCAACAGGACAAAGGGGACTGGACTAGATGCCCTTCCAAGATCCCCTTCAGTTTTAGGAGATGTGTATCTCCATTATTTACATGTGTATATCTTACAGTTCAGGAGGCGGAGTTCCCAAATTATGGAAAGCTGACTGGTCACATCAGTGTCTTGTTTCCAGAGTTATAACTTTTTAAAATATTTTCCTGTTCAATCCATTATACTCATTCCCAAGCCCAAACTTCAACTCACACTGCAGCCTCTGTGGAAGCGATCTCAGCTCTCCAGTCCTGCTTCGTGCAAACAAGCATGGAAACAGCAGCAAAGACTATGCAACCCAGAATGCACCAGCATCTGGGGGCATGGAATTCCTGACCTCAGGCCCACAAATAGTTTTGTGCTAAAGAGCTGGCTGGAGCAGGGGATAAGATGCATGTGGGGAGAGAAGCTCAGCACTTGCTGGGAGTGGGGGCTCACTTCTGGAGATGACCTGGATGGAAGATGTATGGAGCTTGTAGGTCCAGGTAGAGCATAGGATGAAGGGGAAGGGAGAAGTGGGAGCTCCAGTTTACTCTGCTCTCATTTCTCACCTCAGAATTTGTAAGGCTCAGTATACTTACGATGCACTTGTGCGTCTGATGGGGAAGAGTAAAGTTGACAGTAATTAACTGACATATTAAATTATTAAGGATGCACAAGATACACTGGATAATATGAGCCAATCTTTCACTCAGATGAGTTGAATGAACCAAACTTTTCCAGAGCCTTAAGGGTTCAATTAAATTTACCTCTTCATAATCATTCTTTTAATTATTCAGAGGGCTTTTGGTTGGTCTGGTGATAGAGGAAAACCTCATGCTATAGCAAGGACAGCATCTACGTACTATCTATGGCCCAAATGGGAGCACAAAGTGCCAAAAACTTGTTATACTGAGATTTCTAACTCTATTTTGCTGATTCAGGTGGTTCCAATAAATGGTACCTAACCTATACCAGCTTTCACAGTCTTTCATATTCACAAATGTTAAGGCCAGAAAAGACAATTATGAGACTCTAGTCTGGCATCATGCATGGCCGTATTCCACCAATATTAAAAGTTATTCCCTTGATTCAATCAAATGTAACAAATACTGCTGAATGTTTTAATGGCACACAAGTGTATGGATTCCAGATCAAGGACACACAGTTTGGGAGAGAGCTCATGGAAGAAATAAGACCAAGCCAAACCTGGGTATCATCTCTGCACTCTGTCAATTTGTCAAAGCCAGGTTACCATAACAAAAGACAAGAAAACCTTAACATCCCTCCAGAGTTCAGAAATGCTGCTAAAAACCCAGAAGAGGCAAAGATGAGAGACCTCTAAAAGGACAATGCTTCTCAAATCTAAATGACCTCTTCAGTGCTTTGACAGTTACAGGCACTGTAGAAAAATCATAGCTTTATCTTTCTGCATGTTCCCTATATCAAGTGAGAAAGACCAAAGATATGGTTACACAGCAAAAATTGCATAGCCTGTCCAAGCTAGCTTGAATCTAGCTAATGCAGGTAACAATGGCACAGGGAGGACAGTGTTACATTGGCTTTAGAGGGTTCTAATTATCTGAGTACATACCCAGTGTCCATGCCAGTTTTGTACTACCTGTGCTGAAGTGTGTGTTGTGCTGTCTTTGCTGCTATTGTTCTCTGTGCTAGCTGTGATGATAGGCTAGCCTGGTCACAGATTTTGCTATATAAACATAACCTTTGTCTTTTTTTCTAAGTGCTTTTCTTTTGACATGAGTAGCAAATAGATAGACAAAAGGAAGACTTTTTTCTATAGTGCCTATAAATGTCCAGACATAAAACTTCTGACTATAAATTAAATAGCAAGCAACTGTCATTCAAGATGTAGTATCTGACAAACCAAAGATGAACCCAATAACTTGATTATTTACAACCATGAAAACAGAACATTTCAAGGAACCAGAGTGGATGGAACTAGTCTGTGCCCTATGAAACAGATTTTTTTTCCTCTCAAATGCTCAGTGTAAAAGTGTGACAAGGGTAATGAACTCCTGCTGTTTTTCATGAGAAGTAAGGGTTCAGGTTATTAAGGCATTCATAACTTTGAAAGGTGTTAATTGATTACCCAAGTGCTCCAGAGCTTTGAGCTTTGTATCAGCTGCCCATCTGTTTCACATCAGTTTGTTAACACAGCTGGAAAAATTGATATGCAAGAGTCAAGCTTGTCCTAGAAGTTTTTAAAATCTAATCACAGTTCCCAGTCATACAGCGAAAACAAGTAGGGGTGTCCCGTTAAAATAACAAAAGCAATAAAGTGTCCTTTGGAAAGAACATTCTGCCTGGTCCATGTTTGTGATACAGGCTGATGTATTTACACAGACAATGATATGAGAAAAGTGTATTGGGGCCTGATGGGCAATGGGGATTCAGCCATCATGATCCTTAGAGAGTGTTCCTGGATTTAGCCACTCTGTATCCTATGGGTTTATAGGTAACTCTTGGGGTTTTAGTGTTTGCTTTTTAACAATACTTTTTGTTCTCGGTTAATGTGCTTCTTGTTGGCTTTAGGCAGCATGCTAGAGGGTCATAACAACCCAGGGACAAATGCTGGCTGGGTGATAATGAGTTCACTTGCAATTTTAATTCCTATGGTAACAACTGGACCAAGAAGTCATAACCCAAAGTGTGAGAATAATCAGAAGCAACGTTCCCTGTAAGCTGTGCACTTATGCATCTGCTCAGGAGAAATTTAAATACCACCCCCTCATGCCGCAATTGATTAGTGGAACACCTACAACTACGTTGTGTGTTTTGATTGGTGGTGCACATTTGTACAAGCCTCAGTGCACATTAAAATGTTTTCTGCACATGGATGGAAAATATGCATATGGATGAAAAAGATAAGAGGGAACACGGATCAGGAGATGCCCTCTGGTTATTGGGATGTGTTTATAGTATTCTATAAACTCTGGATTATGTAAATCAGAGGAGAGTTTTTGTTTGGAGTCTATTTAAGTTGTTTTACAACTTTAGTAAGGCTTTGAAAACACTCCCACATGCATTCTCATAGTATAATGTAGCCTAGATGAACCTACTATATGTGGGTGTGCAAAAATGGAGTTGACAATGGTTTGCTGTCAGAGTGGAAGAGCGAATCCAGTGGCATCCCGCATGGATTAGTCCTGGGTCAGGGATTAGCCCACAGTTACATCAATGATTTGGATAACTGAACGGAGAAAATTTGCAGATGACACCAAACCGGGAAGAACCGCAAATGCTTTGTGGGGGAGGCTGAGACTCTTGAGATATCCTCATATCGGAGCCCAGTCAGCCCTCATTGTCCAGAGGCTTTTTCAGTGGCTTTATACAGAGCTGATTGTATAATGTTTGCACTGTAAATGAACCATTTCTGTTAAAGACTTAATATCTTCCTTAACAGACAGAAAGCTGTGCTAGTCTATATACTATCAAAACAAAAAAGCAGTCAAGTAGCGCTTTAAAGACTAACAAAATAATTTATTATGTGATGAGCTTTCGTGGGACAGACCCACTTCTTCAGACCATTTTTTGTTTTAACATCTTCATGGTTGCTAGAAATTCAGCATTTGGAGGGACAATCTGTATTTCATCAAAGCATGGAAATAATTAGAAAGAAGACTAGGGAGAATTAGTGGCTTGGGAAATGAATAATAGGATATGATACACCGGACCTTTATATTTAGTCACTAGTTAAAATTCAGCCCAGCTTGATAGCTACTTGTTATCTATTGACAGCTGCTCAATAGACTTACCTGCAATGAGATGGCCAGTCACTTCAGTACCTACAAACCTCATTGCTTGCTTGCATTATACCAGTAATGCCTAGTTCTTTTCTTCAGTGCATATCCAGGTGCTTCATAGGAGGTGAGTGTCATTATCTCTGTTTTGCAGATGGAAGAAACAGAAGAAAAGTGACTTGCCCATGGTCACTCAGCAAGCCAGTGGTGGAGCTAGGAATACAACTCCAGTCTCCTGAAAGTCACCCTTATTGCATTGGTAGTATCAGCAGAGAAGCAAGGACTGGGTGGGGTGGCAGACTGAATGATCTTTTCACCCCGTATGTTGAGGACTGAGGCACAGTGAAGCAGGGAGGCGAAGCTTACATGGCTGCTACCAGCACTGTAAAGATTGTCTGAACAAAGGACTTTTCTCTCCTGATGAGGGAATTCAGACACTTTTGCAAGCCCCCAATTCAAGCTTAGAAAACGAAAAGGCTGTCCACTGAGCCTTTGGAGGCTTCACCGACACAGACAGATAATCTTTGAATTGGGGGTCATAGAAGCTACATGAACAATTAATGTGCAGTTCTGAAGATTTGTCCCTCTAACCTTGTTACTTGCTTATGGGGGTCATTCTATAGCAGCTGCCACTCTTTAAAGGTCCAGGCCCATCAAGGGTCTGTGATGGCTGAAGGTTTTTAGCAGAGCTGGTCAAAATTTGTTCCGCTACGCCTCTCTATTGGAAAGTGCTGTTATGTCTGGATGGTTTTCCAGGTCCAGAATGCTGGGAAGAGAAGGAGAGACACTCTGTAGCCTGATCTTACAGTACAGAAACTTTCCAGACTCTCACTTCCTTTGAGTGTTCTGATCACCAGGCCGTGGGCTGCTCCGGCGAGTTGCTTTGTGTTCATCAGAAAACAAAAGTTCCTAAAAAATGTTGAAATAGTTTGTGGCGGAACACAATTGCTATGTCCTACCTAGCCCCAATATGCGGCACCTTAGAGGAGGCCTTCAGTTCTTTGCAAGGTCAGGCCCTGTCCTGGAAACCAGGAAGCTGGGACATTCAAGTCTGTGTACTTCCATGTGGTCTGTTTCACCAGGAGCTGGTCCACATGCACCTTTGCGCTGCTCTAACAAAATGTGTGAATTAAGATCAGTTAAGTTATTTTGTGTGCAGACCACCTACAAGGGAGGAAATCTGTAGTAATTGACCATTGAAAACACACAGCAGGGATCCAAGTGACTCTCGGAAATGTCTGTGTGGAGTGCTCAGGCACGCTGTTATGAGGGCAGTGCTGCTCATCGCACGACAGAAGCAAACGGAAACGTGCTACAAACTCTCAACCCCAGAATCCTGTCCAGTGAGTCAAGACACTGCAGCTCTCAGCAAGTTACTACCAGAGGCAGTGCTGCCTAGAAGTGAGCGGCTGTGATTGACAGCAGGATGAACACAGCATGTACAGAAAAGGGAATGCACAAACCGTTTACCAGCAGCAGCGCAGAGCCGACTTGCCTTTCTCTCGGGGCTATGGATCCATACTCGGGTGCTGTTTTCTCTTGGGGACATGGGCCCATAAATTCAGGAGTGATGGGTTCTCCAGTCACCATGTTTTGATCGGCTAAGCAGATCCTCCTCCCGTTAACGAGCCCCTCCTCAATTTTCTCTGCTTTCAAAGGTGAAGGAAGCCAGGAATCAGCTCTACTGCTGACTTTCTGTAGTGTGGTTTATTGTTAACACTTGTCCCCATCTTCTAGATTCTCTTTTTGTCAGCTCTCATTTTTGGAGTGCTGTGGTACTGTCTTTTTAGGAGCCACTAAAATATACCTCATGGAGCTATTTATCAAGTTGTTCTCCCCCCAGAATAGCCTTGATAATGACTTATGAAAAACCATAAAAGAGAAATAAGGGTGGGGTCTGTATCCCATGATAAACACAGCTGGCCACAACCTGCTGATGCAGCAGCAAAGGGAACCACTGCCCTGAGGCTTAGCAATTCAAAAGTGCCTGGGGCTCCTAGCCCTCTCTGGTACAAGGCAGCAGTGGAGCCCAGAGCGCCGGTCCCTTTCAGTTGCTGCCGGAGCACTTTGCAGCTCCCTCCAGGCTGAGCTGAGGGCTGTGGAGGATGGACATGCCATGGTCTGGGTAGCACTGAGGGCTCGCTGCCCACAGTCATTCTCCTGTCTAAGGTGCTGCCCTTTCCAAGAGCACGGAGCCAGCCCCTCCAGCCTTCCCAGGGGCCCACTGAGGCTGTTGGCTCTCCTGGCTGGCTGCGAGTACTGAAGGAGAAAAGAGTCTCTTGCACTCCACCATCTTTGTTGCTACCACAGCTACAACGAAGCCACCAACAGCCACAGACTTATGAGGAACCCAGTAAGACAAGGTGCTGAAGCCCAAACTGCAGCCACTGACATGAACCTTGCTGGGTATTCCATGCCAGGAAGGTGCACAGCAGAAGCCACCAGGAGCTGAACAAAGGTCCCAGCACACCTGGACATCATCAGTAGCCACTGACGCAAACCAGGCCCTGTCGCCAGGTGTCCCACCCTAGTAGGGTGAATGGAGGAGGCTCTAGGAGTTCCAGTCAACAAAACCCCGGAGCCTCAGTTACCTTCCTTCCTCCTCTCCACCATCCAAGACAATGTGATTGGGGGGTGGGGGCTATGTCTGTTGCCAACCTTCTCTCCCCTCCCCTCCCCTCCCCTCCCCTCCCCCGTTGCTGTCAGTCAGGACACCTTCTCCATTCCTCCAAGGTTGCAAGTGCCTCCAGCTGCACAGGCAAATTTGTTTTCCCACATCTGCCCTCTCTTCCGGTTGTACTGGGGTCATAGTGGCTAATTTGTGAGCGCACGCACCACAGGCAGCCATTTTAGTGCCCTCTCAAAGGAAAAGCATAAGCTTTCACCTCGAGATTCTAGACCCTTCTAACAAGAGTAAGGGCCACAGATGCAGACACTCATAAAGCAAAGATATCCCAGGGGCTCTCCAGAAACTGTTGTTCCCTGCACAGCTGTTTCAATGCTATTTGGAATACAGCTGTTGCTGTTCTTAGATCTTCCCTGTGCATTCAGCCAAAAAAATAGGATTAAAAAGCGAGGGATGCAAAGGAGAAAGTCAGAGACATAGAAAATACCTGAAAACATTGTCCAGTGAGCTTTAAAACTAATCCTTGTATTTCCTTCCCATCTGCCTGGCTTAAGGCTGCAAAAATGGAATGGTAAACACAGCAAAGTCAAAACTTCTAATTTAAATTTGTATCCTACCCGAAGTTTGTACTGACAGAAGGGTGGAATCAGCTCTCTGCATAGACTATGAAGAAGTCTCAGCACCTCTTAAATCCTCATGAGAGACCACATTTTTTGCCAGAGCGGTTCTTGCTTTTATTGAATCTCTGGTCTCTGACACTCCTAAAAAGAATCAGGGGTTGAAAGCCTCCTTAAAAGGAATTTCCCTAATATCTAGTTTCAGATACCTCAACTAATACTTGCTGATTCTCCACTGGATTGAAGACGTACAACATGGTGGCCAAAAGTTATCTCTGGCTATCAGCATGGAAAGAGGTTAATTATGCAAGATGGAGTTTTAGCAGCACACCTGTACTTCGGGTGAGAATTTTTTCAGGGAACCAACAGAACGAGCCACTTCCAAAGTATGGGCCAAAACCAAAAATTCAAAATAAGTGTCAGCTAAGGAGCGCCCCCCACCCCTGCAAGGATGAAGACAGTCTGGCCAACTCAGGCAGGGCTTTATGGTCCTGCTGGCCACCTTAAAGGAACCAACTCCCTGGCAGCCCCAGGCAAGAAGCTGAGACTGTGCCAAAAGCACGAGCAGCATGAGCTCTCCCTTGGACTGCCCCTGCTCAATGCAGCACCCAGCCTCTGCATCCTGTGGCCAACATGGCAGCACACACCAGGATCCCCCAGTTGCCCCTGGGGCCCCAGATGAGGAGTCCGAGGGCTCGCAGTGCCTGGGCAAGGACTGTGCCATGAGGGGACCCTCCTGGTCTGAGGCGGAGCTGAAGGACTCCTCGCTTTGTGGGGGGAGGAGGAGGTCCTTCGCCAAACCAGCACACAGCAGAGAAATGCGGAGGCCTTTGACAGGCTGGCCAGTGAGTTTCCCATCCGAAGGCACCCCAGCCACAGAGGGAACAGCATCTGAACGAAGGTGAAGGAGCTGAGGCAGGCCTATGTCAGAGCTCTTGGGACGCTGCCAGCTGATTGGGGGCATGGCCTGTGCACTGCCCCCACTACCGGGGGCTGCACAGGCTCCTGGGGATGAGGGAGGCGGCCCCCCCAGAGCAACTGGTTGACATGGCTGGTCCCCCTTGTGGACAGGAAGGACAAGGCAGGCCCCTCTGGCACCACCAGTCCCCATATGGCAAGCAGCCCACCGAGACCGAGGTCAATGATGAGAGCTCCAGTGACGGGTCCCTCATGGTCGCCCTCCCCTCCGGGACACTCAGCCGAGTCTCATTCACCTCCTGCAACCTCGCCAGCCCGGCCTGCAGCTGCCCCCATAGCTGCCCCTCCGGCAACCCCCCCACCCCCGCAGCCACCCAGTGCATGGTGGACCTGTCACTGGCTGCCCACCTTGAGCTGGCTCAGTGGCTGCTGGCTGAGGGGTGTGCACCTGGCCCAGCCCCAGTGCCCCCCAACACCCTGTGGAGGCTGAGCCCGGGTGGAGAGGACATCATCCTTGGGGAGAGTGGGAGCAGGCATATTGGTTAGCTCCTCTCCCCAGCATGTGTTCTGCTTTCTCCGCAGCCTGGCAGCATGCAGGGTGGGGGTGTTGGGAGGGGTCCTTTAAGGGGTCAGCTGTCTGTGAGCCCAGAAGGGCTTGTTGGCCATGTGACCCCCTGCCTGCAATATTTCCTGGCCCCTTACTCTGAAGTAGGAGCTACTTGTGTGTAGATGTTTTACTCTGAAGTAGCAGGGAGCCTCCTTTGAAGTAAGGGAGGGTGCTTTTTGTGTGTGGATGCTCTGCTTTGAAGTTGCTTACACTGTCTGTCATTAATACCTAACAGTTGTATAATAATTTCCCAAGTTATTTTGTAGTGTAGACTCAGCCATTAAGATATTCAAAAACTGTGTGCTCAGTTCTACTGAGGTCCTGAAAACTTTCCACTAATTCTCATCAAACAATAATATGAAAATGATTTGACCCCTGGTTTACATCAAGAAGATTCAGAATGGAATTAATGTTGATTGAATTGCTGCTAGAATTCTTACAGGCAGACGTGTCTCAGAGGCAATACTACAACTTGCTCAGCTCTCAAACATCAGTTATAGGCTGACCACCATGACTGCCAGGAAAAGAGGCTGAACGTCTTCCACTTGCGCTGCCTCAGGCGCATCCTTGGAATATCATGGAAGGACAGAGTGACCGACACCGCCATCCTCGAGCAAGATGGAATCCCAACCATGCACACCCTCCTCAAGCAGCGTCGACTCCGCTGGCTTGGCCACGTCCACAGGATGAATGATGGAAGGATTCCAAAAGACATCCTGTATGGTGAGCTAGTGTCTGGCAAAAGACCTCCCGGATGCCCCCAGCTGCGTTACAAAGATGTCTGCAAGAGAGACCTCAGAGAGGTAGACATCAAGCTGGACAGTTGGGAAGAACTAGCAGACAACCGCAGCAGATGGAGGCAGGGGTTACACAAGGGCCTTCAGAAGGGCGAGTTGAAGATCAGACAGCTAGCAGAGGAGAAGCGAGTGCACAGAAAGCACAATAAGGACTTGCCAGACACCCACTACATCTGCAAGAGATGCAGCAAGGACTGTCACTCTCGTGTGGGTCTTTATAGTCACAATAGATGCTGTAAATGAAGTCCTCAATTGAAACTTTAAAGGGCGCGATCCATAGTCTATGCAGACTGAAGGATGCCTACTACTACCAGTTGCCAGAACTGAGGCTCTCTGACCCCATTACTTACAAAAAAAAATCCTTGAAGCTTCAAACATTTTCAGACCTCTTTTCATTCACATGATAGCTTCATAGAATCTTTTCTAATATTAATTATACTTTTGGGTCCATTTTTCAACACCCTCTCTAAAGTGTCAGTATAGTAAATATAACTTCAGATTGAATGGTGTTAGTAATGGGGCCCCTCTCTGTCCTCCTTCAAAACTGTGGTTATTTTCTCCCTAATGAAAAGCTGGTGCCACAAATTATACTTCATCCATCCCTTGGATAATTACTTTTCTTCCACTCCCTTCAAACTGTGCCAGAGAATTGCTATGGACAGAAATTCCACATTTGAACTGTAAGGCTATGTCTACACAAGAACCATCTGTCGACAGAAGTGATTGCCAGAAGGGAATTCCCAGCAAGACTTCTGTCGACATATTGCATCTACGCAGAAAAGCAGACTGAAAGAGAAATCTGCTCTGTTGACAGAGAGCAGCCAGACTGCCTGTCCCTCTCTTGACAGAACGGCTGACCGGAAGCCCTGCAAACAGGGGTGCCCAGTGAACCAGAAGCCCTGTCTGTTGACAAAAGGGCCTAGCAAGATCTACATGGCTCTTTTGTCAACAGAAAACTGTCAAGAGAGGAATTATACCTGAACACGGAGAGGTATAACACTGCTGGTGGATGTGCTGGGTTTTGTCTGCAAACTGTCAACAAAGTGCATTTTGTGTGTAGATGCTCCACATTTTTTCCCAACAAAAGCCCAGTTTTGCTGGAAAAAGCCTCTCATGTAGACGTAGCCTAAGAGCGTAGCAGTAGGAATATTCCACTCACCACCTGAGGAGCAGGGTGACAGGGATTGTGTAACATTCAGGGAGATGAGACAGGTTACAAAGGCAGCAAATGTAACAATAATGGGGGTTATTCCAGTTGATATATTTTTGTCAGGTTGGGCAGTCTTTCTCCTCCCCTGCCTTCCTCTTTCTCCCTGAAGTGCCATGCTGCTTCCAGTGAGTACAGGGCCAGACCTGCCCTCGGTGCCACCCCCTCACCCCCAACACACACTGCCCCATTTCTGTTCCTAGCTTTGCAACTGCTCAGCTGAAGAAACACGGGCAAATCTTTTCATCGTGCTGTGCCCCAGTTTCCCCATCTATAAAATTACAGTGTCCTCTTTTCTTAAGGGTTTTGGATCTATGGAGGGAAATTAATATATAACTGTTAGGTATTATTAACAGACAGTGTTGTGCATCACCATTAGTCATTACTGAATTTGGGCTCTCCCTGTTAATTATCTGTGGCCAGCAGGGAGGGAGCTGCTGGTATTTTCAGCTCTTGGAGGAAGAATGAGTCTCATATCACTTTTCAGTAAAGTACTGGCTGATTAGCAGTGACATTAACTGTTTTGCAGTACTGGCTCAAAGACAGGCCTAGCAGTACTGGGGTATGTTCAAAGGATGCCATTGACTAGGCAAGAAAGAAATGAGGATGCTGACTCAATCCAGGCTTCCCCATATTTTCAATGTACCAAAGCTGAATCAGTCCAGGCAGCAACTGTAGAGAGTTTGGGAAATGTATTCCTAAAGGAGAATAGCAAGAAATGAAAAATTATGCTTGGGTGAGTAACAATTAAAGCTAAATTCAATGTGAACAAAAGTAAACTTTGGTAGAAATAATAAATGCTGGGTGCTATTTTGATCTCAGCTACATGACTGCAAATCTTGAACAAATCTTTTGATCTCAGAATCTGGCCTGCTGTGTTTAAATTGCCAAGATCCTTTTACTTTGAAAAGCCCCAAATAAGTGATATAATAATAACAAACTCTAAACCAGACTGCCCAACATTTCACCACCTTGTCAGGGAAAACCCAAAGAGTTCCAGGCGGATTTCACATAGTACGACAATCTAAAATTTAAGGGAACAATTTATAATTTAGGAGGGAAACATATTGGTGCCAAGCTGGGCATAAAATATTCAGTCAGTTTCTTTCTAAGAAAAACACAGCTGAATACAACAGACTTACAATTGCTGGAAAACAGCCACCTGAGACAAATGTTACTGGAGCCTGGCATGTCACTTCGTATTCTGTTCAATGACTTCTTTGGGACTGCTCTTAGCTTCTGGCAAAGCCTCTTCATTCTCAAGGTCACACTGCCTCCTCAGACTTAATTGGGCCCTATTGTATCACTGCTCTTAGGGGTAGTAGGACTCCTTGGAGTATTGGTTCTTGGGTGGGGATGCTAACTTAAGAGACTGGCTTTGTGTAACACATGCTCTGCACATTTATTGTAAGGAGAGTGAATGATGAGGTCAGCACAGCCAGAAAACATGCTCAAAAGATGCTAAACTCACAGCCCCATCCCCTCTGCTTCTCAAAAACTGGTCTAGCAGAGAATCTGGAGTTCCCCTTTGTGCAGCGAAATTCATGATTGTTAGAAAGTTTAGCAAACCTTTTTCTATGCCATCCCTCCCAAAGTCTCTATCTTAGCAAGTCTGGTGAGGTGTGGGGAAGAAAGTCTGGAGCTCCTCGTATTCTAGGAATCCAAGGTCAGCAGGATGGCCATTGGGGAGCCATTCATGATAGAACAAATGAGAAGCTGCTCTAATTGACTCCTGAGCTGAATCAAGCCTCACTGCCCAAGGGTTAGGGAAGCTCAAAGGTGACTAAAGTCAACGTGGCTGAACCTGAGGATCTGGAGCAAGGTTTTCCAAGTGACAGTGTGATCCACATCGGAGTGCATGATCAGTATTTCCTAGTAATTGCTAGCTAGGTGTACATATTGGATGCCGGGGGAGTGGGCAGGCGTAGCCTGCCCACGGCTACAAGGCCCCTCTCACGATGAGAGGGGACCCATTAAAAACAGCCCGGTTCCAAGTAAATATGGGGGACAACGAAAGAAAAACCAGGAGCGGGAGTGAGGGTCAAAGGTTTAAAATGAGGGAGCCAGAGGGGGACACCGAGCAGAGGACCCCGGACAGCACCCACCGTTCCTCAAAGGCGTCCAGGGAGTTGGTGGACACCGCCCAGAGGAACTCTGCTCGGATTCGTGAGCGGAGGGAGGAACGGAAGTAGGCCCCACAGTCGCAGGTCACCCCCCCTGCCAGCCTCCTCTCCCTGGTTTTGTAAATGGCCATTTTGGCCGTGGCCAGGAGGAGGCTGACGAGGAGGTCCTGTGACTTTGTGGGGCCACGGATAGGGTGTGAGAGGATGAGAAGGTGTGGGGAGAAGTGCAGCCAGAACCTCAAGAGGAGGTTCTGGAGGAGCCGGAAGAGGGGCTGCAGCCTGGCGCACTCGATGTAGATGTGCGCCAGGTTCTCCCTCGTGCCGCAAAAGGTACAGGTGTCCGGGATGGGGGTGAACCGCGCCAGGTACATGCCCGTGCTCACCGCTCCATGGAGGATTCTCCAGCTGATGTCCCCGGCGGGCCGCGGGACCAAGGTGGAGTAGAGGCCGGCCCACCGGGGCTCCCCACCCTCCGATGACGGCAAGAGGTCCCGCCATTTGTGTTCGGGGCGGGACACGAGGGTGGGGAAGTGGAGCGCGTGAAGCACGAACGCGTACAGAAGGTGTCGAGGCGCGGTTCGGAAGGGGACCGGCTGGAAAGTGTGCAGCCGGCTGAGGTGATGGGGGGGAGGGGGGCGGGCAGGATCGTGAAGCCGGGGGCCCACGAAGAGGTCCGAAGGGCTAGGAGTGGGAGGGGGGCGGGGTGCACCCTCTCGTAGGACCCGGCCGAGGTAACTGTGAGCGGTGGAGGGCAGGGCAGCCTTCACCTCCCGGAGTACGAGACAGGGAGAGCGTAGGTCGGAGAGCCCCATGCGCCGGGCGAGCGCCGGGGCCTCCATCCAGTCCCCCCGCTCGTAGTCCAGGAGGTCTCCGACCCTGGTGATTCCACCTAGGACCAGCCTCCGGTGCACCGTGCGAGACTCCGCCGCCTGCACACGAAGGTGGGGGTTGTGTAGCAGGGGCTCCGCGAGGAGGTCTTCTCCCACGGTGGCCCCTAAGGACCTGGAGGCTGCGAGCAGCCGCCAAGTGCGGAGGAGGTCCTGGTAGAAGGCCGGCAGCTCCGAGAGGCCTCGCGGACGGTCTCTGCAGGATAAATAGAGGAGCTGCCGGTCGCATCGGAGCCCTCAGTAACGGCGGAGGAAAGCGTGCGCCAGCGTGCTCCACGCCGGACTATCTGCACTGTTGGTGTTGAGAAGCCTCTGCAGGGCCCGGAGGCGGAAGACATGGACCTGAGTGCAAGTGCAGGTCAGGCCCTGTCCCCCCTCCTCCGGGGGGAGATGGAGTACCCCTGCAGGGACCCAGTGCAGTCCTGGCCAGAAGAACTCCATGATTAACCTCTGGAGCTGGTCCAGGAACCCGGGGGGTGGGACCAGGGTGCTGAGGCGGTGCCAGAGCATGGACAGGACTAGTTGGTTCAACACCAGCGCCCTCCCTCGGAGGGAGAGACACTGGAGTAGCCCTGTCCACCTCCGCAACCGCTCAGCGACCCTGCTCTCTAGGCCTTGCCAGTTTTCCGGCGGAGAGGGATGCGTGGCGGAGAGAAAGACGCCTAGATAGAGCAGCGGACCCGCGCTCCACCGGATGGCCTGAAGCGCGGGTGGGAGGCGGCTCATCTGCCATCCGGTCCCGACCACCAGGCCAGAGCTCTTGACCCAGTTGACCCGGGCGGAGGAGGCTGCCGAGTAGATAGCTTGGCAGGCCTCCAGATGCGCCAGGTCTCCCGGGTCCTGGACCACGAGGAGCACGTCGTCGGCGTACGCCGACAGGACTAGCCGCAGCCCTGCCTCTGGAAGCTCCAACCCTGTCAACCTTCGCCGAAGGAGGCAGAGGAAGGGCTCGATGGCCAGAGTGTACAGCTGTCCTGAGAGCGGGCAGCCTTGTCGTACTCCCCGTCCGAAGCTGACCGGAGCGGTCAGGGTCCAGTTGAGCTTGACCATGCACTCCGAGGCAGCGTACAGCACCCGGAGAAACCCGACGAAGCGGGGTCCAAAGCTGAAGGCCTGCAGGGTGCCCAGGAGATACCCGTGGTCCACCCTGTTGAATGCCTTCTCCTGGTCCAGGGACAGGAGAGCAAACGACAGGCCGTCCCTACACCCAAGCTCTAAGAGATGCTGGACCAGGGACAAATTATGCAGGATGGTGCGGCTCGGGATGGTGTAGGTCTGGTCGGGGTGGACCACGTCCTGCAGCACGGACCCCAAGCGACGGGAGATGGCTTTGGCAATGATCTTGTAGTCCGTGCTGAGGAGCGAGGTGGGACGCCAGTTCTTGAGGTCGCGGGGGTCCCCCTTCTTGGGTAGCAGGCTGAGGACTGCACACCTGCACGAGAGGGGGAGCACCCCGCTTTGCAGGGCCTCGGCCCAGACGCCGAGCAGGTCTGGGCCGAGGACGTCCCAAAACACGCGGTAAAACTCCACGGTCAGCCCGTCCATGCCCGGGGATTTATTGGTGGGCATGAGACGAAGGGCTTCCGAGAGCTCGGCCAGAGTGAGAGGAAGCTCCAGCCGGTCCCGGTCGCCCGTGCTGACCGACGGCAGTTGGTCCCAGAGCGCCCTGCGGGCGTCGGCGTTGGTCGGATCCGGGAGAAAAGGGCGGCGTAGAAGGCGCGAGCCCTCTCGCGCATCTCCACCGGATCCGTAAGAGGGGTGCCATCCTCCGCCAGAAGGCAGAGGATATGTTTTTGGGTGCCCCTCTTTTTCTCCAGGGCGTAGAAGAAGCGGGAGCCGCGGTCCATCTCCCGGAGGAGTTGGATTCGCGACCTCACCAAGGCCCCCTGTGCCCGATGGGCGTCGAGGGTCCTGAGCTCGTCCCGCTTCTCCTGGTACGTGCCGCAGAGGGATTGATCTCCGGGGCTGGCGGCTAGACGCCTCTCCAGCTCAAGGACCTCCCGTTCCAGCTGCCCTATCAACGCATCCCGCCGCCGGCTGGCCCCCCGAGTATAGTCGCGGCAGAAGAGCCGCGCTCGCACCTTTCCCAGGTCCCACCACCGCCGTGCCGAGGGAAAGGCGTGCCGCTGTTCGCGCCAGGCCAGCCAGAACTCCCGGAAGGACGCCACGAAGCCCACGTCCTCCAGCAGGCTGTTGTTAAAATGCCAGTAGGCTGACCCCCGCTTCCCCGGCGAGAGGGAAGCCTTCACGGCCACCAGATGGTGGTCCGAGAAGGGGGCCGGCCATACGCTGGAGGCGTGGGCCTGGGAGAGATGGTGCCGTGAGATGTAAATGTGGTCCAACCGGGAGTGTGCAGATTTATGGCCCACCACCCGGACGTAGGTGAAACCGGCGTCCTCGTCCAGGTGGTGGCTGCGCCAGACGTCCACCAGGGAGCGACGGTTAATGAGCTCCCTGAGGACGTCCGCAGCGGCCTGGCACTTCTCGGTCCCCGTGCGGTCCCGCTCCTCGAGGGTGCAGTTGAAATCCCCGCCGAGGACCAGGCACTCGCGAGGATCGATGGTGTTGAGGAAGGCCGCCGCCTGCCGGAAGAAGGGGGTTCTCTCCGGGCCGAGTGTCGGGGCGTAGATGTTGACAAGGTGAAGAGGCAGCCCCTCCACCCGCACCCGGAGATACAGCAGGCGGCCCGGCACGACCTCGACGCTCCCCAGCACCTCGGGCTGCAGGTCTGGGGAGAACAGGGTCGCTACCCCGGCCCGCTGGGCCGAGAGATGACTAAAGTGGACCCCGTCTCCCCACTCCAGCCACCACTTGGCTTCGGTGGCCGGAGTAGTGTGGGTCTCATTTAGAAAGGTGACTGAGTACCCGCCCTCTCGGAGGAAGGAGAGCACTCGGCACCTGCGGAGACCCGACCCGCAGCCCCTGACGTTTAGTGTGGCAAAGATGAACGGCGCCATTTGGAGGGCTGGGGAGGATCCTCGCCAGAGGGAGCGCCGGCGGTTCCCGTGGGGCCACGCAGCAAGCCGTGAGCCACGCCAAAGGTGACGAGGGCGTCACGGAAGCCACGGGCCCATTGGTAGACCGCGGCGTCCCTCTTCCCGGTCCCCTTGCCCTCCCTCAGAAGGGCCCTCGCGGACTCCAGGGCAGAATGGAAGTCTCCCCAGCGCTGGAGGGCGAGAGTAACCTTGTTCTTGGAGCCGCGAACGTCCTCCAAGAACTGGCGCATCTCACCTGCCAGCGCGTGGGGTGCCGAGGTCTCGGGGTGTTGAGAACCCATCGGCCTCGCGTTCTTTTGGGCCCCCCGGCCAGAGAAGAGGTTGGGGTAGGGACTGGGGCCTGAGTTTGGGAGGGATGAGGGCAGCGGAGGGAGAGCAGCCCCGGAAGTGCTGGGAGAGGGCAGTGCAAGAGGGGCCTCCTGAGGGGTTACGACCTCGGGGGCAGGTATGAGTGGGCAGGGGTAAAAAGGAGGAGGAGGGATGGGGGCAGGGGAGGTAGAGATCAGTGGGGGAAGAGAGGGGTCATGGGGGGGAGGGAAAGGAAGGAGTGTGGCGGGGAGGAAGGGGAGGGTTTAGAGTGGGGGGGATTGCGGGTTCTGGAGTGGGGCATTGGCCGGGAAGGGGTATGGCGGGGGTGGCAAGCAGTGAGGCCAAGGTGGGAGCAAGGGCGGAAATACGGGCCAAGGAGGTCTCCAGAAGGGGGGCTTCCTCAGGCAATGGCAGGGTAGAGGTTGAGGTGCCGGCACTCTCAGCGGGAGGCACCGGCAGGTCGGGGGGGAGGGTATCGGGGTTTTCAGTTGCGGGAACGAAGGGGGGGTGCAAGGGGAGCCCTAATTCCCCTGGGGCGTCCGGGGGCTGGCCGACCTCCGCCGGGGGTCGTCCCTAGTTGAGGGAGGGGTTGCCCCTTGGGACAGCTCAGGGCAGAAGGAGGTGGCAATTGAGGGATCGCTGGTGGGAGGGGTGGGGGAAAGTGGGAGGGGTGGGGGAGAGTCCGTAGGCGGCCCACAGGCCTCTAATAGCAGGCCTTCCATGTCCAGGGCCACGAGGGTGAGGCCCAGGGCCTCGACCTCCTGCGAGAGGAGGGCGAGGCTGGGAGTCACCTCCTCCGGGCGCTCCGTTACAGCCGCCTGGGTAGCGGCCGGAGGGGTGTCGGAGGAGGGCGTGGGCACAGGGAGGGCCATCTCGGCCTCTTTTGGCTCTGGCTCCGGGGCCGAGGGGGTGTTAATCTCCTCGGCCGCCGCGACGGCAACCTCCGTCGCCCCCAGCAGATGGTTGGTAGCCGGGGGTTCGGCGGGTGGAGCGGGGCTGGCGGATCTCTTGGGTGCCTTGCGTGGCACCTCCACCCCGTCCTCCAGCAGGGTGGGGTGCCGGATGCGCGCACCCCCTTTTTTCCTTTTGCCCCCCACCAATACCCAGCCCTCCGAGGAGGCAGGCTGGGCAGTAGAGGAGGAGGGGCCAGGGGATAGGGCCGACAAGGAGGGAGGGAGGGAGGAGGGGGGTGGGGCGGCGAGGGAGAGGGGCGACCCGCCCTGGGGTGGGCCCTCTTTTGGTCCTGCTGCCGGCCCTGCCTCCCTCTCCTCCACGGGCCCGGCTTTTGTGCCCGCTCGGGCGCCGGCGCCCACTTCTTCTTTCCCGGCACCATGCTGCCGGGCGCCCTCCGACGCCCGAGCGGCGATGGATCCGTCCGGGCCTAAAAGAGGAGGGGTGGTCCCAGGGCCTGTCGCGGTCGGGGCGCCGCCGGTCTCGTGGCTGACGCTCCCCAGGTCGGAGGAGGTCCCGGGCTCCTCTTCTTCGTGCCGGGCCAGGGGGCAATCCCTCCGGACATGCCCCGCCGCCCGGCACCCAAAGCACCGGGCCTCCCCCCAGGGTGTAGAAGACCCGGTACTGGGCCCCTTGATAGGGCACCAGTATAGTCCCCTCCTGGGCCACCCCACCCTGTGCTTCTGCCGGCGGCAGTTGGACTCGGGCCTGCCGGCGGAATGAGAGCACGTGCCGTAGGGCGGGGTCTTTGCAGCCTAGGGGGAGGGGACTCAGGACCGTCAAAGGCCGGCCCAGGGCGGTGAGGAAAGGCAGAAGGGCGGCGTTGGGAAGGAAGGGCGGGACGGACGAGAACACCACCCGCACGCCCAGGTCTTCCAGCGGCTCCAGGGGCACGTGCACGCCCCCAACCGCCAGGCCCCTCTCCACCGCCTCCTTGGCGGTGGCCTCTGAAGCCAGGAAGAAGACGATCTTCCCGAACATCCGGGAGGCCGCCACCACGGCCGCGGACCCCACCACCCGTGCCAACGCCCGCACGTAGGTCTCCACGTGGGGCGAGGCAGCCACCAGGAGGCAGCGGACCCCGTGCCTCCTGGTGAGCGCGGGGAAGGGGCCGCGACCGTCGGGGATGGTAGTCCTGGCGGAGGCAGAAGGAGCAGGGTGCGGGGCAGTGGCCGCCGCCTGGGCGTACGACCTGGGGGCCGAGATGTCGGGGCCCCCAGGGGTGGTGGAGGGAGCAGGGGGAAGGGAAGAAGGGGAGGCTGCGGCAAATGCTTTTGCAGCCGGGGAGAGAGTCCCCGCCACGGGGGGTTTAGCCCTCCGGGCGGGGCTCTTGCCCTTTCTTTTCCCCTGGCCCTTCTTGCCCTTTTGGGGGGGTGGGTTTGGGGCCAGGTTGCTGGACGCCGCCGCGGCGGAGGTGGTGGGAGCCCGGGAGCCTGCGCCCGCGCCCTCAGCCGACATGGCGGCAGAGTCTTGAGCGGCCCTGGATGAGTGGGCCGCCGTTTCGGGGGTGGGAGGGGTGACAGTGGAAGATGAGGGGAGGAGGGGGTCACTGGATGACCCTCCGGCGGGTGTGGGGGTCATGGTGGTGGGTTTGTAAGATGGGGGAAGTTTGTAGGGCGTGGGGGCCTTTAAGAGAGAGCGGGGGAGGGGAGGAGAGTGGAGTGGAAGGAAAGGTGGAGGCGTGGCTGCTCCTCCCCCACCGGCCGGGCTGAGGACCCAGTCAGATGGGGGAAGGGCAGAGCAAGGGCAGTGAGGTCAGGGGAAGGTGAAATCTAAGATGGCCGCTACTCCCAGCACAAGATGGTAAAATGGCTCCTTTTCTGCACTGGGATGTGAGGGATTAAAGTTTATGCGTGTGGGGGGGGGCCTCAGGCGCTTAGGTGAAGTGAAAAAAAAAGGGGGGGGCATGGGCACAGCCAACCTGGGGGATGGGGGTGCCCACGTGCGCCTGAGGGGGGGGCGCCCACAGCAGCTGCTGCAGAGCCTTCAAGAAACCGGGGGAGGGGGGGGAGAAGGAAGGGGCAGCTGGTTAGAAGGGGGCCTAGGTGGAGGAGGGGCCCCCAGCGGCGGCTGGGTGTGGGTGTGGGGGGCAGTAAGGGGGGGGTGGCTGCAGGGGTGGGGCAGGGGCACACCCTAACACCCCACCCCTGGCTATGCAGCCACCCCTCTGGAGTCCCGGGGGAAAAGAAGGGCTCTGCCCAAACTCACCCCTCCCAGGCCACTCCACAGGAGGAGGCCTGTGGAGGGGGCCCAACCACCGCTTTAAGAAGCCTCTTACCTTTCCTGGGGGGTGAGGATGCAGCAGCTGCTGGATGAGGAGGTGGGCTGCTCAAGTGGGGGGCAGCAGCAGTTCCCCCATCTTTGGTAGTGTGGGGAATGGGGAGCAGGAGAACGCAGTGCTGCTGAAGGCTGGGAGGAATGAGTCTCCCAGAGGTCATCTGCATGAGAATGCAAAAGGTGTGCATGTGTGATACCTTTTCAGGCAAAGCCTAATGGGTAGCAAGTAAGTCATGAGATTTGGTCTATTGTAAACATGTAGTTGTAAAATCACAATTTAAGCTGACACTTAATGCAGGAGTTGTGAGATCTCACCAATGCTCTGGGTTGTTGTGGGGGACAGGGCAGCCGCCTTAGCTGTGTAAGACATTGATTACACAGGGCTCCCTGGTTTAAAGCATTGTGAGGGAGAAGGGGAGGGGTACTGGTTGAGCCAGCTTGTTGAGTGCCTTGGCCCTGCCTATGTCTTGGCCATATAGCTAGAAGCCTGGCTTGACTAACCCTCCCCACCTGTTAAAAGATAGAGCTGGATACTAGGGTGTTTGTGAAACCCACCACTAGAGATACCAAGCGCTGAAATCACAGAGTGGCAGCTAAGGCCACACAGAGCTGAAATCACTGGGTTCTGCCTTAGGGCAGTCCTAAGCAGTGGGGTTAGGACTGGCGGACAACAGCAGGACCAGCGGGTGGCTGGTAGGAGCGGCGGCAACTGCTGGGCGGCCGGTAGGAGCGGCGGCGGACCATGGCGACTGGCGGGCGGCTGGTAGGAGCAGCGGATGACGGCGACTGGCAGATGGCTGGTGACAGCAAGGGGAGGCTACAGACAAGTGGACAGCTAGTATTGCCCTGGTGATGTATCTGTGGGCTTTGAGTTTGGGACTGCACCGCAGAGGGTACACCCTGTAAACACATCTGTCGCTGTAACCTTGGGGTAGGTTACGGTCATTAAACAAGCCATTTCTATCTCAGACTCTGTGCTTGCGAGGTGGGGGAGAACCGCCTTACAGGCACCCAGCACGGGGGTGAAATTGTCCCAGGCCACTGGGTGGGGGCTCGAGCCGGTTGGTTGTATTCTTGATAGGAAAACCCCACAAGAGTTGAACCCAGCCCTTCTGGCAGGCATCTGGCGTTAACAGAAGGGTTACATAGGCTTACTCAGGGGATCCAAAGGGTGCCCACTCCAGGGCACATTATTGCAGGTCTGGAACAGAAGTAGGGGCGGGCGGGAGGGAGCAGGGCACTATCTTCCTCCAGGCCCACCCACAAAGGAGGCAGCTGTAGTGCTGCAGCCAGTACTTGACCTCTCAGAGGCTGGCTGCTCCAGATGGTGTGGTGGGAAGTGTGACCGTGAGCAAAAAGCTGGGATCAGTGCACACTACACCTCTCAAGCTGTAACAAGTGTTCTCGGTAACTGCTGTTCCTCTCTTTTGCTCTTGCCAGTGCAACCCAAGCAATGTTCCTGCTAATCTTTTCTATCCATGTGCGGATTTTTTCCATATATGTGCAGAATAATTTTATGTGCATTGAGGTATCTGTGAATGTGCACCACCAGTAGAAACAAAGCCTAGTTGTGGGCACACTTCTAATCAGCTGGGCAGCATTTGAATCTCTCCTGAGTGGTCGCACAAGTGCACAGCTTGCAGGGAACAGTGCTGGCAAGTGACACAGATCCCTCTCTGTGCCCAATTTACAGAGGATAGGAATCTATTACAGATCTACTTAACAAGCCTTGGCTCTTTAGTGTAAGTTGTAGCTTGGGCTTCAGCCTGGTGCATCACTCAAGATGGCATCTGTCACACACTGATGACATGATGTGTGCCTCTGCCCTGCTTTGGTCTTATCTATCCCCACTCAGGAAATGCAGCTTCTGCTCCACATTTAGCTTTTGCTAAAGCCGTAATTGCAGCTTTTATGCTAACCCCAAGTGAGCAATTAGTGGAAGTAAGACAGGGAAACTGATTCTGCCGATATGGAGTTACTTCGTCGAGTGCAACTGAAGTACCTAGTTGCCACTGAAAATAGTTATGTTTGCTCTTGAACACAGTTGTCTAATAATGGAACTAATCTCATTTTCAGCAGAGCAAGAGCTGGCCCAGTTAGGGTCAGCCCCTACTGAAATAGCTCTGCACAGATGTGCTGCACTTAGAATGGTTTGTAACGCTTATAACCAGTTGCTTGTAATTATCGTTATACAGTACCCTAGGGAGGGAATCAGGAGTCATCATGGCATATTCTTGTACCGACTGTACAACTCTATCCTGTATGATTGAGCTCTTACACATGGGAGGAGTCCCACTGACACTGATGTGAGTAAATGTTTAAGAGTCGGGTGTTGGGTATGCTGTGGCACTTATGTTCCCAACTGAACAGGTACAGCCTGAGGTTCTGAACTCGCTGGGTGCGTCTACGCAAGCCAGCTACTTCAAAGTAGCCGGCACAATGTCGAAATAGCATGCGTCGTGTCTACACATGCTGGGCACTATTTCAACGTTGAAATCGACGTTAGGTGGCGAGACATCGAGATCACTATTCCTATCTGAAGATGTGAATAGCACCCTACTTTGATGTTCAACGTTGAAGTTGGGTGTGTTTAGACAATCCACATCCTGCTACTTTGAAATAGCGGGGTCCTCCATGGCGGCAATCAGCTGAGGGGTTGAGACGCTCTGTCCAGTCCCTGTGGGACTATATGGTCCCTGCGCGACTCTATGGTCCCTGTGCGCAGCAGCCCTTAAAGCACCACGAGCCTGGATTTCCTGTGGCAGGAAGCTGAGATTGTGCAGGCAGCAGCAAATGCATGTGCTAGCCCTGCACGCCCTCTACAGACCCTGATCCGACTACCCAGCGCCATGACATCTAGCCAGCCCCCAGAGTGCCCCCAGGGCTCCCCCCCGAGGGGACCCAGGCACCCCCGGCAGCCAAACGGGGGGCCAAAAAGAGGCAAGGTCCCTCCTGGTTGAAGGCTGAGCTCCGAGACCTGCTGGGGCTCTGGGGTTAAGAGGAGGTGCTCCACGTGATGGGGAGCAAGCAGTGGAACGCGGAAGTGTTCGCCTGACTGGCCGAGGGCCTGGCCACCCGGGGTCACCCGGCCCACACTCTGGATCACATCCGCAGCAAGGGGAAGGGTTGCAGCAGGGTTACGTCCAGGCCCAGGACTCAGCCAGCCAGTCTGCCCCCCTCTACTTGCCCATATTACAGGGAGCTCAAGGCCATCCTGGGCCCCCGGGACACCTCCTCCCCTCGGCCACCCTCGACACCACGGCCGATGAGCCCCAGCAGGTCTCAGAGCCAGAGTCTGGCCTGGAGGCCAGCCCCGCACTCCAGGGCCCATCAAAGGAGCCCCCCCCTTTGGGATGGCAGAGGAGGGGTCCATCAGCAAGGAGGGGGGGCTCCTCATAGACCTCTTCTCCCAGAGCACCAACCAGGCATCTGCTCTCCGGGGTTCCCCCAACCGTGGCAATGGACAATCAGGTACGTACCCCACAGGGCACAGACCCCTGGGCCAAGGGGCGGGGGCACCAGACATGGCCGGGAGCCGCACACACCCCCAGCAGACCCCAACCCGCAACTGCCCCACCACAGCCTGGTGCCAGAACAGCGGCATGGCCATCAGCACCCATCAGCACCCACACCCATGGACAGCATTGTGCCCTAACCTCGGGGGCGGGGGGACCATGCAGTGGGGACACCCAACAGGGACATCACACCCACTGATGGGGACAGAGACCCAGCACCCAAGGGGGTGTGGGGGGAATGGGCCACAGGCCAGGCCACAGTACTAACAGCCTTCCCCTACCTCTCTTCCTCTCTGCAGCTGCACCATCTGAGGCCCCAGGCACCCAGGCACCCTCCATGGTCCCTGAGAGCCCACCTTAGGTCAGCCACCGCCAGTGCCCAGGGACACCCCCAAGGCCAGCGGGACAGTCATGCCACTGACGGTCCCAGGGTATGGCCCCCATGGACCCCCAGCTCCTGGTGGCTCTCCAGCGGCAGACGGAGGTGGCGGAGGAGAGACTCCAGTTCAACTGGGAGGATTCCAGTCGGTGCGGGGTGGTGTGGCAGGAATTCATGGGGATATTCCAGGACATAGCCAGGTTGATACGGGAGGCTGTCGCCTGGCTCCCACCCCCTGCTGCCCCCCATACCGTCCTCCCCACCGCTCCACCCGATGCCCCCCCTGCCGCCCCACCTATCTTGCCCCCTGCTGCACCGCCTGCCGGGCCGCCTGCTGCCCCACCTGCCGCGCCACCTGCCACCTCACCCGCTGCGCTGCCTGCTGTGCCACCTGCCACCCCACCTGCCGCCCCACCTGCTGTGCCGCCTGCCAGCCCCCCGGGACCAGACCCCACTGGGGCTGAAGACCGGCTGGTGGAGGCATCCCAGCCATACCTGTCGGTCCTCCCAGCCCCCAGCTGGCCACGCCAGGGATTGTGGGCAAGGGGTGGTCGCACCCCTCTACACCCACCCCAGACTGATGGGCTGATGGCTGAGTCATCCACCGGGCCCCCATTTGTATATCGTTGTCCCCCTTGTGTATAGTTGTTTCCCTTGTATATAGATGTCCTCCTTTGTATATTGGTTGCAGTTTTGGTTATGCACATAACACAATTACCAGTTTTCAATAATTCACAGATTTATTTTCCAAAGAACCTGAGATGTGTGCTTGTTGGGGGGATGGCATGTGGGCGGTGGGTGGGCAGTGCAGGGGGCATATGGGGGGGGCCCTCCGGGGAAAGACAGGGAAGTGCTCAGGGGTCTCCATGATCAAAATGGGCCTGCAGGGCCTTGCGGACCTGTACCCCCTCGTGGTGGGCCTGGTGACTGGGTGCAGCGGCTGGCTGGGGGAAGCCCATGCCAGTGTTGACTGCCCAACCCTGGATGAAGGCCTCCCACTTGCTCTTGACAATGTTGTGGAGTGTGCAGCATGCACCCACAACCTGGGGGATGTTCTGGAGGCCGACGTCCAGGCGGGCAAGGAGGCACCGCTAGTGGCCCTTCAGGCAGCCAAAGGTCCTCTCCACCACCTGGTGGGTGTGGTTCACATGGGTGTTGAACTGCTTCTGGCTGGCGTTGAGGTGGCTGGTGTATGGGTGCATGAGCCAGGGCTGAAGGGGGTAAGCCACATCCGCCACGGGGCAGAGGGGCACAGTGGTGTCCCCCAGAGGGAGATCCCTCTGGGGGATGTATGTCTCTGCCTTCAGCCAGCGGCACAGGCCCGAGTTGGCTGGCAGGACTACATAGTGGTAGCCCACTGTGGTCTGGGGCACGGTTGGGGATGTGGGTCTCATCCAGGACCCTGAAGCAGTTCGGGAACCCCATGGTAGCACATCCGGCGATGGCTGCGCCCAGGTGCCTGAGTTGAATGACCCTCTGCAGCAGCATGGCATTGACCACACGGGCCACCAGTGTGGAGGGAACACAAGTGCCCATGAGGGTGTGCAGGGTGCCCCAGGCCCCTCCCCCCAGGCCTCTCCCAGGCACCTCCCCATGTACCCCCTTGCCCAGCCCCTCCCTCCATCCTCAGCCCCACACCTGGCCCTTCCCTCCCCGGCACTCCTCCCTCCCCAGCCCCACACCCAGGCCTTCATCCCTGGCCCCCCCACCCCCAGTGGGTGCGTGCCCAGGCCTTCTTACTTCCATGACGACTTCCCCGACTGTGGCCTTTCCCACTCCAAACTGCTGTCCCATGGAGTGGTAGCTGTCTGGAGTGGCCAGCTTCCAGACGGCTATTGCGACCCTCTTCTCGACGGGGAGGGCGCACTGCATCCAGGTGTCCTGGTGCCTCAGGGCGGGGGTGAGCCACTGGCAGAGCTCCAGGAAGCTCTGCCAGCGCATGCAGAATTTCCGCAGCCACATGTCATCATCCCACTTCCCCATGACCAGCTGCTCCCACCACTCGGAGCTGGTGGGGTAGCTCCAGAGGCGGCAGAGCACCTGGTGGGGGAGGAACAGGGGAGCCTGGTGGTCGGGGCATCCCCGTCTGCCCCCTGGGAGGGCTCCTCTGCCAGGAGCTGCTGAGTGGCCTACCGTGCTGCACCTAGCAGGGCGCTTGCCCCTGGGTGACTACCTGGAGGGCTTCCAGCTGCTGCTGCTGCAGGGGGCCCATAGCTGCTGTGCGTCGGTCTGCGAGAGTGTGGCTAGCGCTCTGCAGACCTCGTGCTGTGCAGGCCGGGTGTGTCTGGGAGGGGCCTTTGAAGGAGCAGCTTGCTGTTGCCCCGGAATGGCTAGTCCAGCCTGTGACCCTGTCCACGGGCTTTCCTGGCCCCTTTTTTCGATGGGGAGCGCTTGTGCGTGTGGATGCTCCGCATTTCCTTCCGGGGAGGCTCCTTTCGACATTCCCTGTCGCTAATTAGATGTTGAACGTCGACGGCACCAGCCCTGGAGGACGTGTAGACGATACACATCGAAGTAGCCTATTTCGATGTTCTTACTTTGAAATAGGCTATTTTGATGTAGTGGGCTAGTGTAAATGTAGCCACTGTGCAGTATTGCTTGGAAAATCTGGCTCTTGCTGTACCGGCATCCTCAGAAGCCCAGTTCACAGCTGTTCAGGTTCAAGTCAGGTATGGCTGGAAGAGTTAGCTGCAGAATTTATAAACCAAGCAAATTCATCACAGAATGTTTAATGAGCCAGCCCCTTGAAGATGGAGGACACCAGTTTCTTTCTTTAGCTTCCTGTCTGCTTACACATTCAAGCCAAGTAGACAGCATCAGAAGCATTCACATTCAAGCCAGCAGTGGTGAAGCAACAAAGTAGCATTTCACAGTCTAAGATGCTGCTATTGTTCTGCATAAGATCTGTAAATTAAGTAAGTCTGAAAGCTTCTGAATAAACAAAGGCTTCTAAATGAACTCATTAATAAAACTAAGGCTTCAAAACGAGCAGATTGAGTTTTCCATGAGAGTGCCACTGTATGTTGGCCATGAAACATATCTTTGTTTCTCATAATTCTGGTTTTCAGGCTGATTTTTATTTGGAAATTGTGCCCAAAAGAATCTCTTTTTTGTGGAAGGGGTAGCAGAAAGGTTAATTTAGGTAAATGTAAGAGGATTCTTGAGCTTTTGGAGAAGGGAAAGCTTAAGATTTAAGAGGCCTTTAGATTTTAAAGCATTCTCCAGTGATTTTTCTTGATACGAGATTAGCTTGAGCCAAATTGTTACTTGAAAAAATTGAAGTGTCATGTTTATTTGCGGTGGATCCAGAATGACAAGCTCAGGCCTGTCTGCTTTGATACTCAGCGTGGAGGCCTCTGCGTGTGTGTGAGGGAGAGAGAGAGGGCGGGTATTCATTGACAGCAGTGAACCGGCTGCCCTAGCTGGCTTACATTTAAAAAGCTATGAGCCACACATTTTTGTTTTACAAATAACAAGCAGTCCTGTAGCACCCTAAAGACTAACAAATTTATTAGGTCATGAGGCATTTTTGTTTGGTTTGCTGCTAACTCTTAGTTGGGTGAGTAACAATTAAAGCTAAATTAAATGTGAAGGAAAGTAAACTAGGAGTTAAGAGCCAAATTGTGATACCAGTTATACAGCAGTAAACTGGAAATAACCCTACAGTTTACTCCTCCTTCCTTCTTACACTGGTGAAACTCAGATCAGAATCTGGCTCTAAATAAGATCACTGTGTTAGGAGGTATAGACATGAGGGAAGGAAGAGCTCAGCTCTCATATGTACTTTCTGGATATGTTCATAGGACACTGATTTAGCCCTGCACAGCCCAAACATTTTATTATTATTTATCTCAGTGCTTTCCTATACATAATTCCTCAAATGTGGGATATGTGTCTGATATCCCTACTCACTGTTTTGAATGGCTATAGTCTGTAGTGGAGCCCAAACCACAAGGATTTGGAAAAGTTTGAGAGTTCCTGTCAAAAGAACCTACTGATTTATGGCTGTGGGAGCATCTTCTCTTCGATTCGTCAAACAAGAGATCAAACACCCTGACTGACGCTAGAGAGAAACTTAACCTGCTTTGTTTTATTTTCACAGGTGGCTCATGGTAGCCCTCCAGAGGTACACCACCCTGCTATGCCCCATCAACATTTTAATTGCTGAATGACTGGCCCCCAAATGCTCCCTCCCAGTCTCTCTGGGTGACCTTCCTTGCACCAGCTCCCTCATCAGGCACCAATCTCCAATGCTGGTTTTCATTCATTTGTACAAAGCTACTCCCCTGGTTTGCATACACACGGCTTTTCCTGAGTCAGATGTTCTCTGCACTGTCAAGTGTGGGAACAGATTAGTGAATTGTCTGGAGTGAAGCAAAACAGCTATCTTGCCCACATCTACAGATCTGACACTGTATGCCCAGTTTTGCATTCTTTGGTCATTTCAGTGCATGCATTTAAAAAAAAAATCAATTATTGGCCCCTCCCTCCCCCCAAAAGCCATTAGGTAAGTGACATTTCCACCAAAACAATAACGTTTTCAGATGTTCCCCGTGAATGCTGGAGGGCTGAATTAAAGTGACAAAAGACAGATGTGAGCAAGTTAACAGTTTATTTCCTCCACTCAAGGAAACCAAGAAGCAATGCCTCCTTTCAAAGAAAGGGACTTGCAAATGAGTTTCTGAATATCACAGTAAGGCACTTACTGCTTTGTTCATTTAGATGTGTCTCAGTACCTGTGTTTTCTGTCCACTGCTAGTATGACTTATCTAATTCAGCAAAGTAAATTTGATTTAATTAGCAGATTACAATATCAGCCATGACTGAAAGATTTCTAATCATTAATTATGCCACAGAAATAGCTATAATGAAATGTAAATATTCACTCTTTTGTGTTCTTCTTATTACCCTGCAGCTCAAGCTCCTCAAAAAAGCCAATCTGCTTGTTTGTTCCTTACCGCTCACTATTATTACTACCCATTCACATTAAGATGGTACTCAGATTCCCCAGGCAGATTGAGGGTCATTATCCTGGATTTGTACAAACCCAGATAAGACCCTGGGTTTTATCTAACATAAGGGAGCATTACAGGTGCAGATCAACTGAAGGTTTTTCTGAAGGGCTTTCAGGCCTGGAGCTGATTTCCCCTTAGTATGTTCTTTTGGTATCAGAAGTTGGTCTTTTTTGGAATTTGGCCCATTCGGAAGCTGACTGAGCTATGCACACATCTAGCAAATACAGTTTGGTTTCGTTATTCAAGTTGCACTTCAAAATAATTTATTAAGTGAAGAGGATTCGTGAGGCAGACACACTTCTTCCAATCTGATATTTTGTTAGTCTTTAATGTGCGACATGACTGCTTTTCTGTGCTGTTAGGATACAGACTAACAAGGCTACCTCTCTGTTCCTATTTGTTGTCCATATACAAAGAGCTTTTTAAAGTCAGGCTGGACCATTTAATCAACTAATCTAATCTCCTGTATGACACAGATCACAGAATTCCATCCAGTTATTTCAACTTTAAGCTATGTAACTTGCACTTGGCTAAAGCTTTTCTTCTGGAAAGGCTTCCAATCCTGATTCCAAGATATCCAGCAATGGAGAATCCACAATTTCCCTCACTATTTAAACCTCATTTACCTGGACCTTCTGTTACCTGTGAGGTCATGTCCCCTACTATTGACTAAAGATGTTGAAAATTGCCCTTAATTATCGTTTATCTGAATGGATTCTATGTCCTGAATATATTCAGATAATCCAAGATAAAATGCAGTGATAATGACAATGGGTCTTCTGAGATTAATGATGTTCATTCCCCAGCCTTTAACTAAAACCTCCCTCTAATTACCTACCTTTAAATCAGCCATGGTTTTGTTTAAACTATTCACCCTGATGTAAAAAAAGAGTATAAGGGCATGAGGGGGCACAAAAGGTAGAATCTGCAGTAGGGGAGAGATTGGTCTCTGAAGCCCTACTGCCCCATGTAAAGTCAAATTAAGACCTGTAAATAGAGCACTGTGATGGTCTTCATTACTATCCATAATAGATCATACTGGATTGCTATACAGTAAACCCTCAAAATGTGCTATTTCAAGATGCACTTAATTTACATTTATGTGAGTTAAGCACAACTCAAAATCCTGCTCCCCTTGCCCCTGGCTCAACCCACCCAGCCCCGCGCAGCCTCGCTTCCACTTGCCCCCCAGCTCCACTCACCACCTGTGCACAACTCTGACTCACCTTCCCATGCATGGCTCTGGCTCCAACTCACCACCCCTCATGTGTTGCTCTGCCTCAAGAACCCCACTCCTCAGGTTCAAACCCCCTGCCAGCTCACTACCCCCAACTCATGGCTCCAGCTCACCCCTTCCATCCATGCACAGCTCTGGCTCAACTCCCCTTGCCCCAGTTCAAACCCACTATGCACAGCCCCAGCCCAAGCCCCTCTGCTGCAGTTCAAACTCCCCACAGCCTGGCTCACCAACCCCATGCACGGCTCTAACTCAACCCCCCCGGTTCAACTGACCTCCCCACATGGCTCTGGCTCAACTCTGCCCCCTGCAGCCCTAAACCACCTTAGGCTTAACCCTCTCGCCCCCTCCCAAGGCCCCAACCTACTGCCAGGCTTAACCCTCCCCAGCTGCTCCTGCAACCCAGGACTTACCTTTCAGAAGGAGCTTCACATGCTCCTGCTGTTTCCCTAGCTACAGACCATGGATTTTGCCTGGGAAAAAACGCACCCCCCCAACTTACACGAAATTCCAGTTACATGAGGATGCCTGGGAACACAACCCTCATGTAAATCTAGGCACTACAGTATACTGTGCACTGACATTTCTAAAACGATTATATTCTATCTGCATATCTAACCTATCCTGGAGGGGTACAGGAACCTGCCCCGAGGTATCATTTGCTTTACTTCCATTCACAGTACAAGAAGAAGTCCTGTGGCAGCTTATAGAGTTAGACTAACAGATTTTGTGGAGCATAAACTTTTATGGGCAAAGACCTGCTTGCTTCTGACAAAGTGGGTCTTTGCCCACGAAAGCTTATGCTCCAAAACATCTGTTAGTCTATAAGGTGCCACAGGACTTCTTGGTTTTTTTTTTTTTTTGAATATACAGACTAACTTGGCTAACCCTCTGGTACTATTCACAGTACAGCAACTCTTTCATATCCAGCAGCCCGGGGTCCAGGAGGTTGCTGGATGTTCAGATATTCTGGGTAACAGAGAGGTATGGCCGAGCAGTGCCTAACACTAAAGAAAATTAAGATTAGATATTAAGAAACAAAAAAAAAAAAATGTATGCATAGTTCTTTATTTACCAGCACCAGCAGAACTGTACACTGTAAACCAACCAGCCCCTGGCTCCCCCAGGTAGGGGAAACAGGTGTAGTACCCAGCGGCACTGAGACCTCATCTGGGGTGAGTGAAGTCTCTGCTCTACAGCCTTGGCTGAGAGCCAGTGGGCCTTTATCTCATGTGGTAGAGTGTAGGGCTTTAGACCCTCTGCTTGCAGGTTCTATCCCTGGTGCCAGCAACCTAGGCCTGTTAGCATTATACAGGGGAGAAGCCCTGCTGCAGGGGCAGTGCCTAGAGACCTCCTGCTAAAGGGTCTGTGTGCAGACACACTTGCCCCATCACCTGGCAGCTTTGAGAGGTGTCTGGGGCTGTGGTATGCAGGCAGCCTGCTTGAACACCCTGCTATGCTCCCAGCTGGAAGCCACCTTTAGTAAGTGCCTCCTAGCCAGAACCTGTACCTAGTACCCCTGTCTGCACCCCAATCCCCTGCCCCAGGTCACAAACCCTTTCTGCACTCAAGGGTACCAGTTCAGGTTGTAGGGGGGAAGAGTGATCTGTGAGTGCTTTGAGGGGGGAGCAAGGGATGGGGAAAAAACTGAGGACAGCAGCTTCAGCAATGTTATAAGCATGCTCAGTAAAATCAAAGCAGTAGTTCTGTGTAGCTGCGTCTACACGTGCACGCTACTTCGAAGTAGCGGCACCAACTTCGAAATAGCGCCCGTCGCGTCTACACGCGTCGGGCGCTATTTCGAAGTTAACTTCGACGTTAGGCGGCGAGACGTCGAAGTCGCTAACCTCATGAGGAGATAGGAATAGCGCCCTACTTCGACGTTCAACGTCGAAGTAGGGACCGTGTAGACGATCCGCGTCCCGCAATGTCGAAATTGGTGGGTCCTCCATGGCGGCCATCAGCTGGGGGGTTGAGAGATGCTCTCTCTCCAGCCCCTGCGGGGCTCTATGGTCACCATGGGCAGCAGCCCTTAGCCCAGGGTTTCTGGCTGCTGCTGCGGCAGCTGGGGATCTATGCTGCAGGCACAGGGTCTGCAACCAGTTGTCGGCTCTGTGTATCTTGTGTTGTTTAGTGCAACTGTGTCTGGGAGGGGCCCTTTAAGGGAGCGGCTTGCTGTTGAGTCCGCCCTGTGACCCTGTCTGCAGCTGTGCCTGGCATCCCTATTTCGATGTGTGCTACTTTGACGTGTAGACGTTCCCTCGCTGCGCCTATTTCAATGTTGGGCTGAGCAACGTCGAAGTTGAACATCGACGTTGCCGGCCCTGGAGGACGTGTAGACGTTATTCATCGAAATAGACTATTTCGATGTCGCAACATCGAAATAAGCTATTTCGATGTTGGCTGCACGTGTAGACGTAGCCTGTGTGTGTTATCAACCATATAAGCCTTATATCATCTGTTTCCAGGTACTACTAAAGCACTTGAAAATTCTGGTTTTTTGACAGATAACTTAGCTGGCAGGCAGAACTGTATCTAATTCCTACAGGACTCCCCCGGTATGCGGGATTTCACTTAACTCTCATTAATGCAGATAAAGTGCAAATGGAAAGCACTCCAGCCCCTGGCTACCCCAACTGGGGGATGCAGGAGAGATACCCTGCAGCAGCATTTGGGGGAGCCGGGTGGGCAAACAGCTGCAGTGGCGCAGCTTCTCACCTGCTGTCCCGGCTGGGAGAAACTGCGCCGCAGCAGCTGTCTGCCCACCCGACTCCCCCCAGCTGCTGGACAGACAGCTGTGGTGGTGTGGCTTCTCCCCAGGTTCCCCCATCTGGGGAACCTGGGGAGAAGCCTTGCCTGGGTCCTGCAACCACAGGATTGCTGGGAGTCAGGCTGATGACCGGTTAATGGTTCTCCCCCTGACTTACATGAAATTTGAGTTATGTGAGGGTGCAGGGGACCACAACCCTTGCATAACTTGGGTGACTACTGTATACAAAAGAATGAAAATTAAATATTAGAGCCACTCAGCTCTAATATAAGTGTTCTGACATCTTGTGGCAAGTCATTTAATGAACCCTGGTTAGCCTTTCCATTTTAATATATCTTCTTATTTTGTTACTAATTCTGCAGAGAGAGAGAGAGACAGCCTTTCAGGCCTCCTGGCCTGTATCTCAGCTGTGGGAGGAGAGTAGGATCTAGCGGGTTACAGCAGGGGGCAGATATATTTGAGCTCAACATAAGAACAGTGATACAGGGTTGGACCAGGAGTCCATCTAGCCCAGCATCCTGTCTTCCAACAGTGGCCAATGCCAGGTGCTTTAGAAGGTATGAACAGAAGAAGCAATCATCAAACGGTCCATCCCCTGTCACTCATTCCCAGCTTCTGGCAAACAGAGGCTAGGGATACCATCTCTACCCATCCCAACTAATAGCCATTGATGGAAATAGCCTCCCTGAACTAAATTTGTTCCTGCTGGAACCCTATTATAATTTGTGCCTTTTTACTATCCTCTGGCAAAGAGTTCTACAAATTGACCATGAAGAAGTAATTTATTTGCTTTTTTAAAAATCTGCTGCCTGTAAATTTCATTGGGTGATCTTCTTGTGTTATGCTAGTGAAAGCGTAAATAGCATTTCGTTTTTTCAAACCATTCATGATTTTTCTAGACCTTTAACATATCCCCCACCCTTTAGTCATTTCTTTTCCAAGCTTAAAATTCCCAGTCTGCTTAACCTCTCTACATATGAAAGCTGTTTTTTACCTCTAATTGTATTTGTTGCCTTTTTCTGTACCTTTTCCAAATTTAATGTAGTTAATCAGAAAAAAAATGATCAAAGTGAGCAAATCAGAGAGTAGAGGGGCAGAAGGCGGAGAAGTCAAGAACTAGATTAAGCCAAGTATGCAAACGAATCCCTATAATGACCCAGAACATTTTTTTCTGGGTCATTATAGGGGCTCGTTTGCATACTTGACTTAATCTAATTCTTGACTTCCCTCCCCCCCCTTCTGCCACTCTACTCTCTGATTTGCTCACGTTGATCTTTTTTTTTTTTCTGATTTGTCCACCTTGATTACTAGTTATGGGTCTCTGTACCTTAACCATTGCGTCTGTTCTGGTATGAAGAAGTGGTTCTGTCCCATGAAAGCTCACGTAACAAATTATTTTGTTAGTGTTTAAAGTGCTATTTGACTGCTTTCTTGTTTTGATAGTATATAGACTAGCATGGCTATCTCTCTGTTACAGTTTATTACTACTATTTTTTCCCCTGTCTTTCAAGTGAATCACCTGGTAATGTTTTCATGATCTCCTAGGGACCCTTCAATTATTTGAATGCCAAGCCTGCTGTAGTACTAATCACCCTGCCTCCCTTTGTTTATAAACAAACACCCTGCCCCAAAGCTGCACAAGCTCTGTCGCAGTTAAAGGTGCCTCTAGAGCTAGGCCATGTGCTTTAAGGGAACCGCAGGTATAAAACGAGGGATTTAAATTTGCGGGGAGGGGGCTAGAAACTCCCCTACCACCCCACTAATCGAGCCTTGACTGCACCCAACCTGCCACCCCCAGTCCTACCCCTCTTATATAGCCCTGTCCCAGGTCAGAGTCACCTACTGCATCACCACCCCCTCCTGCTCCCCAAGCCCCTCCCAAGCCCTGCACCCCCTCTTGCACACCAATCCCTTGCCCCTGGTCGCAGTCCCCTCTTGCACCCAAACTCCATCACAGATCCTGCACCCCTCCATTAATATAGTAGAAAAGTGCAGCCCCTGACTACTCACCAAATTCTTGTTGTCATCCCCAGATAAAGTTGTGCCATTTCCTGGTATAACCTGCTATTAAAAGTCTTCAGTGATGGAGATTCTACAACCATCCTAGGCAATTTATTCCAGTGATTAACCACCCTGACATTTGGGAAGTTTTTCCTAATGTCCAACCTAAACCTCCCTTTCTGCAATTTAAACCCAACATCTTCTTGTCCTATTGTTAAGGAGAATAATTTATCTCCTTCCTCACTGTACCAACCTTGTATGTACTTGAAAACTGTTACCCTGCCCTCTCTGTCTTTTCTCTTCTCCAGATTTAAAAAAAAAAATTGTTTTCAATCATTCACCCTGGCTTGTATTTTTAGACCTTTAATTATTTTTGTTGCTCTTCTTTGGACTTTCTCCAATTTGTCCACATCTTTCCTGAAATATGGCACCCAGACCTGGACATAATCCAGTTGAGGATTAATCAGCACTCAGGAAAGTGATAGAATTACTTTGTGACTCTTGTTTATAAGGGGTAGCTTAGTGGTTTGAGCATTGGCCTTATAAACCCAGAGTTGTAAGCTCAGACCTTGAGGAGGCCCTTTAGGAGTCTGGTGATAATGGTGTAATGCCAACAGACCTAGTTGCTTGCCCTGGGAATAGAACCTGTCAGGAGACAGTCTAAAGCCCTGCTGCTTCTCAGCTGAGGTTGTAGAGCAGAGACTTCACTCACCCCAGTTGAGGTCTCAGTGCCTCTGGGTACGACAATAGGTTGAAAACAAAATCTGCCAGGGATGGAGGTTGGTCTTGCTGAGAGACCAGGGGACTGGACTCGATGACCTCTCCATGTCCCTTCCAGTTCTGTGAAATACATATAGTTTGAGCATTGGCCTGCTAAACCCATGGTTGTGAGTTTAATCATTGAGGAGGCCATTTAGGGGTCTGGGGCAAGTAGATTAAAAGAAATTATCTGTCAGGGAGGGTGCTTGGTCCTGCCACTAGGGCAATGGACTGGACTCAATGACCTCCTGAGGTCCCTTCCAGCTCTATGAGATATATATCTCCATATATTTACAACACTCCTGCTAATCCACCCCAGGATAATGTTTGCTTCGTTTGCAACAGTGTTATACTGTTTACTCATAGTTAGCATTTGGTCCATTATGATCCCTAGAGGCTTGGTCAAAAAATCTTTTCCCTATATATTGTAAAATGCAATTAATTACATGTGACTCAGATCTTGAACAGCCAAGTTGGATTTTGCTTAGTTTTGAGACTCAGCCAAGTTTTTTCTGTTTCTTTTTCATTGTCTTTCGTTTTCTCTCTATTTTATAAAATTGATTTGTTTAAAATAATTGGAATTTAAATGGCTGTTGGGGAGGAGAAAGGGATAAGAGCAGTAGGAAGGAAAGAAAAAGTGAGGTAGGAGGAAAACAAATTCAGATCTTAGAGAAGTTAAAAGTAGAAATAACCAGTAACTAGTTAAACATATAGGCACTGGAAGCCCATAAAACAGTTGCACCCAGGGTGTTGGGTGCAGTCACTGTGACATGAGATATGGCCAAGCGAGTGACAGGCATGGGGGGTGATTGATAAATAACTTTTGTGGGTTTCCCTCAATATGTTAGATTTTTGTAAAGTAAAAAATCAGCACAGATTTAATCATAAGCTCATCCTCTTGTGAGGATCAGCACAACTGTTTCTTGCATTTCCAGGACTGTGCTAGCATGAATTTCCAGGGTTTGGATCCCCAGTGTTGCACCCAGCTATGTTAATCTACGTTTAGCCTGTGTGGTCACATGCAAATTAATCTTTTCTGACATCTCGCTTTTTTAAGGCTGCAAAAAGGAAAAGCAAAAGAAGGCCCTGAGAGGAAAGCTAAATATCTTCTCCGGAGAGAACGGAGTCAAATCCTGAATAAGATTGCTCAGTCTGAATTACAGGTCCTCAAAGCTTTGTTTCACGTTATCAGGATAACAGGAACACGTTAAGTGCAAGGGGAATCTGAGCAAGTATTGACAAGTCAGGGTGCAGATTTTGGAGGGATAAACACAATAAAAACCAGAGGAGAGGAAGCAACAGAGACTGAAAGAAGAAATGTAAATATTTTGGCTGATGCAGCAGAGACCATACAATGGAAGTAAAGGACAAGGAAGGAATTCTGGGACTGTCCAGGTGGTTCTGGGATGTTTTTATAGACTTCAGACCTAGTGAGAGGAGATAGGGCAGGGGTCAGCAACCGGTCTGAAGTGGAGTGCCGATGATACTTTTTAAAATCACTAATTCTACTTACAAGAGCTTCATGAATAAACAAATTAAGATGCAGCAGTTTACTGTGCAGTGTGATCCTTGGCCTCGTTTGCAGAGATGGGACCACCTCTACCAGATAAGAGCTGCCCCCTCACCCCCCACTCCCTGAGGTCAGGCAAAACCTCCCTCCCCCTTGGTGAGGCTGGCCATGACCCCTCCCCTGAAGGCAGTGGGTCGCAGGGCTGAGGCAGTGGGCAATGGCTGGAAGGGGTCAGCCTGCCCCCCACCCCTGAGCAGATAACCAGCCACCATGCCCTAAGGCACTGAGCTGGGCTCATATCCCCCAGCACTGTACAATACTGACTTGAGCCTGGAGGGTGCATCTCCCCAGCTCAGCAGAGGCACTGCTGGGCTGATTCCAGGCTGCATTCACATTGTGCTGGATGTCCAGTGGTAGTGATTTCATGCTGGGCCCTGCCAGTGCTGCTGGGCAGGGCACCAGCTGTGGTGTGGGGGAGCCCCCTGCATCATCCCCCTGTGCCAGCAGCACATTCACTTCAGCCAGCCTGGCTCAGCCACGGACACCCCATTGGATGCCTCTGGGACCTCCTGCCTGCAGCTTTCAGGCTGTGCATGGGGCAAGCGGTCTCCCACCACTGCCTCAGTCCCACACTCTGATGGGGGCCATGCAGCAGTGGTTCTGGCCCCAGGCCTGTGTTCTGGCGGGGGCCCCATAGCTGGGGCTCCAGCCCCGACTCCATGCTTTGGCAGGAGCTCGGCGCTCTCCCATGCTGTCTGCATGTGGGGAGAAGGAGCAAGGCTGAGCTCTCACCTTGCGAGCCAGAGTAAATAGGCTCACGTGGCATGCATGCCAGGGTAGCTGACTCCTCTGCTCGATTGTATTCAGGCCAATTTACTTGAGTATTAGCATAGTTCACAATGAGTGTAAATGTAAGCGGTCTCAGAGGGGTAGCTGTGTTAGTCTGTAGCTTCACAAAAAACAAAAAAATACCAAGCAGTCCTGTAGCATCTTAAAGACTAACAGTTTTATTTATTAGGTAATGAGATTTTGTGGGTAAGACCCACTTCATCTGATCCATTGAAGTGTCTAAGAGCATTCCTGGAGAAAACATGTTGGATGTGACAGGGGTGGTGGAAGGCACAGAGAAAGGCAGAACCAGACCCAGTGGCTGGAACCAGACACACTCATATTCAAAATAAGGCACAAATATTGCACAGGGAGGATGGTTCACTTTTGGAACAAACAACCAAAGAAAGGGACAGATTCTCCATTTCTAGATGTCTTCTAATGATGACTAGATGCATTTCTGTTGTGTGCTTGGATCAGGAGTTAGCTACACTGACATATAGGAGGGCTGGGATATGCAGGAGTCAGATTTGATGCTAAAATGGTCCTGTCCTGCCTTGTCATCTACTAATTAATGACAACCTGAGTGTGGCACAGGGAAGCAGGCTCTGAGGTTTAAAGTGCAGCCAGCCTGCTCCCCAGACTCAACAGTTATAAAGTTGCAAGCCACTCAAACCACCCAAGAGGTTGGCCAGGGCTGGGGGAGGACACCAGCCTTGCAGGTGAGGGGTGGGCGTGGCAGTGACATCACAAAGGCCTGGTGCAGGACCTTGGCCTATTGGAGGACTGAGATGGGAAGTTGGTGACCTCATACAGCAACCTTGACAACAGCCAGACAGGATGGAGGCGCAAGGCAGGAACAACCTCAGGACTCCTGTGGCTTTGCAGCAGCAAGGCTCCTTTCTCATGGTATCCACTGGGGGACTGACAGTGAATGAGGATTAATTGACGTGAGCCTGAGGAGGAGCCTCATCAGTGTTTTCCCCTTCCCTTCCACTGATTCTGTGTAGCCTGTTTAGGAGGTAAGAGTCTCTGAGGGGTTTGGTGCCTCTTGTGTCTGATCCATCTGCTACCAGGAGAATTCTATATATGGAAATCACTAGGTTAAAGACTTTGTCCTGTTGAATCGCCGGGGCTGTTGGTTTGTTTTTTTCAGGTTTCCCTTTTCTTTCATCCCTCCTTCTTTCTCTTCATCTTCTGATTCTTTTCCCCCTTTTCCTTTCTTCCTTCCCACCACCAAGGATGATGACTGTGGTCGTGGTTCGTGTGTGTCAGGAGAGCGGGGTTACTCTCATTGTGGGATGCGCCCACGAAAAGGCGGGGCTTAAATTGCTCTGAGACAGATGCCCTCTGGTGGTGACCTGGACCACCCTTTGGGACATCTGCTAAGACCCCCCCTCCCACCCAGCTTTCACATCCTCCATGCTGATTGGCCTAGCAAGGAGCTAGCAACAAGGAAGACTCAGGTACTTTTGTTCTCTTTTAAGACAAGACAAATAAGTCCCAAGCAGTCATGGATTTGGGGATTGTGCTGCTGCTTGCAATTATTGCCTCTGTGCAGCTCCTGGTTCTCTCTAACAAGCCAGTTCGTCTCAAGTACCTGTTGAATAATGACTGTGAGCAATTGTTGGTCTGTTGCTCGTTTGATAGCACTATGTTATGATCATCAGTGTGCCCCAAGGGGCTGTCTATGGTCAGGACACCAGCCTTGGAGGGGAGAGAGGATGTGGCACTGACATCACAAATGCCTTGTATAGGACTTCAGCCTATTGGAAGACTGGGTTGGGAAGCTGGTGACCTCATACAGCAACCCTGACATCAGCTGGGCAGGACAGAGGCACAAGGCAACAAGGCTCCGAGCAACTTCAGAAACTCCTGTGGCTTTGCAGCAGCAAGGTTCCTTCTCACAGTCTCTCCTGGGGACTTGAGAGCAAACGAGGATTAATTTATGTGAGCCTAAGGAGGAGTCTCGCTGGCGTTTTCCCCTTCTCCTTCTCTACCACTGATTCTGCGTGACCAGTTTAGAAGGTAAGAGCCCGCAAGGGGGCTGGTGCCTGTTGCGTCTGATCCTCCTGGTACCAGGTGAATTCTATGTATGGAAATCACTAGGTTAAAGACTTTGTCCTGTTGAATCACTGGGGTCATTGGTTTGTTCTTTCAGGTTTCCCTTTTCCCCCTTCCCTCCCTCTTTCTATTCCTCTCCTAATTCTTTTCCACCTTTTCCTTTGATCTTTCCCTCCACCAAGGATGATGATGGTGATTGTGGTGTGTGTACGCTGAGGGGAGTTACTCTCATTGTGGAAGGCCCTCACAAAGAGCTGGGGCTGAAATTGCTCTGTGACTGATCCCCTCTGGCAGTGACCTGTGCCATCCTTTGGGACATCTGCGGAGACCCCTCTCCTTCCCACCTCTCAGATTCTCCGTGCTGATTGGCCAAGCAAGAAGCTATTGACAGGGAGGATTCAGGGCCTTTGGTTTTCTTTTAAGACGAGACAAATAAGTCCCAAGCAGTCATGGATTTGGGTGATTGTGCTGCTTCTCTTCAGTTATTGCCTCTGTGCAGCTCCTGGTTCTCTCTAATGGGCCAGTTCTTCTCAAGCATTTGCTGAATAACAACTATGAGCAATTGTTGGTCTGTAGCTCATGTGACAGCACTGTGTCCCCCCAGGGGCTGATGGGGGGCAGAACACAGACCTTGCAGGGGAGGGGTGGATGTGGCAGTGACATCACAAATGCCTGGTGCAGGCTTTCAGCCTACTGGGGACAGGTGGTGGGAATTTGGTGACCTCACCGACAGACCCTGACATCAGCCAGGCAGGACACAGGTGCAAGGCAAAGGCAACCTCAGAGAAAGCCCCTTGGCCCTGCCTTTTGGGCTTTCCCAAAGACGTGGGGCTGGAATTGCTCTGAGACTGATCCCCTCTGGTGGTGACCTGGGGCCATCCTTTGGGACATCTGGTGAGACCGCTCAACTCCCACCTCTCAGAGTCTCAATGCTGATTGGCTGAGCAGGGGGCTAGTGACAGGGAGCAGCAGATTTCCCAGTTTCCCAGCTGTGACCCATGGCTGACCCTTCCTTTGCAGGCTCATCACAAGGCCTTGTCTGACCTCAGGCAGCCCATTCTGGGGAACCTGCCAGCACAGTCCCCAGACACTGACAGACCTCAGTACCTCTTGGAGAAGAGCATGGTCAGGAGGGGCAGGAGACAGTTTTATCTTAGAACTGGGGGGAACCACAAAGGAGGGACTGAAAATCTGTTTTCCAGTCAGTTCCCATATCCTGCACCCCATTGGGCCATCCTTGGTCAGGGCAGTGCTGTGTGGGTCCCTTCCTTCAGGGACAGGGGAGGAGGTAGAAATTCAAGTCAGGGGCCTGGCTGGCTTTGGAAGTTGGGGCCTCAAACCTCCCAACTACTGCCAAACTTCCCCCCGCCCACAGACTCATTCCTAATGAATCAGCAGAGCCTAAAGGGAATCAGATCTTCTTTCCTACCAGCACTGAGCTGGGGGTGGGAAATTGTCCTCACAGTCACTCCCTACCTCTGACCAAGTACTTTGGAGCCAAGGAGGGGCAAGGTGGCTGCCTCCACCCTGAGGAGCTGTTCATGACTCAGGAGTTCAGAAAGGATGGGACCAGCCCAGACACTGAGCATTGTCCCTGTCTGAAGAGACAAAGACACATGATTACAACATCCTTCTCAAGCTCCATTATCAATGAGTCCATGATCACCCTCTGGGAAGGTGGGGTGTGTGGGGAGGTGGGGTTGGGGGCTTGATTGCTATTGTGTTGGTCCAGGGCCAAAAGGATCTGAGAGACGAGCTGTAGCCCCTTCTCCCCAGTGTCACCAGCAGCAGGACCTCCAGGAGAACAACACTCTGCTCTGGGGAGATTGGGAACTGGCAGGAGTATGCTGATGGGGACCCCTCTCCTTCCCTTCCACTAGAACTCAGCACTAGTGTAACCCTTGTTCTGGAAGAAGTCGGCAGCAACCTGGGCTGGGTTCAGCATCTAGGGGTTCCTTTTCATCTACCTCACACAGAACCAGCTTGAGCCCCCACCCAGTACTCTGGGAAATTCACACACCCCTGGCGCCTTGGAGAGGCAATGCTTCCCCACTCACAAGCACAGAGTCTGAGTGTAGAAAATAAACTTTTAATAAAAGAGGCAGAAGAATCATATGGCATAAGCTTGGGAAAATACCACACCCAGAGTTCATAACCAACCCTCAAGTAACTGTCCCAGCTCAAGTGGATTGAGCAATGTCCTTGGCCTCTCACGTTCACCAGTCCAATACTGTAAACAGCCAATCCACACACCCAAACTTTCTTTGTACCCCCACTTCAAATGCTCCACTTACAACTCAGTCCAATCTGTGCAGGCCCTGACACATCATCCTGATGCATTCCCTCATTGAACCTGGAGCAATGCCCCCCTCACATTGGTCCAGCATTCCACTTGCTCCCTGCCACCTGCCCCACTGGCTGTCCACCTGTCACGCCGTCCATCTGTCCGCTGCTGCTCCTACCAGCCAGCTCCTGGTCGCTCCTGCCATCCGCTTGCTTCTTCTCCTACCGGCCGTCTGCTGGTCGTCTGTCCACTGCTCCTCCTACTATCCATCTGCTGGTCATGCCATCCGTCTGCTACTGTCTTGGGGGTTTTTATGTAGGCAAAACCCTGTGATTGCAGTTCTTAGTGATTTCAGCTAATAGAAACATTCAGCACTGGGCCTAGCCATAGCATCTCAGTATCTACCAGGGTAGATTCTCACAGAACAACTATGGACCCATTTTTAGGTCTACATGTGAACAGTGGGGGAAGAGCTGTATAGCTAAAAGGCTTCCAACCAGCAGGTTCAACCTCTATGCCTCCTCACTTTTTTTTCCCAGAATGCTCTGGGTGGGGGGAACCTTCTGTAATCCATATCTTACACAGTAATGATGACTGCCCTGTACCCCCACCCCCACAAAAAATCTTCAAGCATTTCTACAATTCTTACACTGGGTGATAGCATAAATTGTGACTTTACAACAACATGTTATTTACAATAGACAAAACCTCATTGCTTTCCCTGCACCCAGCAGGCTTTTTTTACAAGGCATTACATATGCACACCTTTGTATTTTCATGCAAATGATCTCTGCAGGACACATTCCCCAACTCCTTCAGCAGTACTGAGCTCCTGCTGTCAGACACCTTACACTAGGAAACTCAGTGGCTTAGCTGTGACCATCTAGCAGCCAAAGACATCCACCGGCTGGCCAGGGAGGGGATTTACTGGCTCTGCAAACTGCTGCCATGCCACAAGTAAGGAAAGCCCGCTGGGAAATGGGACCCAATAGAAAAATGACACTGACAGAAGCCAGGCAATAGGACCCTGAGGAAATGGTCCCTCTCCCATCTCAGGCTGTCCGCCTCTAGGTAGCAGGAACCCTGCTGCAATCAGGCAAATCCTCTGGGAATTACATCTTGCTGGAGGATAAGTCTGTCCCTCCCCTCCTGCTACTCCATTTTGAACCAGCCCCCTCCCAGGCACCAAGGATATGCCACCCACCATAGGGAGTCTTGCTATTCTGTTGGGCCAGGCAAGCATCCCATGAAAATGGAAGAACATAGCCACCCACACCAGGCAGAAAAATCTACTGCAGAGCAGCTGCTGAGGAACAGCTCTTGTAGGGAGATGGGGAGAATAGAAGCAGGAGAGCCTCCTGCAATGGTGTGTGTGTGTGGGAGGGGGGGCACTGCAGGTCACTAGAGGGGAAAAAGAGTCCATCCCAGGATGCCAGTTACCAATGAGCCTCCCTGACACCTGGGGGCAGGACAGGAGGCCATCACGGTAAGGGTGATCACCAGCTCCGCTCCATCTGATCCTGTCACTAGGTGCCCAATGCTCTGCAAGGCCTGTGCCTTTGATGGGACGTAGAAGCCCCCACTGGGCCAGGAGGGGTTGAAGGCAGCCTGGGCTGCTGGGATCTCGCTGTCTGCCCCAGCCCCACCAAGCTGAGCAAGCTGGATCCACATCCCCACACTCCCCTTTGGCCAGGGGATGCACTTTCACACTGATGCACCAACTCACTGGGCCAGAAAGCTCTGAACAAGGAGAGACACAAAGAGCAGAGACTTAGCTGGGGAGATGCCGAAGAAGGTGCCACCGGAGTCCTGGGTGCAGGAGAGATTCTGCCACCGGCAGCTGCCCCAGGCTTGAGAGCCTTTGCCTAACCCTACACATCCTTTAGCTCAAACATCTGGAGGAACCTGAGGGAGGCATGTGGGTATATGCTCAGTGTGGAGAGGGAGGGCCCAGGCTCCCACACTATGCACCCATTTCATGGGGGGGGGCAGACCCCTTTTCCCTCCAGGGGGAAGGAGAAGAGGGGAGAGACATGATATGCCCCGAGCCCTTCCTAGGAGCCAGGGGGCTGCAGACCCCTTCTTCTGTGGGGACTTTGGATGTACATTATGTTGCACTCTGTGAATTTGGAACTCAGTTGGCGAACCACCCAGAGGGCCGAGGCCTCAGATTCAGTCACTCAGTCTGGTTTATATCCCAGGCCTTCCCTTGTCTCTATTGGAGCTGCTATGTGGGAGGCAGTTTCACAGGATCCTGGGTCATCTCCACCAGACAGGGGAGGAGCCAGGCTCAGGAACAGCCAACGTGGGGCAAGACATGTTCTGTCAGAGTTAAATTGGGAGCCCCTGCAGGCTTTGTGGCAGGAGAACCTGTGGAAATCTCAGAACCAGCAACAGATGGACAACAACAGGCCAGCATGTGGAAATTTAAACCCAGAGAGAGGAGTTGTTGATGCTGCCAAGGTGGAGGTCAAATCTGCTGGCCAAGTGACCAGGGTCATTGAAGGTTACAAACAGGTCAAGGGCAGCTGATGATGAAATCCACCATCCGGGGAAGTGAGACAGAGGCTGTATCGCGTGGAACAACTAAAGACCTGAATAGACCACGAGGTCCTCCTCCTCCTCATGCCTTTCTCCTTGGAATTTGAGCTCGGGCTGCCAGCCCCTTTAGTCCATGACACTGGATTGAAAAGAAACAGAAATGAATTGAAGAACCCCCCTTGGTGTTTGTGGCAGGGCCAGACCATTCCATCAGAGGCTACCATCCAGCACAGAAAACTAGTGGGGAAAAAGGTCCCCAAGAATCTATGGATAGGGCCCTACCAATTTCAGAGCCATGTAAAACATGTCACCGACTGTGCCACAGTGCCCTGCACTGTGAAATCTGATCTCCCCATGCTGCAGGGAATCTGGGGCTCCCAGCTGCTTGTCTGGCCAGGCAGAGGTGGGACAGCAGTTGGTGGGGAAATCATAGCCACCTTGAGAGGCAGTGCAGAAAGGAGGGTGGAACATACTCTAGCCCCAGTGGTGCCAACTGCCACCGTGGGCCCAGGGCAAGATGGGAAGGGGGCCTTGGCTCTGAAGGGGCAGAGCCTAGAGTGGAAGGAGCAGGGACAAGAGCAGTCAGCCCTCAGTGCTGCCCAGACTGTGGTGTTGTGCCCACCACCCCATTCCAATAAAGCCACGGGCAGCTGAAGCAGCACTACCGCAGCATTTCAAAGGGGTCTGGAGGCAAAAGAACTCCCACACTCTATTCATGGCATTCCTGGGACCCCTCCCCACAACAACTTTGCAAACAATACGTCACCCCTGCCCCTGCACAATCCCATTTTGCGTCAGGAGCTGCATGGTTAGAACTCCATGAAACGTCACACGTCACCATGCCAAGGTGTGAAATTGGCCAATTTGTACAACCTCTGGCCATTGAATTGCCCAGAATGCAGGTGAATTCGGTAGGGTCTTATCTGTGACCGAGTCAGTGGAAGCTGTGGGAAACAATGGTCTGCCAGAAACTTTCGGCCCTGGCCCTTTGGAGTCATTGGGAAATCTCCAAATAAAGCCTTTCTCCAACTGGGTCTCCCAACCCAAAAGGGGGTCACAGGATGAGTGTAGGGTGGGTTGTGAGTAGGATCGTTATCTGTCCAGGTTTTCCCTAACACGACCTCTTCTTTGGTCCTCAGATCTTCCTCCAGGAAGATTTTGGAAATATTAAAAAAAGTCTGATTTTTTTCCTAGTCTTCCAAGCTGGGTGATTGGTGAGCAGCAGGGCAGCCAGTTCACAAGCCAGCACAGCTGCCAGCAGCAGCACAGCAGGAAGGATGGCATGTTGTGTTATTGCTGCCTTTCCTTCTGCACTGCTGCTGATAATGGTTCCGCCTTTGGATCTGGGCAGCAGCAGAGCAGTGACTGCTGGCAGGTCACCCAGCTCAGAAGTCAGGGCCACCACTAGCCACAGGGCAGAAGGAAGGCTGGAACAATATGGTGTTTCCTCCTTTTCCTTTGCTCTGCTGAGGATGGGAGGCTGCTTCTGAGCCACAAGGAAGTGTCAACTTTCCAGGTGCCCGGCTCAGATAGCGGCACCCCTGCCAGCAGCAGCACAGAAGGAAGGGTGGTGCGGTATAGTATTACCACTCTTCCCATTGCCCCACTGCTGGTGGTAGGAATGACTTCTGAGCTGGGTGTCCTGAGAGTGGACATTACTCTCTGCCCGCTTTGCTCAGAAGTCAGGGCTGCTACCAACAGCAGTATAGAAGGACATGCAGCATGGTGTGGCATTGCAACACTTTCTTCTGCACCTTGGCTGGTGGCAGCACTGCCTTCCAAATGGGGTGATCAGAGAGCGGGTACCACTGGCCAGGTGCCGACATCAGAAGGCATTGCCAGCACCAGCAGCAGTGTAAAAGGAAGGGTGGCACTCTATGGCATTGCTACTTCCTTCTGTCCCACTGCTGGCGGCAGCTCTGCTTTTCAAGCTGGGCAGCTGGAAAGTCAGTGCTTCCACCAGGAGCAGCATGGAAGGAAGGGTGTCCCGGCATGCTATTGCCTCCCTTCCTTGTATGCTGCTGCTGCTGGCAGTGCTGAATTCCCACCTGAGAGGCACCCAGCTTGAAAGGCAGAACTGCCATCAGCAGTGGCACAGAACAAAGTGTGGCAGGTGAAGGGATTGCTGTCCTTTCTTCTGCAATACAGTTGGTGCAGTTCTATCTTCCAGGTGGGCATTTGGAAAGGCAGCACCACCATGAGCAGCAGTGGAGAAGGAAAGGTGATATTGTATGGTATTGCCACCCTTCCTTCTGTGCCGCTGCTGGTAGTGGCACTGCCTTCTAAGAGGAGTGACTGGGAAGTGGTGACAACTGGTCAGAAACCCAGCCTGGATAGCAAGCCTGCCATCAATAGTGGCACAAATGGAAAGGTGGCATGGTATGCTACTGCCACCTGTGCCACTACTAGGGACAGCACTGCTTTCCACTCTGAGCAGCCAGAAGGTGGTGGCTGCTGGCAGCACAACCAGCTCAGAAGTCAATGCTGCTGCCAGCTGCAGTGCAGAAGGAAGGTTGGTATGGTGCGTTATTGCCACCACTCCTTCTGCATTCTGCTGGTGGCAATGCTGCCTTCTGAGTTTAGTGGCTGCAGCGCACCTGGCCTCAGGTGAGGTGCCCAGCTTGAGTGGCAGCGCTGCTGAAAGTAGCAGCTCAGAGGACAGTGTGGCATGACATGGTACTGTCACCCTTCCTTCTCTGCTGTGGCTGGTGGCATCTCCACCTTACAGCCTGAGCGGCCAGAGAGAGAAGGAGCCCAGCTGTGAAATCAGTGCCACCAGCAGCAGCAGTGCAGAAGGAAGCGTAGCAAGCTATGGGATTGCCCCTTCTGTGCTGCTGCTGGCAGGGACAATGTTTTCCAGGCTGGGTGGCTGAGAGCAGCTGCCATTCCAGCCGCCCAGCTCTGAAAGCTGGGAAAAGTCATGGACATGTTTTCCTATTCCTAAAGTCCACTGGGATGGAAATCAGAGGACTGAAGAAGAGCTCGTGGCTGGGAAAACCCAAATGGCTGGTGACCCCATGAGCAACTCCAGCACTCGTCTTGCTACCCCCATTTGGGGTGGGAGCCCCAGTGCAAAAAACACTGCATTAGGGAATTCCTCTACAACCCCAAGGTCCAATACAGCCATTTGGACCCTTCCGCACAACTTCCATGGATGTGGTTGTAGATCCTCAGGGAAGTGTCCATATTTCCAAAATCTGCCTGGATTGGAGAACCAAAAGAAGGTGGTAGCCAGAAAACTCAGATACATAGTGTGCTTCTCAGACATCCACATCCCTGGCATAAAGTGGCCAGATACTTCTTTGTACTTGTGTATAAAGAAACCTGTTACTTGACAACAAAAATATTGTGTCTCCTTGCCACTTGTATCAGCAAAAATGTATGCAACCTTCTATTAACTGCATAGTCTCTACTGGTTCCTTCGTCTCAATTTCCTGGAACAGCAGAAATGAAACTTAGCCTCCAATAGATGCTAAAACAATGCAAAGTTCTTCATACCAGGAGCATGAACAACCTCCAATGGACAAACATCAGGAGCCCAAATGAAAAGTCTGGGGGGAGAGGAAACCAGGCCCTCCTCCCACCTTGCCCCCAGACCTGTGGCACCTCTTGGCATTGCTGTTGATAACCTATTGTGAAAGGGTTCCTAGTCCAGTGAACCAGTACTTAACTGACAAAGGGCCTTAATAGCATCTGAGGAACTTTGCTGGTGACATGCAGACCTGCATATAGGTAAGGGCTGATTGTCTACAAAGAACCTGGACAGGTGACCTGCTCTTGTGACAGGCTCCATCTTGGACCTGATTCCACACAGCAAGAACAATGGAATTCCCTCCCCATGGGCAAAGGAATAAAGTAGACCCTGGAGTTCCTCTGTCTTTGTCTTCACTCCAACTCTTTATGTCAGAAGCATCTGTGCTATGAACTTGGACCAGGAAAGATTGAAAGGATGTATTCCAGAGACTTTTAAGATCGCAGTCTATCCCACTTGTGCTGCAAGCCTGCATCAACAACTTTGTGACTCATGTATGTCATACGATTGCTTTAACAATTTTACTCTCTAATCTTTTTATTACCCTTTAGATTCTAGATTCTAAAGGATTGGCACAAAGGGCTCATTTGGGTAAAATCTAACAGTGGCTGTGCCACCCACTGCAACTTGGGGGAGCAGGGGAGAAGGGACAGAGACTGCCCCGCTTGTTCCAGCCGCAAGACAGGCTCCACCTGTGCCTGATTTGCTCAAACCACTGCCTGCCGTATCGCCTCATACACCACATGATCTGGCACATGCTGATTCTTCCCACCTCAGTGCCACCCAAGCAGTTCCCATGTGGTGGGACTTTTCTGCTCCTTTCCTCTGCTCCTCACCCATCTGCTCTTGCAAGGATCTTGGTGTGGAGGGGCGAGGCTGAGCTCCTGTCATGTGCCAGTGGAAGCTGGTTTGCGTGCTACTAGTGGCACACATGCTGGGGGTTGCCGACCCCTGAAATAGGTCAGCAAGTATATGACACAAGAGAGCTAAATATTGAAGGGGTTCTTCTCTGTCTTGATGCGCATGTGGAAGGAAGCTTACTCATAATAGGAAGAGAAAGCCTTTATACACGTCGACCTGTTTCCATGGAGAAGAGCACTCAGCCATCTCTATGACACCATTCCTTCTTTTTTCCAAACCCTTTGGCAGGAGGAGGTGGGACCTTGAGGACAGTGTTGGCTAAAACACACAGATTACCCTTGGCCTTATGGAAAGATAATATGATCTCTGCAAAGAAAGACAATATTGTCTGGTGCTGAGGTACAATTTATGTGAATGCCCCTTTGTGGTTCTCCCTAAATGCAGTCCCTGAGACTGGGATGACTCTCTGCAGCTGCAATTCTAGCAGCCAGTCAACTATTAAGAACCAGAGCTTCTTGTATGGGTAGAAGGCTGTTGTGCAGATGGCCCTGGCTTCCTGCTGAATCCTGGGGATTGTTGGGGTCATAGAATCATAGACTCTTATGGCTGAAAGGGATCTCAGGCTGTCACTGAGTCTAGCCCCTGCCTATAGCAGGATCAACCCCAACTAAATCATCCCAGCCAGGACTTTGTCAAGCCAAGACTTAAAAACGTCTAGGGATGAAGATTCCCTCACCTCTCTAGGGGTCAGGGGCCAGGGGCCAGGTCCACAGTCCATTCTGTGCAGGGGGCAAAGCCCATCCCCAGGATAGAATCCTGTGGGGTGAGCTCTGTGAAGACATCTTTGGAGACAATTCTGCCAACTTAGGCTCCTTCCACAGGTTTGATGGCAGGAAGTGGTGGTCTGGCACTTGTCACGGCGGTTTCTCAGTACTCAAGCAGTGTCTAGAATAATAACGAAGCAAAAACTACAAGCTAGTTTCTGCCTTGTGTAACTGAATCTTCGAGCATAATTTTTCCCTCAAGTTCTAACTGAGAGTTAACATATTTTTGTAGGGGTTTTAACCATGGTTTCCTGACTCAGATTCCAGCATGGATACACTACCTACTGAGATGGTATTCTTCTTCATTTCCTTCCCTCAATTGTTGCGCAGTATTGCTTTACAGTATTGAAAAGCTGGCCTGTTTGATTTCAGTGGAAAGTGTGAAGTGATGCTTGTGTGTTCTCCATTTAAAAAAAAATCCCCACAACTTTGTAAAAGAGTAGTGAAGCACAGAACATTTGGAAATGTAAGGTTGCCTGCACTGTATCTTTTGCATGTGCATAATGGTACAGTCGTTGATTCTATGGTTACAAACGCTTACAGGACATTCTAAACTGGAGCAGATGGAAAAGTGAGGAAGTTTTGTGCCCACATGTTCAGGGAAAAAATTATTCCCCCCTCCCCCACAGAATTTTTTTGAAAGTAGACATATTTTTCTTAGCTGTGGGAAGAATGCAGTCTGGGTGGGGCTCAATAGGGTGAATTTCACCACTGTGCGCACAGACACTTTTGCCCCATTTAAGTCTGATTTGTCACAAGATAAGCTTTAATGGATGCAAAAGCTTTTCACAGAGATGAATTTCACAAAAGGGTGAATTTTAACGTGAATTAGCCACAGTCTGATATTGCTTTGTATGCACCTGCTTGGATGAATCTGCCTCAGTCTGACCGCAGACTGAGGTAGTGATACGGTGTATCCTCCAAAACCATATGGAATGATGCTGAGCTCCAGGAAAAACCTGAACCTTGAACAAGGAAGGGGTTTTCACAACTAATATGAATGATCTAAAATGAATACCCGTCTATCATTTTGCTCTGTAGAGAAAGTATGATCAAGGCCTATGCATCATGTAAGTCTCTGTTGAGCTTATCGTTGGGCTGTGTTGTCCTTCTGCTGTCTTTCTGTATGAGGTGAATGTCACTTCCGTTTAGCAAGAAGTTTGTTGAAGAATATTCTGGTGGTCAGAGAGACGGCTATAAAACCTAATTCTGAAAAATCAGCCAAGCGTGCAGTGACTTGGACTTTGATAGTGCATCAGATATTCACAATATTATTAGATTTCAGTGTCTGGGTGGATGAGGATTGGAGAAAACATAAGCAGTATGATGTTAGAAGAGAAACCTTTGAGGTAATATGAAATGACTGATCATCTCAACTTGATTTCAGTAATGAGTGCGGGAAAATGGGAAGTACTTCTAAAAAGGGTATTTGCCAGGAGGCTGCAATTAAGTTCAGTTGTAAACAGGGGAAAGAGCAACAAAGGCCAATGTGGTCAGGTACAGATGTAAAGAGTAATATAAGCAATAGCTTTAAGGCTTTTAAGAAATATAAACAATCTGGTAAGCCGGAGCATTGGGAGAGCTATAAAAATAAGCAAGAGGAAGCTAAAAGGATATTATAGTTAGAGGAGGAAAGTGAAATATTGAACATTGAATCTTAGTGACTATTTCTACCAACTCTAATGGACTCTTCAAAAAAATATTTGCATTACACTACTGGGGAAAGAGAATATTGTTCTCCCCACCTCCACCCCGAAGACAGCTGGGAATTGGAGACTGGGGTAAGGGAAAAGGAAATATATTAAGTCATACTTTTTTGTGCTTTACTTATGGAGCTGGAGAGCAGTGTATAACAGTAATTGGTATAAGCAGGAGGAAAATGGATGGTAGTGCATAGACCTAGATATGAGGTTAAAAATTCTGAGGTTCTCAGATCAGATGAAATCTCATAGCCAGCATATGTCTCGGATACTTAGATCTCCATTCATGAAAGACTGATATGAGTCATTTCTTAGTAGGTTGTCTCTCTCCTGACAGATCACATTCAACAAAGGCTGGAAACAGGCAGGTGCTCCTCAGTATTAATTTTTAAAGGCTACATTGATCACATGGGACAGCAAGACAGAGTAAGAACATTCCTTAAACTACTGCATAGACTACCACTGCTTAGAGTAAATAGTAAAAGTCTGTGGTGGCTACACACCTATTTATTCCCTCCCCAGGACAGGTGGGAAGCATATTTGCTTTCTTTGCAAACTGGGGAGAAAAGGGAGCAGGATAGTATTAGGAATCTAAGAATGTTTCTACTACACAAAATGTCTTTCCTTTTTCATGTAAATTGTAATTGCATTTATGTGAATTTTAGATGCAGGAGAGCAAAAAGTTCTATTCCAGTTTTGAAAGCCAGACTGGAAGATAGCCCACAGTCATAGTGAAATGTATCTTCCTATGTTTTACTGACACAGCATAAAGAATTTCCATTTCCTGTGGATCAAGCTTTGATCTCCACTGTCCATTATGTTCTATATTGGCTTGACACAGAAAGGTCATTCAGGTGACCTCCCTCTTTCCAGCTTCCTTGAAGGCTTTTGGTTCCATCTGCCGCAGGTACTAACACCTGGAAACTTGCTACTCCTTTGTAACTGCAGTACAAAATCACAAGGCCATCTGAAGGGTTCTGTGTCAGCTTTGTTGTAATATGACTCACCAGTCTGGCTGGGGCTTCATTTCCTATGATGCTCATGATATATTTTGTTTGTTTTATTTTATTTTATTGTTCTGGGTTATTCACCCAGATTGTTTTACTATAGGCACACTGTACAGTGGATGTAAATTGTTGGTGTCTACATGCTCAGGTGAAGAATTGTTTCTAGAAACATTTCCTTGTCTGCCACTCAATGTTTCTTCCTGATGTTACAGCATGCAGCTCCCAACGTAGTTTTATGTATATAAAAAGGGAAAATTTCTTCCCCCAGCTTTTGATCTTAAATGGTTTGTGGCAATTTCCTTTTTAAAAGGAAGCTAGGAAACCCCTGTGCTATCTTCTCTCCTTCGATGATCCTTCAGATTAGCTTTCAAGCCCTTCAGGCCAGTACATCTGGGTGGCTTGACAGATATTATAGACAATGGATTGAGCCAAATGTCAGGGTAGCTTGTGTAACATGAAGGAAAACTTGTGTTAAGCAGCAGAGAGCTATATTCTAATTGCCAATTGCTTGTAGAGTGGGAATCCGCTCTCATTTATCCAGAGCATTGCATATCAGTGTTCCCTGTAAACTGTTCGCTTAGGCAGCCACCTAGGAGAGACTTATCTGGTTAGCAGAGTGCCCACAACGGCCCACAGCTGGCAGCATGTTTCTACCATTAGTGCACATCCGTACATGCCTCTACACATAACAAAATTTATTCTGCACATGGATGAAAAAATTAGAGGGAACATTATTGCATACATGCATATTTTTTCCCTCTCGTTTCTTAGTAGAGCTGGGCACAAAATCCTGGATGCAAACTGTGACACTATCCTCCCATATTTTTATGGAAATATATTTTTGAATATGAATATGAATAACTCAAAATGCTTTATGTAAAACACATCAAGCAACCTGTCATTCGAGAGCATATGATCTCCAGAATTTGTATATTCTATTTGTGTGCATGTATCGTTCTTCCATGTGGAGATAGAAATATGAAGGGTAAATCTGCTTATTAATTTAGAATTTTTAGTGAAAGCCATTAGTAGCGCTTAATGGGCTTACTGGCCTGGTATTCAGAATAACAATATGTAAAAGATATTTTGGAGCATAAGCTTTCATGGGCAAAGACCCGCTTCATCAGATGCATCTGACAAAGCGGGTCTTTGCCCATGAAAGCTTATGCTCCAAAATATCTGTTAGCTTGTAAGGTGCCACAGGACTTCTTATTCTCAAAGATACAGACTAACAGGGCTACCCCTCTGAATCTGTAAAAGCTTTGTTTTTCCTATTAGCTCAAACTATGGTTGGTCCTACAAAACGTGACCAAACCACCTGGTAATGGAATCCATCTTGAATCTGGTATTTTTCCATGGGAATGGGGACAGTTAAACAAAGATTTCCCTCACTGGGGAAATTCTATTTAAGGGATGGAAAGTAATCAGTGTTTGTCTTCAGCTGATTTTTGAAACTGCCTCACTCACTGTAAGAGTATACACATGAAAAAACCTAAAAACAAAGAATGCTAGGGAAACAAGAAGCTCTTAAACCAGACCAGAAAGCAGATCAGCTCTGTCCTGGAGTATTTTACTTGGAGTAGGGACTAGGGTGAGAATTATGATCTGTAACAATCTCTCTTAGTGTATTAGGATTAACTGGTGTGTTTTGTTTATTTTAGATTAGTAACGCACTTTGATCTCTCAGTTTTCACTTGCAATTACTTTTAATTTTTATACCTAATAAAACCACTTTTTTTATTATCAAACCCAGTGTACATAATTGTTACCTGGAAGTGGGAAGTGAGCTGTGCATAGCTCTCTGTCAGTGACAGAGAGACCAAACCTTATGAGAAAACAACAAGAAGTCTTGTGACACTTTATAGACTAACTGATCATTTAGCGCATAAGCTTTCATAAGATGCGCATGAAGTGGGTCTTTTCCCATGAAATCTTATGCTCCAAATGATCAGTTAATCTATAAAGTGCCACAGGACTTCTTGTTTTTGCACATACCCCTCTGATACTTGAAACCTTATGAACTTTCTCTGTGTAAAACTTTTGTGCAGTGTAAAACAGATTTATATGGGGTTTTGGTCCCCTTTTAGGACTGTGCTCCTGGCTGCTGTCGAGTCCCTATAACTGAGCTGGTTCAGTCTCTCGACTGCTCTGCTGGAGGGGGCTGCTATGCCAGCTCTGTGAGATCAGAGCTTCTGGCCCAGCAGGACAGGGTGATGGGGTGAACCAGAGGACAGATAAGTGGGCTGAATGGTAGGTTCAACACACTGTGTGACAGGTCCAAGGGGATTTCTGTGATTGAATCTGTCACATTTTCTGAGGTTCAGGCCTGCTCCATCTTGGTCTTTCTTAGCTGATTATTCATCCCTATCAGCTTTCACACCTGGAATACTTAGCTTTAAATCTGTGCTGAAAACACCTGAAATTGAGGACAATTGCCTTTTGCCCCTTAAACAGTTCTCCTGTTGAGATAGCTGAAAAATAAAGCAGACTCTTAATATTTGGTTCTCAAAGAATAAGAAACAACTGTAGTTTCAATGACTATACAGCTCCCAAACAGCAGAACAAAAATTGTTAACGGAGTCTTTTGGGATCTTTTATTTCAATATGCTTTATTTATGTGAGTGACAGTCAGGAAGAAGGATGGTCTAATGTTTAAAGCACTGTATTAGGACACAGGAGACCTGTGTTGAATTTCAAATTACTTAATCTCACTGTGCCTCAGTTCCCCATCTTTTTGTGTCTTATCTATTTAATTTATAAGATTACCTGGTTAGGAACTGAGTCTGAAGGTACATATATATACTGCCCAGTGCTACAGGCCCCCAATTTCAGTTGAGGCATGTAGGAGTTACTGTAATGCAATTAAATAATAATTAATACTAGACATTCAATTATAGCATTTACTATTCAACATCAAATGAGGGGATAAGAGAGAGAGTCATACAGCGAAAGGAGGCTGTTTAAAGAAAGAGGAGAGACTCATAACACAAGAACGAGGAGTCACCAAATAATAGTCAGAAGTAAACAGTGTTACATGGGTTGACTCATATTTAGCGTCTGGTCTACAACGACACCCAGGTCCCTTTCCGCAGGCAGTCATTTCCCGTTTTGTATGTGTGCAACTGATTGTTCCTTCCTATATGGTAGTACTTTGCATTCGTCCTTACTGAATTTCATTCTGTTTATTTCAGACCATTTCTCCAGTTTGTCCAAATCATTTTGAATTCTACTCACGTCCTCCAAAGCACTCACAAGCCCTCTCAATTCGGAATCATTCTCAAACTTTATAAGTGCACTCTCTATGCCATTATCTAAATCATTGATGAAGCTATTGGGCAGAAAAAGACCTGTCGCTGATCCCTGGAGAGCTCCTCTCGTTATGCCTTTCTAGCATGACTGGGAACCACTGGCAACTATTCGCTGGGTATAGTTATCCAACCAGTTATGCACCCACCTTATGGTAAGTCCATGTAGGTTGTATTTCCTTACTTCATTAATGAGAAGGTCATGCAAGACTCTATCCAAAGACTCACTAAAGTTTAGATATACCAGATCTACTGTTTGTTTGCCTGTCAAAAAAAGCTCTGAGGCTGGTTTGACACTATTTGTTCTTGATAAATCCATGCTATTACTATTCACCTTCTTATCTTTTATCTGTTTGCAAGTTGTTTCCTTAATTATTTGCTTTATTATCTTTCCTGGTACATAAGTTAAGCTACATAAGTTAAGTCTGTAATTCCCTGGGCTGTCCTTATTTCCCTTTTATATAGGTGGGCAATAAATCTGCCCTTTACCAGCCTTCTCGAATCTCTTCCATCTTTCATAACTTTTCAAAGATAATAACTAATGGCTCAGATATTTCCTCATTGAGCTCCATGAGTATTTTAGGATGCATTCATCAGGTCCTGGTGATGTGAAGACATCTGATTTAGCTAAATAACTTCAACTTGTTCTTTTCCCCATTTTTAGCCTGTGAGCATGTCCCATCTTCACTGGCATTCACTATTTTAGGTGTCCAATTGCCACAAAAAAACTCAGAAGCCATTAATAATCTGTGCCATTTCCACATTTTCTGTTAGGCAAAGACTACACTGTTGTTTCTATTTTTGGGATACATATGTATCCTGAAATAGGAACCACGTGGCCAAACACAGTGCTTGAAATAGCAGGACTGTTTGGAGTGCGGTGCTTCATTCCCAGTAACTCTAGGGCAAGGGGTAGCAGAAGTTTGAAATAAGCACTTATTTCAAACTCTGGTGCAGTGTAGCCTGCACTGGGTTCAAAATAAGATGCCATTCCACACTGGACAGGAAAAGATTGAAGGAAATAGTGAGGGAGGCGTCAGACACCAACGGGTGCTGAGCCCCTGATTCTTGATGATGATGATGATGATGATGAAGAAGAATTTGCACAACGCAAATTGCATAACTGGTTTTGAGATAGGGCTACAGCATAGTATTGTTTTTCCCTCTTCATTGAGTAACTGTCCTACTCTGTCCCTGGTCTTCCTCTTGCTTCTAATGTACTTGTAGAATTTTTTTTTTTGGTTCTTTAATTCTCTAGCTACTTTAATCTTGTTTTAAGCCCAAGTTTGAATTTAATCACCAAAATATGTTTTTGACTTGACATAAATTCATTCACGTTGTCCTACAAGTAATGTGTAAGATTTGGCAGTTATACAAACATAAAAGAAAGTTATGTTTATTTATTCTTTGAACTGCAGCTTTGGAGAACCTAATCCGTGTCTGAACAAAGTTTTCTGGCATGGATCTAATTTGAGGGGACCTGGAAATAACATTATTCTCACAACATTTATAGCTTTCACTTCAGTCTTGCGCATTTATCTTCTCACATAAACTGATAACATTTAGCGAAACAATCAGATGTGTGTTCGAGACCAGAGAAAAATATACACCAAGTGCTTTCCTCATATTTTATAAGCATAAATCAAGGAATGTATTAACAGGAAAGTTACAGCACAATTAGAATTTCCTCATAGTAGTACTTTATTTTATTTTGTTATTTCTAATGGTAGTGTTAACTAGAAATAGCTTTTGAAGTTTAAGTTCTTGTACATTATTTTATGGTATGTCTACATAGCATATATACACTCCACTTTCCTAATGTTAGATCTGTTACAGGACTCCAGAGTTGTCTCTCCAGTGCATTTCACAGCCTCAACAAAACAAAACAAGCCCCAACAGAAAAGGAAATTTCATTGATAAAATTTAATGAAAAGAATGTTAGGCTTTCCACACATGCAAAATAATGGAGGTATTTTCACTGGTGTCTCTGCTCAGACAGAATTGTCAAACGTAATTTTGAAGGTGGCATTCCTGGTGCATCCAGAAGCCTTTGGGCTGTGTTTCATTTACCTCAGGTATCTCCATAGAGATGAGCAAGGTAAGAATGGAAAAGTGTGGCAATAAATGGAGAAGTGTGGTTATAAATGAAATAATAAATGAAATACAGTAAGCAGCCAGTATTTACTGAAGTGCAGTAAACTGCCAGTTTCAGAGATATAATTTGTTTTTTAAGGTAGAAGGCCAAAAATTAATGCTGCTAATAGACCTCAGTCTGTTAGACACGTATTTGTTGCCCTCCTAAAAATCTTATTAGGTTTTATGGGGTGTTGTAACTGTGTTGGTCCACGGATATTAGAGAGACAAGGTGTGTGAGGTAATATCTTTTATTGAACTAACGTATGTTGGTGAGAAAGTGGAGCTTTTGAGTATACATAAAGCTCTTCTTTAGGTCTGGAAAAATATATTCAGAGTGTCAGTTTGAGTGGATTTGTTAGCATAAAATGAGTAACATATTTTCAAGGGCCTGTTCAAGGTAAAGTGGGTGGTTCATACCCCTCCAGTCGAACGGGGCGAGGGAAGGCAAGGGGCAGAGGAGAGGTTGTTAGTGGGGTATAGATAGTTGTAGTAATCTGTAAATCCAATGTGTCTATTCAGTCCAAAATTTTAGTGTCTAGCAGAGTTATGAATTTAAACGCCCAGGCTTATCTTTCAAAAGTGCCATGCAGGTTTCCTTTGAAGATGGGAATTTCCCAGACCTAAACAATAGCTCTGTGTAAGCTTGAAAGCTTGTTTCTCTCATCACCAGAAGGTCCAATAAAAGATGTTAGCTCACTCATCTTGTCTGTTTATTATGTTTGTCATAAAGTTGAATGCGTACATCTTATCTTGAATGCTGTCCATATCATCTTCAGTCATTGCATTTCCTATTACAAATCATACTTTGACATACATGGCCTGTTTTATAAAAGTACAATCTATGACACTTAGCACTTCGTATTTGACAAGTTCACAAATGTTTACAAAGGCAGGCACCTACTTTTTGTCTATTAAAATAATGTTCATTATATATAGGTACCTAAAGAGAGGAATCCAAATCCATATTTAGGTACCTACACCTAATTCCTATTTTTCTGAGTCACTAAACTTTCTCAGTGCCTACTAAATTCATCTGATTTGCCAACCTTGATAACAATTTTTGGACCTCTGTGCTTTATATATTGAATCTGTTCTGGTAAGGCTATAATCTGAAGAAGTGGGTCTGTCCCACAAAAGCTCATCACCTAATAAATTATTTTGTTAGTCTTTAAAGTGCTACATGACTGCTTTTTTGTTTTAGTAAATTCCATGTGAGTTGTAAGTGCTCAATGACTGTGAATATCAGATCCCCTTTACATAGGTATCATGACAAGGACTTAGGTGCGTAATTTTATTTAATTACCCAAGTTTGAAAATTTTGCCTTGGGTATCCCAAGTTTTTGTAAGATCCAAAATGAGAATTCAAGACTCTTGACTAACCAGTCTCGTGTCTTGCTCACTATACAGCATTGCTTCCTGCACAATTCATAGCCAATTTAAGTCATCCTTAACTGAAGAATATATTAAAAGAAATAAAATTCAATGATACATACTTATTATTTACCATAAAGTCCACATAACAATGTTTTTGCCTATTAAAATAATACTCCTGAGGCTTCACTGCACAGTTAACTCTTATGGTGCTTCCCAGATATAGCTGCCCAAATTTCCTGATATAAATCATTAAACCTCTGATTTATGGTATATACTTCCAGAGCCTTACTACTTTCAGACACACATACTGTAATGAATCTTCATTTTATTACATTACTATTTAAGTGTATTTGGACAGTGTTAGATGAAAGTGGAAGCCGGTATATTGGGTTAGTTACAAAGGGTGAAACGCATTTCTCTGGCTGCTATTGTAGCTTTACCAACCTGTGGTTCAGAGCAAGCTAATTAGCAAGTTTGAGGTACTACTGAAACTCAGTGAGGCTTTCTGTCTTCATGACTGTTTGATCCTTCTTTCAAAATGTAGGCACTCTGGAAAATATTCTGATCTGAGTTGGAAACGGTCCTTTTTCTGGATGATTGAGTAAATCTAGCTATTCATTTTCTCAGCACAAGACAGAGGGAATGATCTGTGCCAGATAACTTGGAAAAAGTGTAATAATGAAAGCAAAAGCAGGTTATTTCAACCCTTTTCTCTCTCCTCCATATTCTACAGCCCATCCAAATTAATTGATCACTGTTGTACTTTGTTATAAATGGCTTTCAATGGCCTGATTAAAACCCTTTGAAGTCAGCACTTTCATTAACTAAAAAACATTTTTCATCAGGCCATCAATGTACACCTATACATATGTATCAAAACAAAAAAGCAGTCAAGTAGCACTTTAAAGACTAACAAAATAATTTATTAGATGAGCTTTCATGGGACAGACCCACTTCTTCAGACCATAGCCAGACCAGAAAAGACTCAATATTTAAGGCATAGAGAACCAAAACAGTAATCAAAGTTGACAATCAGAAAAAAAAATTATCAAGGTGAGCAAATCAAATATTAAATATTTAAATTTTGAGTCTGTTCTGGTCTGGCTATGGTCTGAAGAAGCAGGTCTGTCCCACGAAAGCTCATCTAATAAATTATTTTGTTAGTCTTTAAAGTGCTACTTGACTGCTTTTTTGTTTTGATACTATGTAGATGAACACGGCTCCTTCTTTGTTACTATACGTATGTAGTGCTGGGCATGGATACAAAATTTGTATCCTCATTCCCATCCATACCCACAAAATGAGGCAATGATATCCACAGATTTGCAGGATTCTAGATACAATGTTTGTATCTGTATTCATGTATGTATCCACAAAAAAGAGCCATGGATACCCCTGTCCATATCCGGAGGCAGATATCTGCAGATATAAAGTGTAGGTTTGCAAAACTATAAATATGATCAAGTGTTAAATTAAAAAGTGCCAGAAACCTGGGAGGATAGTGCATCTTTCTGTTTGATTTTGTTCTATTTGTGCAATAATGATCCAATTCTAACCCTATCAGATGTAAGCGCAGCACAAATGGAGGCAGCAGTGTTCCATTGACTTCTGTGAAGAGTTGATCTTCATCTTTCTACTGTTAGCTGTTTTTGGGGAATGTCATCCAGGGTCACACCGATATAAAACAATAAATGCTCTGATTTGTCACATAGTACATTATCCAAATTGTACTCACTTTGAATTGTCTGTGGGCTGTCTCCCACTGTCTGCACATGTTATTAATGGAAACAAAAAGCAGTCAAGTAGCACTTTAAAGACTAGCAAAATAGTTTATTAGGTGAGCTTTTGTGGGACAGACTCACTTCTTCAGACCATAGCCAGACCAGAACAGACTCAATATTTAAGACACAGAGAACCAAAACCAGTAGGCAAGGAGGACAAATCAGAAAAAGATAATCAAGGTGAGCAAATCAGAGAGTGGTGGGGTGGGGGGTAAGATCAAGAATTAGATTGAGCCAAGTATGCAGATGAGCCCCTATAGTGACTCAGAAAGTTCACATCATGATTTAAATCATGTGTTAATGTGCTGAATTTGAATATAAATGTCAGTTCGTCCACTTCTCTTTCTACAAAGGAGCGATAATTTCTCTTCAGTAACACACATACCTTGAGGTCATTGACAGAATGCCCTATTCCATTAAAATGTTGACTAACTGGTTTGTGGATCTGGAGTGTTTTGATGTCTGTTTTGTGCCCATTGACCCTTTGTCTAAGGGAGTTAGAATGCTTTGTATATTGGACAGACTCCTAACTCCCTTAGACAAAGGGATGTGCACGGATACATGAGATGTGGGGATAAGAGGTGCAAAGACACATAGGCTACATCTACATTTACGAGAGGAAATCAACCACTCCAGGTTGATCTTCCATGGGGCCGTTTTGCAAGTGTGTGAAATGGCGCATTCCAGAGTCAATGCCTCCTGAGCCACATGGTAGTAAGGAAGGTCGATGAAAGGAGTGCTTCTGTCAACCTTCTGCTGTGAAGACAGGCACAGAAGTCCACAGCTGCAGTTGGCATACCAAAAATTGCATAATAGCAGTTGACCTTCAAGGTAAATCTAGGCGCAGCCATTGGGACAGAGGCAGATGTGACTGAATGAATGAGACAGGCTAAGGGGTCAGCCAGGGTCTGCATGGATGAGGCTCCTCAGCTCCTCAATAATCACCCCCCTGTCCCTAAACCCCCTGTTCCATACTTTTCCCACCCACAATCAAAAACTTTCCAACTTCATGACCATGCTTCTTTCCTTTCCCTCCGCTCCTTCAATCCTCTTGATTCCCCCAAGTCTTTGCACAGCTTCTGAGAGATGCAGAAAGTATGTTTCAATATTGTGGTTTAAATGAATTACTCAAAGTTCTTATGTCCTAAGGGTGGTTATGATGTTAGCACACTTAATTCTCTGGAACTGCTGGCAGGGTGCTGCCTTCAGAGCTGGGAACCTGGCCAAGGTTACAGCCACCATTTTCTAGTTGCACAGCTCTGAAGGCAGCACAGAAGTAAGGGAGGCAATACTGTAACTCTCCTAAAATAAACTTGTGATCTTGCTGCAACTCTCGATCTTGCTGCAACTCTCTTTTGGGTCAGGGCCCCGAATTTGAGAAACTTTGGTCTTCTCTGTGAAATCTGTAGTGTAAAAGCACAAAAACAGCCAGATTTCACAAGAGGACACCAGATATCATGGTCCATGATGCATTTTCAAATCACAAGCTACAGAAATCCATAAACAGATGCCTGAGGCACATCCTTCACATCAAATGGCAAGACTCCATCACAAATGAGGAGCTTTGGAACAGAGCAGGACAAAAACCACCAGATGTTCAAATCAAGAGGAAAAAGTGTGGATGGCTAGCCCACACTCTCAGAAAACCATCATCCAGCATCATCCTTAACGGTCTCATCTGCAACCCGTAAGGAAAACATAAAAGAGGAAGACCTCAGACAACATGCAGAAGATCAGCTAATATTGAAGGACAACAACTGGGGTACTCCTGGCGCCAGCTAGAAGTTTTGTCCCAAGACAGAGTGAAATGGAGACTTGTAGATTATCTATGCTCCACTTGGAGTACAAAGGTTTAAGTAAGTAAAGATATATGTTTTCCATGGCTGTGAATTTAGTAATGCCTTAATTATGTTGTAATTAGGTACTTTGAAACATGTTTATTTGAAGGTTATTTTTGGGTGTTGCGCTACTCTAATTTCAACGGGATTTGTTACTTTTACACACTGGGAGTGCTTGCTTCTAACTTCAGGGTTGTCAATCTTCTCCTCACCCATCACTGCATATAAGGGGGTTGTGCTGTGTTGTTTGTGCCCCCAAGTCTTCTGCTCTTCTTCTGACCATCTGGATGTCATGATCTCCTTTAGACTAATTTCTTTTGCATTCTTTACTCATACAAAAAAGTACCTAGTTGCTTCACCTAAGCAGGGATTACAGAGTTGCTTTTGTAAAAACACATTCAATACAGAATATTCTAAGATTAATTAACTACTACACTCCCAAATTAAAGAAAAAGAAAAGCAATCCTAAGGGTGAAAGGGTGACCATAATGAGTCACAAGGACCCTTTTGGTCTGTTTCTGCCTTAACGTTAATAACAAACACAAACAGCCTACTTAATCAGTCTTTACCAATTACAATAAGCCGTTCTTTCCTGCTGGTCAGAAGGGGTGACAGGGAGGGTATATTGAGGCACATGACCTTACATAAGGCTACATTTTAGCTACATGGCTGCACACAGAGGTGACCAAACCTGAATGGCACTGAAATCCCTGCACAACGTTTTGTAATGACTCTCTCTTTTGGTCCCCTTTCCTCTCATGATAGTGGGATCAGGGAGCCAAAGCAGAGTGGGCATGGCTCCTCCTTGCTGCTGCAGCAGGGCTGCATCCTGCACCAGAGCTTCTTGCCTTGGCCCACCTTGCCATGATGGCAGCAGCCGGTGTCCCCTTTCAGAGTTGCAGAGTGATATTGCAACTTGGTAGGCCAGTCTGCAAGACAGTGGCTGATTATATATGGAGAGATGCACATTTCATAGAGCTGGAAGAGACCTCAAGAGGTCCCCTGCCCTCTTGGCTGGACCAAGCTCCTTCCCTGGCAATTTTTTAAATCTATTTGCCCCAGACTCCTAAATGGCCCCATCAAGGATTGAGCTCACAACCCTAGGTTTGGCAGGTTAATGCTCACCGAGCTATCCTTCCCACACATAACGTGAGCTGTATTGGCTCAGAATCAAACCATGGCCTCCTTCACGGCAGGCACGAGTGCCCCTGCTGAGCTGCCAGCCAGATACTATGGAGCAAAACTAGCAGAGGGGGGTTTTGAGCCATCAGCCATTAGGTTATGGGCCCAACATGCTTCCATTACACCACTCTGCTCTTCATGCTGACTCAGCAGGCAAGTGTTAAGGCCATCAGTTGCAGTGGGAATGGCTCCATGGTGATGGCTCCATAGTGACTGATGGTGCCACTGAATAATTTGTAATGAAGGAAGTGCTAGGGCCCAAGCAGTTTTTATTTTCATAACTGATGCAGCAGGCTCAGAATTGCTGGGACTATAAAGTGCCAAGCCTAGAGGTGCCGGAGACAAATGGATGGATGTATCATGGAAAAAATTTTCATGGGGCACCCAGGCCCCAAAGCAAATCAGTGCCAGAGCCAGGAATAAAAATCTTGTCTCCTGAATCTCAGTCCAGAACTCTGCCAACTGGACCATACTGCTGGCTGTCTCTAAATGTACAACCAGACATGAGTTGGATGCATTTGAAAGGGGCTTGGCCTGCCCCACTTGGAATTCTATTTAACTTTTAAAAACTAATCTTTGTCATTCTATTAAAGGTTTTTAAGTATCGCTCCAAGAATGGGAATTTGCTGGATGCCTTTCCTTGGACATACAGTACTGCAAAAAAAAGTGAGTTTAACATGTCTTAAGTTAGAATCCCTTGGGTCTTTCTTCTCGCATTTTGTTCGGTGGAAATTCCATGGGAATAGTTTACTGTGGCTTATTTGAAACTACAAGTTGTGTTTCTCTTTTCATGTACAGTAAGGCAGATAAGAATCTGTTCTAGAGAGATAATGATCTGTTTGACGCAAAGAAGACTAATACTGATGAGTACGGTTTAATCTACATGACTCAAGGTCTAAAAAGGCCCTTTCCCTGGAAAATGCTGGCATTCTGTCATGTCCTTATTACTGCTGCAGTAACGGAGTTCTGTGAATTCTTTGTAGGACTCCCACTCTGCTGAATTGTGGACTTTGTATTAGCTGTAGGACTATCTAAAGTACCATTCTGAAGTCCAAGTGAAAGATTTTACTGTTTCTCTTTGGTCTCCTCCCTGTCATTTCCTCAAAATAGTCTGTCAGATTTTCATTCTAGAGTTATCCTTTGTGAAGCCATGATGACTGGGAGTTTTTTTACATCAGCTTTTATCCTCCAGATGTTTTGCAATCTCATTTCTTGTTAACATAGGGGAGAACTTGCCTATTACAAAGATCAGATTTACTGTAAACTCCGTTTTATTCGGTATTCATTCAACCAGGACTCTCAATAGCCAGCAACAACATGACACCCCTGCTCAGCCCTCACACTGCCTCCCTGTAAGCTGCTGGAGGGGCTTCCAGCACTGGGGCTGCCAGGGTTCCTCCCAGCCCTAGCTGGTCCCCAGGGCTGGAGCTGCCGGTGGAGCTCTGCACGCCTGCCAGCTCCCAACCCCAGGGGTGCTGGGATTTTCCAGCCCCTGCTAGGTTTCCACAGCTGGAGTTGCAGTGGAGCTCTGTCCCCTACAGGCTTTCAGCCCTGGGTTTTCCCAGCCTTGGATTCTCCTGGCCCTGGAGCTGCTGGGGTTCCCCCAGCCCTGGCCAGCTCCCAGCTCCAGGGCTGCTGGTGAAGCTTTGTGCACTGGTGGAGTTTCCTAGCCCTGCAGCTGCTGGAGTTACCCTGGTGGTTCCCAGGGTCTGGAGCTGTTGGCAGGGCTCCACACCTCAGCTGGCTCCCAACCAAGGCTCTGGCAGGGTCCTCCCACCACCTGGCCAGGATTCCAGTGACTGGGGCTGTTGTCATGGCCCCACACTCCAACCTGCTTCCAGCCCCGGGGCTGGCAGGGTCACCTGCTGAAGATCCCTCAGCTGCTTTCTATTTACCAGAATATTTAAATTTCCGGCAACATCCTGGTCCCAGGGTTGCCAGATATAAAAGATTTTACTGTGCTACTATATGGTTTTCTGACTCCTCCTTAGTTCCTCTCTTAAATATTTCCAAGAATGAATTCTTGACCTGCGTCTGGATTCCTCTGGCTTGAACTGAACAAGGGAATGAATGAAAGGGAAAGGATCCTGTCGGGGTCACCACTGTGGTCAGAAGTCACCATCTGGTGTCCAGCAAAGTATCTTGCTCTGTCCAATGATGATAACAGTTCAGCTGGAGGCCTGTATGCCCCCTGTATGTTGTGTGGGCTCTGCACAGATAACTGGCGCAGTAGACTGTAAGGCTGGGTCTACACTAGAGAGTTTTGTCAATAGAAGGGGCTATCTGTCAACATAACTCAGGGAATATCTACACACTTAAAGCATTCTGTCAGCAGAGGGTCTGTCACGATTTCCCTGTCGTCAGTAACTTCTGTTGACAGATGCTTCTCGTGTAGACATAGCCTGAGAGAACTTCCCAGAACCACATAAGCTGGTAAGGGATGAAGGCACCAGGTCTGGTTTACTGAAAGCGAAGCACAGTTATGGTACCTGATAGACTCTACCAGTGTACCAAGAATGTGTGCCCATGACAAATGACTTAGCTAACTTAGTGACAGGACCCTTCACTGCTCCCTCAGCAGGATAAGAACAGCCGCTCTACAGTAATTTTTTATACATAGAGCAAACAAGTTCAGCATCACTCCTGGCATATCAGTTTACCACCCTCTGATATACCTAGATACCACCTATTACCTTGTATGTGCTTTGATCAAAATGGTCCTATCCCCCATGTTGTCATTTTAGACCCTGTCCTGAACCTGGGTCTCTGTCCCTGTTATCCGTGGGGAAGGGGCTGGTACCAAGACATTTCTTAATGATGTGTTCTGTTACCATCCCCCTGGAATGTGTTTAAAGCCTCTGCCTAGTACGTAGTAGGTATGAGTATTTCTGCAATATCAGACCAGTTCATGCCACGTTCTAGGAGCAGGGCTTGTCTCTGGCTCACAGCTTAACGTTGCTTTATATTAGCAAAGTCATGACCATTGTTGCTGAGGCCTTACACCAGGCCTGTGATACTTGGGCTTATGTTTTAGGACCTCATCTTATGATACCTGTTTCCTCTCGGAAATCTGGCATTGGCCACTGTTGTAAGACAGGATACTGGGCTAGATGGGCCTTTGCTAGTATGGCCATGCTTATGTTCTTAAGCTTACATAAACAAAAAGGCCTTATTTACTAACTCTTATTGTGTGTCCTTTCCTGAATACAGGCTAGATGTTCCACTGAGAATAGCTGTTCAAGTTCTGTGCACAGGAAATCAGTGAAGCCCTGCTAAACTGAACTCCGGGTAAATCTTGCCTGCGGTTAGATGTGTGATTACAGCAGCATGTAGAGACACGTGAGCTAATTTAATCAAGCTACTGTGAGCACCAATAGTAACAAAGTCGGAGCAGCAAAGGTACTGGATGGGCGGGATAGCCTGCTCAGGACCTTGGGTGCTTACGCAGTTGGCTATCTTGGGTTGGAGTCTGTGCTGCTGAGTCTTCACTATTCTTAGGATTCTCACTAACTGTAGAAACACAAAATCATGCATGTCCACATGTGCAGCAATCCCACCTCTGTTTGAGGTATACACATAAGTGGTGCACAGGCTTTGTGACAGCTTTCTCCACAAAGGTGAGTTCCACCATAGATGGATTTTTCATTTATTGGACTGTATGTGCCAGAACCAGAGGAAAGATGCACACATTTTCAATATAAACCATTTTTCATTTCAGCAGCCCTTGCTCACAAGGAGCAGCAGGTACCAGTGCAAGCCATCTCATTAGCTGGTGACTCATCCTGCACATCAATGCCCCATGATTGAGAGTCGCAGAATGGAGCTCTCCTGGTGCAGTGAGTCAGCATGAGACTTCAGCATTACTTGATTCTAGGCCAGGGGTGAGCAAACTTTTTATGTTGGCCCCACTTTTTGTTCCTGCAGTTAGCAACCCTCCCCCATCCCCCAACCCGTCTAACGTGAACCAACGGAAATTTCAGTTATGTTCATAAGAAAATCCCTTTTGGCATGTGTTAGAAAGTAAGTCTGTAAAATGTAAAAACGTCATTATTCGCGATGGAAATGTGACTACACATACATAAAACAGTACCATAGTTCAACATTTTTAATGAGAAGGATGAGCCTGAGACTCAGCAGCCAATAGTGCTGCTTCCCCCTTTATGAAATTTCATGCCCCCTGAAGGGGTCTGCCCCACCCACTTTGCTCACCCCTGGGCTAAGCCTTTCCTTAGCCCCTGCCAGTGGGGGAGTTCAATCTTAGCAGGTAAAAGAAGAAAACTTACGAAGTCTGTCAACATAAGGTGATAAGGTGGTTACTTATATTCCAAAAATATCTGTAAAGGATTACATTGAAATGTTCCTTCTGGCAACATTCCCAATCATATAATTGCATCTGCTTTTCAAGTTAGGACTTGTGATTCTGCTAAAACTTTGCCTTTCCTTCAGACTAGCAGCGCTGAGGGTTTCTGCTGTGGAAGAGTTCACTAGAAAACGCCTCCCTAAGAGACCTTCTCCTGCATTCCACATTGTCCGTTCTCCTCACTCTTCATTTCAGCACCCTCCCATTCCAAAACCATTGCTGATCACTGCAGGGAGAATTCCAGTAAGCAATCCACATCGGATGGGTGCAGAGCTATGAACTCGGCATTGAGTACAAGCCCCAGTTCCAGGTCAAAAATTCATGCGAGAAATCTGAACTACAAAGGGGCTTAAACAAATATGCCTCTGCTTTCCTGAGTGTCCTCTTCTGTTCTGGATATGCACATTATTGTATTAGGGGATCTGCCCCTTTGTTCTTTCCCATACAGCTTGCCTAGAATAAAGCTGTCTCACTCACTCCCTTTTCTACAGTTTATTCTGCCCAGAAGGCTGCTGTCAGGGAGCAATAACTTTTGTCCTAGAGGCGCATAATGTTAGCCTAGGAAAGGGAGTGCAGTTGGAGTGCGAGGAGAGTTCTGTTAAAGATGCTCACCAAAATGGGAGATGGGTTTTCCAGCTCTTCAGTCCCCTGGGAACATAATACTGTTTTGCATAATTTTCTAGAATCAGCCTTTCCAAGCTGGCGTTTTAAGATGAAACTGTGAAGCTGATTCTGGCAAAACAACAAAATGCATAAACCTATCTTCTCTTCTCCCAGCTGTCAGAGGTATGATTACACCAGCTCTAAGTGGCAGAAATCCTTCCAAATTTCCCTGGCTCCCACCCCTTTCCCACTGGCAACCTTGCTACACAATCTCAAACCTACCAAAACAGATGTCAGGAAATGTGCTCATTCCAACGTCTGCATGATTTCGGCATGGAGTTATGATACTGGCATCTCTCTTGTGGAACAAGGTTTTACTTTTACAAATCCCAGTCAGGACAGCAAAAAAACTCCTTAAAAATGGCATAGATTTACACATCTCTTTTGCAAAGTATTGCTGCTGTAGCCATACCACTTAGCTGAAGAGTTTCAGGACACATATAAAGCAATGAAAAGTCCTGTGGCACCTTATAGACTAACAGGTATTTCGGAACATAAGCTTTCTTGGGCAAGGACCCACTTTGTCACAGGACTTGTCATTGTTTTTGCAGATACAGACTAACATGGCTACTTCTCTGATATTAAATCATTAAGTTCTCTGATATTCTCTTTTTAGGATTAAGATTACCTGTGCTGTCAGAACAGAAGGAAAGAGAGGGACACATCTACAGGGCTGGACAATAAATTCCCTGTTGAAGAGGTGAATACATGTGATTATCCTCGATGCGCATACACTGTATTAAATCCACAACACCAAGCAGAGCATTCCTCAGAAACTTGTGTGACCAAGAGGTACTGAGACCACTAACAAGAGCAAATGGCATCTACTCTGCAGCCTTAGCAATGGCACTAAAGCTCATGCTCCAAAAAAATCGATAAGGTGCCACAGGACTTCTTGTTTTTGTAGTACAGGCTAACACAGGCTACCTCTGATACAGGTCATATGTAGTTTTTCAAAAGGAAGGACTATGATTTGAGTAAAAAGGATGTTAGCAGGTTGTAACTTAAACAGCATACACCCCAAAAGCATTTGCTTTCCTAAATTAAACCAGTGGCTTGCAAGTCCTCACATTATTCTTCTGATGTCATGACCTGTGTGTCAAAGCAAGAGGTTGCATGTGAATTTTTCTTGTCTTTGAAAGCAATATTTTCTCCAGAGACAAAGAGACTCTTTTTTAGCACTCTCAGTAATTGCCACGAGGTGGGAGCTAGAAACTGGGCAAGCTTGGGCAGTATGTATGCTGACATTATTCATTCCTAGTGTCCCACAAGTATTTCTCCTTCAACAGAGCTTCTGTGTAAGTGAAAAGGAACTTTCTTGTTTCCTTGATTTAGTTCTACTATGTTTGAAAACTCCTCCTAGACTCCCAGTTTCCCTCTGCAAGCTGTTCTGCTCACAATATTTTCTCTTTTAGACCTTTAAAAATAGTTAATTTGTGTTTTCCTCCCTGCCCTCCAACAACTGTGGGGTAAATTTCCTCTTCTTAATTTGCATTTGCAAAGTCTTTGTAAGTGATTATTTTCTGCAAGAAAAGTCTTGTCGTGCACCTGAAAGATGCTCAAGCTGGCAGATTTGGCCCCCAAAATGACACATTTCCAACTTTTTCTGAACACCCATGACCTATTTGTAAGGAAAAGGGAGATATTTTGCACAAAGGGGCACCAAAGTACAGAAGAAGGTGCCAAAGGCAGTTGGAGAAATAAATAGTGGAGAAACACGTGAGAGGAAACTAAACAGGTTTTTGCAGGGAATAGGAGGCTGAAGATGAACCAATAGTAGTTGCAGTTACTCTTATACTGAGAGTAGGTTGGCCTCCTTGGAGTTCATAGCTATTTCTACACTAGCCTTTCATCTCTGTAATTTCCCACTGTCGGTATGTGCATTGAGAGTGTTCAGCACCTTGCAGGATCAAACCCTAAACCTCAGAGCATGGTTAATGACATGGTGATCATAAAGAACCAATGGTTAATGGAAACTTCTCTACTAGTGCTCCCACCCATTGGTGACAGAAATGGTGGACAATTCTAGGGGGTCTACAGAGGGAGAGCCCAGTCTTGACAGAGCTATGGATATTGCAAGCATAAACTTTGATTCCCTGGTTGCATTTCTGGACCATGGGCCTGATCCAGAGCTACCTCGCACTTTGTATCGTCACTTATAACCTGTGTCAGGAGAGAGCAGGTGCTAACGATTCATCACATGTAGGCAGCTGGCCAATCTGCACTGTTACGTCAGTTTTATTTGTTTGACAGCAGCATGCTCTGGGCAACACAGACCAAAGAGGAGACAAGGGATCTGTCCTCTGGAAGTCTACAGGTTTTGACCAGATGAACAAACAGTCCATCACTGTAGACCCACCTAACAGGGAAGTAAAAGGCCAGCCATGTCTACAACTGCTGATAGTCCAGCTCCTGCTCCTTGCTGGGTTTCCATCCTGGGCAGTCTCGGCAAGTAAAGCACATTTATAGGGTTTGCTCACAAATTCAGCTTAGTGATAGGTATACATTTTGCTGGTATAGGGTTGAATTTCAGCTAGGCTCAGAGTTATCCCAAGTGAAAACTCTGCATAAGTAAGGTCTGGAAGATCACCCCCACTCCTCAAGCAGTTGGCTAGCTGGCTGGCATAGTTGTCTTAGTATAATAGTCCCATGCTAGCATCTCTTATGGAAAACAAAGCTAACTGGTAACCTTTTAAATAAATTAACTGTTTTTTTCCCTCAGCTGTGTGATGGCTTCTCCTCCTGATTCCTCCTTTGTTCCATGCTACCAGCACATACCAGCCGAGTGTCCCCCAGCCTTGTGTGTGATCACACTTAGGAAGACAATTCATGCAGATTAGACAGGGTTACACTTCTGGATATGATGATTCAGTCCCAGAGAATTTGCTTTTGGCTTGTTCCAGCACTGGAATGCCATTCCTCACAACTACTGCATTCTACTGTGCAAAATCATGTTGTATAACAGCAAAACAGTAGCCTGCTGTAGGGATGTAACACTATTTTACCTATTTCTCAATCAGCCAGCTGTTTGTATTCAGAGACACCTGGGTCTGGGCAAGAATAATGACTAAATCCCTATAGTAAATTAAACCGAAAGCCATGGCTGGGATGACTTAGCAGAATTTGATCCTGCTTGAAGCAGGGGGCTGGACTAGATGATCTCCTGAGGTCCCTTCCAGCCCTATGATTCTATGATTTAGGGATGAAATTCATTATAGTCTGCCATTCTGTTCTGCATGGGGAGCTAGGTCAAGTGATGTGTGATCTAGGACAGACTTATGCTCAAGATCCCGGATGCCACATGATGGTTGATACCATGAGTGTCTGCTCAGAGGTCAGTAAACACAATCTAATGGTCTTAAGCAGCACAATAGCAGCATTTCTTTGTAGACAAAGGGGTAGCAAGGAGGGGCAAATGAGCAACACATATGGCAACCAATTTATGCTGAATGATCAGTGTTTGCGTGCCTTTTTGGAGTTCTTTGGGAGCAGGAAGGAAAAGAGTGGCAAAAGCAACCTATGACAAAGTAAGGAGTATTGCTGAGCCACGTATTTCACTGTTGTAGCACTGCTTTTATGCAGCTGTTTATGGGAAGCGAAAATAGCCCAATGGATTCAGATCCAACACTCGAGTATGTTACCCTGAGGTACAGCAGGCCTGCTGCTGAGAAAGGAAACCAAAGCACACTGTAAAGTGTCAAAGCTTGGTAAAAACAGTGCAAGAGAACGAGGCCCACGAAATAACACTGGTTCAGTGCCTTTAGCTGTATACAAGTGGGGCAAGGACTGCAGTAAAAATCCCAGCACCGTTGTAGCTTTGGAGACAGGAGAGGAGTGAAAGACTGGAGCACACTGATTCTCACACTGGACCACTAATGGACCACAACTGCCTTTCAAGTGGGCCATGGGCTCAGAGCTCCCCCTGCAGCTGGGAGCGCAGGCTGACACTCCAGCCCCACACCCCTGCCCCGTGAGGTTGGAGCACCACAGCTGGATTCCTGCTTCCGGGTTGGGGGAGAAGGGGGAGAGGAAACCCCTCAGCCTCACTGGATCCAGCTTGTGCAGGGAGCAAGTGGCTCCACATGCTGCTGCTTCCCTTCCCCTGGCTGGGGAAACAGCTGTGTACGGACGCACTGCCTGCAGGCTTTCCCTGCTGCTCCCATTGGCCACAGCTCTGGAATCAAGCCAATGGAAGCAGCGGGAGGCTGTGCTGGGGAGGGGTGGGGGGAAACGAAGCCAGGTAAGTGCTTCACCCATCCACTCACACCCAGACACTGCACCTGCATCTCTCTCATGCAACCCCCGCTCTGAGACCCTGCACTTCAGACTGCTCCTGCACCCTCCCCCGCTGCCAAACACTGCATCCTCCCTTGCTCATGCACCCTCTCCACTGGCCTGCTCCTGCACCCCACCCCACCCCCAGCCTGCTCCTGCACCCCAACTCCCACCCTCTCGCTATTCCTAATCCCCTCCAACACATTGAACTCCTCATTTTTGGCCTCACACCAGAGCCTGGGGGGTGGGGCTCACAAAACCTACTAGCCCTGGGACCCCAAAAGAGTTAATCTGGCCTGTGGGAATCCTTGATCCTTAGTCTTCCCTCCCTCCTCTCCCCCTTGCCCTCCTTTGGGGCTGGAGCACCAGAAGAGCGAGGTACCTCATTTGGGAACCACATCAGTGAGGGTTGTGAGGGGTTGATTTCTTTGAAGGGAGTTTGCCTCTCAGTTACGTGGTTGCTGTCTGATCTTTCTGTGGATCGCTGGCCCCGAGCCAAAAGAGGTTCCTCACCCCAGCCATCAATAAAGACAACATTGAAACCTTTTGTTTTGGGCATAAATCAAGATTTTACTTTATTTAACGTGAAGTTTGGTAACCTAACATGATAAATTTAAAGCACTTAATCTGTTTAATTATTTTGATTTTGATTAATTATATTTCCTTTCTTACTGGTTATATACACCCCCTTATGTTATATAGTTTGAGTAGCCTAATACGAATAATATGGTATTTAAGGTATCTAGAGATAAGCAAAGGCATTTTGTCTTCATGAGTGGTTGGCTGGAGTTTTGCAGAAAGGTTTGCATTGAGCGCAGTGGGCCATCTGCCAAAAAACTTTGAGAACCGCTTCAGTAGAGGTAGATTCACAGGCATTTCTGAAGGTAGTTAGTCATCCAGCCTTGTTGAATTTCAGTAGGATATGGGTGTCAAACGCCAAGCCCCATTTGTAAGTTGCACCACTAATTTTATTTTTTGTCAATTAATCTCCAGCAAAATAAAAAATAAAATAAACAATAAAACAGTAAAAGGGGAGCAGGGGAGCAATAATTCCTTTCAAATTCAAAAATCAATATTTCTAAGACCCATAGGAAAAATAACTGAAGAGGAATGATAATTATTCTGTCACAAACTGCTGTGTTGCACTGCACAGTATTGATTTGCTTTCTCTCACAGTAATCGAAAACACATTATATACCATATCACAATTAACCTTTAACCTTTTACAGCAAATACTACTACTTAAGAGTGATCATTTTTAACAAAATCATTGTAAACTATTGGATTTCAGAAAACTTAACACTGCCAGTGCTAGTAGCAAGCACTTTTTATCTTTTTAGCACTTTTATCTCAGGGCAAATCTACACTATAAAATTAAGATAACATAAGTTATATTGACCTACAGCCATTGCACTAATTGAGTTGGTTTTGCACATCCATAGGGTGCCCTTTGTGGCAAGGGTGTGTCCCCTCCCCAGAAGCACTTGACTGATTTAACTGCCAGTGTGCGGCATTGTGGAACAGTTTCTGAAAATCAACAACAGTTGATGTCAGCAACTCACCATCTACACCAAGAACGTTAGCTTTAGTGCTACATGTCTCCAGGAGGAGGAATTATGAAATTGGCGTTGTGCGCAAATTAATTTGGTGGAATAATGAGTCATGCACAAGGGCTTGATAGTTAGGTAGTGATCTATATTTGTAACTTATGGGTACAGTTGGAGCTATAACTGCTTTTTAGGGGGCCGATTCAGTTCACATGTAAGACCATATCTACACTAGAGGGTTTTATAAACCGAACTGGGGTTTTGTTGACAAAAACCCCGAGAACGTCCAGATTCCCAAGGGGTTCTGTTGACATAGACCATGCTGACTCAGACCCTGCCACAGCCCCACCACTCCATACCTCCCCCTCCTCCTGGCCCCAACCCAGCCCTGACAGGGGCCCCAAACCTATAGTGGGAGGCCCAATGCCACTTGGGATCCTGCTCACTCTTGGGTTTGCAGCTTCCAACCCTCACCATGGACTGAGGCCCCCCTCACCCTCTGTCCCAAGCCTCCCCATCAATGTTCAGATGCCCTCCACCCACTGTTCCAAGCCCCCCATGCATTTTCTGATGCCCCCACCCCATCCCATGACCACCCACTGTACGTAGTTCACTGGTTTTGCACTTTGCTTTATTGTACATAGTTAATTAATATAGCATTTCTTTTCCACATTTTTCTTAGTTTAAGCAAGCCAGGTATTTGAGCACCACTCCCGCATCCATGTTTATTGGGCAGGGGTTAGGGAAGGGGGAGGGGCAAAGGAAGGGGTTGTGGGTGGGACAGGGTAGAGATGTGGGTCCGAGTCCCCCACTGAGGGGCCCTGTGGAAGTTTCTTGGGGACCATGGCAGAAGCTCTCCCTCAGGGCCTTCCAGATCCACACCCCATTGTAACAGGCCTGGAAGATCACAGCTGCACCCAGGTGCTCATACCCATGTCTGGCATCTGCCCCCTACGTTAGGAGGAAGGTCTCCTCCTTCCCCTCCACTACATTATGTAGGGCACAACATGGGGTCATATCTTTGGGGGATGTTGTGCTCCCCCACATCCAGGAGGGTAAGCAGGTACCAAAAGTGTGCCTTGAGGCAGCTGAAGATGCACTCCACCTGCATCTGGGCCTGGGTGAGGCGAGCATTAAAGAGTTCGTGGCTTGGGTTTAGCTGGCTGATGTAAGGTTTTGTGAGCCATGGCATGAGGTTGAGGCTGCATCCCCCACAATGACTGCCAGCTGCAGTACAGTTGGAGTTGCAGAACATCCAGTTATCATGTGCCTGGCCTACCCACCCCACATAAATGTGTGTGAATTACCCACGGTGGTCGAGCAGGCCCTCCAGCACCATGGAGAACTACCCCTTTTTGTTGATATACTTGGCTGAGCTATGGCCTGGGGCATGGATTGGAATGTAGGTCCTGTTGGTGGCCTTGATGCAGTTCAGGAACCCCCGGGAGGCGAATCTGGCCACAACTGCATCCACGTCTCCCTTATGGCTCACCCTCCACAGCAGAATGGTGTGGATGGCTGTCATGATCTACGGAGAGAGGGGACTGAAAACACACATCAGGGACTGAGGGAGGGAGTCCCTGGGGAGGATCCCTTGCCCCCGCCCATACCTTTTCCCCCCAAGATCTCTGGGAGCCTCCCCCGCCCGCCGCAAGGCCACCCTCTCCCAGCAGCAGGTCTGTGCAAGGGTGCAATGGCACCATTCCCTGGGGACGAGGCTTCCCCCCAACCCTCATACCCCCAGCCCTGCTTCCCGAGGGTCCCCTTCTGGCAGGACACCCCTTCGCCTGTGCAGGGACTACAGCCTAGGAGTGACTTATCAGCATGAGGAAGGCCCTGATGGTGGACTTCCCCACACCAAACTCGTTTCTCACCGAGCGGTAGCTGTTGGGCATGACAAGCTTCCACAGAGCAACTGCAACCTGTTTCTCCTTGGGGATAGCAAGCCGCAGCTGGGTGTCCTGTCTCCAGATGGCAGTTGCAAGCCAGGCACAGAGCTCCAGGAAGGTGTCCTTCTGCATGCAGAAGTTCTGGAGCTGCTGCTGGTCATCCCACTGCCCCATGGCCAGCCAGTCCCACCAGTCAGAACTGGTGCAGTGCCTCCATATCTACGTGCCCACCCAGGAGAGCGGGGCAGGTGTAACAGTATAACCAATATGGTTTCTCCAGCCATTTTGAGAGGCCTATAGCTTGTCTGCAGCCACACTAAAGAGCAGCAGCCATTAACCATAAAGCTACAAGTCACATACTCACATTCCATCTACATTTCAGCACAATTGTAGCATATCAGGCTGTTAAGAAGAAGACCACATCCTAGTGCCACCCACTGTTAAACAAATCACAAGATGGGTAAAGAAAACTTAATTAACAGCATTTTGTCTGGCAGGCAACGACTTATCAATGGCTGAGGTGGAACCACCATTCTCTGATGATTGTCTTCACTTTTCTACTGTTTTCTGTATGTTCTCTGTCTGGTTTGTCATTGCTCTTGCCTGCTGTATAATTAATTTTGTTAGGTGCAAATCAGTTAAGGTGGTGGGTTATGGTTGGTTAGGTAATTCTGTTTCCGTGGGCTATTATTGGTTAGTAAAATTGTACTAAAATAATTGGTCCAGGTATAGCTAAGCAGGACTCAAGTTTCACTAAACAACTGGGGTCCAAGAAGAAAAAGAGGAGGAACTGAACATCAAGAGGGGGAGAAAGAAGAACAGAACGTCAAAGGGAAAAAAGAGAAGAACAGAACATCTAACAGGAGGGAAGAAGGAGCACCTAAAGGACTTACCCCCAAGAGCCCTCCAAGACCCTGAGGTGCAGCAACCAGCATCCAGAGAGTGACTTTGTCTGTCCCAACAGTGGAAGTCTGCCTGCCTGCCTTATCAGGACTGGTGAGCATGACACTGTGGGCTTAGCATGTATTCTGCTTTCTGGTAATTATAAATAAATAGAGAGTAAGAATATTACTGTGTAAGGCTTTTTCAGTGGCACAGATCCTGCATAGCTTCAGGGAATTATGCCCTGAGCCCTAGGAATTGGGTAAGGGTGGAAGTCTAAATTTACAGGGTCATGCCTTGAGCCCTATGGATTGGGTAAAGGTGTGTATGTCCCTGGGTGTGGAAGGGATGAGAATTTGTGTGAGTAACACAGGCATGGGTGTGACTGTCCAGCCAGCCATAGCAAGTTCCTTGAAAGTGGCAGAAGGCTTGCCCTCCCTGAGAAGGAGGCAGACAGCTGTGAGGAGGTGCTGCAGGTGCTGAAGCACCTCTGCATTGGGCCAGGGCCAATGCAAACCCAAGGACTTCTCTGGCACCATGGCTCACTGGATAGAGGGCTGTGTCTCCCAGGAAGTGCTGGAGCCCTACTCTGGCAGCTGTGCTGCCCCTCATAGAGGTAGGCATGCCTCAGCATGGGCATGGAATGGGCATCGGAGGGGAGGGGGGGCCTTTAATAGAATGTCTCACTGGGTCTTCTGGAAGGGATTGCTGGCCACATGACCCTGTCTGACGGTGTTCTGGCTGGCCGTTTTGTCGAGAGAGCAGATGAGCAGTCTGGCTGCTCTCTGTCGACAGAGTGAATCAACAGAACAATCCACTTTGCTGTCTGGCCACAATCTGTTGACAGAAGTTTTTTCAGAAGATGTCTTCTTACAAAAACTTCTGTTGACAAATTTCTGTAATCTAGATATAGCCTAACTGAATGGAAGTTTTGCCATTGGCTGCTGATCGCTATTTGGCTCACAATTGTTCACTGTGCTTAGTGTCAAATCCTAATTCCATTGAAGCGATGACAAATCTCCTATTGACTTAACAAGACCAGGATCTGGTCCGCAGTGAACAGTAAAAGCATTGTTAAGTAAGGGGGAGGATTCTTTCCATAAATCCTGAGGGACTGGTTCATGTGCCACAGATATTAGCTCATGCTCCACCCTTAAACATCAGTTCCAACCACTAGATTTATAAGACTCTGAGAGGGGAATATTTGCCAAAGTCGTTGACATACTGCTACGTGACAGATGTAATCAGTAATGAACTTTTCATCATGTGAGCTTGTGACTTCAAAGTAAACAGTCTTGTTGCCATTAAATGGGTCAAAAATGGTAATTAACCCCCCTCAGACTGTTTCTTGTATCTTATTAAACCAAATGATGTCCCATTTTAATTTATTCTGAGTTTCTCTTTTCAGAGGTCACATTTTTCAAAGCTGGTACCTAAACTCAGAGTATTCACTGAACACTTAGGCAGATAAATAACAGCTGTTGACAGTCGTGTGCTCAGTAGGATGGGGTAGATGAAGAAACAAGGACTCAACTGCTCTGTAATATGTGCCTCTCAGGGTTTCAGAAAGATTTCTAGCACTTCATGCTCTGGATTGGACTGTAAACAGTACATGGGCCATATTCCTCACCCTGTTCTTGGCACATCTGTTAGTGTGGTAATCTAAGTGTTTCACAGTTTTTAATGTATTTAACCCCTCACCATCCCAGTGAGGTAGAGAACCTCTCTGACCTCTATTTTACGAATTGGAATGGTGGCACTGAAGGACTGAAGCAACATTACAGACTAATACTGGTGTAACTACATGACTGCAGGGTGTGAAAACTCCACACGTGCAGCATAGTTATACAGGCCTAATTCTCCCCCTCCCTCATATAGAAAGTCCAGTGGCAACAGGAGGGCTCTTTACATCAACGTACATACTGCTTGGTGAGGAAATGCATTAATTACATGGACCAGAGAAGAAGCTCTCCTGTTGCCATAGTAATGTCTTCACTTTAGAGGAGCACTTCCACACTGTTGTATGTGAAATCAAGCTCGAAGGGTATGTCTACACTACAGGATTATTCCAGAATAGCTTATTCCGGTGTTATTATTCCAAAATATGCTATTCCAGAATAATGCTCCTGCAGTACAGGGAAGCCCCAGAATTAGCAAAACTTATTCTGAAATAGTGTATCCACACACAATAGAGCCTATAACAGTGCTGCCAGAAGGGGCTCTAAACCAAAATACTACGTCTATGCAGCAGCATTATTTTGGAATAAGCTATTGCTTCAAAATAGTGGTTTTGCTGCGTAGACACTCACACAGTTATTTTGGAATAGTGGCCATTATTCCAAATAACTGTTGTGTAGACACACCCTAAATGATTTGCTTAATCATCACAAAGGAAGCCTTCAGCAAAGCAAGGACACAAATCTGGTTCTCCTAAAGGCCAAGTTTTCACCCTGACTACTGGCCCATCCTCCCGCTTGCCTTTTTCTCTTTCCAATAAGAGTTAGTAAGTACAGAGAGGTTAAAAAGGGATTTTTGGTGATCTATTTGTTGACAGTACAGCTGCTCAAAAGATTTTCATCCAGGCATAGTTTGGACAGGATATTCCAAAAAATCTCTTATGTCCATTTTTGTTTCATTCTACAACAAATGTTAATTTTGGGCAATTTTTCATGATCTTTTATGAAAAAACAGAAACTGAAAAGCTTTTGTTAAAAATATTTGGTGTTCTGAAGAATATTTTGGATTTCTGTAAAAATATGTAGTTATTTTTGTTACCAAAATAATTTAAAAATGCAAGTATCCCAGTTTTGATTTCAAGCTTTTTATAAAGAAATCAGGGGGAATTCATTTTAAAATTTAAAAAAATCAAAATTTCTCATGGAAAAGAAGTGGCATTTTTTTGCCCATTTCTAGCTGACACTACAGAGACACAAAGGAAGTCCTGCCCTAAGGATTTTATTATGTATGGAACCAAATTCAACTGGCACACTTGTTTCAGTTCAAAGTAACAGCAGACTTTGGTCCTGAGAATCTGTTACTGCACAGAGTAAACTTGATGCAACGTGGCCATTAATTTCGGTGGGTGTAGCATCAGGCTTTAAATCCAATAAAGGTGTGAATGTGATTTGATTTGCCAGGGGATTCTTTTACGTCATGTCTACGCTTGCTCTGTACTTCAAAGGGGGCATGGTAATCAGGCTGATTGGGGAATCCTAATGAAATGCTCTGATGAATATGCAGGACTTCATTCGGCTAATTCTCTCCCACGGCAACTTCAGGCTACGTCTACACGTGCACCCAACTTCGAAATAGCTTATTTCGATGTTGCGACATCGAAATAGGCTATTTCGATGAATAACGTCTACACGTCCTCCAGGGCTGGCAACGTCGATGTTCAACTTCGACGTTGCTCAGCCCAACATCGAAATAGGCACAGCGAGGGAACGTCTACACGCCAAAGTAGCACACATCGAAATAAGGGAGCCAGGCACAGCTGCAGACAGGGTCACGGGGCGGACTCAACAGCAAGTCGCTCCCTTAAAGGGCCCCTCCCAGACACACTTTCATTAAACAGTGCAAGATACACAGAGCCAACAACTAGTTGCAGACCCTGTATATGCAGCATGGACCCCCAGCTGCAGCAGCAGCAGCCAGAAGCCCTGGGCTAAGGGCTGCTGCCCACGGTGACCACAGAGCCCCGCAAGGGCTGGAGAGAGAGTATCTCTCAACCCCCCAGCTGATGGCCGCCATGGAGGACCCCGCTATTTCGATGTTGCGGGACGCGGATCGTCTACACGTCCCTACTTCGATGTTGAACGTCGAAGTAGGGCGCTATTCCCATCCCCTCATGGGGTTAGCGACTTCGACGTCTCGCCGCCTAACGTCGATTTCAACTTCGAAATAGCGCCCAACACGTGTAGACATGACGGGCGCTATTTCGAAGTTACTGCCGCTACTTCGAAGTAGCGTGCACGTGTAGACGCAGCTTCAAAGTGTCAAACTTCAAAGTGCTGGCATGTCGTGTAGCTGCAGAAAAAAATTGTTTGACACTTCAAAGTTGCCACAGGGGAGAATTAACCTAATGAAGTCCTGCATATTCATCGCAGCACTTCATTAGTAATCTCCTATTACCCTGATTACCATGCCCCCTTCAAAGTATGGGGCAAGTGTAGACATAGCCTTAGTGAAGTCCTCAGTTGATCTGTATCAGTTCTTCCATCTTTAAAAATGGATCCAAAATAAATGACCCTCATTGATTTCAGTGAACTTTGGCCCAGTCTCTGGATGCTGTAAGGTTTGCAGTCAATGGCTGCATTTATCTTGGATTTGAGAACTTCCTAACGCCATTCATTTTCTAGCCATTGCCTCACTGCTCTTAACATTGGGTAATGATTCAACATTTTAATGATGCACTTTACAGCTTATGAGAGGGGGAAATATACATCACCCCACTCAGACACATTTGTACTATTTGCGATTCAGTCTAAGTAACTCCAATAGGTAGTTATTTATTACACAATTTATGAAATACATATATTACTGCAGCACCTGATAAATGTCATTGGAGTTAACATAATCAAACCTGTGTGGTGAAGAGATGATAAATCCAAGAACATTTGGTTTAAATCTACTGATGGTACCATACTGCAAAAACCAAAATAAACCCCCAAACTTACTGGGGTGAAAATACAAATTGTCTCCAATACTGTTCATGGTCTCTTTGATTCTCTTGTTGTGATTTGCACATGTGCAGCTTTGTTTGCAAGAGTATTGATGACAACAGAAAATGCTACATGCAAACATTGTTTCATGTAAATAATAGTGAAAATAATTGCACAGGTATTCACAAGGAGCTTGGTTACAAACAAGGAGCTTTAGAACAGAGCAAGGCAAGAACTACTTGACATTCATATCAAGAAAAGAAAGAAGGGATGGCTAGGCCACACTCTCAGAAAACCATTATCCAGCATAGTCTGTTAAGCTCTCAAATGGAACCCACAAGGAAAATGCAAAAGAGAAAGAGCTTGGACAACATGGAGAAGACCTACTGAGAGTGAAAGACAATAACCGGGGTGCTCCTGGGGTCAGCTAGAAGTTTTGTTGTGAGCCTGAGTGAAATAGATGACCTATGCTCCACCCAGAGTGCAAGATTTTAAGTCAAGTAAGTCATTCACATGGGAACTATTTATAGGGTCATGTTGAAAGTGTTCCAGGGATTTGTCCATTTGGGCTAGAGAAACAATACCCTGTGATGTAGGTGACCAGTTACAGCCTGAATAGCTATACTGAATACCTAAAGCCACAGTGGGTAATTTGCAAGCAATGCATAAGCTTAAATATGTTCAGAGAAACACTCATTATATAATGAACCAATTTTTAAGAAGAGAAGGCTGGTCACAGGTAACATGCCAATATTCATTAAATGTATTCTTCACTGTGTGCAGGTCCCCAGATTCTACTGGTAGACATGAGAGAAAATGTTGTTTGTACAACAGATAAATCTGATGTTTGCAAGGCAGCCTAAGGGGGATTAGTGGGCTCAATCCCATGGCATTTCAATGGAAGCTGAGTTCCTTAAGCCCATAAAAACCCAGCATTTTGGAAATGTTCGAAGTAAAGCAGCTTTTCCTAAGCATTATTTTGGCTACATACCCATGTAATATTTGATTTGAGGGTAAAGATCATGATTTGTTACTTGGCTGGTAAATTTCAATTCCTTTGTGGTTATTTTCTAGCCATTTTAGGTCATGTGTAAGAGGTAAGAAATTTGTATGTGTTCTGAAATGTTCCCTTTAGTGCTTCAGGGATGTTGTGTTTGCTCCGAACTTCAGCACATTTGTTCTTTTATGTGTAAGGCTTTTATATAATTGATGTAGAAACACACAGCACACACTGATTGAATTTTAATTGCCTGATACACAAGGAAATCAAAGCTACTTGTGCCTTTCCACCAAAGGTTTTACTCACTCCCTTTGAATAATCTCTTTGACATGAAACTTTTCATAACTTTCAATACACCTGGAAGGAAAAGTAGCAAAGGTGAAGGTGCTGAGTGGAAAATTACCACTGTCTCACTGTGACAGTAATTAGTAAGATTCAGGTTATGGTTGATAGTAGAGATTTGTCTTAACAAGTATGATGATAAAATTATTCCAGTAGAAATTAAGTGATCCAATTGTTCTGCTGCTTGCAATGCAGGCAACATTAGAGACAAAACAAGTTTATTCACAGCTGTGTAAAACTTTGGCTGTTGCATGGAGGCAGAGGAAGTCTGCTTAGATTCCAACCATCTGGAAATATTAGAGCCTAAAGCAAAACGTCTTTCCATTTTGAATTGTGAGACAAGAAGCATGTCTTTTCAGTAACCCAGATCTGCAGGGAAAAAACAGATGGCCTTGTAACAATTGTCAGGCATATGCAAATATCACCTTTCAGCATTTCTTGAAAGACAAGAGTGAACTTAAAAACTAATCCTTTTGTGATACAATATGGTGCTGAATATTATATATGCAGAAAGAACAGTTCATTTTCTTACATTTTCACTTGCACGTGCATACACTGATGATAACCACAACCAATTAACCTAGAAGTGTTTACCCCACACTCTTTCCTATCGCCCTAGCAACAGGGCCTGATCCTGCCAGTATTTAATGGGGCGTTCTGTGCAAGCTGAGCTTTCAGGATTGGGCCCTGGGTCCACCTTGTCATGGCATAGTTTGGGGTGTAGACTGAGGTGTGGTGCATACAGGAGCTGAATAGAATATATATGCATAGTATACCATTAGCTTCTATGGACTGAAAAAGATTAATAGTATACACTGAATGGGAACTGCATTATTAACAGGAACAATATAATAAAATGGTTACTATTAAGGTGTCCGGGTGGCATTGACTCAACTGTAGGCCTTGCCCTTCCATGGACAATATACATACCCTAAGGCTATGTCTAAACTGCAGGCTCAAGGTTCTCCCAACAGAAGTCTGCTGCTTTGGGAGTGCTCTACTGACATCCTGGTCAGCAGCGAGAGAAATAGCTGCAAGAACACACAGGGAAGGCTGAAGCACCATCAAGAGTGCTGAGGTTTAATTGCTTTTGAAATGTAACTTATTGGCAGTCTTGGAAACCTGTGCCTCAGATTCTTCAGTTGGGATAGCGATGCTTTCTCATCTTTGTACAGCACTTTGAGATCTCTAGAATATTTAGTAGTATTACAGAACTTCTTTTCCTTAAGTTTGCATAAGTTCTGGGCCAAAATTTTCAACATTGGCAAGTGATTTACGGATTTCTCATTTTTTTGGATGCTCAGTTTGCGACATCTCAAATGTGCTTGCTTTCCAGAGAGTGGTTACTTAACAATTTCTGAACATCAAATATTTTTAAAGTATCTGTAGCTGGCTAGCAAAAATTTGGGAGGTCCACAAATCACTAGTAAATAAGCAATTCTTGGTTTTCCTCCTCCCAAAACTCCAGTTTTCAACCAGAGGAACAATACACAGTGGCTGTTTCTACACAGGCCACTTCCTTCGGAAGTAGCATGCTAATACACGGAGTGAAAGACGGTAATGAGGCGCTGATGCAAATTCCTGGCACCTTATTAGCATAACGTCTTGGGATTTGGAGTCCGTAAGACTGTTCTTTTGGACTCCAAAACACTGTGTAGAAGCACGGCCCTGGGGGGGTCTTCTGGAAGGAAGTCCTTCTGCAGGCCCCTTCTTCCCAAAAATTTTTGGGAAGAAGGAGCCTCTGGAAGAAGCATGTCCTTCCAGAAGCCCCCCAGGGGCCGCGCTTCTACACAGCATTTTGGAGTCCAGAAGAACGGTCTTCTGGATTCCAAATCACGTGACTTTATGCTAATGAGGTGTGGGGAATTTGCATCTGTGCCTAATTAGCGTCTTTCACTCCGTGTATTAGCATGCCACTTCTGAAGGAAGTGGCCTGTGTAGAAATGGCCAGTGACTCTAATGTCAGGTTCAGAATGAAATGGTGCAGGCACAAAAGAATTCATGACTCTGAATCACAGTAAATACTTTGGAAAACTGGAAATTTCATCCCTATTATTCTTTAGTTAAAAATCATATTATTCAGTATGTAGATTGCTGTAGTGCCAAAAATGGGCTATGTAGTATAGTTAGAACCATGTCGTTCCCAGGATATCAGAGGCAGAAGGTGGGTGAAATAATGTGTTTTATTGGACCAACTTCTATTGATGAGAGAGACAAGTTTTTAGGCCACATACAGGTGATAATGGGACTATGTTTCCCAGACCTGAAGAAGAGCCATTCCTAGTTTTCAGTTTTAGCTTGTCCCCTAACATTCAATCCCTGCCATCTATAAACATAAGAATGAAGACATTAACTAACAGGATACATAACTGAAGTAACTAAGCAGTCTGGTCATTTTTTGGTAGGCATCTCAGAAGTAGGTCTTCAAGAAGGTTTTAAGGCCCTGTTGCACGAAGTTTTTTAAGCACACACATCTGCTTTTATACAAGTGAATACCCCCATTGCCATTTGCCATGTGGTATTTCTTCTTACTCATGTGGTCCTCTGTGAGCCCCTAGCAGATGAAGCAGCAGCAGTGCCAGCAGCCCATGCACACCGGGTGGGCAGCACGGACTCCTGAGCATGACAGAGGATGGGTTGACTGAGTGGCTACTGCCTCCTCATTCTGCATGAGATGAGGGTCTGGGATACTTGGGTCCCTGGATTATTTTGGTTAATCCAAATGGCATATGAACCATGATTTTATCACTGGCATCCAAGGGAGCATGACTCCTTATGTCACCGTAGGGAAGACAGCCATGTCAGAAAGTTCCCCACTGCCTTGTGGGTGGGTTCAGGAGATCCAAAGGCCATGGGAGTAAACCCAAACAGAAAATCCGGAGTGGAGACCCTACAGCAGTTAGCAGGAAGGATTTGTCAAACCTGCTGTCCAGCATCTCCTTGCAGTCACCTCAATTCCAAACGTACTGACTTCTGTCTTTATTTTGGATTCAACTGGGGTGACAGAGGGGGGATAGTGCCACTTGGGCAATGCACTTGCTCCAAACACTAGCCCATGCAATGCATCATGTAACAGGGTGCCAAATGGAGAGGACACTCCATCCTTGCTGGTAGCATAGGAACAACATGGGAAGTGGCAGTTATGGATTATAAGCTCTGCTGATCTGGTGAAGAGGATACCATGGGTCATTTTCATCAGTGGGAAGAGTCATCCCACTCCACTGATCAGCTACTGCCCGCCTCAAGCCAGGCTGCCCCCTGTCAATAAGGTGCTGACTCGCCACAACTGCCTTCCTCATTGGGTGCATGGAGATAGATCAAAAATTGAAAAGCAGATGTAAATGATGTATACACCAAAAAACAAAACAATAAATCAACTTGCCTCTGACTCGGTAGCTGGAACATGCGGACCTTGTGTCTGGGATTTGAATCTGCCCATGACCTTAGGAACACTGACTCAATGCACAAAACAGCAGTCATAGATCAACAGCTACACAAATGAAACATTGACATCACTGTTCTCCAGGAAACCAGGATGGCAGATGCTGGGTCAGTGAAAGAAAGCAACTACACTTTCTTCAGGAATGGCTTGAGTTCAGCGGAACACTGCCTCTGTGGAGTTGGATTGGCTTTTTAGAACAATCTGCTGAAATCTATCGATATGCCCACAGCTGAATCGGAACGTATTATATCCCTGAAGCTCTTTACCAAGTCAGGATATGTCAACATCATCAGTGCTTACGTACTGATGTTGGTGTCATGCGCCAAAGACAAGGACCACTTTTATTCTAATCTTCAGAAAGTTATTGACTCCTTTCCAATTGGTGAACAACTGTACATCCTTAGCGACTTCAATGCTAGAGTTGGATGTGACCATCAGTCCTAGCCTGTCTACCTCAGTCATCGCAGTATTGGGAAAATGAACGAAAATGGTCAAAGGCTCCTCAAATTCAGCTCTCAGGATCAGCTCTGCATCACTAATACTTTATTTAACTTGAAAGAGTGTCACAAGGTTTCATGGTGCCACTCCAGATCTGGTCACTGGCATCAACTTAACCTTGTACTGGTATGCAGGAAACATCTCAACACCATCAAAATTACACGCAGATATCACAGCACATATTGTGACACTGATCACTCCTTGATCATCAGAAGAGTGAAAATCATCCCAAAGAAACTCAATATGACAAAGGAATGCAATAAGCCAAAAATCAATACCCTTAATGCCAGAGATGTTGTGAAATGCTCTGTCTTTGCAGATGATCTCACTCACAAAATGAAACACAGACCTGGCCAACAAATCATTGATGAAACATGGTCCATGCTGAGAGATGCAATATACAAATGTGCCAAATCTGCCTTTGGAACATGTAAATTCCCTAACAAAGACTGGATGGATGAAAATGTTGACACTCTTAGGCCCCTTCTTGACGAAAAACACAAGGTACAGCTGCATAACATAAAAAACCCATCTCAGAGCAAAAGAGATCAACTTCAACACACAAGATCTGTTCTTCAGAGAGAATCCAGGCAGTGCACAAACAAGAATTGGGCTGACCTATGTTCTAATATTCAAAAGGCATCGGATTTGGGTGACCTGAAAATCATGTATGATGGATTGAAGAAAGCACTTGGACCAAACATTACCAATGTTGCCCCACTGAAGCATTTAAATGGATAGGTGATCACAGACAAAAAGCTGCAGCTGTCCTGATGGATGGAACACTACTCGTCTTTATTCCCACAAGCATGCAATACAACCTGAACTTGACAACCTCATCCCAACTCTTCCAGAAATGTCTGAGCTAGATGCAAAGCCTATGGAGGAGGAACTTTCTCAAGCTCTTAATGCTCTCTCCAGTGGAAAAGCACCAGAAAATTACAGAATTCCAACTGAAGTCCTGAAGGCAAACAAGGCTGTGCTCTTCCCCTTCCTCTGTGATTTATTCCTAAAATGTTGGAGAACAGGTGATGTCCCACATGACATGAAGGATGCAAACATCACCACTCTATAAAAACAAAGGCAATAAGGGTGACTGCAACAGCTACAGTGGCATCTTGTTACTGAGCATCACAGGCAAAGCATTTGCCCCTGTTGTTCTCAAATGCCTGCAAAAACTCGCAGATCAAGTCTATCCAGAAACAGCGTGGCTTCAGGGCTGGCAGGTCAACAATAAACATAATTTTCTCACTTTGACAACTACAGGAAAAACGCAGAGAACAAGGAAAGCCATTATTCTTAGCATTTGTGGAGCTAACAAAGGCATTTGACACAGTCTGTAGATGAGGACTATATAGTATTAACCAAGGTTGGCTGCCCACTGAACCTACTCAATCTCATAACATTTTTTCATGAAAACATGAAAGCAACAGTACAATATGATGGATCTACATCAGAACTGTTTGCAATGAACAGCAGAGTCAAACAACGCTGTGTTCTTGTTCCTACCCTCTTTGGCATATTCATCTCGGTTCTACTAAATTGCGCATTTCAAAACTCACACAGCGATGTATTTCTCCACACAAGATTAGATGGCTCTCTCTACAATCTGGCAAAACTCAAGGCCAAAACTAAGGTCAAGAAAGTCCTCATCAGGGAACTCCTCTTCACAGATGATGCAGCTCTCGTCACACATAATGAAGACATGCTATAATCACTGATGGATTCTCTATCCAGAGCCTGCAAGTTGTTTTCCCTTGACACAATCATGAAGAAAACTGTTTTATTCACTCAAGGTATACTTCAGCGACCCAATGTCATTCTGAATAACAGCCCATTAGATGTGGTTCAACAATTCTTGAATCTACTGTCACCACAAAGCTATCCACCACTCCTGCTAATACATCTCACAGAGATGGTAGTTTGTTTTGTAAACTTATTATATTGTTGATTCCTTTAGTTTGTGGTCCTGTAACCTGAAGATCCTTGTCTGCAGTGTTCTAGGAAGTCATTTTCCATTTTGTATTTGTGCAGCAGTTTCTTTCCTACATATAGTACTTTGCATTTGTCTTAATTCAATTTCATTCTATTTATTTGAGACAATTTCTCTAATTTGTGAGGATCATTTGGAATTGTAATCATGTCCTCCCACAAACTCGTTATCTCTCTCAACTCGATGTAGATGATGTGGTACTGCTTGCTAACTAGACACAATCAGGATTTTGCTGTTAATATTCCAGTTGCAAATTCAGAATTTGCTTTCTGTAGCTATTCAGTAGCATTAATCTAAAATTACCCAGCTTTCATCACACTTGCTTGTTTGTTTTTGCTATGATTCTTATCAGTAAGCTCATTAGCTAGGATTTCAATGAAAACAAACCAAAGAAGCACTCAGACCACACTTATACTATGCACTGGAGTTAACACAACTTACACTGGTAGACACTCACATCAGGTTCTATATTATTCAGGCAGTGAATATGTGGTTGCTTGTTTACTCACCAGGAGTGCTTGTGTAAAGTGGAGTGCACCATAGGTAGGTAGGTATCCCAGTGTACCCTGCACTGCTGTCTGATGTAATTCTGACATTTGGGACAGTTTTGAAATGCCTTCTCTGTCTTTGGCTCCTCAGGGTCTGTGGGATGCTAGTGGGGTCTCCACCAAGCATGGTATGCAGTTCACTGTAAAAAGTAACAGGTTTACAAAGCAGCACCAGATCTATTGTTGCCTTCCCTGGCCTTGAGAGATTCCTGACAAAGTTCTTTGGCTTTCACAGAGCACCGCTGCTTAACCCTGTTGTACTCCTTAGCCTGCATGTTTTGTGCAATGTGTTCTTAAATCTAAACTTTTCTACAACTGGTTCACAACTGTGTTTGCACATTTTCTTCAACTCACTGGGCAAGGAGATCCAATGTTCGTTGTGTACTCCAGGCAGCAGAGCATCTAGTACCACTTTGGGTGCATGGAGCCAGCAAGATCTTTTGGGAAAGTACACACAACGAAGATGAGCCACTCTATGGTCTCATAAAAGTTTGCAGTCAGGAAAAGGCATTTCAAAAATACACAGGGCTTTTAAATGAGGCAGCGGGCTTCCAGTCCCTGCAATCTCCAGGCAGTAGAATTTAATGTGACTAGAGAGATCTCTGTCATGGGGAAGGGGCATTGTGAGACAGTGGTTGGAGGACTGTTATAAACTGCGCAGGGCTTACAGTTCTATACTCTCACTGCATTGACCAAAATAGGTCACCCGTGGCTGTACACCATCCAGGGGCTGGGTTTTAATGTTTGATCATAATGGGGGTGCTTACTTCCGCCAGAGACCAATTTGAATGCAGACACATGCGTAAATAATTTGATGCCAGGCAACTTGCATTGACGAGCTTTGTAGCATAGACCAGGCCTCAGTCAATGCTCATTCAGTTTAAAAATCTGAATGAATATTCCAGGATATTTTTCTAGTATTTGCTCAGCTCATTCTTGAATAAATATTTACATTTTTAATTCACAAACTCTCAACATTCAGTACAATCATGATGCATCCCCAGCTGCATGATTTATAGCTGGTTTGGACTGTGCATCAATGTTAGTCCTATAGGACACTGATTTATGGTTGTTTATACTCATTAGAGCCAGAGTTCATGGAAGAAATATATTCAAAGACTTTGAACGAAGTGGGCAGTGTTATCCACTTATTTACTTTATTAATGTGAGTGAGTCACTATGAGGAAGCATTTTTTTAAAAACTTCTTGTGTGTTAGATTTTCTCTTCGGGGGATTCTGTACAACTCTTCAGTACAAGCTTGGTCTGCTCAGAGTCTTAAGGGACACAAACCCTTTGAAGAACTTCTGACTCAGCTAATTAGAGGGGATTTTTAATCAGTGTCTCTGAACCACATGTATGCTGCTCAAAGGCAGACAGACAATACTCCTGTATATAGGTAGTAGCCTTCTTTGGGGTCTATCTCTACCCAGTTTATTCCCAATCTCTACAATACCTTTTACCCCCTTCTGTACTCCTGGATTCACTCTTGATTACAGTAGAGTGAGAAAGTTTTCTCAGCCTGTGAAATGTTTTGAGGTTTAAAAAACGTATGTCTCCATTCTATATTGCAGTGAAATGGAGACTTTGGAACGTTTTCATGAACCATCAGAGCCAGAGGCAGCCTAGACTAGCCAATAGTGAAGTGCCCTAAAGCATTCCACTAGGTTATATACAAGCCAGGTTCAATTCCCTCTTCCAGTTCACCCAAAACAATGCTGCTGGGAAGTCAGGGCCAAATCTCTGTGCTGCTTAATTTGGAGCAGCAGCTTGAATCTGGATCTATAACCACTGCCCTGTCCAAGGTCTTTCTCTGGGGTTCTGAGGAGCAATTCCAGTTTGGACCTGAGAAACCTCCCTGACTAAAGTTTCATAGGAGTGGGCTCTTTTTCACAAAAAGCTTCTGTTTAGACTGCCACAGATCTATGAGAACAGTGCAATGCCCCAATTTTTAAACAGTTCATTTGAGGAACCTGTTCAGTGTGGCAAACTCCCCATTACAGGATTCCCACTTGTGAAGGTAGGCCCCCACCACATTCCAGACCAAGCCTCTGAGCTCTAAAACTCATATTTCACACCACAAGCTCTGCCCCACAAGTCTTGTTGGAATAAACTTCTGGCTAGAGACAAGTGCACTTCTCAGGAACTAATGCACTGCTGCCATTATTTGCAGTGATACTAGACAGTACTTTCAAACAGACCAGGATTTAATAGTCAGCTGGAGCACAGCATTGGAGGTCCTTAGGTTCATATAGCAAAATAAAGGTTATAATATAGTCCCATTAGGCCAGGCCATCAGAATTCACCAGCCAAGCTGCTGTGAACTCCACTTCAGGCTCTGATCATTTTAGCCAATCCCAGGAAAGAACAAACACACTTTATCTTCTCTGGGTCACATCTCAGTCCTTTTTCTCAAGCTGGGGATCGCTGCTTAGCAGGTTGGCAGTTGGGTGCAGAAGGAAACCCCTTCCTCTTTGCTGTTGTTCCCTAGGTGTCAAAGTGTGCATCATTAGAGCTCTCTCTTGTTCTTCTGGGATAATGTATAAATGCGTGGTTACATTCAGAAGGTTCCAGCCCAGTTCTGTAGTGCCGCTGTTCACTGGCATCTAGACTGGAAGGTGACACTGACGCCTCATGTCCTGTTCTGCCTCCCCACTCAAAACTAGGTTTAATGGTTTTCCCTTGGCTGGGTAATAACACAAAGTGCAGAGGGAAAGTGAGACGCACAAGTTTCATAAAACTGTTATGGAAAATTCCCACTTTATTACACAGACAAAAGACTGGATTACAAATTTTGATCAGCTCTACTTTTGCTCCATCTCCTTGGAGCTTGGTTTGTACTGACGCAAGGCCTCTTTATCTATTCCTTCCTCTGCCTCCTCATACTCAGCCATATCTAGTTCTCACCCTTCAACAAGCATCTATTGCCATCTCCCATCTCTTCAATCAACAGCCACGTCTACGTGTGCTGGCTACTTCAAAGTAGCTGCGCCAACTTCGAAATAGTGCCCGCCACATCTACACGTGGCGAGCGCTATTTCAAAGTTGAAATCGACGTAAGGTGGCGAGATGTCGAAGTTGCTATCCCCATCAGGAGATGGGAATAGCGCTCTACTTCAACACTGAACGTCGAAGTAGGGCAAGTGTAGCCGATCCGTGTCCCGCAACATCGAAATATCTGGGTCCGCCATGGCGGCCATCAGCTGAGGGGTTGAGAGATGATCTCCCAGCCCCTGAGCTCTATGGTTGCTGCGTGCAGTGGCCCCTTAAAGCTCCCCACCCCCTGCGTTCCTGTGCAGGAAGCTGAGAGCGCTTGCAGGTGGCAGCACTGACACGTGGCCTGTCTGCATGCCTCCCTGCAGCCCCACGCCACCCCTCCGCTGCGATGGCCACCCGCCAGCCCCCCAAGCACCCCCAGGGCACCCCCCCCAAGGGGAGCCAGGGCTCCCAGCCTGGCAGCCAGCCTGGCAAAAGGCAGTGGGGACCCTCCTGGACGGAGGCCGAGATCCAGGACGTGCTGGGGCTCTGGAGCGAGGAGGAGGTGCTCCAGGTAATGGGGAGCAAGAGGTGGAACGTGGATGCATTCACTCAGCTGGCCGAGGGCCTGGCCTCCCGGGTTCACCCTGCCCGCACTCCTGACCATGTCAGGAGTAAGGTTAAGGAGCTGCGGCAGGGTTACACCCGGGCCCGGGATGTGGCCAGCCGATCTGGGGCCGCCCCTGCCACTTGCCCCTTTTACAGGGAGCTCAGGGCCATCCTGGGCCCCCAGGACACCTCCTCCCCGCCGGCCACTCTTGACACATCGGCTGACGAGCCCCCGCAGACCCCGGAGGCGGAGTCTGCCCCGGAGGCAAGCCCTGCACCCCAGGGGCCCCCCCAGGAGCCCACCCCTGGGACACCGGAGAAGGAGGAGCGGGAGTCCTCCTCCAGCGACGGGGGGCTGCGTATCGTCCTGCCATCCTGGAGCTCCAGCAGGGCATCTGCCCAGAGGGTGTCACCCAACCGTGGGAGCGGACCATCAGGTATGTACCCCACCTTGGTGCACACCCCCAGGGTTAAGGGGTGGGGACAACAGACATGACCAGGGACCTCCACATGCCCAGATGACCATGGCCCCAAGGACAGCAGTGGCATGTCCCTCAGAAGACTGCATCAGCCCCTGCCCCCCCAGCACGACAGTGCCATGCCCCATCCCTGGGGATGGGGGGAGCAGAACCTAGGGTCCCCCGGGGGGGAGGGGGTGGGACACCCGGCAGCAGCAGCAGCATCTCCCGGGGACGGGGATGGGGAACCAGCGGCAGAGGGGGGGCAGACAAGGGCCACGGCTCGGGGTGGCCACACTAACGGCTGTCTCCACTCTTCTTCCCCCCGTGTTCTGCAGCTGCACCATCGGAGGGCCTGGAGAGCACCGACGAGGTCTCAGTGGTCCTGGAGAGCCCACCGGGGCCATCCCAGCAGGCCAGCCCCTCAGCGGAGCACCAACCAGCCCCAGGACGGGGCCGACGGCGGAGCCACCACCACCCGAGGATGGCCATGGATCCCCAGCTGCTCGCGACCCTCCGGCATCAGCTGGAGGTGTCGGAGCGGCGCCTGCGGGTGGACGAGCGGCGGCTGGAGCTCCAGGAACGGGCACTGGCCTGGTGCCAGGAGGCATGGGGGTCCTTTATGCACACATTCGAGCACATAGCGGAATAGCTGGCCCCCCATGCCGCGCTGCTCTGTTCGCCCTGCCCGCCGCTTCACCCGCCGCTCCAGCCACTGCTCCGACCGCTGTCCCACCACCATCCGCCACCCTGGGGCCTTCCACCGAGGGGGACCTGAGGCCTGCTGATACCCGCCGGCCATACCTGCCGGTTCGCCCAGCTCCCAGCCAGCCTCGGCCAGGGCTCAGACCGAGGTGAGGGTCGCGCCCGCCAGCCCTGGGCGCCAGACAGTAGAGGGGTGCGGGGCCCAGGACGTGGCCCCCCCTCCCCCTTTGTACATATCCCCCCATATATATTTGTATATAGTTTGTGTTACACCCCTGTTCTGTTATATGGCACCTGCCCCCCCATGTCAATAGTTCCCCCCTTTTGTTCTGCTCTTATATTATATATATATTATATTTTTGTTGTTTGAATAATAAGACAAATCACTGGTTTTTGGTTTCAAAAACAACAGCTCCATTTTTATTTGCAAGAAGGGGGGGTGGTGTGCTCTTGGGTGCTCTGTGGTGTGGGCGTGGGGGCAGGGAGTGTTGTGGTGGATGGGGGGGTGCAGTGGGGGGCCTGTCAGCGTTCACCCCGTGGCCTGGTCGAAATGGGCCCACTGGGCCTCCCAGACCTGGATCCCCTCGGGGTCCACCTGGCGACTGGGGGCAGCAGGTGGCTGCACGTCAGCCCTGCCAGCCTGCACAGCCAAGCCCTGAAAGAATGCCTCCCCCTTGCTCTTGACCAGCTTGTGGAGCGCGCTGCATGCACCCACAACCTGGGGGATGTTGGTGGGGCCTGCATCAAGGTGGGTGAGGAGCCACCTCCAGCGCCCTTTGAGGTGGCCAAAAGTGCACTCAACCACCTGGGGTGCATGGTTCAAGTGTGTGTTGAAGTGCTCATGGCTGGCTGAGAGATGGCCCGTGTAAGGGTGCATAAGCCAGGGCCGGAGGGAGTACGCCGTGTCTGCAACGATGCAGAGGGGCATGGTGGTGTCCCCCACAGGGATCTCCCACTGGGGGATGTAGGTCCCCACCTCCAGCTGGCGGCACAGGCCCGAATTCTGGAATACCCGGGCGTCGTGGGTGCTGCCAGGCCACCCAACATAAATGTCCAGGAAGCAGCCCCGGCTGTCCACCAAGGCCTGGAGGACCACCGAATGGTAGCCCTTCCTGTTCAGGAAGCATCCTCCGCTGTGCTCCGGGGCACAGATGGGGATATGGGTCCTATCCAGAGCCCCAAAGCAATTTGGGAAGCCCAGGCTGGCAAACCCTGCGATGGTGGAATCCGGGTCCCCAAGCTGCACGAGCCTGTGGAGGAGCAGGGCGTTGATGGCGCGGATGACCTGCATGGGAAGGACATGGGAGAGCACCAGTGAGGGGTGTGCAGGGTGTATCTGCCCCTCCCCCGCAGGGCTGCCCGCCCCCCCAGGGCTGCTCTGCCCCGGGTCCTCTTACCTCCATAAGGATAGCCCCAATGGTGGCCTTGCCCACGCCAAACTGCTGCCCCGTGGATCGGTAGCTGTCTGGAGTGGCCAGCTTCCAGACAGTGATGCCGACCCATTTCTCGACTGTGAGGGCGTGCCGCATGGCAGTGTCCTGGTGCCTCAGTGTGGGGGTGAGCCACTGGCAGAGCTCCAGGAATGTCTGCTGGCTCATGCGAAAGTTCTGGGGCCAGTGCTCGTTGTCCCACTCACCGAGCACCAGCCGCTCCCACCAGTCGGTGCTGGTGGGGTAGCTCCACAGCCGGCGGTGTGTGCAGCGGGGGGGCGGGGTCGGAGGGCAGCAAGGTCTGAGGCTGCTTCCTCATCCCCTGGGGGCAGCTCCTCTTCTGCGAATAAAAGGTGCTCAGCTGCCTCCTGCATAGCATTGAGCAGGGCAAGCACTGCTCCTGCAGGGGTGGGTGTGTGGACCTCGGGCTGCTGCGGCTGCTGCTGCTGCTGCTGCTGCTGTGGGTCCATACTGCTTCGACGGGTGTGCGTGCCTGTGGCTCTGCAGACCGCGTGCTGTGCAGGCTGTGTGTGTCTGGGAGGGGCTCTTTAAGGGAGCGGCTAGCTGTTGCCCCGGAAGTGCTAGTCCGCCCTGTGACCCTGTCTGCAGCTGTTCCTGGCACCCTTATTTCGATGTGGGCCGCTTTGGCGTGTAGACGCTCCCCTGCAGCGGCTACTTCGATGTAGTGCTGCCCAACGTCGATGCTGAACGTCGACGGCACCAGCCCTGGAGGACGTGTAGATGCTATTCATTGAAATAGCTTATTTTGATGTCGCTACATCAAAATAAGCTATTTCGATGTAGCATACACGTGTAGACGTAGCTAACCTGAACTGACCAGTGATGGTATTTGACTCCTGGGATGGTGTTTGTTGCTTCAGGCAATCTCTCCTCATTTTCCTCACTCCTTCACTTGCAATGAAGCCAGTTCCATCCATCCTTTCACTCCTTTTGCTTGCCAATTGGTCATTACCTGCTGTCTCCCTGGCTTCTTATTTTTCCCCACTAATACCAAGTCCGGTTGTTTCTTCCTCTCACTTCCTCTCAGTTCTCATCCTGGAAGAATTCAGTTTCTTCATCAATGACCGATTTGATCCCCTGCCACTCATTCACTTTCATTAACCATCTTTTTGATCTCCAGCTTTGCAATGACTATTCCATTCACCAGCTCAGTTTGCCCTCTTGACCTTGTATGTTGCTGTTTCCACATTCCATCTCTCTGGCCACCACTTGCTCTCTTTCAAAAACTGCTCACCCTTTCCTTTCGTGACACGTACTCCTTTCATGTTCTCAAGTTCTCTCTTTTATTGCTTGACCATACTCCTTTTCACTGATTCTGTAGTGTTTGTCTTAACTCTTCAATCTCTACTTCTTTGATCTTTGAACTTGTCCTCCCCTCATCCACTATACACATGTGAATTCATTCATTCATATTTTTTTAAATTACTTATCTTCTAGCTTGAAGTGTGTATACAATGGTAACATCAAGTATATAGACTAAGGGGGAATTCCCCTGTCCACTGCTTTGGACTTGACTTCTTGATCAACAGATCACTTCTGCCCTCTCAAAAATTGCAAGCCACACAAATTATCTTGCTCAGCCTTTCCACATTCCTTATCTTTCCTATCAGCCTGAAGGCCAAAATAAAAAGAAATCTTACCAGTATGCCTTGGAAGTCATTAGATTTTGACTTTTGACCAAATTAAGAAGAGAACTCCAGAGATGAGATTTCTACATTGAAAGGAGCCTGGCGCCAGTCTCTTCCTTTCTAAATCAGAGAACTACTATTAGCAAGTAACAGAGAGGAAGCTGTGCTAGTCTATACACTATCAAAACAAAAAGCAGTCAAGTAGCACTTTAAAGACTAGCAAAATAGTTTATTAGGTGAGCTTTTGTGGGACAGACCCACTTCTTCAGACCACAGCCAAACCAGAACGGACTCAATATTTAAGGCACAGAGAACAAAAACAGTAAGCAAGGAGGACAAATCAGAAAAAGATAATCAAGGTGAGCAAATCAGAGAGTGGAGGGATGCAGGGGAAGGTCAAGAATGAGATTATTAGTTATCAATGTTATCATATATGCCATCGTGTGCCAACAATGCCCAGATGCTTTGTATATTGGACAGACTTCTAACTCCCTTAGATAAAGGGTCAATGGGCACAAAACAGACACCAAAACACTCCAGATCCACAAACCAGTTAGTCAACATTTTAATGGAATGGGACATTCTGTCAATGACCTAAAGGTATGTGTGTTACTGAAGAAGAATTATCGCACCGTTCTGGAAAGGGAAACAGCCACGCTGGCTTTTATATTCAAATTCGGCACATTAACACATGGTTTAAATTGTGATGGGAACTTTCTGAGTCACTATAGGGGCTTGTCTGCATACTTGGCTCAATCTCATTCTTGACCTTCCCCTGCATCCCTCCACTCTCTGATTTGCTCACCTTGATTATCTTTTTCTGATTTGTCCTCTTTGCTTACTGTTTTTGGTTCTGTGTGCCTTAAATATTGAGTCTGTTCTGGTCTGGCTGTGGTCTGCAGAAGTGGGTCTGTCCCACGAAAGCTCACCTAATAAACCATTTTGCTAGTCTTTAAAGTGCTGCTTGACTGCTTTTTGTTTTGATACTATTAGCAAGGACTGTCTTCTTCTTCTTCCTCCTTCACCCTAATCCAGGAATGCTGATGAGACGCAAAGGAGGCAATTGACACAGGGCCTGGTGATTCAAAGGGGCCTGGGGCTCCTAGTCATTCCATACCGTGACAGCAGTGGAGGCTGGAGCTCTTGGCCAGAGTGACATGGCATGTGCTCGGTGTGGCTCTGTGGGGAGGCGGGTAGGCCACACTCTGTGAGGTGCAGAGGATCGGCTGCCCCTACTCCTTTTACTGGAGGTCATGCTCTTTTCCAGAAATGCACAGCCAGCCTCTCCCACCTTGGCCAGGGACCTGCTCTGCTTCTATTGCCTCAAATTCCTGTCCTGCTCCAACTCACTCCTTGATCATGGCCAAGTTGACTTAGTCCATTGATTTATGTCACCCTGACCAAGGCCAATACTCAGTAATCCTGATCAACATTTTTAAATGAAAAAAAAATAGTTAAAGTTGCCTTATTTTGATAATTGATTTTTAAACTGGCTGTTGTTTGTTTGGCACATTTAAAAAAGTTGTGCATAAATGCTTCATCTTTAATGTTTATCTTCACCTACCTGTATCCCTGTTGCTACTGCTTCCTATTCTTCCTCTCTCACAGCTGCCTTCTGTGAATTGCTACTTCTTTGGGCCACCTCTCCCAACCCAGTTGTGCTTGTCATCCATTCTGTGCCATCTGTTAGTTTTCTGCATCTTGTCTATCTGTGGTCTTCTTTCTTTTCCTTCAGATTCCTTCCTAAAACACAAGCCTTCAAGGAATCTCACCAAGCTCACTCATTCTCTTCACTCTACCTCATACTGAAGTGTTATCCCATGAATTGTTTTCTCCTTGTCTCATCTAATATTCACATAATCTGATTAGGACAAGGACCTTGTCTTAGTCCAAGGCTTGATCTACAGTAGGAAATTAGGACAGTACAACTGTCACACAGTGATATAAAAACTCCACAACACTGAGCAATGCAATTAAAGCAACTTAATCCCTGATGTAGAAAGCACTAGACTGAAAGTCAAGTTCTGCCATCAACGGAGCCACTACATATCTGGAAGACAGATTACCTGTGCCGATGGAAAGACCCATCCCATTGCTGTAGGCAGTATCTTTGCAACAGCATTTTAGGTGTAGACAAACCTAAGATTGTAAAGCGCTGTATAAAGTAAAGCAATCATATGAAAATTATAGAAGTTAAGTGTTTAAATGTAAGGTTTGGTGTACATGATCTTCATTCTAATGTACACAAGTTTTTAAGAGCATAAGGAGGGGGAGCAGGCTCCAGCCATTAACTTTAATGGGAACAGGTTCAGACCCTTAGTTCATAAAGAGATCATCTCTGACCAGCTAATTAGGTAAGACAAAACAAAGCTAAAACACTTTAGCTAAGCAGAGGGTATCAGTCACCACAGTGCAGCTGAGCTGGCTGGCCTTGGGGAAGCTGGATGACTCCATTATCCAAACCTCCCTTTAAAGGAAGAGAAAATAAAGCTGTTTCAGTTAATGGGATTTCTGATAACTGAGGCTGCATTGTACATCATTTGTAGTATTCTCTAGGGAACAGAACAACTATTACATAAAAGAGATAGACATCATACCGTAAGACAACTTTTGAGCTAAATTGTTTGGACATCTGGATGTCAGTCATAGAACTTGATTCAGTTGTCTTAATTATATATCATTGACATATTTCTAATATATTAAACATTACATTCTCTTTTGCTCTGATGGCAAGTTCACTTTGTTTTTCTTCCATAAATGTATTGGCACAATCATGCCACATGAAAGTTCCTCAAAATATTTTGCAATTGATTAAATTTTTCCATTACTATTACTTTCCACGTTCTCTCTCAAGAGTCTTTCAGCCTAGGGGATTTCCTTTTTATACAATCTTATGAGCCATATCTAGTAACTAGGAGGTGACTTTATGTAGGTTTTCTTTCATATTTTCTTCTGACTGAGTGTACCATAGGAAGGATGGGCCAGTGATTAGGTCTCTAGCTTGAGACTCAGGAGATCTAGATTCAGTTCCCTTACCTGCCATATGCTGTCTCTGTGATTTTGGGCAAGTTACTTAGGTCTGATGTACCCAGGTATTCAAGTATCTTTCACTGAAATAATTCCTTTGATTTCAGTGGAAGTCAGGAACCAACACACCTTTGTGGGCCTGGGCCCTAGTCACCTTCTGCCTTGTGTTAATACTTCCCTAACCCATAGGATTGTTGTGGGGATAAATGCCATAAAGAGGTGCACAGATACTATGTGCCCATGTACCTACCTTACACAGGTAATCGTGTTGTCATCAGATCATAAAGAAGCTCATTTTTTATCATTCATTTTTCAACATCAACATCAACCAGTACAACATCACCACCATCACACTGGGTGGGGATAACCTGGAAAATGTGGAGCAGTTCCCCTACCTGGGCAGTATTATGAGCATAGATGGAGGAACAAATTAGGATACCAATGCCAGAATAGGGAAAGCAACAACTACATTCAAAGCCCTCCATTCCATATGGAGCTTACAAATAATATCTGCGAAGATGAAACTGTGGATCTTCAACACAAACATGAAGAGTGTGCTCTTGTATGGATGCAAGACCTGGCGTACTGAAAAGTCTTCATATCACAAGCTACAGACATTCATAAACAGATGCCTGAGGTACATCCTTCACATCAAATGGCAAGACTTCATCACAAATGAGGAGCTTGGGAACAGAGCAGCACAACAGCCAATCAACATTGAAATCAACAGAAGAAAGTGGGGCTGGCTAGGCCACATTCTCAGAAAACCATCATCCAGCATAGTCTGTCAAGCTGTCACATGGAACCCACAGGGAAAACGCAAAAGAGGAAGACCTCGGACAACGTGGAGAAGATCTACTGAGATTGAAGGAGAACAACTGGCGTGTTCCTGGAGCCAGCTAGAAGTTTTGTCCCAAAGCAGAGTGAAGTGGAGGAGACTTGTAGATGACCCATGCTCCAAGCAGAGTACAAGGGTTATGTAGTCATAGTAGGAGTTTGAACATTGTCACTTTCCCTAAGCCATTTTTCATGGGGGCGTAGGCATATAAAGAGCTCTGTCTTTATGAGCTGTTCAGCACACTACGCTTCTAAATATTTTTCTAAAATCACCCTATATGACATGCCAGTGAATAAAGGCTCAAATCCATCTTCAATATTAAATTTTAAATAACTTTTTATATAGTCTTGGGCAGATCTTTGTACTATTACTCAAAGATGCAAATAGGCTCATTGTACAGGGCTACTTGCATTATGTTTGTTAGTAATGGAAGCTGGAAATATCAGGTGGTTGAAGCTATCTTAAGAATAGCTGAACATTACCTTGTGGAATACTGTTCTTGTCTGATGTGGCTGTTAGTGTGTCACAGAGGGAACTCTCTATTAGTATTGCCTGAGGCAGCATCTGAGTTGCCCCCATTCAGGCACATCGAAGCAGCAAAGGAAATGTCCATTATTGGATCCTACCCCCTGGGGTTCAGTCTTGCGTGACAGTGGGCATAGATATGTGAAGGAGTGTTCTTTTAAAGAGTGTATGTCACTGCTATGAGTTGACTTTTCTTTTGCAGGGGATCAGGTTAGGAAAATCCCTATTGTCTGGAAGTCTGGGGACAAGAAACAACCTTTTCTGGCCCAGTGTTACTTAATTACTTATTATCCACCAGACAGGTCACTGCTGTGCACGTAAACATCTTGGTGTGTTCTCTGCCTTGTACATTCGACGTGAGGCTGAAAATGAAAATCAGTCTTCCCAGCTCAGTGCTCTTGGGCATACCAGTGAAAGGGTGCCTGTGCCCCTTGTTACACTTGTGGGAGCATGCGTTACCAACACTTGACATCTGCCCTTATCTGTTTAAATAGAGGAATGTAATTCAACTCCTATACCACCAGATATGAAGCCTTACATGTTACTTTTTATTTAATCCTTACTCGGTAGAATCCCATTAATTTCAATTACTTTGATTGCAAGTAATGAAGGGTAATCATCATCATCATCAACAACAACCATGAGCTAAGAGCCCTTTGATGTCTAATGCCTCTCTCATTTCCTTCCATCTTTCTCTGTCCAGTGAAGAGTGGCTTAGTTTCTGTAGGCTAGCTCTGCGCCATTCTACTATAGCAGCTACCCATTGTCTGTGAGATCTGCCTCTCCTGTTCAAACTGTCCATTATGCCAAAAACCAGGATCTTGATTTTTCTTTTGTCATTCATTCTGCAAATATGACTGAATAGCTGTAACTTCCGTTGTATAAACAATTACCTGACCCATTACAAGGACTCTTTTACATACTTTGATGTTTGATCTAACACTTACTTCCCCACCCTTCACCCCTTCTCTTGCTCTTCTACAATAATTTTTCTGATTTGTCAACCTTGATAACAATTTTTGGATCTCTGTGCTTTATGTGTTGAACCTGTTTTGGTAGGGCTGTAGATCTGAAGAAGTGGGTCTGTCCCATGAAAGCTCATCACCTAATAAATTATTTTGTTAGTCTTTAAAGTGCTACATGACTGCTTTATTCTTTTGATAGATTACACACTAACATGGCCGTCGCTGGTACTCTTCTGCAGTAGCTTCTCTTTTGGTTGTATCTTCCTGTATAATTCCTTGTTGGTGACCTTCTGCATCTATCCTAGTCTCAGGATCTTTCTATAACAACTCAGGAACATCAATATTCTTCTCTTCAAATCTTTCATTATCACCCATTTCTCACATCCATACAACATGCTGTTGAATGCACACTTTTTCAAGATGCTCAGCTTTGCTCCTAAGCTAATAGCTTTGCTTTTCCAGCTCTTATCCATTGCCTTCAAACTTGCTCTTGCTTTTGCTATTCTAGTCTCTATTTCCTTCTTACAGTCTAGATCATATGTTATGTTGCTCCCCAGATACGTGAACTTCTCTACATCTTCTAGTTTGATTCCATCTACACTCATCTTTCTTCCTATTTCCTTATCTCCAAATACCATTGTCTTTGTTTTAGCCATGTTCATAATCATTCTGTATTGCTTCCCTTCCTCATTTAGCACCTGCACCATTTTTGCTAGCATCTCCTCATCTTCCTCAATGTTAACTATATCATCCATGAACCTCAAGTTGTTACTTCTTTTCCCATGCACAGATATCCCTTCTACCTCTTCCTTGATCTTGTCCATCATGCTGTCTAGATGCATAATGAAGATACTTGCTGATATCAGATCTCCGTGTCTTGTACTTCAACTCATTCTAAACCAACTTTTCAGCTCCCTGCCCATTCTCACAGCTGTCTCTGCACTGTCACTGATATTCTTACAGTCATACCAGTCTGGTATCCACTCCATACGACTCTAACACCACCCAAGTCACTTTCTGATCTATACTGTCAAATGCCTTCTGGAAATTGATGAAGCAAGTCTAGATGTTCTTGTTCTTCAATCAAGCTTTCTCCACTATCAACCTTAGTACCAATATCTGCTGTATGGTATTTCTTTCTTTCTTGAACTCCACTTGCTCGTCCTCTAGATGTTCTTCTGTCTCCAATCTTAGTCTCTCCATCAGTACCATCATCAGCACCTTGCCTAGATGACTTGTTAGGGCAAGTGTTCGGTAGTTCTTGCACTCCAATGTACTTCCTTTCTTGTGTATTGTCACTAGCACGGACCTTGTCCATTCTGTAGGTGTCTTCCCTTCTTTCCATGCTATATTACATAGTTGGTGTATTTCCTGAATCTTATTTTCTCCACCTTATTTGATCATCTCTCCCATGATATTATCATTTCCAGGACTCTTGTTCTTTAGTCATTTCACTGCCCTTTCTGCTTCCTCCCTTGAAATATTGGTCTCACTCTTGATAATCAGTAGAGACATCTCTTCCAGTTCTTCAGTCAGTCTCTCTGAGACACTCAGGTCCAGCTGTGCTTTGTATAGATCAGTGCAGTATCTTGTCCATCACTGCACAATCCTCTCCTTGTTCATGAGCATCTCTTCATTCTCATCTTTCATTGCCATCTGCTTTGGCTTCCACTTCCTATTAATATTCCTAATCATTTTATACACCTCCCTGGTCTCACCATAATACCTCTCTGTATCTTCACACTCCTCCTCTAACCATTTTGTCTTTTCCTTTCTGGACACTTTCCTTACTTCATTGCATTTCACCCGATATTGATGTTCCGCCCTCTCAGAAACATCCCTTCTGATCTTCAACACTCTCTTCTCTTGGACCAGCTTCAGGGTACTAAGTTGAAAAGACCCATGACAAAGGTTTCATAATTAGGCATATGTAAACCTTCTGCCAGAAGAAGTCAGCAGCAAGCAGGGCTGGGTTCAACATCTAGTGGTTCCTTTTCATCCATCTCACATAGAACTGGCTCGAGCCTCCACCCAGTAGCCTGGGAAATTCACACACCCCTGGATGCCTTGGAGAGACAATACTTCCCCACTCGTAAGCACAGAGTCTGAGTGTAGAAAAGAAACTTTTAATAAAAGAGGCAGAAAAGTCATATGGCATAAGCTTGGGAAAATACTACACCCAGAGTTCATAACCAGTCCTCAGGTAACTGTCCCAGCTCAAATGGATTAAGCAGTGTCCTTTGCCTCTCAGGCTCACCAGTCCAAAACTGTAAACAGCCAATCCACACGCCTAAACTTTCTCCTTTCCCCCTTCAAATGCCCCACCTACAGCTCTCTCCAGTCCATGCAGGCCCTGACACATCAACCTAATGCATTCCCTCAGTGAATCTGAGGCAATGCCACCTTTGTGCTGGTCCGGCGTTCCACTTGCCCCTGCCAGCTGCCCCACCAGCCACCTCCTGGTCACCCACTGCTTCTCCTACTGGCCACCCGCCAGTCATGCTTGACTGCCACCCACTACTTCTCTTACCGGCCATCCACCAGTCATGTCTACCGGCTGTCCACCAGTCACCCACTACTGTCTTGTGGATTGTGCTGTAGGCAAAGCCCTGTGATTCCAGCTGTCAGTAGCTTCAGCTACCAGTGACTTCAGCTCATAGAGGCATTCAGCTCTGGGCCTAGCCACAGCATCCCAGTATCTACCAAGGTGGATTCTCACAGAAAAACTACAGACCTATCTGTAGGTCTACTTTTGAACAGCAGGAGAGGGGAGAGGAGGGGAGAAAAGGAGGTAGGAGGAGAACTAGTCATACCAGTCTTACAGCTGTATAGACAACAGGTCTCCAGCCATCTAGTTCAACCACCACCTGTCCCCTTCCTTTCACCTCACAATGCTTAGATGGAGGAAGCCCTGTGCAATCCATATCTTACACAGAGGTGATGACTGCCCTGTACTCCCACAACAACTTCAAGCATTGGTGAGACTCCACAATTCTTACACTGGGTGATAGCATAAATTGTGACTTTACAATAACATGTTACAGCAACGAAGGGTCCTGTGGCACCTTATAGACTAACAGAAAAGTTTTGAGCATGAGCTTTTGTGGGCACAGACTCACTTCATCAGATGCTGGTCTTGGAAATCTGCAGGGCCAGGTATAAATAAGCTAGAGCAAGGGTGGGGATAACAAGGTTAGCTCAGTCAGCAAGGGTGAGGCTTACTACCAGCAGTTGATCTGGAGGTGTGAACACCAAGGGAGGAGAAGCTGCTTCTGTATTTAGTCAGACATTCGCAGTCTTTGTTTAAGCCAGAGCTGAGGGTGTCGAATTTGCAGATGAATTGCAGCTCAGAAATTTCTCTTTGGAGTCTGGTCCTGAAATTTCTTTGCTGTAGGATAGCTACTTTTAAGTCTGCTACTGTGTGGCCTGGGAGATTGAAGTGCTCTCCTACGGTTTTTTGTATATTGCCATTTCTAATATCTGATTTGTGTGCGTTTATTCTTTTATGTACAGAGTGTCCAGTTTGTCCGATGTGTATAGCAGAGGGGCATTGCTGGCACATGATGGCATAAATTATATTGGTAGATGTGCAGCAGAATGAACCCACGATGGTGTGGCTGATCTGGTTAGGTCCTGTAATGGTGTTGCTGGCGTAGATATGTGGGCAGAGCTGGCAACGAGGTTTGTTGCATGGATGGGTCCCTGAGTTAGAGTAACTGTGGTCCGGTGTATAGTTGCTGGTTAGGATTTGCTTCAGGTTGGCAGGTTGTCTGTGGGCAAGGACTGGTCTGCCTCCCAAGGCCTGTGAAAGTGGGAGATCATTGTCCAGGATGGGTTGTAAATCCCTGATGATGCACTGTAGAGGTTTTAGCTGAGGACTGTAGGTGATGGCTAGTGGTGTTCTGTTGGTTTCTCTCTTGGGCTTGTCCTGTAGTAAGAGGCTTCGTGGCACACGTCCGGCTCTGCTGATCTGTTTTTTCACTTCCTCAGGTGGGTATTGCAGTTTCAAGAATGCTTGGTAGAGATCCTGTAGGTGTTTGTCTTTGTTGGGCTACGTCTACACGTGTATGCTACATCGAAATAGCTTATTTTGAGGTAGCGACATCGAAATAGGCTATTTCGATGATGAATAATGTCTACACATCCTCTAGGGCTGGTGCCGTTGACGTTCAGTGTCGTCGTTGGGCAGCACCACATCGAAGTAGGCGTTGCGGGGGAGCTTCTACATGCCAAAGTAGCACACATCGAAATAAGGGTGCCAGGAACAGCTGTAGACAGGGTCACAGGGTGGACTAGCACTTCCGGGGCAACAGCTAGCCGCTCCCATAAAGGGCCCCTCCCAGACACACTCAGCACGCGGTCTGCAGAGCCATAGGCATGCACACCTCGGCGACGCAGTTATGGACGCCCAGGAGCAGCAGCAGCAGCAGCAGCAGCAGCAGCAGCAGCAGCAGCCAGAGGTCCACCCAGCCGCCCCTGTAGAAGCAGTGCTCGCCCTGCTCAATGCCATGCAGGAGGCAGCTGATCACATTCTAGCCACAGAAGAGGAGCTGCCCCCAGGGGAGGAGGAAGCAAACCCAGACCCTGCAGCCCCCCGCCCGCCCCCCGCCGCACACACCACCGCCTGTGGAGCTACCCCACCAGCATCGACTGGTGGGAGCGGCTGGTGCTCGGTGAGTGGGACGACGACCACTGGCTCCAGAACTTTCGTATGAGCCGGCAGACATTCCTGGAGCTCTGCCAGTGGCTCACCCCTGCACTGAGGCACCAGGACACCGCCATGTGGCGTGCCCTCAGCGTGGAGAAACGGGTCGGCATCTCTGTCTGGAAGCTGGCCACTCCAGACAGCTACCGATCCGTGTGGCAGTAGTTTGGCATGGGCAAGGTCACCATCGGGGCTGTCCTCATGGACGTAAGAGGACCCACGGGGAGGGGGAGGCAGCCCTGGGAGGGGAGGGGAGCCCTGGCAGGGGAGGGCCAGACACACCTTGCACACCCCTCATTGGTGCTCTCCCATGTCCTTCCCCTGCAGATCGTCTGCACCATCAACGCCCTGCTCCTCCACAGGCTCGTGCAGCTTGGGGACCCGGATGCCGCCATCGTGGGCTTTGCCACCCTGGGCTTCCCCAATTGCTTCGGGGCTCTGGATGGGACCCATATCCCCATCCGTGCCCTGGAGCACAGTGGAGGACGCTTCTTAAACAGGAAGGGCTACCATTCAGTGGTCCTCCAGGCCTTGGTGGACAGCTGGGGCCGCTTCCTGGACATCTATGTTGGGTGGCCCGGCAGCACCCACGACACCCGGGTATTCCAGAATTCAGGCCTGTGCCGCCAGCTGGAGGCAGGGATCTACATCCCCCAGTGTGAGATCCCTGTGGGGGACACCACCATGCCCCTCTGCGTCATCGCAGATGCAGCATACCCCCTCCGGCCCTGGCTCATGCACCCTTACATGGGCCATCTCTCAGCCAGCCAGGAGCGCTTCAACATGTGCCTGAACCACGCATGCCAGGTGGTTGAGTGTGCATTTGGCTGCCTCAAAGGGCGCTGCAGGTGTCTCCTCACCTGCCTTGATGCGGGCCCCACCAACATCCCCCAGATTGTGGGCACGTGCAGCGCCCTCCACAACCTGGTCGAGAGCAAGGGGGGAGGCATTCTTTCAGGGCTGGGCCGTGGAGGCTGGCAGGACTGACATGCAGCCACCCGCTGCCCCCAGTCGCCAGGTGGATCCCGAAAGGATCTGGGTCCGGGAGGCCCTGCAGGCCCATTTCAACGAGGCCGTGATGTGAACGCTGGCAGACCCCCCACTGCACCCCACCCCATCCTCCACAACACTCCCTGCCCCTACGCCCACACCACAGAGCACCCAACAGCACACACCCCCCAATTTGATTGTAAATAAAAATAGACATGTTGTTCGTGAAACCAGAAAACGTAGAACTCTTATTATTATTATATTATTTACAACCAATATAAATAAATATTATATATATTATATGATGATAAGGAAAAAAAGGGGAAGACAAGGAAGGGGAGAACTATTTACATGGTGGGGGGCAGGTATCATAAAATTACAGGGGTCTAATACAAACTATATACAAAACACAAGTAAAAGGGGATATGTACAAAACGGGAGTGGGGGGCACGTCCTGGGCCCCGCACCCCCTAATGTCCAGCGCTGGGGGGTGGGCGGCCGCAACCCGCGCCTCGGCCTCAGGCCTGGCCGGGGCTTGCTGGGGGCCGGGCTGACCGGTAGATATGGCCGGCAGGTGTCAGCAGGCCCCAGGTCCCCCTCAGCGGAGGGCCCCTCGGTGGTGGATGGTGGTGCGACGGTGGGTGGAGCAGTGGGTGGAGTGGCGGGTGGAGCAGGCAGGGCAGGCAGAGCAGCGGTTGGAGCGGCATGGGGGGGCCAGGTAGTCGGCTATGCGCTCGAAAGTGCGCATCAAGGCCCCCCATGACTCCTGGCGCCAGGCCAGCGCCCGCTCCTGTAGATGGAGCCGCCGCTCCTCCACCTGCAGGCACTGCTCCGAGACCTCCAGCTGCTGCCGGAGGATCGCCAGCAGCTGGGGTCCGTCGCCGTCCGTGGGTGGTGCTGGGTCCACCGTCGTCCCTGCCCTGGGGCTGGTCGGTGGTCCGACGAGGGCCTGGCCTGGAGTGATGGCCCCGGTGGGCTCTCTAGGACCACGGACACCTCGCTGGCACTCTCCGGTCCCTCCGATGGTGCAGCTGCGGAACACCGGGGGGGGGAAGAAGAGTGGAGACAGCCGTTAGTGTGGCCCCCGAGCTGTGGCCCTTGTCCCCCCCACCCCTCTGCTGCTGGTTCCCCATCCCCGTCCCCGGGAGATGCTGCTGCTGCTGCTGGGTGTCTCACCCCCTCCCCTGGGGGACCCTAGGTTCTGCTCCCCCCATCCCCAGGGACGGGGCATGGCACTGTCTTGCTGGGGGGGCAGGGGCTGATGCAGTCTTCTGAGGGACATGCCACTGCTGTCCTTGGGGCCATGGTCATCTGGGCATGTGGAGGGCCTGCTGGAGCTCCAGGACGGGATGGCAATCTGGAGCCCCCCATCTCTGGAGAAGGATCCCTCCTCCTCCTCCGGTGTCCCAGGGGTGGGCTCCTGGGGGGGCCCCTGGGGTGCGGGGCTTGCCTCCAGGGCAGACTCCACCTCTGGGGCCTGCTGGGGCTCCTCGGCCGAGGTGTCAAGAGTGGCTGGAGGGGAGGAGGTGTGCAGGGGTCTCAGGATTTCCCTGAGCTCCCTGTAAAAGGGACAAGTGACGGGGGCGGCCCCAGATCGGCTGGCCGCATCCTGGGCCCAGGCGTAACCCTGCTGCAGCTCCTTAACCTTACTCCTGATGTGGTCAGGAGTGCGGGCAGGGTGACCCCCGGGTGGCCAGACCCTCGGCCAGCCAAGCAAACACATCCACGTTCTGCCTCTTGCTCCCCATTACCTGGAGCATCTCCTCCTCGCTCCAGAGCCCCAGCAGGTCCCGAAGCTTGGCCTCTGTCCAGGAGGGGCCCCGCTGCTGCTTCCTGGCCTGGCTGCCAGCCTGGGAGCCCTGGCTCCCCTTGTGGGGGTGCCCTGGGGTCGCTTGGGGGGCTGGTGGGCAGCCATCGCAATGGGGGGTGTGTCTCTGGGCTGCTGTGAGAGGTGCAGGCTGGTCGCGTGGCTGTGCTGCTGCCTGCACGCTCTCTCAGCTTTCTGCACAGGAAGGCAGGGGGCGGGGACCTTTAAAGGGCCGCTGCATGTGGCGACCATCGAGCTCAGGGGCGGGAAAGAGCGTCTCTCAACCCCTGAGCGGATGGCAGCCATGGCGGACCCCGCTATTTCGATGTTGTGGGATGCGCATCGGCTACATGTGCCCTACTTCGACGTTTAAAGTCGAAGTCGGGCGCTATTCCCATCTCCTGATGGGGATAGCGACTTCGACGTCTCGCCACCTTACGTCGATGTCAACTTCGAAATAGCTCCCGCCACATGTAGTCGTGGTGGGCGCTATTTCGAAGTAGGCGCAGCTACTTCGAAGTAGCCGGCACGTGTAGACGTGGCTTTGGAGCGGTTAGAGCAAATTCGGTTATATCTTAGTGCTTGGCTGTAGACAATGGATCATGTGGTGTGTCTGGGATGGAAGCTGGAGGCATGAAGGTAGGCGTAGCAATGTCCTGAGCAAGTACATTTGTCTTCTTTAGGCTGATGGAGAGCCCAAAGTCCTTGCATGCTTTGGAGAACCGATCCAGCAGCTTCTGAAGCTGGTCTTCTGCGTGTGACACTACAGCAGCGTCTTCTGCGAACAGCATATCTCTGGTGAGGACCTCCCGCACCTTAGATTTAGCTTTCAGCCTTGCAAGATTAAACAGTTCCCCGTCAGATCTTGTGTGCAAAAAGATGCCCTCTGTTGAATATCCAAAGGCGTGTTTAAGGAGGAGTGCGAAGAAGATCCCAAACAATGTCGGAGCAAGGACGCATCCTTGTTTGACGCCGCTCCTGATGCTGAAAGCATCCGATAACGTGCCGTTGTATTGGATGGCTCCTCTCATGTCTTCATGGAAAGACTGGATCATCTCGAGTAACCGTGGCAGGCAACCTATCTTGTGGAGAAGTTTGAACAGTCCAACCCTGCTGACCAAGTCGAAGGCCTTGGTTAGGTCGATGAAGGCAATACAGAGTGGCTTCCTCTGCTCCCTGCATTTCTCCTGCAGCTGCCTCAGAGAGACGACCATGTCGACGGTAGATCTCTCTGCACGGAATCCGCACTGTGATTCAGGATACACCCTCTCAGCAATCTTATGGAGTCCGTCGAGGATGACGCGAGCGAACAGTTTACCAGTGATGCTTAGGAGGGAGATTCCACAGTAATTGTTGCAGTTGCTTCTGTCTCCTTTGTTCTTAGACAAGGTTATGATGTTAGCATTGCGCATATCCTGTGGAACCTCTCCCTCTCTCCAGCACAGGCACAGTAGCTCATATAGGGTTTCCAGGAGAGTGTCCGTGGCACACTTGATTACATCTGGTGGTATACCATCCTGGCCCGGGGCCTTTCCTACTGCAAAGTTGTCAATGGCTTTCTTCAGTTCATCCACAGTTGGTTCCTGGTCTGGTTCATCCATTACTGGTAGGAGTCTGATGGCATCGAGGGCTGAGTCGACCACAATGTTCTCGCATGAGTACAGCTCGGAGTAGTGCTTGACCCAGCACTCCATCTGTTTGGCTTTGTCAGTGATGACTTCACCAGATGTGGATTTCAGAGGTGCCATCTTGTTCTGGGTAGGGCCTAATGCCTTCTTGATGCTCTCATACATTCCCCTGAGGTTACCAAAGTCAGCATTGGTCTGGATGATGCTGCATAGCTCGAGCCAGTAGTTGTTGGCGCAGCACCTGGCCATCTGCTGTACTGTTTTTCTGGCTGCTCTGAGCACTTGCAAGGTATTCTGGTTCGGCGAAAGTTTGTACTTCAGGAGCGTAGCGCGCTTTTTGTCGATGGCTGGAATCATCTCATCGGAGTTAGCTTTGAACCAGTCTTTTGTGTTTCTAGCTCTTCTTCCAAACACCAAAAAGGCCATGTTGTACATTGCATCCCTCAGATGCTGCCATTTGGATGTCACATCGGCACCCCCAGGGTTGCTGCGCAGATTCTCCTCGAGGGTTGCTCTGAACTTTTTAGCTCTCTCTGAGTCAGCCTTCTTTCTGGCATCGATGAGGGGCCTTCCAGTTGGTTTAGAGCGGTGCAGCTTTTTGGGAATCACCTTGAGTATGGAGCAAACTAACAAGTGATCTGTATCGCAGTCACCACTATGATAGCTGCATGTCAGAAAGACATTTTTGAGGTTATCACGTCCAGCAATGACCACGTCTAGTTGATGCCAGTGTTTTGAGCGTGGGTGTCTCCATGACACTCTGTGCTGTGGCTTGGTTTGGAAAAATGTGTTTGTGATACACAGATTGTGGTATGTGCAAAGTTTGAGAAGACGCTGACCATTTTCATTCATTTTTCCCACACCAAAGTGGCCTTTGCAGGAAGGCCACGAGTCATGATCGGCTCCAACTCTCGCATTGAAGTTACCCAGTTGTTCGCGAGCAGGTATTTGCACTATGGCAGCACTAAGCATGTCATAAAATCATAGAATCATAGAAGAGTAGGACTGGAAGGGACCTCAAGAGGCCATCGAGTCCAGCCCCCCGCCCTCATGGCAGGACCAAGCATTTTCTAGACCATCCCTGAAAGCCATCTATCTAACCTCTTCTTAAATAGCTCCAGTGATGGAGATTCTACCACCTCCCTTGGCAATTTGTTCCAGTGTTTGATCACCCTGACAGTTAGGACGTTTTTCCTAATGTCCAACCTGAATCTCCCCTGCTGCAATTTCAGTCCATTGCCTCTTGTTCTATCCTCAGAGGCAAGGAAGAACAAGTTCCCTCCCTCTGCCTTATGACACCCTTTTAAATACCTGAAAACTGCTATCATGTCCCCCCTCAATCTTCTCTTTTCCAAACTAAACAAGCCCAATTCTTTCAGCCTTTCTTCATAGGTCATGTTCTCTAGACCTTTGATCATTCTTGTTGCTCTCCTCTGGACCCTCTCCAATTTCTCCACATCCTTCCTGAACTGTGGTGCCCAGAACTGGACACAGTACTCCAGCTGAAGCCTAACCAGCGCAGAGTAGAGTGGGAGAATGACTTCTCGTGTCTTGTTCACGACACACCTGTTAATGCATCCCAGAATCATGTTTGCCTTTTTCGCAACAGCATCACACTGTTGACTCATATTTAGCTTGTGGTCCACTATAACCCCCAGATCCCTTTCTGCTGTACTCATTCCTAGGCAGTCCTTTCCCATTCTGTATGTGTGACACTGATTGTTTCTTCCTAAGTGGAGCACTTTACATTTGTTCTTATTAAACTTCATCCTGTTTACCTCAGCCCATTTCTCCAGTTTATCCAGATCCTTTTGAATTATGACCCTATCCTCCAAAGAAGTTGCAACCCCTCCCAGCTTGGTATAATCTGTAAACTTAATAAGTGTACTTTCTATGTCAATATCTAAATCGTTAATGAAGATATTGAACAGAACCGGTCCTAAAACAGACCCCTGCGGAACCCCACTAGTTATACTTTTCCAGCAGGATTGAAAACCATAAATAACTACTCTCTGGGTACGGTTGTCCAGCCAGTTGTTCACCCACCTTATAGTAGCCCCATCTAAGTTGTATTTGGATAGTTTATTGATAAGTATATTATGTGAGACCGTGTCAAATGCTTTACTGAAGTCTAGGTATACCACATCCACCGCTTCTCCCTTATCCACAAGACTCGTTATTCTATCAAAGAAAGCTATTAGATTGGTTTGACATGATCTGTTTTTAACAAAGCCATGCTGGCTGTTCCCTAGCACCTTACCACCTTCCAAATGCTTGCAGATGATTTCTTTAATTACCTGCTCCATTATCTTTCCTGGCACAGAAGTTAAGCTGACTGGCCTGTAGTTTCCCGGGGTTATTCTTGTTCCCCTTTTTATAAATGGGTAATATATTTGCCCTTTTCCAGTCTTCTGGAATCTCTCCCGTCTCCCACGATTTACCAAAAATGATTGCTAAAGGCTCAGATACCTCTTCTATCAGCTCCTTGAGGATTCTAGGATGCATTTCATCAGGCCCTGGTGATTTGCAGACATCTAATTTTTCTTAGTAAATTTTAATTTGTTCTTTACTTATTTCAACTTCTAAGCCTACCCCTTTTTCACTAGCATTCTCTGTGTCAGGCATTCCTTCAGATTTCTCCGTGAAGACTGAAACAAAGAAATCATTAAACATCTCTCCTATTTCCAAATTCACTGTTACTGTTCCTCCCTCCTCACTGACCAATGGTCCTACCCTCTCCTTAGTCTTCCTCTTGTTACCAATGTATTTGTAAAAAGCCTTCTTGTTTCCCTTTATGCTTGTAGCTAGTTTGAGCTCATTTTGTGCCTTAGCCTTTCTAATCTTGCTCCTGCACGCTCGTGTTGTTTGCCTATATTCTTCCTTTGTAATTTGTCCTAGTTTCCATTTCTTATAAGATTCCTTTTTTATTTTGAGATCATGCAAGATCTCCTGGTTAAGCCAAGGCAGTCTTTTGCCATGTTTTCTATCTTTCCTACACAGTGGGATAGCTTGCTTTTGGGCCCTTAATAATGTCCCTTTGAAAAACTGCCAACTCTCCTCAGCTGTCTTTCCCCTCAGTTTAGCTTCCCATGGGACCTCGCCTACCAGCTGTCTGAGTTTACCAAAATCTGCCTTCCTGAAATCCATTATCTCTGTTGTACTGTTTTCCCTCCTACCCTTCCTTAGGATTGTGAACTCTATGATTTCATGATCACTTTCACCCAAGCATCCTTCCACTTTCAAATTCTCAATAATTTCCTCCCTATTTGTTAAAATTAAATCTAGAACAGCTTCCCCTCTGGTAGCTTTTTCAACCTTTTGGAATAAAAAGTTGTCTTCAATGCAATCCAAGAATTTATTGGACAGTCTGTCCCCTGCTGTATTAGTTTCCCAACATATACCTGGATAGTTGAAGTCCCCCATCATCACCAAATTCTGGGCCCTGGATGATTTTGTTAGCTGTTTAAAGAAAGCCTCATCCACCTCTTCCACCTGGCTAGGGGGCCTGTAGTAGACTTCTAGTAGGACCTCATCCTTGTTTTTTACTCCTCTGAGTCTAACCCAGAGACTTTCAACCTGTCCATCTCCTACGTCCATCTCCACCTCTGTCCAAGTGTGCACATTTTTAATATACAAGGCAACACCTCCTCCCTTCTTTCCCTGTCTGTCCTTCCTAAGCAGGCTGTGCCCTTCAATACCAACATTCCAATCATGCGTATTATCCCACCAAGTTTCTGTGATGCCAACGATATCATAGTAGTATTCATCTATTAGTACCTCCAATTCTTCTTGCTTATTTCCCATACTTCTTGCATTTGTATATAGGCATCTCAGACATTGATTTGGTCTTGCCTCCAAGTTTTGCCCTGGCCCTCTTTTTACTCTCCCAGTGTAGCCCATACTCCCTCCCATTTCAAATTCATCTCCCATGTATTCATGCTGTCCACTTACCTGCAGGATTTGCTCCCCTGCCCCCGTCGAACCTAGTTTAAAGCCCTCCTCACTAGGTTAGCCAGCCTGTGTCCGAATATGGTCTTCCCCCTCCTTGAAAGGTGAACGCCATCTCTGCCTAGCAGTCCTTCCCAGAAAAGGATCCCGTGGTCAAAGAAACCAAAACCTTCCTGGCGACACCATCTACGCAACCAAGCATTCACCTCTAGGGTACACCTGTCTCTGCCTGGGCCCCTACCTCTGACAGGCAGGATTGAAGAGAATACCACCTGCGCCCCAAACTCCCTGACCCGTGCCCCCAGAGCCCTGAAGTCACTCTTGACCTGCTCAGCGTCACACCTCGCAGTATCATTAGTGCCCACATGGATGAGAAGCATGAGATGTGTCTTTTAAAAAATGTGTCTTTTACTTCCAGTGCAGTGTACAGGGTTGGGGCATAAGCACTGATCAGGTGCACAGGACCGGTTTGAGTTTGAAGTATGACCTGAAGGAGTCTTTCTGATCCACCCATGACTAATTCCACCATATGTAGAAGGGTGTTTCTGACGGCGAAGCCAACACCATGCTCCCTGGGTTCTTCTTGGGCTTTACCCTTCCAGAAAAAGGTGTAATCCTTTTCCTTTAGAGATCCCGAATCTGCAAGATGTGTCTGTTGCAGGACAGCAATGTCAACTTGGAGCCTCTTCAGTTCCTCGTCGATGACAACGGTCTTTCGGGTGTCATTGATGTCCTGAAGATCTTCAGTCAGACCTGTCAGCATGGTCCACACATTCCAGCAAGCAAGCTTAAAACTTTGATGGTTTCCTTTTCTTGTTGATTTTCTTACTGGTTTGCCTGGTGCTCAGATTTCAGGTCTCTTGTCAGGTTTGGGAACCTTAAGCCTCACACACCCAGTGAGGCAGGTGAACTGTGGCGGGACAGTACCCCATTGGCTGGGGGCTGCCCAGCTTGAGGTGGGTAGTGACTGTCCAGTGAGATGCGATGATCTCTCCCACCATCGGAGGCAACCCCAGCGCTCGTTCTCTACGCCAGTCGAGCAAGAGCTTATAACCGGTATCTGTTACCTCCCGTGTTGGTTCAACACTGTTAGCGATGCTGCAGTACCTCTCCAGGCGCGAGCTTGGGCAATTATTGGGACCCTGGGCTGCCCAGATGCCAGTGTTCCGCTCTCAGCTTTACAGATATAGTCCAAAGGAGAGGATAACCACTACATCTAGTACCAGCTCAGCTGCAGGAGTTGCCGGGTCAATGCCAAAAGTTGGCACAGAACTGCCTTAGGACTCCCCTCTGGATTTTCTGTCAGGGTGTACTCCCTTAGCCTTTCTCCTTTCCAGGATAACCCACAAGGCAGTGGGGCATGGAGAATGTGGGTACAGTCCCACTACCTCTTGCACCTCCCTAGCGCCACATGTCCCCAAAGCTCCCCGTGACGACCTCGTTGCCTCCCCAGGACCCTCCTCCCCACCCCTCTGCCTCTCACTGGCTACCATCACCTCCAGATCCTCCCTCCCTGTCCCCTTTTCCCCCATCCACTCCCATGTCTCCTGACTGCACCACACTGCCCCCTATCAGTTCTCGTTGCCCCTAGGTCCCCCTTCCCCTGGCCTCTCCGCACCTGGCCACACGCTGCTGCAGCCCCATGTCCTCCAGGAAGGCACCAATCTCGCAGCCCAGCTGCAACCTGGGTCCCAGCCAAAGCTACCTACTCTTCATCTGGCTACGGCTGTCCCTGGAGCCCCACAGATCTGGTGCGGCGCGTGCAAGCAGGGAGCGCAGGACTGGGCCTGGAAGCCATGCAATCTGGGCCAGCACGCCGCAAGCAGCCTCCGTGGGTGCTGCCATCCTCACAGCTGTACCAGACGCCCCCAAACCATTTGCCCATCACTGACATCGCTCGATCTCAGCTCCCCTGCTCCTAATGCTGCAGTGGGTCCCTCAGCTCCAGCCAGCAGCTGGGGATGATGCTGCCCCTTACACCTGAAGTAGTAACTAGCTCCCTCTAAGCTCCCCCTCTAAACTCCCCTCTCAAAACTCCCTCCTGTTTGTCGTGGACAATTTATTGAGAGCTCAGTCCAACAATATTCGGATTGGAGTGAACTCTGCTTCCCTGGAAATGAATGGGAAAGTTATCACTATTGTGATGAGGTGAACCAACCCACACTGGGCTGCTGGGGTCAGACCAATTATTATCATTCCCTCTTTTGCCTTTTTGTGCATGCTCCAGGTGGAGAACCCAAATAAAACACCATCCAGGTTACTTTGTCTGCTTGGATACAGCAGCCTGCCTGCTGATGTGCCCTGCCCAGGGGGCTAATTCCTCCAGAAGGCTGCTGGATTCTAGACCAGGGCTACGTCTACACGTGAAGCCAACATCGAAATAGTTTATTTCGATGTAGCAACATCGAAATAGTCTATTTCGATGAATAACGTCTACACATCCTCCAGGGCTGGCAACGTCGATGTTCAACTTCGACGTTGCGCGGCACCACATCGAAATAGGCGCTGCGAGGGTACGTCTATGCGCCAAAGTAGCACACATCGAAATAAGGGTGCCAGGCACAGCTGCAGACAGGGTCACAGGGCGGACTCAACAGCAAGCCGCTCCCTTAAAGGGCCCCTCCCAGACACAGTTGCACTAAACAACACAAGATACACAGAGCCGACAACTGGTTGCAGACCCTGTGCATGCAGCATGGATCCCCAGCTGCCGCAGCAGCAGCCAGAAACCCTGGGCTAAGGGCTGCTGCCCACGGTGACCATAGAGCCCCGCAGGGGCTGGAGAGAGAGCATCTCTCAACCCCCCAGCTGATGGCCACCATGGAGGACCCGGCAATTTCGATGTTGCGGGATGCGGATCGTCTACACGGTCCCTACTTCGATGTTGAACGTCGAAGTAGGGCGCTATTCCGATCCCCTCATGAGGTTAGCGACTTCGACGTCTCGCTGCCTAACATCGAAGTTAACTTCGAAATAGCGCCTGACGCGTGTAGCCGCGACGGGCACTATGTCGAAGTTAGTGCCGCTACTTCGAAGTAGCGTGCACGTGTAGACACAGCTCAGGTGTCTCAAACTCAATTTACCTTAGAGTCAAGGGGCTTCAAATCTGTCTAGCAGGCCAGTGGACACCTCAGTCTGGCAGCAGCTCTCAGTGGGCTTGTGGGGAGCAGGGGTCCCCACACTCTCCCCTCTCCCTGCGCATCATCCAACCCTGCATGACACTCCTGGGAGTGCAGAGGGCTGTGGCTGGGTGCTTCACTTCCCACCACCATGGTGAAGCAGAGTTATTGGGCTGGCCTGCAAGATGGCAGCCATGCAGGGCAGATTACTGTGTCACTCATCTCCTGCCTCTGCAGTGAAAGTGCGGTGGAGGCTCAACCCCCACTGCTGCTCAACCCCCACTGCTGCCCCACACAAGGACCCCTCATAATCCCTGGGTCTGTTTTCTCAGAGAAGGGAGCTTGGGGAAGGGCTGCATGGGGGCAGGAAGAGGGCAGAAGTGGGCAGAGCAGGGGTGGGAAGAGAAGGGGTGGGCTTGGGAGAAGAGAACAGACACCTCACTGAGCCGTGGGTTTGAGACTGCTGATATAGACTATTTGTTTGCCATGCCCAGGGTCTGCAGCTTGATTACTACTAAGTACTGTTGTCTGCCCCAGCCAGCAAGCTGCCAGACTCCAGACTGGCTGTTTATTTTGCTGCCGAGATCCCACAGCCTATTTGTGTAAGTTACACTGTCAGGTGGTTGGGACCCCCAGGGTCTAAATCACCTGCTTAATACAGAGTCCTGATCATAGAATCAGAGAATTTGAGTGTAACCCCTTCTGTTCACTAGCCCAGTGTGAAGTTATTTAGCATAGGGTAAGCCTTGTGGTTTTCTTACCCAACTGGGGGAGACTATGCCTGAGGCTCTGTATTGTGTATTAAAGTGTGTGTACCTCAGACCAGACCCAGACAGGCAAACCACCCAGAACAGGCTTTATTCTCTAAAAAACCCACAAAACAGGATCACTGCTCAGCAGTTCCTCTTCTCTGCCTGGAGCCCGCATGCTGCTTCATCTCATTCTCTGTTGAGACCCTCATGGGGGCAGAGGGCACAGCCTGTCAGGAACTAGAAGTTCTCCCAGCATGCCACAGTTTGTAGACCACAACTAGTAGTTCCCAGGGCTGCTGCTGAATGCACTGGTCCTTGGTCTACACTAGGGCCTTAGGGACCCTCAAGAGGTCATTGAGTCCAGTCCCCTGCCCAAGCAGAACCAACCCTAACCAACCTAGTCAGGACTTTGTCAAGTCGGGACTTAAAACCTTCTAGGGATGGAGATTCCACCTCCTCTCTAGGTAGTACATTCCAGTGCTTCACCATGCTGCTAGTGAAATAGTTTTTCCTAATATCCAACCTATACCTCCTCCACTGGAACTTGAGACCATTGCTCTTTGTTCTGACGTCTGCTACTACTGAGAACAGCCTCTCTCCATTCTCTTTAGAACCCCCCTTCACGTAGTTGAAGGCTGCTATCATATTGCCCCTCACTCTCCTCTTCTGCAGACGAAATGAGCCCAAATCACTCAGCCCCGATGAGTGAGTGATGTTGTACGCCTACCCCATACTGGATCAATGGAGCTGCTCCAGCTCAATATGCAGAACCCTTGTTAAACTGTCCTTATGCATGGGAATAGAATAGTATGATTGAAGTCAGTGGCAATACTGACAAAATTAAAGTTAAGCATGTGTCCTGAGCACTGTACTAGATGAGGGGCCTGACACATTTAGCTGCTTTTGTGCTTGTGAGCTGTCTATGTGGAGAAACAAGCAGTCCTGTAGCACCTTAAAGACTCACAAATTTCTTTATTAGGTAATGAGCTTTCTTACCAATAGTCTTACCCATGAAAGCTCATTACCTAATAAATAAATTTGTGAGTTTTTAAGGTGCTACAGGCCTTCTTGTTTTTTGTGAAGCTACAGACTAACCTAGCTACTCCTCTGAGTCTACATACAGAATGATTCTTATTCATGTGTTTGCTGTTTAAAGTGATCCTATGAATGGTTGATCCAAACATATTTCCACTTATAACTGCTTGTGAGCTGTTCATGTTATTTGTTGCTTCACATGTCAGCTATTCATACTTCACCATTCACACTGTGTGATTGGTCTCTTGAGATATGTGGTATTATTTTTCTTCCCTGATTGGATGATCCACAAAAAGCATTCAAGATGGCCATGGGAATATTTCTGGTGTGAAAACTCATGCAAAAAATTCTTCATCAGTACAAATTGTACAAATATGCATAAAAAGAAAACAAAAAAGGTTGTGACCATTTTAATAGAAATATTTTAGGTAACATTCATGCAGCAGTGTAATGACTATTATGTTTTACAGGTTTTTGCGACACCGCTTATTGGTTTGGAGCCTGACCTGGCTGTCTGTGAAGTCAAAAGTAAAGTGTCTATTGATTTCAATGGGAGGATTAGATTGTAGTTCTGTGTGCAATTGAATTTGTAATGGTATATTGATCCTATATGTGCAGTCAGATTAAGGTGACAGGTACAGAAACAACTATAGACTAAAAGGCTGTCTGGTTTGACTCTTCTGTTTTGTCATTCATTTAGCATAAATCTGTATAGGAATGTAAGGCTTGGGCCATACTAAGTCACACTGTAAGTGGATAGCAGATATGCAATTCTAGTTTCAGCATTGCGTAGCTAAAATCAACTTACCTGACCATCTTCCCAGACACCCTCCCATTAACCTCCCTTACTGCTCACGATATTGAGTCGACTGCCAACCCCAGATAGTTCAATTTCATACATCTTTACCAGGCATGCGAAATCAAAGTCCGGATGATTGACCCAGACTAGAATTTTCCAGATCTGAAGAAATGGGTCTGTCCCATGAAAGCTCATCATCTAATAAATTATTTTGTTAGTCTTTAAAGTGCTACAGGACTACTTTTTTCTTCAGAACCATCTGTGAGCGCTCATAGAGGACAGGTGAGGTCCAGAAGTACTGGAGAAGAGCAAACATACAATCTATCTTTAAAAATAAGAACAAAGAGAACCTCGGGAACTGTAGCTCAGTCAGCCTAACGTTAATGCAAGGAAAGATATTGGGACAAATTATTTAAAAAATCAGTTTGTAAACATCTGGAGGACAGCAAGGCGGGCAACATAGATTTGTCAAGACAAAGCATTCCAAGCCAATTTCTTTCTTGAACAAGATTACTATCCTAGTGAATGGGTAGAAGATGCACAGAGGCTATACGTTGTTTTAAGAAGGTTTGTAACCCAGTCCCACAAGACAGTCTCTTAAGCAAACCGGGAAAATGCAGTCTAGACCAGGGGTACGCAAAGCGGAGTGTGGGCCTCCACAGGGGGTGTGTGAAATTTCATAAGTGGAGGAGCACAGCATGATTGACTGCAGGGTGTCAGGCTCATCCATCTCATTAAAAATGTTGAAATATGTTATTATTTTTATGGGCATATATTCATGTTTATATATTGATTAATAAAGTTTTACTTTCTACATATTTATTTTCTTATACATGCTGAAAGTTTTTTGTTTGTTTTTTTTTATATGAACCGAACTGAAATTTCAATCAGTTTGGATTACATTGGCTAGGTTCGGGGTAGAGGGGGCTGCTAATTGCAGGGGTGGAAAGTAAGGCCCAGCATAAAATGTTTGCTCACCCCTGGCCTAAACGATCTTCCTTTAAGATGGATGAAAAACTGTCTGAAAAACCTTACTCAAAGAGTAATGGTTTGCTGTCAAACTAGGGGACAATATCTAGTAAGGTCTTACACGTTTGGAGCCAATATTATATAATATTTCAATAATACTTTGGACAATGAAATGAAGAGTATGCTTAGAAAAACTGCAGATGACTCCAAGCTGGGAGGTGTTATAAGCACTCAGGACTGGGATTTTGAACAATCTTGATGAAACTCGAAAAAGACAAGTGTAAAATGCTATAGTTGGGAAGACAAAATCAAGTGTACTACTGTTTATTTGGCTATGCAATCTGATCAAGCCAAACCACGGTGTTCTTACCAACAATGTTCAAGGCCCAAAGACTTCCAAAAGTTGGCTCATGTTTTCAGTCCTCAGCCGTGTTATGGTTTGTGGCTGCCCACATTGGTACACTCATCCCTCGTTAAACAAGTACTTAATGAGTAGTTGCTTAAACGAGGGACACATATACTTACCTTTGTTCACCAGATGAGTGAACTTGCCCCACTAATATGAGCCTTACCCCCGCTCCGTGGCTGCCATAGTCTAACCTGCCCTCCTATTTGTGAGTCCAATGATGGCTGACCAGCCTGATTCTGGAGGTGCAGGTCTTATCACAGACGGAGCAGGTGTTGGTAGTTGTTGGAGGAGCACAGGGCAGGTTTTGATGCTTTTTTCTTCTCCACCCCTCCTCATTTGTACTGCTGTGGGACCTTTTAAATTGTGCCACCCCACCATGGATTACCGCTGTCCACTGGGGACAGTCCTGGGCAAGGTTCTCCCACGTGCCAACACTTTTTCATGTGTGCCTTCAGCATGTCCTTATATCACTTCCGCTGGCCCCCAATGCTCCTCTATCCTTCCTCCAACTCAGAAAACAGAATCGGTTTTGAAGGCACTGATCTGATATCCGAACCACGTGGCCAGTCCAACGAAGTTGTTGATGAATGATAAAAGCTTCAATGGTGGTCATGTTCAACTCTTCCAAGTGTTCATGTGCCTATACTCCCAAGAGGTATTTAGGATTCTCCTGTGGCAGCATTGATGATATTGTTGAAATGACACTTGTATGTTATGCAGATTTCATATGCATACCGTAGCATTGGAATAACCACTACACAGTATACAAGGAACTTTGTCTTGGGGAAGATGTCCCTTTTGGTTCTCTGTGCCTTAAATATTGAGTCTGTTCTGGTATGGCTATGGTCTGAAGAAGTGGGTCTGTCCCACGAAAGCTCATCACCTAATAAATTATTTTGTTAGTCTTTAAACTGCTACTTGACTGCTTTTTTGTTTTGGAACTGCTAGTGGGTGGAAGCACAGTCCACCTGGACACTTTGGTGTGCAGCAGGGTAAATTTAACTCCCCAGTTCGCAGCAAACTAAATGTTTGTTTAGACAAGACCTAAGAGTCTGCACATTGTCTTTCTGTGAGACATCAAAAGCTTTCAATGTTTAACCAGCTCCACCATACACATATCAAAGAACCCGATCGTCCACAATTCTGCAACACAAATCATTCTCACTAAATCTCATAACCTTAGTACCTGAGGCATTATAATTAATCCATTATAGATCTGGTCACAAGTGAAATATTATCCCAGACCTTATTTTAATAAACTATGTTTTATTCTTCCAGCTGCTGTATTTTAACTGAAGTTTATCATAGTCTTTATCCTGAAGTCTAACTTGCCAAGAAATTCCTCTTAATTTCCAGTAGTAGTTCTTAGAGCTGTGTGAAATATTGGACTTGAACTGCAATAGTACTTGGAATTAGACTTGGTGTGAGTTCACTCTCCATTTATAAACCAGCAGTGGGTCATTAGCATGTCTTTTTGTATCTTTTGAACTCTTTGCATACTTTTATTTTACTTTTTTTACTCCATCCACTAAGGTGTAAAGGTACATTTAAAGTTCAAACTTTGCTGGATAAGGTTACACAGGCAACTCACAGGCATTTATCAGAGGAGTAGCTGTGTTAGTCTGTATCTACAAAAACAAGGAGAAGCCCTGTGGCATTTAATAGACTAACATATATTGGAGCATAAGCTTTTGTGGGCAAAGCCCCATGAATGCATCTTATGAAGTGGGTCTTTGCCCACAAAGGTTTGCAGCTTGCTATGTGGGGGAGAGGTAGCTCAGTTGTTTGAGTATTGACCTGCTAAACTCTGGGTTATGAGCTCCAGCCGTGAGGGGACCATTTAGGGAGTGGGGCACAGAAATATCAAGGATGGTGCTTGGTCTGGCCAGGGGACTAGACTAGATGATCTCCCAAGGTCCTTTCTAGTTCTAGGAGATGCATATCTCCAATTATGTGTATAAGGTACTGTAGGACTTATCATTTTCACAGGCATTTAATTCATTGTACATTGAGTTCCAGAGGACTAGTAATTTCATACAAACTCATACATCTGTGGGAACTCATGCAAGTTATTTCAATCTGAAACTTGTCCACACTTCTGCAATAAGATTGAACCATGGGAACATCTGGTTTAAGCAAACATGAACCTTCTTGGGCCTCAAAACACACAGCTTGATTCTACAAACAGCATGCAAGAGACAAGGTAGGTGAGGTAATTTCTTTTATGGGACTCACTTCCATTTGTGAAAGACACAAATTTTCCCAGATCCACCCAATTCTTTTTCAGCTCTGGGCTTGTTTCTTTCACCAATGGAAGTTTTCAGAAATGGAAGCTATTACTTTACTCCATGTCTCTCTCATCCTGAAAAAACTGCTCCATGGCAAACTGACTTGAAACAGCTTTGCAAACTAATTTTGAAGGGTTTGAGCTTTAAATCATTACATTCTCTTTTAGGTTTAAGATGACATGTGCTGTCAGAACAGAAGGAAAGAGAGGGACACATATGGAGAGATCATTTATCTCTGTAGCTGTTTGTAGATCTACAGGGTTGGACTGTACTTTCCCTGTGGAAGAGATGTGATTATCCTCGATGCACATACACTGTTTTACAACCACAGCACTGAGCAGAGCATTCCTCAGAAACTTGTGCAACCAAGAGGCACTGAGACCACTAACAAGAGCAAACAAAACCAGCTCTACAGCCTTAGCTGTGAAGGAGTGGACTTTTAGCTTATGTGATAGAGGCACATAGTTTTAACCACTAAGGTTGCAGGTTCAATCCCACCTGCCAAGGACTAAGGTGTGTTGTGTTTACACTTGTAGTAACTCTTAAGTTTTTCTACAGGGCTACTTCTAGACTAGAGGAATTCGTGAACAGAATTTTTTGTTTGAAGATGTTTTGCAACAAAACTTCTGTCAACAGATCTCATCCAGACCACAGAGTGGATAGAAAGAGTGATCTTCTCCTTCAACAGAGAGCGGCTGGACTGCCCAGCTTCTCTACTGGCAAAACAGCCACCCAAAAGCACAGTAGGCAGGGTTGTGCAGTGTCCCAGAAGCCTTTTCTGTCGACTGAAGGCCCCTGGAACATGCAGACTGGCGTTTTGTTGACATATCTCTGTTGGCAGATTTCGTGGCGAGTGGGGTATTGCTGTCGACGAAAGTGCTGCGTTCTGTCGACTTACTACTATTTCAGTGTAACGTGTCTTCATCAGTCATGCTGCATCAGTGACACTGCAATGATGCAGTACTATTGCTTTAGTGTGGTGGTGAAGACAAACCTTCATTTTTATACACTGCAACACCACCAGCTGTTACAATTTATCGAAGAATCCAAATGACACAGGATCAGACTGATCTACTTCTGAATATACATTTAGTTGTTTTAAATTACTATGTATTTGGCTATTATGTTTGGTTCTTGGCATGGTTTGCTCCAGAGCTCATGCCAATACCCTGTGCATAATCTTAAATAGACTCATTTTGACTGTACATATAAAAGTAGAGTCTGTGTGACTGCAGCCGTAGCCCATAGTCCATCATCCCACAAACCCTCATCCACTGATGTCAAGGCAACTATTTGTGTAAGTCAGGTCTGCTTGGAGAAATAAGGGCTGGTAGCATCAGACCCCAAAACAATGACTATACATTGCATTGAAGGAAATGGTTAAGATACGTACAGGCAATTGGAGCACTGGACCTTAACAGCCCAGTCTCTTGTACCAAGGCCCTGATCCTGCAGATCCCTTATAGTATAAGTTCATGACCCATGGAAGCCAAGGACACTTGTTGAATGCTTTAGTGTAAGAATATTTGTAAGTCATTGCAGGATTGGATCTATAACAGAAAGTGGCCATACTGTGATCTTTTCAAAATCAATGTAAAAAATCTGACAAGCTGATTGAAGCTGAGGGAGCCAGTATAAGAGTGGTGCTGAGCTTGAGTTACTTGATGCTTATTCTCTCAGAGTTAATTAAAAACTTTCCTGTTGATATTCACTAGCCTTTTGAGTTGCTCTCAGCATTTCTTGACTACCTATGGCTCCTAATGAAGGCATGTGCTTTTTAATTAACCAAAATGTGTGAACAGGAAAGCAATATCCCCAGACTGAAATAAAAAAGGCCCTAAAACTACTTACACATAACGAATGCCTCAAAAGCTCCCATTAACCTGTCCAGAAAAAAAAAATGATGAAGATTTCATTAGCTGTTTAACCTACCAAGAGAATACCAAGAGGGACTCATTTTGCAAATAGCTTTGCAATGTACATCTTATAGAATATACATGGACATCTAATCAGCAGAACAATGGGAATGCAGAAGATGATAGGTTCATACAGTTTTAGAAATGTAGATTTGAAAGATGTGGCCGAGAATTCGTCTTGTCCAGGGGTTGCCAACGCGTGGCTCTGGAGCCACAGGTGGCTCTGTTGAAGTTAACGTCTGGCTCTTTGCATAGGCATGAACTCTGGGGCTGGAGGTACAATTGTCAACTTTCCCATGTGCCTGGAGTGCTCACTACTCAACCCCTGGCTCTTCCTGAGGCCCTGCCCCAACTTGTCCTTTCCCCAAAGTCTGCTGTGCCCTCACTCGACCCTGCTTCCCTTCAGAGGCCCCTACATGCTGAGAAATTGTTGTTCATGGTGGCGGGGACAGGACAGATCTGACTGGGGTGCTGCTGGTCATTGGGAGGTTCTGGAGGCAGAACTGATGGGACTGTTGACGTATGACTTTGGCTCTTTGGCAATGTACATTGGTAAATTCTGGCTTCTTCTCAGACTCAGTTTGGCCACCCTGATCTAGTCCATCCAGAGTCACTGGGTGGAGGTTGATCATACCCAGGGGTGATCTTTAACCCTTTCCTGACTGGGCCAGGGAGCTGTCCCACCATAGCATAGACAAGTCCATAGCTGCCTACATGGTCAATTTCCATAGTTAACAAATTTTTTCAAATGAATATGCAATATAAAGCTCAGCAACATTTGCTGGTTTCCATTTCAACTTTCATTTCAACTGGTAAATGAAACAGAAAGATTAAAAAATTTAAAAAGAAAGAAACGGAAATGGATGAAGGTGTTTGCTGACATCTGTGCAAATTGAAACGGGCATAGTTCTATGGTGAGTGGCAGAAACAGGAGGTAATTTTATTATATGTGAGAGAATAACTGATTTTACTTTTTCATTTCAACTTTAAAAAATACTTTGGACTGTAACTATTCACCACATATGACCTGAATTTACAGTCTGTTTTGGTGTGCTACAAAATGCATGTTTGGCCAAATTACTGTTCATCAAAATTATTTTGTCTGGACCCACTCTTTAAGGTAGTGGTTAGTGTATCTGAACGTTACCCTCTAGGGCTTGGCTGCAGTCTAACATCAGTTTAAAAGTGCTCATGTGAACAGGGCTCAGTTTAAAAGCCAAGCTAATGAATGGAGATTCTCCATTAGTGCAAGCAGTAAAGGCCTCTGATTCTGTAATAAAAGCTCTTGGGCATTATTCCCAATTTTTCATGAGTGCTATTTAGTTGACAATGCCTTATTTGTGCAGCAGTCTTCATTTTAATTCTTCCAACTGCTAGAAGAATAGTACCAGTCCTCCTCAGCTAGAAAGATGATGATCCTCATGATGCAGGGGCTGAAAAATGGAATAAAAAGTAGAGAATACATATGGGTGTCATTTTGGTGAAGATCATGTGGAGGACCTACGGAAAAATTGTTTTCCACAAAATATTCCTGAAATAACAATCCTTTTGCTGATATACAGCAGCAAAGCTATGCAGTGTATTGCTACTCATGGCATTCAAGAAGATAAATTAGCTCCAATATTTGTATAAAACAAGAAGGGACCATTATAATATTGCACACAGTGAGCAAAGCCCTGCATTTTCTAATTAAGGCCAAAGCTTGGTTTTACAATGAACTATTTGTTGAACTTGAAAAATATAATTTGGGCTCTGAATAAATTACTTTCTGCTATGTAATAAAAACAGAGAAGCACATGGAATATATTATATTCCCCAATGCTTGCAGATTCTTAGAATGGCTGCTGCCTGGCAACTTTTGTACCAGCTGGGAGAGCAAGGACCCAGCTGGCTTGGCAATAGCTACCATATTGTGCCGTATCTGGCAGAGGGCCACCTAACTCTCTCGCAGGCTCTGTGTTCTTCCTTTCTTATGTCTAAACCAATGGTGAGTTTAGAAATAGTGGCAGACCCTTCTCAGTAATGTCAATCACATTTGCAAATGACAGCAATGTGAGAGAGATGTGAGGTATTAATGTCCCATGAAAAGCCAAATCAGGGCTATAGTGGAATTCTGGCAGTAACTTATCAAATAAATTTAGAACTCATGAAATGGTGGTCAGAAGTTGGCCTGCCTGTTCAATTTTCTTTGCTGCAGTTAGGGAGCATGAATAAACTCAAACCATTCTGTTGGAAAGACAAAATGTAGGGCATGTGTATGAATTCCAACATGTAGGAAAAGAGGGAAACAAAAATATACAAGATTTACATTTATTTTTGACTTTAATCTGTGCATCTCAAGGACAAACACTGAATTATGTGAACTAAGTAAATATTGCTACAACCATTTTAAAGAGGTACAAATGAAGAAACAGACAGAAAAGGCAAAGGGATTTGCCCAAGGTTACACACCAGCATAGGGGCACAATTGGAAATAGGCTTCCTGGGACCCATCTCAGAGTTCCCTAGCTTAATCTTGGAAGGTGGTTGCTCTACAAGAGAAAACATCGAAGGAAATCTACAATTTGGAGCAATGTTTATCCATCCATTCTGAAACTAAAAGCAACAGGATTGACTTGTATGAATGATCTAAGTCTTTCTTCCTTTCCCCACAAGTCCCACAACACTAACATCAATCATTCTGTGCAACGATCCTGCTTTGAATCATACATTGTACATGCAGATAAAGATAACATAACATTTTAAAAAGCGTATCACCAAAAAAAATTTTAAATGTAGAACCATCTCCTTATTAAAATACATATTAAAATATGCCTAATGAAATCACCTGCAGAGAGAACGCCAAGTGTTCAGGAATCAACTACAAATAACATAAAAATAGCCCTATGGTCCCTCTAATTCAGTATCCCATTTCATGACAGCAACGAAGGGTCCTGTGGCACCTTATAGACTAACAGAAAAGTTTTGAGCATGAGCTTTTGTGAGCACAGACTCACTTCATCAGATGCTGGTCCCATTTCATGGACAGCATCCATTCCCAGATGCTTCATAGTGAATGAACAGAGCAGGCAATCATCGAGGCTACGTCTACACTAGCCCCAAACTTCAAAATGGCCACGCAAATGGCCATTTCGAAGTTTACTAATAAAGCGCTGAAATGCATATTCAGTGCTTCATTAGCATGCGGGCGGCCGCGGCACTTCGAAATTGACGTGGCTCGCTGCCGCGTGGCTCGTCCTGACGCGGCTCCTTTTCGAAAGGACCCCGCCTACTTCGAAGTCCCCTTATTCCCATCAGCTGCATTTCAGCGCTTCATTAGTAAACTTCGAAATGGCCTTTTGCATGGCCATTTCGAAGTTTGGGGCTAGCGTAGACATGGCCCTAGTTATTCATCCATTGTTGTACATTCCCAGCTTCTGGCAAAGAGAAACCAGGGATGCTTAGGCTATGTTTAGACTGTGGTTTCTATTTCAGGATACATTCGTGTCCCAAAATAGAAACCCTGCAGCTAAACAGCGCACTCCAACTAGCAGGGCAGGAATGGAAAAGTTTAGATGGCACTGAGTTCAAAATAAGTTACTTCAAAATAACTTACACAATTTGCATTGTGCAAATTGCATAAGTTATTTTGAGATATGGCTACAGTGTACCTGTAGCCTCAGAGAATAGTGTCGTATCCCTGCCCATCCTGGCTATAGCCATTGATGGACTTGTCCTCCATGACCTTAGCTAGCTCTTTCATAGCCTTTTATAGGGTCACAGAGGCCATAACAAAGACCCCATCTGTAGAATAGGTGCACAGAAGGTCTACAAGGCTGCTTAGGGGAATAGAGCACCAATTTTTCCAGAAGAGGTTAAGGATATGTCCATACTTCAGTTTGGAGGGTGGGGGTAATTCCCATCTTGAGGAGCAATGTTCTCTGCAAGCTGAGCACTTGGGCAGCCACCTGTTCGGCTGATTAACGGAGTGCCCACAGATGAATACAGCTTGTCAGATGTGTTTCTTGGTTTCTATGCCTCAGTGCACATAACAAAATTTATTTCATACATGGATGGAAAAAATTAGAGGGAAGATTGTCAAGGAAACATATACACGCTAACTCTCCTTTAGTAGAATGCAAAAAGCAGAAGGAAGCTGTGAGAGACCTCTCAGAGACCCTGGGAACATAAAGGAGGCAGACAGACCACCTGTTGTTTGGGTTGCCACAACTGTACTCTATTTTGAGCACACTAGCTCAATCAGAGTTAGCATGAGTATGGCACTTCCAAGTGGGAATCACCCCTCCCCAGCTGAAAACCAATATATACTCTTAAAAAGCCTGGCTTGCTTAGCCTGGGGTATGTCTATACTTACCGAAAGATCGACTTCTTCCAGAGGCCTCCACCAGACACATGAAATTGATCTGTCTGAGGTCAGCAGTCAACTTCTTTACTCCTAATTATCATGAGGAGTAAGAGAGGTCAAAGGGAAAAACTCTCCTTTTGAGCTCCCTTACTGAGGACAGGCCTTAAAGTCGATTGCAGATACATCAATTCTAGCTAGGCAATTGTCGTAGCTAGAATAGTGTATATGTAGTCAACTTTAACATCTAGTGTAGACCAATCTCTAGCTAGATGTAGTCTGGGAGGAGATAGGATTGTTCTCTGTCAGTACATAAGAAGGGTAAACACCACAAAGAGAGAACTCTTTAAATGAAAGGATAATGTTGGTAGAAGAACAAATGGATACATTTAAGCTGGAAATTAGAAGAAGGTCTCTAACTATCAGAGAAGTGAAGTTCTGGAACAGCCTCCCAGTAGAGTAGTGAAAGCAAACAATCAAACTAGTTCTAAGATGGAGTTTGATGAGTTTGAGAACAGGACCATATGACTGAGTTGTTCACCATATCAGGAGACTGGCCTGGTTCACCAAGAAGATTTCTTCCACTCTTGTTTCCCATTCAATAGATGTCAAACGGTTAAGAGAGAAGCTTTTGTTGGCAGATCCTTATAGGGTTTAGTGGGAATTCATGGAGCATTGAACTTAGTCACAATCAATGGATGTTTTACTTCTGCCCACAAGAGTGATGTGATCCTTCTGCCCAACAGAGCAGCAGCTGGATTCCCACTTCCTTACTTTTCAATAAGGCACACAACACATCCTCTTCAAGTATGCAAACATCTGCATCATGTATGTCCTTTGGAAAAACCACCAAGCCACTGAAAGAAAGAATGGCTCAGCTCTCATTTTCAAAGCTTTTGTGGATTTCCAACTCAAGTAGCTGCACAGATTCTGCCTCTCTGTGTTTGTAGGGCTGGCACAACAACAGGTGCTGAGAGATTAGATGCAACCTTTCATTCCTTCCCAAACACACACAACTGAGCTTTGAAAACCACATTGTGATTCCTGGTCTGGAATTGTTCTCCTGAAGGTTTAAATATTTTCTGAAGATATTTCTTTCCCACCATCTCTGAGTACTAATTGACCCATCAGGTCAGATCCTCAAGTGGTGTCAATCACAGTCATTCTAGTGATCAGAGTATTCCTTCCTGGCCTGACAACCTATTAAACAAGACCTCAGCTGCTGTAAAACTGTAGCTCCATTGTCTTCCTTGAAGCTATGCAGATTTACACCACCTGAGAATTTGTTTAATAGGTTTTTCAGGCCAGGAAGGCACTCTATAATCATCTGCTCTGACTGACTGCATAATACAAACCATAGCATTTTCTGCAGTAATGCCTACAGTGAGGGGAATTTATTCTTCTTTACGACACATGTGCACACTGTCATTATCAAATTCAAGAACTAGAATCAGAACTAGAATGAGGATGTAGTGGCAGTAAGATGCCTTTCCAAGGTTGTGTGGGTTCAGTTTTAAAAAGCACCCAATTACTATCTTGAAAAATGACAGATTTATAAGTACCAGTGATTTTCCAATGTGACTAAGTGCTTGAAAATGGAAAGGATGTGCCTAAGCCATTTAGATGCTTTTGAAATTTTTATTTTGTATGTATTAGGAAGCATTTCTTGGAGACCCTCTGTTTTACAAATATTCATATCAACTCTCTCTCTCTCATACACACACTGTACTTTCTCTGAGAAATGCCTTGCATGTCATTATGCAGTTGAATACGCTGTAAAACATTTAGGTTTCAGTCACGACTGCATTATTCAATTTCACGTCAGTGTAACTCCTTTGAAACTTGTCATATGATGAATCAGCTCCCTTGTTTTATTTATGGTGAGCAACGTATATTTAGGGGCCCAATTGTGCAAAATCTTATACTTGTGTTCAACTCTAAGTGCATGAGGGTTGGGAGCCTGTTGATGCCAGTGAGTTTTCTCATATAAGCATAAGTTTTTTGTAGAATAAGGGCCATCCTGACGAGCTAGTACTGAAACACAAACATATTCTTTGTACATTTTTAAATAATGTATTGCTCTTCATACCATCTTCCGGCTGGTGAAATTCCATTGACTTAATTAGATGTACACCTCTCCACATGTCTGAGTGTCTAGAGCCCTGAAAATCCTCAGATAGCTGCTTTATAGCCACACATATACATATCCATGGATGTGGATATCCATGGCTAATTTTTGCATGTAGTGGTGCAGATGTGGCTGTCATTATGTGACTATGCACAGTGTATCAATGTTGTCTGAGAGTAGGAAACCCTTTTGGCTGTGTCTACACTACATTCCCCTTGTGGAAGGGGAATGCAAATGTGGCCGATTGGAAATGCATATGAGGTGCTGGTTTCCATACTGTGCACCTCATTGACATAATGGCAGCCACTCGCTGTTCCAGAAGTGCTGTTTTCAGAAAAAAAAAACCCCAAACATTGTAGACAGGATTCTTTTGAAAGGAAATCCCGTTTTCAAAAGCACCTTCTTCCTCATATTTTTCAGAGAGAAGGGCTCGTTGGAAAATGGGGTTTCCTTGCGAATGAAGCCCATCTACATTGCTTGGTTTTTTTTCCCCCCAAAAACAGCATTTCTGGAACCGCAAGTGGCTGCCATTATGCAAGTGAGGCCCACAAATCAGTGCATTTCCGATAGGCCACATTTGCATTCCTGTTCCAAAAGAGGACTGTGGTGTAGACACAGCCTATGTGCATCTGTGTCACTGATGCTGTGTAACTGCCCACAGGTGGGCCCAGATCTGGGAACTCTGGAGCCTAGGACATGAGCCCCTACAGCTTGAGCTCAAAGTCGGCAGACTGAGGCTGTAGGCGAGACACAGTCTTTCTCACTGTAAGTGGGCTTAAGTGCCACTACATGGGACACTGAGCCACACCTAGGCAGATGTGTGAATTACATCTGTAAACTACTTTTTCAGTGTGGGACAAGCAACCTCAGAGCTCCAGGACCAGGGAGGGAGTGGAGTGGAGTGAGGTATTGTGAAAGGAAGGCTCCGTGTGGAGATGTGCCACTGGTGAGAGCCAACAGGCACGGAAGAGATCTAGGTCAAATGCCACAGGACAGGAGCTACCACTGCAGGTTAAGCTCAACACTACCCCTGACCCTCTCCTATGTCACACCCCCAGGGACAATGCAAACCCCACCACGCATATGTAATGTTCCCGAGGGCAGAATACTCGTCACACAACTGCCCAACAAAGGGATTTAGCGTTTTTTCTGACCGTTTATTACCTTAAAGTTGATCTTCCCTGCAAAAAGAGGGTCATTAAACCCTGGTGGTCCTATATTCAAATACAAGCAAGCTGGACAAAGAGTTGCCTACTTCCAGAAGAACAAGTTTGTCCCAGTGAGCTGATAATTAACAATGGATCAACTGACTAGGGACTTTGATTTCATAAAAAGGCTGATCAGGGGTCACCTTACAAAGGGCATAAGAGATTACAAAAGAAAGGCTCTTCATTAGCTAGCTGGAGAAGCAATCCAAGCTGAAGCTAGAGTAGAACAGTGAAAAGTCTTTGATTGCAGAGACTAGAATGAGGGAGATAGTCCATGATGCTGGAAGGATGTGCGTCTTTGCCCACAAAAGCTTATGTTCCAAAATATCTGTTAGTCTATAAGATGCCACAGGACTTCTTGCTGTTTTGGTGGATACAGACTAACACGGCTGTTCCTCTGGTAATTTGTGAGAAGGGAATTTAGGACTTCACAGAGGACTCTATCACAAGCCCAAAGAAGTCTAGCATGTTGAGGAAACGGAAGCAGGAAACGTGCTTAGGTGTGTGTAGAGGGGAGCTGACAGCCTCCCCGGCATCTAGGCAAGGTATGTGGGGGGCTAGAGGGGCAGGACCATGTCCTGGAAAGGATGGGGTGAGAGTGGAAGGGGCAGGGCTGAGGGCAATCAAGCAGTGCCCTGAGTGCACCATGCTGGCCTCCAGTGAGCCCTCAGTACTGCCCAGAGCATGGCATGTCCCATCCCTTACTGCTGCCTAGAGCGCACAGCGTGATGCTCAGGCCGTGATTTACAGGGGCCTGGGGCCTCTAACTGGCAGCACTGATACTGCAGCATAGGTGGCATCTGGAGCCCCTTTGAATTGCTGTGTTCTGGGGCAACTGCCCCCATTGCCCCAACCACATCAGTGGGCCTGTGTGCTTAGTGTTTTTGTCTAGATCTATGTATTTCTCCTGCTTACCTTTCCTAGGCCCCTTCCCACCACACCCTGCAGCTCAGTTTGGGGTGTGGTCAGAAGTGAATTTAAATCTTTACTTTACAATCCCCATAACGGAGGGCCAAGGTCCACAGCCCGCTTGTGCTCTAGGGTATGGCTCTCCCTCCTTCTTAGGGAGTGCCGGAGGGTGGGAGCCTCATAGCTGCTCCTTCAGGAAATGGCCTTTTTTTCTGACCCACCATCAGGTGGTTGTAGCTCCCCTTATATCAATCATCTCCCTGAGGAACATGTTAAGCAATGCCTTCCAGGCCCTGTACTGTTCTTTTCCTTCCACTGGCTTGGGTGTGAAAGCCCCCTCACTTGCACCCAACTACAGCACTCATGAGGCACCCCAACAGTTCTGGCTGATGCAGCTCAGTGTTAAACTGTCCCAAAACAGAATGTTTCAGCTCCACCTCCTCTTCCTCCGTCTTGTCAAGGCAGCTGCTTTCGATGCACAACAAAGTGTCTGCGGCAGCAGCCTAAGAGTGGATTATTTGCATTCACTGTGCGTGCCAGAGAGCAAACCAATGGGCTGTGCTTTCACCATGGAATCAGCCCTAGAAACTGAAATGAAATTGGAGAAGTCAGAGCAATAAAAGCTGGAAGAGATCTATTAGGTACTTTGGCAGAAGGGAAGACTGACTTGGGCAGGGCTGGCTCTGTGCTTTCTGATACTTCATCTTGCCTAGCACAAGGCCAGGCTGGAGGGATAGACTGAGCCAAATTGTGAGTTGCAAGTCTACTATGGTCATTTGTGTCAATTTTTTATATAAAGCCTCTTCTGAATCCAGCATTGCTCCCTCCAGTTTATTGTCTAGTAATTTATCAAATCCAGTTTTAAATGACACAGGAAGCTGGGCTTCCAAATAGCCCCTTTTCAGTGCATAACTGTGGGTTTGTAGCATGGCCATAGGAGATGTTGCTTGCCAACCATGGGTGAAGGAGAATACAAGGAGGTTGTAATTCTTTTGGGGAAAGGACTGTGTTATTCTATGCATACAGCATTCACTGGAATGATGCCTTGACCTGGGTTGGGCCTTCCAAAAATGACTATAATACAAACACTAATAAATAAGGAGAATGATAAGAAAGATCATTGGGCAATATCAGAGGAACTGACCTTTACACGACTGGGGAAAATGTCTCCTTGTCTCCATAGGGTAATGCAGGGTATCAGCATGGCTCTAAAAATGGAAAGAAAAGCAGGACTGACATCAAGGCCTTTGATTTTACTAATCAAAGAATTTCATGGGGAATTTTATGATCAGTCAGTGCTTGGTTCTTAATACAAATGGTTTGAGAATGACTTTACTGGAAAGATCTAAGCAGCAGCCATTGAGGGAAGCCTGCCAGATATTAGGTAACTCAAGACTGCTGAGGAAATCAAAACAAAGTTACAGCTCCATTAGCTCAGTGTAATGTTTTTGGAGGGAGAAAGAGTTGTGGTGAAGGGGCCCCAGACATCCAAGCATGGACTTTTTCCTGCCTCATCAATCCTGGCAGGGACACATACTAAGTAGACTTTATTTCCCCAAGGCCCTAAAAATACAACCAAGTCAGTCTTTGTGGGGCTCTAAGCATTTTACCTACCTTGTCATTCTGGGATGCTTTTTATGTCAGGTAACCCCATGTGCTTCCTCTCTCTGGGAGCAACAGCCTATGTCACACTCCCCAGTTTGGATAATTGTGTGGTGGGCAGTAGCTCCGACATCACTCTCTGATGGATCACTAGGGGTGTGAATGTTCAAAGTGTATGGAGCAGATCCATCCTCATGTCTCTGCTAGTCTTGCTTCACTGGTCCAAGCAGGCAAGAAAACCAAGGTCAAATCTCAAACTTCAGTCTTCTGGTAGTACTCATTATTCACTGGGCATTCAGATCAGCCCTTTGTTTTTCCTCTTTCCTGACCACTGAAACCACAGTTCATCTTTGGAATACATTCTCTCCACTGGTGCTCATATAAAAGCTTCAAACTGCTGTGCACATGAAGCTAATAAATTAAAGGAATGGAAGAATTTGCCATTGGATGTATAATGTCAATCTCTCTCTGATTCTCCATGGGAGCATTCTGCCAGATGAGTTAAGTTGCGGCTACATTAACTGTAAAGAAGAAGAATCTGTGAGCTGTATTAAACATTCTTTCAGCGTACTGAAGTAGGCTAACAAAACAGTGAGAAGTTTATCATTAAAGCTATTGAATGACCTCTGACTCTAGGGAACCTGTTCCATTGTTTTGATAAGTGATTATATTTATGTCTCTTACTTCAGCGATTCATAGTCAGGGAGCGCAAAGACACCCTTTAGAGTGTCTAGGTGGAACACTATTTCGATTCTGAAAGACTGAAGAGATGTGAAGCAAGAGACTTAGATATAATTTGAAATAGCAGTTTCTCCTGGTTTTTGTGGTAGATATTCTGGATGTTCTGGGAGTGCTGGGTATGGTTGCCAAAGATTTCCTGTAGTTGTCAGTTGTATTATAGTGAGATAGGACCACCAAATTATAACCCCAGATCCTGAACGTTGGAAGAATTACAGGACTTGATCCTAATCCAAACTCTGTGGTTCAAGGCCTTCTCTGCAGATGAAGCTTGCTTCATATCACAATGGTTGTGTCTACACTAAGACAAAACTTCAAAATGGCCATGCTAATGGCTATATTGAAGAATACTAATGAGGCGCTGAATTGAATATTCAATACCTCATTAGCATTAGGACGCTTCTGGTCATGCCACTTTTGAATGCGTGTGGCTCTGCACGGCTACATGGGCGTCCTTTTAGAAAGGCCCCCGCACATTTCAAAATCCCCTTATTCTGTTCAGTGGAGAGGAATAAGGGGATTTTGAAATATGCGGGATCCTTTCGAAAAGGACCCCCGTGTAGCCGTGCTGAGCCATGCGTGTTCGAAAGTCACGCTTTCAAAGCTCCAAAGCTGGAAGCATCCTAATGCTACTGAGGCACTGAATATTCAATTCAGTACCTTATTAGTATTCTTCAATATGTCCGTTACCACGGCCATTTCGAAGTTTTGCCTTAATGTAGACACACCCAAAGAGTATTGAGTCATAACGGAACTGTGCTGGTTTGCTGTCAGGCTCCGGCCCGCAGAACAGGAGTCTCGTTTGCACATAAGTATACTTTGCCTTGCTGTTGCTATTACTGAGGTTATGTTTCCACTAACAGGAAGACTGACCCTACCACAGTCAGTCTTCCAGAGTTTGATTTAGAGAACTTGAGCTCTCAAATCAAACTTACAGAGTGCCTGCAACAGCGCCCATACTCCTAGCCCTCATTAGGCATAAGGGAAGTTGATGGGAGCAAGCACTCCCATTGACCTTCCTTAGTAGAGATGGCACAAAAGTCTGAATTAAGGTACATCAACAACAGCTACGTAGTTAACATGGATGGAATTGCACACTTTAATTCAACAGTCCACTGCAGCGTAGGCCTGCCCTAAGTTTTCCAGTTGACATATGGCCCAGCCTTCAATTGCCTTAGAAAGACAACGTTTCCTCCAATGCTCTGAAAAAAAGCTTGTCTGGGAGGTCCAGCTGCAGTAGGAATGTTGTGGTGTTAAACTAGCCTCTGTTTCTCTGTGTGTGCATATCTTACAATCTGCCTAACTCAGCTGTTCTGGCCCTGCATACCCAATTGCCCACTGAGCACACTGGGAGTTAAATGTGCAAAGAAATGGGAGTAATCGCCACAGAAGCAGCTTTCTCCAGACTCGTTAGGAATCAGCCGCACTTATGCCTGAAATGTTTGAAAATGAATTTGATATTTCTGTATTGATTCTTTTGAATCATGTGCATGGAATAATAATAATAATAATAGTAATAATAATAATAATAATAACAACTTAATTAATTAAAATACTAGTTGTACAACCAATAATCTAAATCTAAGCATTGTTAGAACATGTGAGATTATAGTCCATGACCCAAAGGGCAAGACAGTAGCTGGATCCATTCATACTGAGGTACTGACAAGAAGCCAGCAGATTGACACAGGGTATGAGGCTGTGTCCAGGTGTATTGGTATGTGTGGCAGTATGATGTGTCCAGGTGAACTGTGATCAGAACATTTGTGCAGCTCCAGTACTGTCATCAGTCTAATACTGTGTAGAACAGTTCCACACAGATCAACAGAATTGGTGATTAGTATCGGCTGCTTTGAAACATATGTTATGCATTGCGTCTCTGGGGAAGGAGGATTGAGTTCCTGCTGTTGCTGAAAGCCTACAAAAGGTCCAAACACAACTTAAGCCCTCAAAACAGGGCTTCAGTGGTTCTTAAGCCTCTTGTTCATCCACTGCATAAGGGTGAATTTCATCCACTGTCCACAACCAGGGGTATATATTGCAGCCAAATGAATTATAGTTGTGTGTTCCTATAAATGTACTGTTAAACCAAATTCTGTTTGGGTCATGTTCTGTTCTTACTTTTGTTTATACAGATCAGAAGTGACCCCAGTAAAATTGTTTAAATTTCTCCACACTATAGTGGTGTAACTTGGAGCAGAATCTATCCTACTGATTTTATAGTTTTAGGTCTGGCCCGAAAATAATTCATGTATTCTGCAGAAAAAAAGTTGAGGTGTTGAGATTTTTTCTTTTTTATGTGAGAGATTTTTTCCTTTTAAAAAGAAGGAGGAAAGAGACCATGGACAGTGGGTGAAGGTGCAGCCAGGGAAAGCAGCCCCAGCCCTGCTCCTTCCACCCAAGGCTCTGCCCTGACACAACTTTCCTTCCCTCTCCCATCCGGAGCTAAGACATGCTGTGTCCCCAGCCTTCATGGGTGGACAGGGAGTGGAGGCAATTTTGGGAAGGTCTTTGCCTACATTGCCTGCTGCCCATGAAAGAGACTCTCCTTCGAATAGCCAGATTTAGGACTCTCACCTGGAATGCCCCTGCTCTGTGGGACTCAGAAGAGGGACATTTCCTTTTCTAAACAAGAAACCTTACAGATGTCAGATAGTCTTGTACCATAGTGAATTCGTTTTTGACACTTGCTATGAAAGACAAGGTGGGTGAGGTAATGTGTTTTATTGGCTCAGCCTCTGTTGGTGAAAGAGACAAGCTTGTGTGCTTGTCACGCCACCCAGTTTGGCTTTCGTATCCTGCGACTAGCAAGACTACAACAAGGCTGCAAACAAAAGTGATTCCTCACTACTGAGACATTTAAGCATCAAAAAGTGAATGCATAAGGACATCACATGAGGCTTAGCTGGGACAGTACTGAGCTATCAGCATGGGACATCGTTTTAACAGTCTCAGTTCAGCGCATGTACCTAGGAAGTAGAGAAGGCTATCTGTTTCCATCACCGAGGGCAGCAGTTGGACCCATTGAGTGTCATTGTGAGCATCCAGGTGGACTAAAATAGCTCTTGCAAATCTCCACCGCTGAAGAGAAAAGGCATTTTACCAGCCCTCTGAGAAACAGCATCGCAAGTAGTAATAGGAGATTTAGGTTAGACAGCTACCCCTCACGTTAGAAAGTGTTTCCAGATAAATTCTGAAATGGGCTTCCAGGGATGGTAATGGAGTTCCCATCCCCAGGAGCTTTTAAAAACAAGTTGTGCAAACACCTGGCAGGGTTGAACTAGTGTCACTTGGTCTTGCCACATTGTAAGGGGCTGGATACGATGACTTCTTGAAAACCCTTCCAGCCCTACATTTCTCTGATTCTCTGAGTTTTGGTAAGGGCTCTGGAAGTATGTGCCACTGTTATTTACCCAGAACAAGAGGAATTCTGAGCCCTCAGCTAATTCTGAGGACAAACCAGAAAAAGATAATCAAGGTGAGCAAATCAGAGAGTACAGGGGTGGAGGAGGAAGGTCAAGAATTAATCTAATTCTTGATTCTTTTTCTGATTTGTACTCCTTGATTACTGTTTTTGGTTCTCTGTGCCTTAAATATTGAGTCTGTTCTGGTCTGGCTGTGGTCTGAAGAAGTGGGTCTGTCCCACGAAAGCTCACCTAATAAATTATTTTGCTAGTCTTTAAAGTGCTACTTGACTGTTTTTTGTTTCGATATTATATAGTGTGACCCTAGCACTGGTGGCTTACTTCAGTTTTGAACCAGCTGATGTAATGACTGCGCCCTGTGTGGAATAAGTACATCAGAAAGCGGAAGAGTCTGTGGCAGGGAGGCCTGTTACATATTTCATCACAGTGACTTGAATGTTCTGAGAGCTCCCAGAAGTGGATGACCTCCATTGTTTAGTTCCTGCCTGGTTTATTTAGTTTGCTTTGGGGTCAAAGGCTGACACTGCATGCAGTGTCACTGTGGCAGCATCAGTCCCTGATTTAAAACTGGGCTAATTTGCATGGCTTCCCTTGAAACTGCAGTGGCATGGCTGCCACTCTTCATGCAGTCCCTACCTGCGCTGATGAGAGGGGTTCCCAGGCAGCGTAGGTAGCCCATTACCCCAAGAAACAGTAGCTAGGTCAAGGAAGGAATTATTTTGTTAATAATTTTAGTGCCACCTACCTGAGGGGTTAGATTGGCTTAATGGCATCACTCAGAGGTGTGGATTTTTCACACTGAGCAACATAGCTAAGTTAAACTAAAAGTTCTGTGTAACCCAGCACTGAGTGAATGGTCACTCATACTGCCTGTGAAGTTGGCTTTTGGCTCCTGCTCATTACTTAACATGATGTCATTGGTAATGGTAACTTTTTCCAATTGACCTGTATGTGGTTGGGCATGATGAATTGGGTGACAACATTTATGGCATAATATAAAAGGCACATGTAGGAGTCAGGAATGGGGAAACGTTTATGATAGAATCAGCTGTCGTAAGATTAAATGTTCGGAATGTCAGGCTCAACCCTGGAGTCCTTGCTCAAGCAGAACTCTCCGTACCATCCGTAGGCGTTTGAGCTGGGAAAAGGCTGCAGGATCGGGGCCCATAATCAGATTTTTGTACGTTGGAATTCAAATAAAATGTTTTATATTTATAAATGAAAAGCTTTCTCTGTTGTAGAAGTGGACACGTCCTCTGGGATGTTTGACATTTCCAGACAAATCCCACTCTAACATTTCTTGCTTATGCAGAATGGATATAGTTAGTCCCCAGGCCAGTTTGTCTGGGGGCGTGGAATAATCTACCATTACATTGTTAAATTCTGTGAGATGCCTTTTCTACAGGCACCTCTGAAAGGTTGATGGGTAATTGCACAAGCAGACAGGCATACAGTCATAGAAACCAGAGAGAAAAAGGTTTCCGCAAGTCATCATGTACAAGCCCGTAGACTGAACAGACATGGGGACATAATGGTCTTGGACATAATTTTTTTGATTTGGCAATGAAAAAAATTGCAATAATTAAACTAATTGAATAAAAATAGGCAGTCACAGGTTTACTGTTCCTTAATTCATTCAAGCAAGAGCATTGACAAGTAAGACTGTACCATCAGTGGTTAAATCCCAATCTAGCAAAGCAGTGATGTATATGCTCAGTTTTAAGCACGAGTAGCTTCTCTGAAGTAATTCGAACTATTTGGGCTCAAAGTTAAGCATGTGCTTAAATGCATTGCTTGATATGGGTGAGTGTTCATGCACGGCATCATTCATATTTTAGTATTGTGTTCATCATCTGGAGCAAGTGTGAGCAGTTTGCACTGTACTTTAATTATACATACAGTAATACGGTTGTATCATCGCCTGCCACAGTGAATGAAGGTTAGCTGGTGATACAGTTATTAATTTTCTAGAGAAAATAAGTGCTCCCAGCTTTTAAAGTACAGTGGGAAGGGATTTTTTGAGATATTAGTCAGTAAAGGTTTGTCTAAACTGTAACTTTCATAAAAACATTGCTTTTGACAAAGCTTTTCCTGTGAGTTTCCCAAAATCTAATTGCAATCGAGAGAGACTCACCTGAGCATAATTGGTAGCCCACTGGTTAGAGCAGTTGCAATGGGGCAGACTTAAGTTCAAGCCCTTTGTCTGCCTGATTCAGTGCAGAAACATGAAGCTATGTCTCCCATGTCTCAGGGTTGTGCTGTCACCACGGGGCTAGTAATTATTCTGTTGTGTGGTTTCTGGTTTTTTATTTTTTATTTTTAAATATGAAAAACTTTGCAAGCTGTCATTTGTTACACATTGGGACAAAAACAAGGCTCAAAACTTTGAGATTTTTCGTGCTGTCAAATTTCTGTTTTCTAGCCAGTCTTGGTTTATAATTAAACAGTACATGCTTTCTGGGAACAGAATAATTTGGGAAAACAGTTTGGAGCACAGCTGTTGGACAAGGCTAACTGACTGTGCAATGACCAATTGCTGGTTGTCTGGGGTCTGGACAGCAAGTAACATCTGATTTCAGCTCTTTAGTTTTTAGCATCTTTGCAATAGCTCTGCAAGCAGCATCTGTGCTAGATGAAAGGAGGTATGGGCTCGAGAGCTGAAACATTACTGAATATGGAACACACACAAACCAAAAAAGTAGAAAGGAAATGTTCATGTAATTGACATGAGACTGTTCTCTTGGTAGTTCTTAGTAATGTGGCAAAAGAAAATTGTTGAACAGTGAGTGCAGCAGATGAACGTCTTTTGTGTATTTGTTTCCTTCCCACCTCCTGCTCTCAGATATCCATCTCACTGGTGACTTAGAGGCCGAGTCTAAACTCCCAGTCATCATGAGGACATCCAGATACTAAATCCCCAGTGATTAATACCGTATCCAGCTGGAGTGCATTGCCAGGAGAATGCCTTAAGTATCACCGCTGCATTCAAGTCTAAGTCATAGCTTTGTGATGGAAATGTTGCCGTGTCGTATCTTATGAAAGTTGTATGTGCCTTGGCAATATGGATGTTTTCTGTATGAGTATATTGGTTTATTTTTAATGGAGGACTGTAGGAGAAAACCTGCAGGAAGGAGACAGAATAGCTTCAAATGATTTCCTTCTCCACAAGTACTTGAGGGCTGTTAAGAGACAATGTCAGACAGGAAGAGTTCAGATATTACAAGGAAATAAGCAGTTTAAAAAGGATTCTGTCAAGAGTGCTGTTCTGGGGATTTAAACTAAACCACAGGCACATGATGGGGTATCTTAAGAAGTCTGAAGTCTGCTTAGGTTGCCATTGAGGGATGGTGAGCCTTTAGATAGGGTCCGCACATACTGCTTGTTGTTTTAAAAGCTTTTTTCTCTCTAAGCCACACATCTCAAGTGCTGTCAGCTTCATGCAAATGAGCAGTCTTGAAAATGCAAAATGGATGCTCATTTGCTAATTTGATTGGCTCATTTGCATATTCAAGCAGAAAACAAGCAGTGAAGACATAGTTCTGCCAGCAAAAAACCCCTCTGTCATCAGCCTCTTATCCCTGATTTTATCCTTGGATAAGAAGCTGGTGACTGAGGGGGATTTTGCTGGCCAAACCTTGTCTTCACTCCTTGTTTTCGGCTGTGAATATGCAAATAAGTCACTCAAATATGCAAATGAACAACCACTTTGCATTTTGGAGACTGCTCATTTGCATTAAGCTGCTGGCATTAGGGGTGAGCCCAGTGGCCTAATTAACACTTCAGTCAGGCCCATTGGCCTAGTCAATCTTGACAGGTCACTGCCCCCCTTCCCTTGGGGGTCACAGGGGTGGGGGTAGGGATCCCGGGCCCTCCCTCTCCACTAGGCTTCATCCCAGGGCCCTGTTGGTGCTGGCCATGCCCTCAACCACCAGCTCAGCAGGGAATCCTTCTGCAACATGCCAAGCTCATGGGCAGCCTCTGGCTCCCTGTCCTGGGCTGTTTCCTACCCCTTCCAGGTATGACGCGCCACTCAGGTGCTGGCTGCTCCTCCAACGGCTGCTCCAGCCGGGCAGTGGCTCCGTCCCCACCTCCGTCTCCTCTGGTGGCTGCTGCTCCCCAGTCAGAGCAGCTGCTCCTTCTCCCCTGGTGGCCAGCCCCAAGTGACTAGCTTCCCTGGCCTTTATAATCAGGCTGGACTTGGAGCATCCCCAACAGTGTTGTGAGGGAGGGGCCTTCTCCACCCAGCAAGCCTGATCTCCACCCTCCTGACCCGTGCAGGGCTGTGGTACCCTGTCACAGGCCTACAGAGGCAATACACACCCTAATACAGTCACACGAGTCATACTGTTAATATTTAATGCACCTCCCAAAGGAGTTGTGTCTGATTAAGAAGGAGGCATCTGCAGCTTGAAAATCCTCCACTCTTTTGAACAAAACATATTGCCAGTTTCTTTTATATCTCAGTCTCAAAATGGCAGGTCATCAAAACATATTTTTTAACCAGGAAACAAAAACTTCTTGATAGAAACACCATCACATCAAATTATCTTGCATAAAGCTTTCCCCCCTTCTTTGAAGAAGACATTTCCATTACATGTCTGGCAGATGTTGTGAATTAGGGTGATCTGTCAATTCAAAAAGAGTTGTAAAGAATAAAGCAACTGGTCTGGATTTATAGCTGGAGATTATTCAGACAGAGAGACAGACCAATAGACTAGAGAGGCAGCCAAGTCCAATTGACAAGCAGCTGATTCTTTCTTTCTTTCTTTTGCCTTTGTTCAATGTCCTATGTAGCACCACGCAGCCGGGCAAGGAGAGGCAGAGACAACTGCCACAGAGTCCTTAAATGCAAAAGGGCCAGAGCTCCTGGCTAGTACTGCTGCTACTGTGGCAATGGCTGCAGACCCAGGTCTTTTAAATTGCTGCTGGAGGAGGCACATTGTCCTTTAAGGGCTGCCTGGGGAGGCACATTGCTCTCCAGGTAGTGCTGAGGGTTGAATGGCCCAGCCCCACTTCTTCCACCTGGAGCCCCCCCCTTCTGGGGTGTGGAACAGCCCTCACCCCCACCTTGCACAGGACCAGGTGAGGCT